>NC_089205.1:10204807-10874807 GCF_963930695.1 Labrus bergylta | reverse complement strand
ATTTTAAGGCCTGAACAAGATAGAAGATTAAATATTACATCAAAGACAGAAACTCAGTGAACGTAAAGATATCAATTCCTTGTAAAATTCCTGCAGAACTTTTAAAATGTTGTACCTTTATCTAAGTAAGAGTGAACAAAATTACCCTACTAGATGATGTTTGACAGAGGGACAGCATTTTAGTCATTGAGACTAAGGTCAGGGCTTCAAAAATATCACGGGTCATGCAGGTTTTTTTTAGGTAAGTGTGGTACATGAGATATATTTTGTAAACATTTTATTTGTTCAAGTGAGAGGTAAATGTGTGCATTGAAGCAAAGAAGGCATTTACTAACAAAATAGCATATTATGTCCTGTTTTATTAAATTACAATGTAACAATGTTATAAATGTCTTAAGTAGACACTTTTATCCAAAGCACTGCTCAAAACAAGCATGGAGGAAACAACGTCAGAAAGTGCAGACACAATGCCTAGTGTGTATGTACTGTATGTAGAAGTAGAATTTTTATTAAATCATCATTAACAGCTTTGACAACAAAAGCAACATCATCGTGAATATTCTAACGTTAACAACAGCTTATATCATCAACATCATCACAAGCATAAATATCATCATGTGTGCCGATGTTAATTAACTTGCTAGGTCTTTAGGTCTGGCTCTTTAAGGTGGAAAGGGACTCTGCAGATTGAATGGAGTTTGGGAACTCTTTCCACCAACAAGGGACTACAGAAAAGAAGAGTCTACCTAGTGACTCAGGGTCCTGTGCAAAGGTAGTACCAGGCACCTGTCACTGGGAGTACACCTGGATGAGGGAGTCTAGGTGGTTGTGATTATTATCTCATCTTTGGCCCCTTGTTTTTTTCTCCTCTCAAGAGCAAAGTGTATGGGTTCAAAAGTCTAAAGAACCAGTACATTGCATATCAACAGATTATAACTTTTCCAATGTTAATTTTTATATCAAAAACAATAATCTGTTATCCAAACTGGTGGAAGCAAATCAATATGATATAAATGCATTAAGAAATAGCCTACTATCAAATGTGTACAAGCCTACAAATTAAATATCATTTGTTGGACTGAAGTAAAATCATTTCCTACTTGTGGTTAGCGTTTGTTCGCACTAAATGGATCCATTAAAGATCAAATAGATGTAATTTGTGTCACAGTCTGACAGCAGTGACGGGCTGCATCTGGCTGCACCCACTTTGCGTGTTGAGAGGAGCCAGGAGAAGCCGAGGGAGGAGAGAAAAAGAAAGGGGAATGGGAGGCATGCAGAGGAGGAGGAAAGAGAGAGAGTGCACCTTTCTCAGACAGCTGGTGATGTGCAGCTGTCTAAGAGGCTGGATTACTCCCTAAAGCCTGCCCTCAGTGGAAGAGGCGAGAGGGAGAAGAAAGGAGTTATGGAGAGAAATAAATAGAAACTGAAATGGGGACGGAGGATGAGGGGGATGAAGACTGGGAAACAAAAGGGATGTAGGCAGGGTAAGATTGAGAGAGAACTACAAAACGACAGAGAAAAAGATGTGGGATTTTGAGAATGATGGAGAGAGACATGGGACAATGATGAGAAAGACCAACTGAGAAAAACAGCTGGCAGGGGAGGGGTCAAAATTCATCACTGAACCTACAGAGAATGATCTCTAAATACATTTCAACAGTAAATGTTGTTTCAAGGCTTTTAACCCAGTGTTACTCTCTTCATAGACAGATTGTATCCTTCTTATGACCAGTGTATTGACCATCCCTAGTTTAGAACCAGTAAGTGGCTCAGTGGTAGAGTCGATCCCCAAATTGCTCCTGCTGCTACATCAGTGGTGTGTGAATGTGGGTGAATGGGATTAGATCATACTGATGGTCTCTTTACATAGCGGGCTCTGCCATCAGTGTGTGAATGTGCTGTGAATGGATTAATGGGACATGTACATGTAGTTTAAAAGTGCTCTGAGTAGAAAGAGACTAAAAAAAGCACTATACAAATATATATAACAACATTTTATTTTTTATTGGATTCACAATATGTTTCCAGCGCTACAGATGAACAGTGAATTGAAATGTTCTATAGATATACAACTTTCTTCCTTTGTACTTAAGCTTTGTTCCTTCCAATGTGTCTCAGGTTATTGTTGCTTTGAACCTTGTATTATAGCTCAATGAACATGTCTTCCCAAGAAACTCTGATTTTGAATATCCATCTCCACCATGTCACGAGGACATTTTCGGTGCCCTTTTTGTTAGTTAAGAATTTGATTCTAATCAAAATGATTTTGATATCCTATCTTATTCAGTTCATATTAGAGGAGTGCTGAGCAAGGTCACTACTGGCTGTAGATCAGTAGCAAATTCTGCCAAAGAACAATAACAGAAGCTAGCTTGCTGGCAGGCTGCTGTAATAATCAGACTGTCTTCTGCCCATTTCTTCCCCTCAGACTAAACTAATATAGTTTTTGCTGGGTAATGATACCGAGACACAGGCTCACATTCCCCCGTAATTGATCCTGCTGGCTACCGCCACACACTAACGAGCTAAACGAGGAGGAAAACCCTCCGAGCAATTTAAGGGTGAGAGAGGTAGAGAGACACAGAGCAAGAAAGGAGAAACGGGGGATGGTTTACACAAGCAAATAAATGCATCTGAGTCAAACTAAGGTAAAACAGGGAGAGAATCTTTTGATAAAACGACAATGAAATTATGATCTGTTGCTATGATGGCGGCATGCTGTAAGAAGATCAAAGCAGGTAGTGTAAAATGGTTGAAGAGTGCAGGAGCTGCTTGAGTATTCACTTTCTTTTTTCTCTCTATTCCAGAGAGAATGAACAGAGAGAGAAAGAGCGAGCAGTGTGGACAGAGCACCAGTGCACGCTACCTCTTTCATCTTTGACAACATCCACAGGGGGATTGGGCTATTGTGAATTTAGAGTGAAATATTTCAAAGGGCTGCTGTAGTGGAGCTGGGGCCGGGCTTCTTGGCTGGGTTCAGGCTGTGTTTCAGAGAGATGAAACACACCTGGTTCCCAGCCTTCCCTCTGATTAGACAAGGTTTTGTAGCTGATGCCATGGACACTCACTGATTAATGTGGTCTTAATTTAATGACTGACTGATATTAACACGTAATATCCTTGAAGCCATCAAAGGCACACCTTTTGTTTTTTTACGTGAGCTTGGCCTTGTTAACCAGTTTATTATCTGTTAGGCCTTCTTTTCATACTAGTTTTATCTGCAATGAGGCATGATTTATATTTTTTATCATATTTTTTATCAGAAAAAGCTGATTCGCAATGACTGGTGGTTCTCCCTTGGCGTATTATCAGTATCTCTCAGATATACATTTCTAATAATGTAGCACATGGGGGGAAAGGGAAAAACAATCTGAACTCTGCAAAGCATAAACAATACCCGATTTCAAAGAGTTGGTGCAGTACAAAGGCCCTGTCTTTGTGTATCAAGTGTGCATTTTTGTTTTAATTTATGTGTTTCCATCGCATTTGTGTGCGCATGCAAGCAATTGCAACCATGCACCTACTGTTGTCTGCAGAAATGGAGATGGAAGCTGCTGAATATTCATGGTGTCTGTGCTCGGTTGGGGCCAAGAGATAAGACGTTTATGTTCTGGCAGCCGGAGAGGGAAAGAGGGTGTGTGTGTGTGTGTGTGTGTGTGTGTGTGTGTGTGTGTGTGTGTGTGTGTGTGTGTGCATATTGGGAGGGGGTAGGGAGACCAATGGGCGCAGCGGAGATGTGTCGACATCAGTGGTTTAATGGTTTGAATCTAACTTGGGCCAATTAAAAGGCATGCCGCGTGCACCAGGGTGGGCTCCCATTCATTTCGCGGGAAATTGAGGTTGAAATGAGCCATTGTTGGGCCACGTGGCTGCTGTGCATATAGAGCGACAGGCCTGCAGAGGCTCTCAAAAACGGTGGATAGAGGACAGAGGACAGTCTTCAACCACGGACAAGGAGAGGCAGTGTTTGCTTTGAGAAAGAGAGGAAGGAAAGAGGAAGGGATTCACACATGCAGAGAACCAAACGAGGGATGGAGACAGAGGGAGAGCAAGGAAGAAGTAAGGAGAGAATGATAAGGGTTTGGAAAATAATCCAAAAACTAAAGGAAATAACATAGAAATTGACTAATATAGTAGGGAAAAACAATAAGTAGGGGATATAAGGGACGTAAGAAGACATGGGGATGGGGGTTGACTGGTTATTTGGTACAGTAGACCTTGCCCTCCTGACGTCAGCTAGACAGCATACTGTGTAAGTGCTGACTGAGCTGTGGGCTCACACATATACACACACAACACATAGGAGAAAATGCCTGCCAAGAAGAGGCCTGAAAATTGTACATCAAAGCATATCCACCAAATGTGTGCGCTCGTGTGTTTGTGTGTGCCATGGAGGAAGAGCTCCACAATAACAAATGTCCCATCAGATCCCATACCCAGATAGCACAATTCCTATCTTTGCCGTCAGTCTCTATCTTCAGCGGTTTACAACATCATTCCCAGATGAGCACATGTTTCCGACTGCTAACAAGCCCCTTGTCAAATAAAACAACCCAACATTTTTTCATCATCATGAGTCCTCACCATCCAAATCTGGTTTTCAGCTGTCAGAGGAGATTATGTCACAAGGCTGTCCAATCGAGAAACAGAGCCACACCACTCGGTGTGGATCACTTCCTGACCCCCCCCACCACCACCACATCATTTGATTGGACGATAGTGCATATCCCTTAAAGCCTTGGCTGCTGTGGAAGGAGTCTACATGCGACCTTTGGTTAATGTCAGACGTCATAGACGTTTATGTCACCTCTGGACGACAACATGAAATGACAGGAATCTTTAGTGACTTTTTTGTTTTCTCCTTCACATAACACAGGTCCTCATTAAGAATATATCAGAGCAGCGTGCAGATTAGAATTTTTCTCGTGAGTGCTCTTAAAGGAAGCAGGGCAATGGTACACAACAAGTCACTCTTCTTACATGGTTGTATAAGTGTAAAACTGGAGACTTTATAATGGTGTCAGTGTGATTTAATCTCCACTGTCAGACACACATCAGATTGAATTTATATTTTTGTAGAGGTTTTTATTTTTCTTCTCTTTGATGTGCACCTTTAATAAAAGATAGACTACCTTACTCAGTGCACAAAGAAAAAGCCTTCAATTCATACAAAAACGAAGCTTCTGAGTGTTTGATGAACAACATTGACACAGGGAATTTGACTGAAGTCAAAACAAAAAACCTGAATTTTTCAAACCTCAACTTTTAAGTCAGGATGTTCAGAGCATTAGGTGAAAATATAAGAGAAAATGAAAATGTTGATTTGAAAAAAATACCCTGAACATCACTGAAGAATTAAATGCGCTTATTGGGGAGACGTATACAATCATCGTATCTGACGCAGTAGGATCACTACAGGTGTCTAATACACCATAAAATACCCACAACCCACCGGCTATTAATCAGAATTCAAATTTTATGATGCTGTTTACCCAATCCACAGTGAGATGACTGCAATCAGTGCATCATACAGTAACACAAACTGAACAAGACGTCACATGAATGTGCAAGCAGGTGAACACAGGTGTCTCTGTGTGCGAAACTAAATAAATCATAGGGCCTAAAAAATAATGTGACTGGACACAAGTAGTGCAACACTGCCTACTGCTTTGACCTGCTTTTTCAGGTTATTGGGTTTTAGGCGAGTGTGTAATCCAGAATAACTTTCTGACCTTTTTATGTGCTTTATTGAGTAACAATAGTGATGCATTGTAATGCCTGATAATGTTGCTACTGTAGCTTGATTTTGAAGCAAAAACATTGTTTGTCTCTTTCCCCATATTTGATCATCTGTTTGGAGTGAGATATTCAGACTGTTTGTTGTTATACATTGTCATTAAATGTAGTCCAGATTTAACCTAGTATCTTTATTAGGACGACCCTAATTATAAGACAACCCACTCTTTTCAAGACGACTGTTTGGAGTACCACATTTTTTAAAAATATAATATCTTCTTTATAACACAAGATCATTATGTCATGGCAAGTAAGAAAGAGTGCATTACTTTCCCATGCCCCCGTCTTATGAAATAGATGTGCTAAGTTTTTATTTATAATTTAAAATGCAAAAAAAAAGAGAAAATATGCTACATTGATATGAAAACTACAAGCAGCATTTGCAAAAATAAGCCCTAGTGGTTGGTTTTAACACTAGTTCCACCTCTGACAGGGCAAATAGCCAATTACAATTTAATATTATTGGGGTGGCACCTCGGGGAGGCCAATCAGATTTTTAGGGGGGCCCATGCCACCCCTAACCACCCCTCTGGACATTTGTGTGCAGTGACAGATATTGGTTTATCAAAAGTTCAGGCCCATCTGATCCAGGGGGTATGAGTGCCTTTTCCTTAAGATAATCAATTAAAGGACAATGAAGTCTGTGTGCACGTGCTGCATACCTTAAGTTTAGTTAACTTACTTATTTTAGTAAGATGAGATGTTAGGATATAGCAGGATAATATCGCACATAAACATGATATGACTAAGTCTAGACCTTGCTAATAAACATTTATGAAATTAAAAGAAAAAGGTGACCAAGTTTACATGGACCACATGTCTATTTTCACAGTCTTCAAATATTTAGTAAACATATATCATAATTACACTCTTTTTAGTTTAGAAGGGATTGTGGAGGATTAATAATTAATTTTAGGTGAAAGTAAGCATGAACGTGAATGGACATAAGACTGAGTGTAATTAAAACCTTAATTGACACGAAAATATATATAAAAGAATTTAAAAAAAGATAAAGAAGTTTAAAACTGAAGACTGAAATGTGTCATATATTTTAATAATGTATATTTTAAAGGAGAGATGAAGATGTTTAAAAATAAAGGTGTTAAAGACACTTAATGTTTGGGGTGTAGCAGTTTTTATGTTCATTCAGAGGAAGCTTCCCACAATTTGAAAACCCTTGCACTAGAATACATACTGTAGCAAGGGAGCACCATCAGTTGCCCTGACAACACCAGTGCCTGTCAACACCTCCGTCTTAATAGTGACAAATTGTACTTATTACATCAGCGTTAATTCCCCCCGATCTCCCTCAGATGAAGATACTTAGCCCCGTGCTGATCAAATTGTGTCAGCATAATTACTGGGAACAGAACCCTATTAAAAACCAGGGCCTCAGACGCACTGTCCAGACTCATCCACAGGCCTATCACTCAACATGCATCTCTGCGTAGGAAGTAGGGAGCAGAGGGGGTTAGAGGGTTGCTGAAGGAAAAGGGAGATGAGAAAATGGTGGGGGTGACGAAGAGGGGAGGGAGAACGTCATTCTGTGCCACTTGAATGCACTCAGATTGCTGGATTTTTCCACTTTTAACTACTGAATACTCAAGAAAAACATCTTCAGAAGGCCTTCTGTAGTTTTAGGGTAACTGAAGAAAGTCTGAAGAACTTATTTAGCCTTTCAAGCATTAGGCCAGATGTTGCCTTCTGAAGTTCATAAGAAACAAAGCTCAGAGGAAAGAACACCAAACACAATTTCAAATGAAAACACACCTGAAAAGGGGATTATAAATCTGTGTTTCTTTAACAGTTTTGCAGGTTGCAGCTGATTTGACTTTTGAAAATAAGTTATTAAAAAGCAAATAATCATGCTCTTATATATGTATTATTAATTATTTAGTAGTTATTAAAAAAAGCTTCATATTAATTCTATAGAGGTAGTGGTTTATTGCCAAAATAAGATTCTCCTTTCTCCCACAGTGAGAGGAAATCATTGTTTGATGTTACATTTTCATTTATCCAGTAGGGAGAGGCCTTTTATTGGGTAGTCAGCTGAGGATACAAAGGGTCCCTTGGGGGGAAAGTCAGTAAATGTAGACTATACAAAAAACAAATGATTAAAATTTGAAATTTCATTAAAGCTTCAGCGTAGTTTTGCAATAACTGCAATTACCATAAGCAATTTTCACAGCCCTATAGATATGGATTTAGTGTTGCCAGTAACTCAACAGTGAATTAAGTCTCTCTGTCTCTCTCTCTCTCTCTCTGTCTCTCTCTCTCTCTCTCTCTCTCTCTCTCTCTCTCTCTCTCTCTCTCTCTCTCCCATCGTATTGGTCCTGAATGGTGCTGGAATGGAATTTACAAATTAGTGTCGTCTGATGGAAATGTGCTAATTGCTGTTGTTAAGCTGCTGCAATAATTAGGTTATGATGGCAGACTGCTACACATTTTGCGCAAACACACGGATACTCAAACACACACACACCAAACCATGACGGTCACAGCCAATATCCTCTCTCAACTATATTACTCATTTAAAATCCATCTGTGAGAACAAATTCTGCAAACTTTAACAACAAATTCTCCTTCTGTAGATTAAAGAGATGTTCCATTTTGTCCTGTTTTTTAAATTACAGTAAACTTTTACGGTAAATGATTAGAATAGTTTGCTGGCCATGTGGTTTTGAAAATATGTGTAGAAAAATAAAAGACAGAAATGCAGTAAGATAAAGGTTTGTGCAGTGAACACATCTTCTGCTTGAAATTTTTATTTTATTTTGAACAGATATAGAAATGTAGAAGTAAGTCGTCCCTATAAAAATCTTCACAGCATCTCATCTTAACAGCTTGTGTTTTCAACATGTCATAGCAGGAAACAAAAACCTTATTGCCTCTTGTACAAAGTGAGTTGACTAAAATGGCAATGTTTTCTTAACTCTCTAACCTGCAGTGGTGAGTTTCTGATGTGCAGATGAAAATAGCACACTTGTTTTTTAGGATGGATTTGGCCTGTTATCATTTGTTCCTGTATGCGACCACCTCAATGCTTATGTCTTTTTTTGTTGCGTTTTCAAACTTGCTACATTATGAGTTACATAACTGTGATATAAAGGTAAAAAATGTTAAGTGAAATCTACATCGCTACTGTCAATACAAGGTGTAAAATGTACACAAATACTTATTTTACAGGTATGACTAGCTCAACATGGAGATAAATTAATGAAACAAGTGCAAGTGGGTGAAATATGCTTGTTATTCTGTGGCAAACTAAAATAAGTGCTAACAGTAGCTCGATTTGGACTGGTGGTTATTGACGCTTAACTTTGTTGTTTTTATGCTGCTGTCTTGACATTCTTGAATGCAGAGATCTGCTTAGCAACATGCTGTTTAATGGCTCTGGCCTTCAGTAGAGATTACTGGACTGCAAACCTCATCAAAGACATCAACAACCCCCAGACTCTCTAACCTTGGAGAGCTGACTCTCCTTTTCAGCAGTTTTTGTGATGTGTGTGTGTGTGTGTGTGTGTGTGTGTGTGTGTGTGTGTGTGTGTGTGTGTGTGTATGTGTGGGTAGGTGCATGCCTGCAGCCAACCACAGCAAGCTACTGTACATTAATGTTAAATTAATCTTCTCTCAATGGACTCCCGTATGAGGACACCCTCCTGTCGCAACATAAACCATTTCCTCACACAGGTTCACTGCTGCTCTTCCTGTAGCTCTGTCATTGTAGCATGCTGTTTTACATCATCAACAACAGAAAACCTTTATGTACCAAAAGGCTTTTGGCTCCATTTAGAGTATTGTGTTGTTTTGGCATGTACATTGCCAGGCTATATTTACTAGTTACTCGTGATTTTACACCTCCCTCACAAATTGCAGCATTCACTAATGTGCTAAAACATTTTAAAAAACAATATTTAAAATGCTGGTTCCAAATTGTGATATGGTTACAAGAACGATATCAAATTTCTTTTACATCACAGTCATTTTTGTATCCTCCCAATTTAAAGAGATTAATGGAACTTTTCAAGGTCTCTTATTGCGTGATTTTGACCTCTCGTATAAAGATGATTAAACGTACAGCAGTGATCAAATGAAAAATGTTCTGTTTTCTCATATTATTAAAATTATTCATTCTTTATTATAGATAATTCCTCAGAATTTTAGTCACTTCTGATCTCTCAGTTTAATGTAGCAGTTTGACCTGTACCAGCAGAGAGGGAAACTGGTGGGGGAGGGGGTCCCATGATTTATTTAAATGACATACTTCACTTGTTCAGTTGTTTATTAAATATGAATTGTTCATCTCATGGCAGTTGGACATTTTTTGCATGGATTAAAATGTACAAATTATTTATGATGAATGAAAACCCATTTTTAATTTAAAGCAGTGGTATGACACAGTCACTGCATTTCTCTGTCTCTGCCTTTTATAAAGCTGGGGTATAAAACCTTAAAAAAAGACTGTAATTCAATTCATAGCTGTGTGTTATTGTGCCCTAAACATTGTTCTGTTGTAACTTTAAGGTCAGGGAACAGAGCAATAACAATCACACTATTTGCCATGGAAATGTCTGTCTCAAACAAATCATTATACCTGTTATGTTCAAATTTGTTGTTAATGCTCAAGTAACTCGCGATCAAAAGTTATTTGATCAGGTACATTTGGTGATTCAAACTAACTTTGATGAACAGGCAACTACTAAGTGTTTTTTAGTTTTAAAATGAAAATATAATTATTCTATCACATCAATAGAGTAATTATTAGTTACCTAAAATCTGTTTATTTATTAGGCTAGCTGTCTGATTCAAGTCCTCTTTATGCTATTTTGACGAGTACAAATATTCTCTGTGATTGTCGTACTATAAATGGAAAGTTGTTTTTTACTCTATTGAAATCAAGGTGGGTATACTGACTGCATGTCGTTATGTATCAACATACCGTCTCACTGGTGTGACAGTGTTGAATTAACTGGTTATGTTCCATCCGATAATCACATTTAAATCCAAATTACATCCAAATAAAGCCATTTGCATCCCCATTATTAGAAGTAACAGTGCCCACAGAGACATTAATGTGACTAGGTAAGAGTTTGCGGAGTCACAAAGTAAGTTGAAAGCAACCAATGTCAGCCGGAAAATATAGGTGACTTTGCTAATGCCTGGGCGAAACAATGCAAACGGTGGTGACTCGTGAAGTCTAGCTTCTTGTTTCATGTCTAATGATTTCATCATGTGTTGCTGTCGCTATTGATCGGCTGGATTATGGGGATATCTGTATTACCACGCAGTCTAAAATAGAAACATAAAGTCTGAACGATGTGAGAAATGAAATCCAGAAAGTACCGTGGATGGACACCAGGCCATGTTAACTTGTAACAGCGGTCACTGGTCTGTCAGCAGAATGTTGTGAATGTATGTTGATACATAACGACACGCAGTCAATATACCCACCTCGATTACAATAGAAAAACGATAAACAACTTTTCATCAATAGTACGACAATCACAGTGACTGTCAAAATAACATAAAGAGGCCTTGAATCAGACAGCTAGGCTAATCGTTGACTGCGCAGATGTAACGTTAAGTTATCACACTAAATCATACCCTTGAATCTACACTACTGTGATTGGCTGAATAGGAAGAAGACATCTGATTGGCTACAGACAATTTCTTGCTTAAAAAAAATACCTTTATGAATTGAACCACGGCAGGGGGGTTTCAAAAATCCCACACACAAATGCAGTGAGGTTCACACATGACAAACAGTTTGTAAATGCAGACTGAACAGTAAGTTTATGAATGTAACAAGATACAAATGTCTTTTTGATGAAAATTGCAAATGTTTTTTTTTTTGCATTTATGTATAATGATAAATATTTTTGTGTGCATTGAAAAATATTTTTGTATTAATATTTGTGGCATTCATATATAAATCACAAAATACATTTATGAATACTTCTGTGTGCACTCATGAATATTGAGACTCATCAAACTCCATAGTTTTGTTGCCAAATTGGAAATAGTCCATTAATTGAAATAATCAGTGATAGGATTCTGTTGTTTTATTATCTAAAATAAGGCTATAATATTTTTTTTTTTTAAAGTGAAACAAAGCTTTAGGGTCAGCGTCTAGGAAGAAAAAAGGTGTTTACTCAGTGTGGGCGTTAGAGACTGCAGGATTTCATTGCAGTGTTCTGACACAGCCAAGCACTGTTTTAGCATTCAGGACACATTGGGAGACCTAGGGAGGGGGAGAAAGAGGGAGACCAAGAACGAGAGAGAGAAGAAGCAGGAGAGGAAGTCAAATGAGCCAAACAGGAACACAGGGGTTTTTGAGTCTGAATAAGAGACACAGAGTGTCTCAGCATATCAGCTCTGATGCCAAAACTTTCACTGAACTAAAGATGCCTTCTTCACTAGATCTTCAATGGCAGCTCTGTCATTGACTTGTATTCCTAAAATCCATTCAGACAGCAGGTGCACTGAGACAAAGAGATTTTTATAGGTGACTTGTACAGGTGCTAAAGGCCTCTTCATTTAAACTTGGTTTAAATAGTAATATTCCACAGCTAATTTCACAGCTGACTTTTTTTTCATAGCATTTTAAAATCTTTTTTTTCAATTGTTTTCTCAACAATCAGCAATGTTATGCTCAGTCCCTTTTTTTCAAACCAAAAACTGTTTTCCTGTAATATTTTTTTTAAATCTTATGGTAGTGAAAGATTGAGGCAAGTTATGCCTGTGTTGAATTACTGCACATTTTTAGTTAAGCACCATAATAACATAAACACTTCATTATCTATAATGCCAAAATTCCTACTTCACTTGATTCACTAACGTGTGTAGTACACTTACTCAAATGTACCAAATTATGCTTACTCATCACACCTGCAGTAACCCACCTCAGAAGTATACTTCTAAGCGACTGACTGAAAGGTTTCCCAATGGGGACTCCCACTTGGCAGCCCGTCTACATTTGTGCTGTGAATGAAAGAAATAGGAGCAAATATGTAAGTCCAATCTCCATCTAGATTTCAAATTACATTCGCTGATTTGAGGATATAGCAGTAGTTTGATGATAAGCATGTGTTTTATTAATGTAAGAGCTATCATGAGAAGTAAATGGATCCAAGAGAGAGCCACAATGTCTGCATCACCCAATGGTCTGCTGGGTAGTTCAGTAAGACACAGCCAGGTTTAGGTTTTAATTCAGCCTTTATAATTTCTTCGACAGTGCATTGAATCATTATTCACTGCTGTTGATTTCATATGGTAATCTAAATGGCCAGGCTGCCTGAATGATTAACAAGGTATGTCTTGGTGTGGTCTGCAGGATAATCAAAGTACTCATTTCAGTTTCACAGCATGTAGTCACAGACCTGAGGAGCTCTGCGTTAGAGCTTTGGAGAGTTCAGTCCTGGGCTCTGACCCCAATCAGCTTAGATTAAAGATGTGATCAGATACCATCCCACCCCACCCCCACACCCTGTGTTCTGTAAAAATGTTCCCCTTATCTCACCACTCCGACTAAGGGTAAATTAGTCTTAGAACACATAATGCACTCTTCTGACTTTCCAACGACATGAGTCTAAGCAGTGCATCTCCTTCTATATTTAAATGTACTTAAGATTGTGTTACCATCTAGATGTAGATTCAGTGTGGAGAATGGCTTAGTCAGCTATTTGTTTTTAATTTTGATTTAATGTCTTAACTGACTCAGGAGAGTAAAATTGGGCTAGAGAAGTAAGCACACAGACCTGGGACAGTCATAAGACAATTTATCATCTCTCTGTCTCTACTGACCCGTCTAGAACTGGGTCCCTCCTCACTGTCTGACTCATTGTGCACTGAGAGCCTCTCCCACCTTCCTCTTTGAACGATAACAACTCTTACACACCAGCTCACCCTTTATACAAGTCGCTGCTCTCTACACTAAACATTTTCAGCCAATTACATTTAAACTGTATTATTACATAGTTCTTTAAATGATTTCTTCCAGTTTAGCATCAGCATCACATTCTTGTTCAGGTGGCCTAAATTAGGTTTATTATTGGTAATTCAAGAAATATAAACCACTGTTGACCAAATTGACATTTGCAATTGTTATAAATATATTGGCAGTTTATAACTAATTTTCTCTTGTTATTGAGTTGATGATTGTCAGCTATGAACTAGCCAGCCTGGTTCATTTCAATCACAGTGTCTTCAGAGCGTCTGTTAGCAGTGGGGATGCTGTGACACTAGCTCATCTGTACGTCGAGGCTTATTTAGCCTGCTGAGAGTGAGAGCCTGCTGTTCGTATTAGATTCTGTCTCTGGCAAAGTGGGGATGATTAGATAAAGTGTGTCTGGTGGAGTGGATCACTTTTTCACTTTACAGCAGCTGTGCCTGTGAATGAATGCAGGGAAAGGCTCAACTCTCCGTTATTAACACAGAAATCTCTGTCCAGGGGCTTTCAAATGCATCTGGGAAGTGAGGCCTTAATTACTGACTTAATTAAACTATAGCAATTTGAATGCTTTACACACCTACTAGTTTACAACTCCTACTAAAGGACATTGTGCAAAGTTTCTTGTATAACATACCTGCATTTTAGACAGAAATTACTCTTAAATGATTATGCAGTGAGATGAAGACAAAGCAGTATAATTTAAGGAAGCAGGTCGCAGAGAAAATGATATAATAGAATACAATACAAAGGATCTTATTTTGAATCGCCTCCCCACCGTACCACCCCCTATGCCTGCACTTCATTCTGTCATAACACAATAACTGAGCTCTGGCGTCTTAAAAGGCATTGGAGGAGCATTGAGGTGCTCAAAGACAAAATTGCAGCAGCTCATAGCAGCTGTTGTGAAATACCATTTTGTCTCACTCAAGATGGATTCCACAGTGTGATTACAGAGGACCAGTACAGAATCAAAATGGAGAAGCCTGAGGGGAGGAGACAAAAAGGGAAAGAGGCAGTGTATCTGGAGTGGACAGCGTTGGAGGAGATGTCTGAATTTTGTTTTTTTGTTTGAATGATATCTCATTCTTGAATGTATCAACTTTTTAAAAGATACATTATCCCAGTCTTTTCTTGCTATTTTGTTCACATTTTTGCTACTTGCGATCAGTAACAACAAAGTAATTTCATTTTAACAATACAAGAGGCTTTAATAAAGACTTCTGAACACAAAGTCATACAAAGAGTACAGGGAATGATCAAACCGGCTATGTCTCCTCTGTGTGCAGATGTGTACCGAACAGGTGTGATATTGCTTAAAAGCAAGGTTATACTCATGAACACTAATGCTTTTTTTCTGTATCTGGCCTCCTCAACCTCTGAGAAGATTTCCTCCCACCAATCGTCTCGCATTAGAGCACGCATGCATGGCTGCCGGCGTCTGCACACACATATATGTACACATACGCAGGCACACACTTGCGCGCGCGCACACACACACACACACACATACACACACAAACAAACACCGTCTCTTTATAGATTCCACTTGCTGGTTGCCCATCTAACAGCCCTGTATGCAAACCAGTAAACCCTTCAGGACATCAGATCCATGGAATCTGTTGTCGGTTCTATCTAGGTCAATGCCTACAATAGCAGTGCAATATTTTCTTTCTTCTCCCACTTCTCTCTGTATTACCCCTGATTGCTTAAACCCAAAGGTTGATTATTCTGTGCATATATAAACATAAAAATGCCTACAAAACTTAAGCATATTAAGCATGCTTTGCATCTTTCAAGTATATTAGTCCCTTGTGGAATTTTAAAATATGTAGTGATGTGATGTTAACATAAGTGTACAATCTAATATTTGAAGAAAATGTCTTTGAAGTTACTTCTCATTAATATTTGTTCAGCTAATTGGTTTGGACCTTGCTATTATTCAAACAAATCTGTGGGGTGAGGTGGTAACTGAAAGAAAAACACTGCTGTAATGTGAAATACAGTTATTCTCTTAACTGTAGGGGTTGCTTTTTCATGAACTATGGGAGGGGAATCTAAGTTGTTAAATAAAATAAATGAACCTCTGCACCTGCTTGTATATATATGTTTCATAGAAGCATGAGATCTCTATTTTAAAGACCATTTTGACTAAGAAAACACCTATGAAACTTTTGTACGCTTCTTATCACAAAAGTAAAAAAAACACATCATACATGTCATGTTTCTTTAGAGAAAACTCAAAGCTTCCAATGTTCAACCTAAAAAAATTACTCATACTAGTCTGCTTTAGCTGGCTCCCACACCGCCCAGTCTGTTCTACATTTGAACAGATTGATGATATTACTGCCTTCAGACACAGAATGCAATCAAAATCCAATAATACAAAAACATTGGGAATGTCTGCACTGTAACAGAATTGGTGCCTTCAAATTTCTCATTTTGTGGTCATTTTTCATCAGTGGGCGGCTGTGGCTCAGCCGGTTGAGTCGGTTGCCTTTCAACCAGAAGTTTGGGGGTCGATCCCCAGCTCCTGCAACCACATGTCCGATGTGTCCTTGGGCAAGACACTTAACCCGAAATTGCTCCCGCTGCTATGTCGTGGCCACTTTAAATAGCAACCACTGCCATCAGTGTGTGAATGAGTTACTGTGACTTTCGGTGTAAACGCGCTTTGAGTAGTCAGAAGACTAGAAAAGCGCCAAACAAGCTCAGGTCCATTTACCATCAGGTTCCTGCACACAATCAAAAGTTTTAGACCTTCAGAGCTGCAGATTCCCTGCCATCTATTCAATGTTCAGGATGAAACTTTCACAGATGTTTTTTTTTTTTTAAATTTAATAATCACAGTAAGCACAAAGCCTTATTTTGCTTTGGTTTAATTTTCCCTGTTAATTGTTTTCTCTTGTGCCAAATTGCCATATTAAATTTGTGTAACTGTTAATTATAATAAAAGAAGAAATTAGAACCTCTTGAAACATGCAATTTCCCAAACTAAATTGTTGTAATTAAGTTCTTTGTTTTTGCATCCTGCTTAGCTCAGGTAATCGAAAGCAGCAAAAAAAAAATGTCGTAAAATGCTGAATATTTCAAACGATATTGCTCTGTATGCTGTTCCACTTCACTATTTTTATTTTGCGCACTGCAGTATCTACTTTCACTTCAGACTTCCCTGTACAACATATTTCTTTGTGACCTGTTATAACCTGCAGCTGTCAAAAGCTGGTTCTGCTTTGGCCTTATGGGCTGCCTCTGCCTTAACATGTCCATCAATATGAAGTGAAGACAACAAATCTCTATATATGGCTTTTTTTCAACAGCTTTTGACATGATCTTCCCCCATGGTACTTTGAGTTTCAATTCCCCACCTACAGACACTCATTTCTATGCTAGTCTATGCCTTTCTTTCAAGATTTAATTGATTTCGTTTATATTTTCCCTCTTTTCAGGACAAAGATATCTCATCACATCCACAGGAGCCTTGTATATTCTGGACGTCCTGCCTGAGGATGGGTTGAATAACTATCGCTGCACCACACGCCACCGCTACACTGGCGAAACCCGTCAGAGCAATAGTGCACGTCTCATTGTGTCAGGTCAGTATTCCTTCCTTCCAAGGTGATATCAAAATTATTGCAGAAACTATACATTCATCCTAGACTTCACCTAGAGTTAAGACTATATACTGACACAGATGGAAAAATTAAAAAGGGCAACTGGACATAAATAAATGAAGACATTGTGGTGGATACTTGCTGTGGAGAATGCCACTTGTTGATCACCTGCTACCATGTATGTACCTTTTACGACTAAGAACTTGTTTTAACAGCTTGAGTTTGATTCCAAGTAAGCTGGATATCATCTCCTCTCTAATTCTTTTTATTTTTTATTTTGGGGCTTTTTTGCCTTTATTGATGGGACATCAGATACAGGAATGGGGTCAAATGCATCAAAGAGGGAGTTGAATTTCTGACCAATGCATCGAGGACTGTATATGGGGTGCCTGCTTTACTGACTTAGCTAAACAGGTGCCTTGTTCCTCTCTGTCTTCACTGCATTTCCTGTCTATCACCAGTTTCTCAGCAGAAAGTCCATATAATATATTAAAGTTGTATTTTGTATTTTAAAACTGCACACAGCAAAAACTATTTAAATCATAAAGATGTTATCCCACATTAATTAAGGGACTGTGCATGTATATGTGTAAATGTAAATGTATATGGATAAACTGATGAGAACAAATGATTGATCAAAGTTCTCTCAGACTTCATTGTTGGAGACAATAATGATCCTAAAGAAATTCAGGAACAAGCAGTAACAAAATATACAGTATAGTGAACTGATTCTGACTCCATGAATCAATATTTGAATGTACTTTCAAGCGCCTAGAAACGCTCTCCACTAAAAAAAGTGAAATCCTCTGCTCCTTTCAGACCCCACCAATGCCGAGCCAGGCATCTTAGATGGCTTTGACCACCGCGATGTGATGATAAATCATCGGGTGGAGCTGTCATGCAAGGCTTCAGGCTACCCAACACCCAAATATCGCTGGTTGAAGGACAACAGCCCTTTAGAGCCTGACAGTCGCTTCCGCCAGACCATCACAGGATTGCTTATAGAGAGCACCCAGCCCAGCGACTCTGGGACGTATGTTTGTGAAGTATGGAACAGCTATGGCAACGCTGAGGTCATGGGGCGTCTGTATGTCAAACGTAAGTCTTTTTCACATTTTTCACAATTTCACAATTTTCTTTCAATGAATTCAAGGAATTTCTTGTTACATCTGGCAAAGAAATAATTTAGGAATGCTGCATATGCCAAATATTTGCAAAAATGTATAACACAGGAATAATTCAGTAGGTTATTTTTTTACCATATCAAATGAATCCCACTAAATAATCTGCTTTATTTTTCTATATTGAATCTGTTCATCTTGCTCCAGTTCTCTCTCTCCACACACATGCACTCCATGCAACTCTCTTCATATCATCCTGCCCAATCTCTTTTTGATTCTTACTTGCTGTGTGTCTGTTCTGTGCACTCTGTGTTTTAAATCTTAAAACACAACTTGAGTTTTAATTCAGTGTCAACTGGGATCTTTTTATACGGCATCTGAGTCGTGTGAGGGGGACGCTTGGTGTTGTGTTTAATTAAGTGGCATAAAAAACAATGTAAAAACAATTGTAACATTACAGAATTACATCAGGTGCAATCAGCTCAACTTCCTAAACAACAGCATGAGTTGACATTTAACAGAATATTTGCAGAAGGGAATTAAAAAGAAAGCTTTTCTGCACAGTGTGTGTGTGTGTGTGTGTGTGTGTGTGTATGTGTGTGTGTGTGTGTGTGTGTGTGTGTGTGTGTGTGTGTGTGTGTCAGTCACTGTGAACATGAGCAGGAGGGGGAGAGTGAGCAGACAGCATGCTCTAATTGATTCATTGCGTTGTCTCTCTGAATATATAAATGAATAAATAAACATAGGCCTATTGACTTAATACACTTAATACATCTGGTTGTTACGCCTAGGAAAAGTCTGGATGTTCACAACCGAGTAATATTTGTCATATTGCAGACACCAGCTTGATGTGCAGGGGAAAAAAACACCCAAACTATAAATAAATATAGAATAAATATTAAATGATAAATATGATTATAATTGATCATTATTTCTGCCATTGACTACTCATGACTACTCTGAATGTGTTATCTTTAATCGAATGAAAACGGTCCAATCTATTCCTCCTTCTTTGTGTTGCCATGTTGCTGAAAACACACCTGAACTTTCCCAATGATCTCACATTCTCTTTCTGTCATTTCAAACATATAATGAAGACAACTAAATATGATTTCTTATGTTTGTGTGCTCAGAGCCCTTGAAAGCAGTGGTCAGCCCTCGGAAGGTGAAAGGCAGTGTTGGTAGCAAGGTGTCTCTGTCTTGTAGCGTGAGTGGCTCAGACGAGTATGAGCTGTCATGGTACCGCAATGGAGAGATCATCTACCCTGGCAACAATGTCCGTTTCACTGGGCTTAACCGAGAGAACCTGATCATGGAGGGAATGTCCAAGAGTGACGGAGGGGCTTACCAATGCTTCGCCAGAAAGGGCAAGATGTCAGCACAGGACTTTGTGCAGGTCATCCTAGAAGGTAAAATGTGTGAATATATGGTGGAGTATAGGCAATGGCTACACTTTAACAGCTGTCGTATTCATAATCAGTCAGTCGAAACAAATGTAGGTCTTGTAGATCAATGCATTAATGGCATCCTGTTGTGACTGTCTTCTATTAGTCGTTTCTAGAGTGAATGTCCTAGACTTCACAACTACATACAAAAATACACAAACACACACGCAGACTTGAATGCACTAGCTTACCTTGGCAGTGGCCAGGGAGCTGTAAAAAGATATTACTAATCTGCTGTACAATCATGTGGATCAGATGTACATTATCAGAGAGCAGCAGCAGGCAGACATAGACATTTTAAAACTGGAACTCCGGAAGACTCTGTTTATAATCGAAACTAGTGAACCAGGAATCAGGAAAAACTGCTGACGACAAAAATATATCTTTTCACAAACAATCAGTCTGTTGAATGATGTATCAATTGGGTGAGATGATGTGTTTTTTTGTGGAGATTAGTGATCTGACCACTTATCCTGCCGTCGTAAGAAATGTTTTAAAAGAAATCTCCTGGCCTCGGCAGGTATACACTGTACCAACATTAAAAAGAAAGTTGTTACCTGTAACAGCAAATCCCTAAAGCTATACTTAATTTAATATGAACAATTTCATCAATTTAATAGTAAGTATAAACAATGATTCTTGAAAATGTTTGATTAACTTGTCGGAACAAGGATCTGACCAACTCAGTACACCGGTCTCTCTTTTTTTTTTTCCCCCATTCTTTTTTATTAGCATTTTCAAAGTTGGACAAACAAAAATAGGGCAGTAACCCACACATCAAAATGATCAATACAGCAACAAAACAGATAAAATATACAAGTAGTAATCAAACAAGATATACGAGACAGTACGTAAACCAAAATAAAACACGTACATATGCAGACACATAAAATTACACACAAATACTCTCACACACATGCACACATCTTAATGCTTACAATAATAACAGTCATACATGTAGCATACAGTCAGTACACCGGTTTCTTTATATATAAAGGTAACTTCTATTGGACATGAATTTGCATTTGATAAATGCTAATGACATGTAAACATTACTCCTCCATGAATCCCTTTTTTTTTTTTTTTTTTTGATTAAACAGTGTTGTTGACTCAAATTGACTTTTTTTCTGTGATAATGGGTGAGATATCCAAAGCCCTGATCCTGTGTAGATGCCACTTCACTTATTGAGTGATTTATTATTTATTTATAGCTTGGAGGGGTTTCAGGTTCATTTTTTTTCTTTGATCTTTAAAAATATTCTGAGTGATAAAACATCAAGTACTCGTTCTGTTCACATATCCATAAAGACGGAGTTATAAACATCACTGACTTAACATCACTAATGATCATGCAACTAAATATTTTTCTTTGTTGAAAGTAGAATAACACATATGTAAATAATCCTTATACCAAAGTAATTAGAATATTTTTTTATTTCCTGTACATAAAAACGATGTTGGCAGTTTGAGACAAACAGGTATTCTGCAGTTTGATAATAGTCTTTGACTTTGATGTAAGTCATTTTTATGTTTTGTATCTTGTATATTCATCTTCATTTCTTCCCCTATCCTTTTCCACCCTGTACCCCACCACAGATGGTACTCCAAAGATCCTGTCTTCCTTCAGTGAGAAGGTGGTCAACCCAAATGAGCCCGTTTTCCTGGTCTGCAATGTCAAGGGTACGCCCCCTCCTAGGTGCTCCTGGTCCCTGGACGACGACCCCGTCATCAAAGACAGCCACCACCACCTGGGACACTACGAAACGCATGAGGGGCACGTGGTCAGCCAGCTCAATGTCACACACACCCAGGTGCAGGACGGCGGGTTGTATCGGTGCACGTGCAGCAACTCGGCCGGGGTCGTGTACCACCAGGCTCGAATAAACGTAAGAGGTGCTTGTCAAAACAGCTCCTCCAAGAACAACAATACACATATCTGTCAGTCTATTTATCTCTGTATCTCTGTCTCTGTGTTCAGCCGGCTATTTTGAGTTTAAAGTAGGCCTACATGAGTACAGGTGGATTTCGGGGGGTTTGAGGATTTACTAAATATGCTTGTTGTTAGGATACTCTTAAATTTTATGTGCTGTTTCTTTAAAGTTTCTTTTCTGGCACCCTTTGTGTGTGGTTGTGTGTTAAAGTCTGTATGTTTTTAAAATTGAAGCTTTAAAATTTATACTCCAAATGATGACTTTCCGACATAGCTTTATTTTTAAATGAATGAATCACCCTGGTTTGCTAAGCTTAAGGGTTCATAGATATGGGGTTCCAAAAAGGGGTGGTTTGTAAATAGCCAGAAGAAAAACATATTTCTTTTGTGTGCATGAATACATTTAATCTATGGTTAGCTTGTATGTATGTGTGTGTGTGTGTGTGTGAGTGAGTGTAAATGTGTGTCTGTGTCTATGTGTGTTTTCTCAAGCAGCCGATATAGCTCCTTACAATCTGATGTTAAATGGATTACTCTGTTTCCATTCATGAGACAATAAATTAGTGTTATGTGAGTAAGCAGAGTTAGAATTAGAATTAGAAATAAAGTGTCATTTAAATGATTCATTTTCCTTGATGTGGGATGTCAACTTTAATGTGCTTCTCATTATTTGCCTCCTACTAAAAAAAACAAGATATGATTCATAAAACAATTGATTTAGATATTTTGGAGGCAGGTACCATATGTGAAGCTACAGAGAGTAATGTACTCTGTTCTTTTACAAAGTCTAAACATACTTAGAAAGTGTAGTTCGATGTCTTTTTACAACACCAAAAACAAAGCACCATTCACTCGATGTCCCCATCCATGGAATATCTTTATAGAGGGTCTCCCTCTCATTTTCTGTCCCCTTTTAGGCCGCGCCAGCATTCGTCCAATGAAAAACATCACAGCAATTGCTGGACGGGATGCTTTTATTCACTGCCGTGTGATTGGCTACCCTTACTACTCGATAAAGTGGTACAAAAACTCTGCACTGCTACCCTTCAATCACCGACAGCGAGCGTTTGAAAACAATGGCACACTGAAGCTGACTAACGTGCAGCAGGTTGACGCTGGCGAGTATAACTGCAAAGTGATGGTCCAACCCAACAAGATGGATTCCCAGAGTGTCCATCTTCGTGTGAGAGGTGAGTCCCATGTGGATTTTGTTTAATTTGAGCTATGATTTGATTTAATGTTTTCTTTCTGAGGGTTAGATTAGTAACTCTATACCATTCTCATATCTGCCTCAAACAACAATACATTTCTTTATCATCTTACTATAGTATTTTCAAAGTACAACAACTTTCAAGAGGCAGAAAAGTGTTTCTTATTTGTTTCATAGCACCGTGTAAGTTGCAGCAGGCCATGGTTCTCTAGGAAGAAGTGTTTAAGGCTTTACGGCACTAGCCAGTTAGATCATCTCTTTACTGCTTGGTGCAGTGGCTTAGTCTAAAAGCTAATCTGAAGCTAATAGGAAGAGGAAAGTGA
This sequence comes from Labrus bergylta, assembly GCF_963930695.1. Lineage (NCBI taxonomy): Eukaryota > Metazoa > Chordata > Actinopteri > Labriformes > Labridae > Labrus > Labrus bergylta. The sequence goes on along the minus strand of NC_089205.1, from coordinate 10,851,420 downwards.
CAAATGAAGCTAAAAAGAGAAAAAGAGAGTGACGGAGCATGTGCATCCCTGCAGATATTATTCAGATTTTGACGTAAAGTTGGGCTGTATTGTTATCTGTGTCATTGTTCTTTCATGTTTAGTAGCTTTACCTGGTGCAGAAAGTCGACTAACCCAAGTTATGTCTCAGGCTTCCATACAAATAAATGAATAAAACCATCTTACCCCATATTCCCTTACACCCTCATATTGGCGCAAACGGTAACTTGTCAGTCAACATGGGTCTTTTGCCTCTCACAACACTGCTCCTCTGCTGGTCAACAAATGCACCTCCTCTGTGAGGTGGAGTATTGCTGGAGGCATGACAGCATTGTGTGTTTTACAACAGTGCAGTTACACTCAGAGACCTTCAGTCTGCACCAAAGTGAACCAAGCTGAATTCCTACAAATTAATACATGTTGCTTTAAATTTGAAGCAAGGCGTCTATTAGCTTTGAGTAAATAATGGTCTGGTACGTCTCTGAGGTCTATTACTCCTCATACCAGAACTATTCCAAGAACCTCTAAATACATGTTTTTAACACCACACAAAAACATGAATAAAGTTAACTATTAGGCTAATTAAATAATTTTAACAATTGATTAGCAAGATTATTATTTGTCATGGTGTACAGAGACTGGCTAGCTTTACTTCTTTGTTTTTAATCTTTATGCTAGGCTTCGCTAACATTAATCTACTTCAAGGTGCTGGTAGGCTAAGTCTTGAACTACCATACCTAACTATAACCAAGTTTGTGTGACAACAAGAAAGTGTTTAATGCTAGCTGCCTCATATTTTGTAACCTGGTAAGCTAAGTTAGATTTAAAATGTAATATATTTCCGAGGCACTTCATTTATTTCCCTCTGTCTACTTTTGCATCTTAATAGTCTAAATGGAATAAAACCTATCTGAAGATAAACAGAAATACAATCACAGAGAAAGGCATGCATCCTTAATATACTATTTCTCATAAATTAATTCACTTTATATTCTTGAATACCTCAGGGTACCAAATGCAGTTGATAGAACAGAGCTAATGACTGATCTCCACTGAGATCTTATAACTGTAATCAGTTATACTATGAAGGGTTTTCTAATTTAACCATTTCCTTTCAGCTGAACAAAATGCTAAGTTGTTGTCACACTTTCCTTTGGAGCGAGGGAAATAGAAGGGAAGAGAAAGTGAGGGCTAAAGAGAGAGTGATGATACAAAGCAATACTTCCCAGAGGTGCTATAGTGAGGGAGTGCATTTGTTAATTTACTCTGCTCATGCTTAAAATGCGGGAGTGTCTTTGGGGATCCCAGGAGTCCATTATCTCCACTTTGTTGTGAATTAAATAAGGTGCTAAAGTGCTGCTTATTTCAGTGTTATTTGAACTCACTGGACACTCAAACAAAAATGAGTTGCGTGACGTCTGGAGGTTTCCCAGTGAATAGAGCTCAGGCAATTTAAATAGATCTTGTTTTATAACTGTGTTGTATTATTTAATCAGATTGACTTTAAACACTTGATTTTTTTTACGATAAGAGCTATTCCTGTAATCTGTGTTTCAGATCGGTAGAGATATTAGATCAATAAATAATTAGCACTATTAATGGTAAAAGTCCAGGTTCCCTTGGTGAATGATGAAGTAATTTTTCTGTTCTGATCTTGTAGCTCCTTGTGTTGAAAGTACATCATGTTCCAGTCTGAGAATGACTATAGCAAATATTGCATAATGATGTATTATGCAAGTCTTTGTATGTTCTTTTAATGATTTCTTTAAAGCAAGACTGTTGGAAGATTGTAGGATTACTCTCAGAATATGACAGAGTGTCTCTTTCACTCTTTTCTTCCCTGTCTGCAGTCCCTCCCTACATTCAGCCCTTTGAGTTCCAGCGTTTCACCATTGGTCAGCGTGTATTCATCCCCTGCGTGGTCATGTCAGGCGACAGACCCCTGGATATCACCTGGCAGAAAGATGGAAGGCCAATACCAGCCAGCCTGGGAGTGACTGTAGACAACATCGACTTCACCAGCTCCCTGCGAATCTCCAACCTGACACCGGACCACAATGGTAACTACACCTGCATCGCCCGCAATGAGGCTGCAGCTGTGGAGCACCAGAGTCAACTCATTGTTAGAGGTGAGAAAGCACACAGGAACAGATAATATAACTTATGGCATCTAGAGGACTCATACAGTCTGTAATATGTAAACATGTTTTTATTTTAATCAATCACTGCAGTACCACATTTAACTTCTGGGTGTCCTCTGCCCTGATCCAGGCAAAATCCAATGTAGAGTTTGACTAAAATTAAAACCTGCACGAATAGGTGACCACATATTAAAGACCCCCAAGAACATGCCATGCAACCACTGTTACTTTTGTTTAATCTGTGTGTATAGTTCCTCCTCAGTTTGTGGTTCAACCTGAGGATCAAGATGGGATCTATGGGAAGACCGTGACTCTGAACTGCTCAGCAGAAGGCTACCCACCCCCTACCATTGTATGGGAACACTCCAAAGGTACATTAAGCACAGCATGCATTACCCATTCATTTGAATAGCCGATGTAAAAGACTCACAGCCATTCTAATTACACATTTCAGGTTGGTGTAAACAGAGCATGCTTTGGGCTCATAACAATAATGCCCGCTTTGGTGTTTGTGAGCTTGAATTTAGAACTTTGATCTGTTTTTCATGAGAAGTCAGACTTTAAAAAAATGCTATAATTTACAACATCTTTAACCTTCCTCAGACAAGGCGATCCCTTCAATCTCCACTGTGGGTCTTTAGATAATATAACAGAGTAAGGATTTTTAGCTGCTCTTTTGTAAAGTGTCTTGAGCTAACATTTTTTATGACTTGGCGCTACACAAATAAAGATTGATTGATTGATTGTCCATTCCAAATGGTGTGAACACAGCATCAAGAGTTCAGTTGATTGTATTGCTTTATGAAGAATGTGCATCACATTCAGTAGGCTACATAAACACAATATATGTACAATATAAGTTTACAGCATTAAGATTTTTGTAACTCCAATCTTGTGTTCTCTTTTTTTTAAGTTGAAGTTGTATCCATGGGTTCTTGCTATGAATAGGAAATTAATAATTGTGTGGAAATCATTTTTATTAGTCATACTACAATATACCAAATATTAAGAAAAATTAAATCGATGGATTTAATATTATGCAAACTAGAGTGCAGTTTTCATTGGGCCACAGCTTGGTCTCAGGTTGTGTATCTTAAAGCAGGTGTGGTTATTGTGAAAGTAAGTGCTGTACACAGCTGGTCTGGCAGAAGTTGTGTTCTTAAGGGTGAGTGGGTTCCATTTGCTTTACCCAACGTCAATGTATATGTGTTTGATGTACAAACAGGCACACGGCCATCTGTACTGTCAACATGGCCTTGGGGCTCACAGGGTTTCCACCTGCATCATTAGAGAATCATCAGGTAGGAAAAGACAAAAAAAACAGAGTGGAGTGTTAGCAGACAGACAAACAGGGGGGGAAGGCGGCAGGTGCGTTCAGCCACTCGAACAGGGTAGATGAAGAGGGGCCCCAGGTGTTGGCTCCATCATCCATATAACCTGGGATGAAAGCTTCACCAACAGAGGGACAACAACCTATGAAGAGTGGTGCTTGAGCATTAGTGTGTGTGTGTGTGTGTGTGTGTGTGTGTGTGTGTCCTTGCTAGGCACCATGATCAAAGCATTGAGAAAGAATCAGATCTGGTTTTCACCCTTTGATTGGAACCGTGTGTATGTGTGTATGTCTGTTTGTTTTTGTTTGTGTGTGGATGGGAAACAGAAGGCCTCATGCATGATTAGTAATGTCTGACCCATCCTGACCAAAGTGGAGATTGTTTCTGTTTCTACTCATCAATTATCAAAGTTAAACTCGAGCTTTAACTACCCATAAGGATGTTGATCAGCCTGCAGGTTGATTTTCTACTTTTTGAGGGCCTTTGTCACATATTATTACCTCAGATTTTCACATCGTTCCAGCTGTTGCACAGGATATGAGTCAAAGCCAAGAGACAATGAAATCCCCTCCCTCGGAAAAATGGTATCAAGGGTAGGCATGGCTTGGGATGCCTTTTTCTTATTTGTATAGGCAAGAGTGCAGTCTGTCCAGATAATATTTGTCTGGCATCATTTCACCTCAACAAAAGTTGCTTAGAGCCAGATGAGTGTCTCTTGGAGATATGGAATGGTAAGTAAAGGTCAGCTACTATTGGCATAACCACTAGCACCACGTGGATATGCAAAATCCATAATTCAAGGAAGAGCATATCTTCCTCACTCTCTCTCTCTCTCCCTCTCTCTCTCTCTAAATCAGAGACAGGGAGCAGGAACAAAGTCACCACTTGACCCTTTGCTAGCCACAGCCACTTGACTTCATTTTAATTAAAAGCAAAACCCACAGCTCGCTAAATAGCCTAATCTCAACATGCTTAGTTTAGCACAAGATCATGCAATGTCTGGCTCAGATCCCACGTTTTACATGAGCAAAGTAAAATACAATGCATTCATCATAATAAGGGCAGGCCCCTTAAAAGATGTTAGCCTTGTAATTTATTGTCCGACTGGTACATTATTAGATGTAAGACTTCCATTGAAGAAAACATACATACTACGTTGTTAATATGTAAAAAAGCAAAAGTGATTTAATCATTTTTCATTAAAATGTTGGCGTTAATAACATGCAGGCAAAAGGTCAAGATATGTCAAAGATGGCAAGTCCAATGTTGCCTAGAACAAGTTTGTTTTGAACATAAAATGCAGTTTGAGAGTGAAGACATTGGGAAAGCATTACTGTAATTGTCCTCAAATCAGACAAATCCAATCCTTTTTCATTAGACATCCTTGTCTTAGATAACTTAAAAATGTGTTTTAAGGCCATGTATGTAATCATTATTACAACATCTTCTGGGTGTAGTAACAAGTATACATGCTACATTCAACAGTAAACAAGAGACTTTATAAACCTTAAAAGATAGGGAGAACAATATCCTTGCTGAGCCACAGTAAATGTATTTTATTCTCACTGGTCTATCCCCGAGCTGAAGGCCAACAGCAATGCAAAGCCTCTGCTCTCCTTCTGTTCTGCCTGTAGTTCCACTGCACCAATCTGCTGTCTTGTTAAACATGAGCATTATGTCTGTTGTGATTGCATCACACCAGCAGCTTGCCCTGCTTAACTGTGCTCAGCAGCTGTTTGGGCGATTTAAGGATTTAGACCCGGTGTTAAGAAACATGTTTACAATCCTTCCTAAATCTGACAGGCTTTGTCATCAAATCTGTAAACACAGACGCATGGTCAAATGAATGCACACATTAACAACCACACACACACGTGTGTTTATCAAGGCTTATAATGTTCAAGTAACCGGCTGTTTTATGAGTGGAAGTGTTTCAACTGTTTAAGATAATACTGACAAGGTATTTGTCTCACTCATAAACAGTTTAAAGAGTGTTGTAGTTTTTGTAGTTTATTATTTTGAAGTTTTCATTTTCACACATCTGAGTTCTGTTACATTGCTTCAGCTTGAAACACCTAATTTTCTGATAGGTATTCTTCAAAATAAAAGTACCTTGAAGAGATGGCAATAAGGAATTACATTTATGTAGGCCTATCGCTAGTTTTCGCGGAGCTGCACTCTATGATCATTCTAGATGACGCTGGCGATAGAAAACAGCATTTACAGCCGTTTCTTTGCCCATAAATCAGCCCCGCTTCTTTTCATCATCTTGGACTTAAGACAACGATACATCAACTTGAACACACCTTCAGCAGGTACTTCAGCACTGAGCCTCTCTAAAAAAAAAGGTCTCTGCTTCTCGTCGCTCCGGTGCGATGAGGTAAAATTACTCAAAGCAAGCCTACATTTTTTTTAACTCAGTAACGGATGTGATTTTTAAATGTAGCGAAGTACAACACTTAACACAAAACCTACTTAAGTAAATGTAAAATGATTGATATTTAAAACTAGGTCTACTTAAATAGTAGCCTACAAGTAGGCAGCACAAAAAAATTACTCCACAGTAACGCGAGTAAATGTTATTCACTACTTCCCCCCTCTGGCACAGATTCATATAAAAACATGTAGGTCTATACCAATAGAAACATTTAAAGTAGCCTACTGTTTCCATTAAACGTCAAGTTTGTTTACCTTATTCATTGTCCTTTCAACATTGTCTGACTGTCTCCCTCTCTTTGCACCAGGTGCCGGTGTCCCCCAGTTTCAGCCCATCCAACTGATCAGCGGCTCTCGTGTCCAGCTGCTGAGCAATGGTTCGCTTCTAATCAAACATGTGCTGGAGGATGACAGCGGCTTCTACCTGTGTAAGGTCAGCAACGACGTGGGAGCTGATGTCAGCAAGTCCATGTACCTCACCGTCAAAAGTAAGAGCCCTAGCCTGATGCACGATCAATAACAACTAATGGTTAGTCATCATTCTGTATTTTAATGTATGAGTTGGAGCAGTGTCAGGTGTCCTTTGAAGAGGTAGCAACCACGGACTGTATATCCATGGACTTAGTCTCAGTGATATCAACCATTGGTTTCTGAAGCAGACCTTTGAAGCCCATTGATGGTAGGCTAGTCGTCATATTGGAAATGCTGTCTCAAACTTACTTTCCGAGTCAACCGAGTGAAGGCAAAGAACTGGCGCTGAATGAGGCCTAAAACCTCCTGACAAAAATTACAGTAGGCCCGTCTGCAAAGCACAGAGCGGGCGAGATTGGGTGTCTTCAAGGTGGTGTGGCCAATAAATGGCACTTGTGCACAAACAGGCCATTTAAAAAGTGGCTTCTAATTTTTATGGTAGGCTAATCAAATGCGAATGGGGCTCAAGCCTGGTGTATACTTCAGCATCGACTTATAAAGCAGCAGCTGATTAAATTGGCTTGTAGGGTTCTTCTTTCATCAGAATTTGGAAAATGGCAGCAATACTGGAAATGTTGTAAATGCAAGAAATACAATGCTACCCAGTGGACTGATCTAGGGGCATGCTGCTGCGTCATTTCGACGCTAGTTACATTTTTGTTTACAGTTAAGGACACCAATTTAAAAAAGTCTGATAGGAAAGAAGTTTTAACTGACCCTGATCTCTGAACTGTCTGTACAAAGAGAAGCAACCCAATTCATTTTGTGTATAACTTTCCTTCTGGACAAATCACTACTTGTTATCACTAATATCAGCTGGCATGTCGTGGATTTGTGTTACTGTAATAAGCCTTGCAGTGAACATGGGAGAGGCTTCTGTAAGAAGCTGTCAGGGCTGCAGCAGAGTGTTTTCATAGGTCACTATGCTGACTGTAACACCCAGTTGCTATGCATCACGATGACCTATGGTTATGCAAACAATTCTTCTTCAAATATCCAACAGGAGAAGGTTAACACATATGGCTGCAAGTGGAATTTCTAAATGCAATAACATAACTATTTATTAATTGTCTTAACTTCAGAAAAATATGAACGGAGCAATATGATATGAAATTTGTGTGTTTGTGTGTGGGTAGATACCACACCACCCACACACACACACACACACACACACACACACACACACACACACACACACACACACACACACACACACACAGAGACTCTAGTTAGCAGCCTTGATACCGCCTTCTCTGTTCCACCCTGCTGAGAACCCTCTGCTGTTGGACATACAGTATGTTTTTTATGTTTGAAGGGTAGCAACACAATACTTATATAGGACATACTGTTAAGGGCATTGATTTGTTTGAATATGTAGGCCCAGTTTCAGTTTTATACATCTGAATCATCTACTATAGTAAGGATGGTGAAACATAAAAAAGAAAGGCTGTAGACCACATGAACACACTGCTGTTGCTCAAGGCTTTAGTATTGGGCTATAACCCTTACTTTGAAATAGAACTTTGATAGCTTAACTGTTTAATGTAAAAGCTGACTCATAACTTGAGTTATCAGTAACTGTATTGCTAACATTACTGAAAGCTCATTAAATATCAAAAACATTCTTCCCCTAAGTGATTTGTTTTAGAATTTCATGAAAATGTATAAATCATTTGACTTTGATACTTTAGTATCTGGTTGGGGTTTTGCAATTACCTACTTATCTTAATGTCACACACGTTGATTACTAATACCATTCAAAGAATTCAAGACAGCAACTCAGTAAGGTGTAATCAATAACACTGATTATGAAATAAATCACATATGTGTACAACTTCCTTTCACTTTTCTCCTGAATGACAATTCTCTTGCAATGTCATTTAAAAACTTGTAGTCATTTATGATTTAGTTAGCATTGACGTGTCTTCTCCTCATCTACAATTATTAAAATTTAGGGAAACAGCTGTAAATTCTTGGGGCTTCAAATCCTGTGCTGTCTTCATTTTCTTTATTGGCTGCTCTGTCAGTCCAAGCTGTCTCAGCCACATGCTGGTCCCTCATCAACAGATCATGTTTCATGCCCTTAAAACCACAAACTGTACAAGTAAACTGAGGATGCTTTCTGTTAAAGTGTAGTGACTTGCATGACTGGTTTACAAGGGGGAGATCATTACTGTCCACACATTAACCAACTCAGTAATGTCTATTTGTCAGTGTTTGTTCTTGTATACAATTACACATTTGAATTTCATACACATTTCCCGATTTTCATTTTTCAGCAAGTATGGTTGTAGTTGTATAACTATTTCATATTTGTTTTTATTTCTTGCATCCATGCATTGTGTTCTTTTTGCGTACATCCACATGTGTAATTTAGAGTGTGTGTGTGTGTGTGTGTGTGTGTGTGTGTGTGTGTGTGTGTGTGTGTGTGTGTGTGTGTGTGTGTGCGCGTGTGTGTGTGTGTGTGTGTGTGTTTTGAGACGCTGGAACTCTTGAGTGCATTTCAGCCTCATTTCAATCAGTCAATACTACAATTAGAAGCCGACTAAAGGGCTCAAGGGAAGAGCTGTCTGTGTGTTTCTCTCTTTCATTTGCACCCTCTTGCTGTCTTTGTTTTTCTACATTAGAGATTGATAAAAAAAGATAAATGACACATAGTTTGCTTCACTTATTTTTAACCTTGTTCATTTGCTGCCAGCTCCTTCCAGGATTTGATCTCTAGTTGCCAGTAACAACGTTTACATTTGTATAAAATTTGATCATTTATTAGCTATGGTGAAAAACTCCTGACAGAATAGTTTTAATCCCAGATAGATCAAACTTGATATATATATTTTTTTAAATCAACCTTCGCCATTTGTCTCCTGTGAAAATCACAACATTCATATATGTATAAATATATGATACATCTACTGGAATCAATCCATTAATGATTGCGACTGTTACATTCGGACTGCATACCCATTGAAAGCTGGTTTTATCAAATTAGATGTCCAAAACTCAAACATATTTATTCCTCAATCATACATGTACCAAAAATATAATCCTCTCATGCAGTTTACCAGACCCCTCCCCACAGAAGTGATCTTTCAATCATACTTCGGAAAACATCTGTGTTATTCTGGGTTTAAAGTTGTGTTTCCTCTAAATGCTATAGACTGGTGTACATGCATATGAGGCATTGCTAGTTTATTAGCTTGATAGCTGAAATGTAAGAGATCTTCCAGTGACAGCTGAGATTATAACCAACATAATTGATTTGGGGTTTTTTTGGGCAAGAAATACGAAGCTACTTTGTCAGTTATTATTTTTGATTGAAATCATTCATCTTTCGTTTTAACTTATTGTTGCATTTTCTAGTTTCCTTAAAATATTTCTAAAAAATTGCACCATCAAGGAAAAAAACTTACAGTGAAAAAGTGCTTATTTCCCTAAAAATAATTTTTGGGACATTTAACCTATTAGACATGTCATGGGAAGCCTGGCGTTGGTCAAAGGATAAGAAAAAAACAACTTCTATCTAGTATGCCTCCCTCATCTCATATCAGCACTTTCAAACTTGTGTTGGTTCCATCCCTTTCCTTTCGCTCCACTCCCTTGGCTTTCTCTTTCTACCTCGTCTCCCTCTCCCCTCTTCCCACTCACACTTTGTCCTACCAGCATGTGTTTTATTACCATGCCCCTGTAATATCGCTGGATATTAAAAAATATACATCAACCGAGCAATTATGGGCTATCAAAAAGAATAGGTTTTGCCTGAGGCCCTGCTAAGGGCTGCACAGTGGGTGCATAGAGACAAGATGAGATGGAAGCAAAGAGGCTCATGTCAGCTCAGGCCACTGAAGCACAACCAAGATCGGTGTCGATTGTTTAACATTTAGGCTACTGCAATCTATATCACATGGTAGCAATCTGAAATGCATGAGCATGTAACACATTTCAGTCACATGTTCACTCCCATACATTACTCACATCACTCAAGGTCACAGCAACATTGAGACGCCTCTAAATGCACAAAGCTATAATCTAATACCATGTGCTAGAACATTCTGTACACAATCCCACACAGACAAAAAGAAATGAGTAATAGTTCAATACATGTCCGATCATTTCATACAAAAGCACACATACAGACCCTAAGGTGCTGTCATTGCACGCCTTTTCTGGAGCAAATAAGACTCGTTTAGGTTGAAGCTGAAGTTAACTTGCACTGTCAAAGCCTAAGAATTAGATTGAGAAAAAGGCTCCCGTTAAGGAGCAATAACATTTAGAAAAGGGGGTGAGATGACTCTTTTAATAGGACTCACTTAAAATTCATCGTTGCAATGCAAAATAAATCAGCGCTTTCCTGTGCGGGGGCAATGGTGGGGATGATGGTGTTGGGAGTGAGTGAGAGGGAGGGGCTGCAAGTGAATAAGAAATGAGGTTTAAATGTTGGCAGTCCCACGTCTGACACATTCCATTATGTGGGGGTTGGGTGGAGGTTTAGAGTGCATGTACACACACAAAAGCACAGGGGCTTCATAGATGCACACTTACACATTCAATAGTCATAACCCTAACGCTGCATCAAAGAAGAAAGTACTCTATGTGAAAAGAAAAAGAACCAGGTTGTGTTTCATTTGTGTGTGTTCTTTTGTTTATGTTGGGGCTCCTGTTTGTTCACTTGTGTTTGCCTGTGCTAGTTATCCCTTTTAATTTGCCTTTACTGTACACATTTGCAGATAAAAGTCCAACAGATAGAGAAGCATAGCTTATATAAGTCAGGTTCTATCTCAATCAAGAAAACTTCTAACAGCTGAAGTCATACCAAGGCAATGGTGTCATGGTTTCTCTCTGTTGCTAATTTGGTTGCTTGAGAAGCTTTAGACCGGTGTGAGGATTTGATTTTAAAAAAAAAACAATCCCAATAAATCTCTAATACAAATGCCAGCTATACTTTGTGAGGCACTGAAATGATAAAAACCATTTCAGCAAGAACAGTCTGTAGCATCTTTAACCAGGTTGTACTTAAGAAAAGATTTGATTCAACACATCAGGGCATTTCAAACACTGTTAGAGAAGTTGCCATTCACACAAGTAGAGTCTGATGTGATTCAGTATGAATTCAAGCACTTTAACAGACTTGTGGTTGTCTAACATTCCTTTCACTCATGGGAAGAGCAAACTGTACAACATAGGGCCCTGGGTGAAGCAAAAGCAAACAATTACAAAATAATCTAAACAAATTATTTGACCTACAGTAGGAGTGTTCAGTATATGAGTGGGATCTGGGATGTCATGTACACAAAATTGTGTTGTTGTTATTGTTTGTCATTGCCTCTGTTATGGTTTTCATTTTTTGTGGGAACGCATCTTGTTTTTTTTTTGTTTTTTTTAACCTGTCTATGTTCTTTCACTTGCATAGTCTACATTTGTGAAAGACTAGTACGCCTGTGTTTGTATTTTTGTGTTTCTAAATGTGCATGTTTGTATACCTTGGAATAGTTGTGTATCTGTGTGAGACAACAGCTCGGCCAGCGGACTTGTCTGCTGTGTATGAATAATCAAAGTGGTCTCTCTCATCATTAAATCATCGCTGTCCTGGTGGGAGCTTTAGGAGGGAGATGGAGCGAGAGGGAGAGGCAGAGGGATCATAGTTAGCGCTGCAGGGGTACATGCTCTCTCTCTCTCCTCCGTCGTGTAGTGTGGCTGAGATGTGTCATGAGCACAAGTCTTTTCTGCTCTCTGTGCTCGCCCACTTAGCTCCACCAGACACAGCCGCTCTCATCCACACACACTCATACATATGCACACTCAATATAACAGTCATACTCATGCACGTAGACACTTTGTCCAGAGGACCAGACATTTGGACAGTCTCACACACACACACACACACACACATATCCTCCAAGTATCTTCCACATATTGCTGCTACTACTATCCTTTACAATGACATATATTTTATATAACAAATCTGAACATACAGGGAAATCTATAATGAATGTATATGTTTTAACTCCCTATATTTTTATTTATAGAGTATTTATTACATTTTGCAATTTTTTACAGGTATGAATGTGTATGTGGGTATGGGTGAGATGTGCTTGGATTGTGTATGTGTATGTGTGCTGGTGTATGTGTACATGTTTTATATTTTATATGCTGCAAACAGGACTGCTTCAACTATATCTATCTATATTACTAAATATTGTCCTGTTTATTATAAATGAGAAAATTAATTAACAAATAAAGCATGCACAACAGTTCTGATTGCCTATGAACAGCTTGAAGCCTCTCTGATCATTTTGGAATAAATAGTACGGATCAAATTTCCAATCACTTTAGTTGGGTTTTTTATTTTCCTTTGGATTTTTTATCCATAACTTGAGCTGTTTTCACTCAACTTGAATTAAAACAAAACCATTTAAAAGCAAAACAGATTTTAAAGAAATTGTACATTACATTCATTCATTCATTGGACAAGCACAGGACTCAATACAGGTTAAGACTCTTGGTCAGATAGAGCATCACTTTGAGAAGTTTTGCTCTGGGAAACAGCAAACATTTTTCACCCAGGAACCAGCAGGGTCGTCACACATTCTATAGACAAAAGTATGATTTAATTCATATAAAGTTTAATGAGGAGTCTTGAGGGTGGGGGAAAAAAGACAAAATATATAACTAGATTACCAGCTGACATTGACATTAACATTGTTCTCATATCTAATGGGGACATTATTGGATTTGTTGATGTTCAGAAATGCCATTCAGTACTTTGTTAGTTGCTTTCTCTTATTGTCTGCTCACAAGGCTCTTTTAATTTTAGTTACTATACAAATAATTGCTTTTCTTTGTCTGTTGTTCTTTTTTCAATATGGAATTTGGGGCCTGTATGTTGCACACTGATTAATTCGATCATGACAGGAAAAAATTAAATAATGTCAGGGACACATCAGATTAGAGCTTTGAATTAAATCCCATGAACATTTTCTCCTAAGAAATGTGTATGCTTGGCCCATTCAGATTGTTTAAAGCTTCTAAACCATCAAACAATGGTCAGTGTTTAGATTATTTTAAATTGTAAAACAATTAAACATCCATAATAATGAGTACTCTCATTTCCATACATCCACATATTCCTTAGTTAGCTCTTACTTGAGAAGTTATAATATGGTTTTTTCCAAATCAGGAGCTTCACCATTTAGATGTTATTATAATGTCACCTCAAAGTCTGAGTTAACTTTATATCAGGAGACCACTTCATGAAAATAGATTTTTTTTTTTTAAAGAATTAAAGCCCGAATTGTGTTAGTGACAGTACAGACTGTAAGTAGTGTTGGTGAGAGACGTTTACAACAGATACTTATTTCTGCTGAGCGACACACACACACTCACACACAAACACTCACACAAGCTGGATGTGCTGCTAATGAGCATGGTGTGTGGTTACGACATAAAGCCAGACAGGCTCCATGCTCAGACCGATGGGAGTTCAGTCAGGAGTCACCACTTTCTTCTCTATTCCTCTGCCTCATTCTCAAAAAGCAGCATGTTAAAGAGCAGCACGTTACTATATGCTGTCATTATCAAAGCAGGCACAGGCTCACCTGAAGGGCTTTGTTTCAATCTCCAAGTATAGCGGTAGACAGGCAGACTTAAACATACAGCACGTTCATATGGGTCCTTGGAGGGTTTAAATGATTGTAATTATTGCGAGAAAAGGAGAAATTGAGTCTTGTTGCTTTAAGACAAGAGTTACAGTTAAAAGGAATGCACATGTGGTGTGTTTTAAGGAACATGTTGATATCCAGTGGGAAAAGGATGATGTTTTATATTTCTTTATTAACATCTTTAATCCATTTCTTCCTTTCATTCTTCCTCTGTTCTCACTATTGATGCTCTTTCTATCTTCTTACCCCAAATCTGTGTCCTGTCCATTCAGTTCCGGCCATGATCACATCGTACCCCAACACCACTCTGGCCACACAGGGCGAGGAGAAGAAGATGAGTTGCATCGCTCATGGTGAGAAACCCATCATGGTGCGCTGGGAAAAAGAAGAACGCATTATCAACCCTGAAACCAGTCGATACGTGGTCATCGTCAAAGAAGTGGCAGATGAAGTCATCTCTACGCTAGTGGTGAGTGTAATTAATGTAGCAAAATGCATGATAAAAAATACATCTGAAGAAAATCTTTAGAGGCTAACTGTGAGACTTTCAGATAAAGCAACTCTCTCTTTATGCGTACATAACCAGCCCTTCATTTGTCTATTTTCAAAAGCATCTCCGATATTTATCCTAGATTTACCACGTATCTGTATTTTGATGAGCTTTTTAAGGTCCTGACACACGAAGGAGATCGTTAGCCGTCGGTCCTAGTTGGACTGTCTCTGAGCGGTCGTCGCCCTAGTTTTTGCAGTGTTTCAGGCTCTGTCGCTACCTGTCGACCCCTGTCGGCCTATTTCACCATCGGTGGTCCGTGATAGGAATCTCTCTGATTGGCTGTTCGGAGGTTTCATTTATCTCCAGCACAGGTTCAGGAAAGCCCCTTGAGCATGCTACTATAGTATCCATTCTTTCATTTTATCAGACATTATTCTCCATTAGTAGGCTACCTAATACATGTGGTGTGAAAATAGTCTTCTCGTATCATAACAACGGACTACCGCCGCCTGGAGGAGAGTCCGGAGAGTTATTTCCTCTCACGTATGCGCAGAATGTATGTGGTGGTTGGACACCGGCTGTAGTCTTTTTGCAGTGTTTTCTAGTGCAACTTTTTGGCCACGACAAGAGGCGAGGCGACGTGAGGCGACGTGAGGCGACGTGAGGCGACGTGAGGCGACGTGAGGCGACGTGAGGCGACGTGAGGTCTGCTTGGCGTGGCTGGGCCTTTAGAAAAAATGCCAAGGCCTCTTGGGATAGGCAGAAGTTGCAACACCTGTCCAAAGGCCAAAACCGCCTTCTTCTCTGGTCGAAACAAATACAAACCATTTCTGCAACGGAATCAAAACTTTGAAGGAGGACTTTCTGAGTTGCTGACAAAGAAGCCAGCACTTCAACATAGCATATTTCCTTAATGTCTGATGATATAGTATGGTCATTTTATGATTTAATACAGTACATTTCTTACCTATTGGAGCTGGACATTTTCTGGTAGCCTACACTATAAAATAGTGATCCGTTCCTTTACAGTTTCATTTAATGGTTTAAATGTATTGGTCTAAAATAACACAGGACAAAACATACTGTTATAGCCTGCATATACTGTGTGTCTCTGTAGATCATGCCTACTGTTCGAGAGGACTCAGGTTTCTTCTCCTGTCATGCCATCAACTCGTTTGGTGAGGACCGAGGTATCATACAGCTGACAGTACAAGGTAATCTTACTTTTAGTCTCAAACTGAATTAACCTGATCATAGTTGCTTTTTTCTGTTCATTCGTTCAAGAGAAGACCAAATTCCCCCCAGCAGTTATAAAGGTTTTATTATTACTTACATTTATCAACTGAATGGGTTTTCATAGTGACCCCTGTTTTTTGCATAATCATAATTTCCAACAGGGAACATTACAGTGTGAAAATTTAACATCTATCTGGTCTGCCTACAATCTAGTTCTGTTTCGGCACTGAAACAGTTAAAAAGTTCAAACATGCTGTTGTCCTCACACTTTTCCTCAGAACCACCCGATCCTCCAGAGGTGGAGATCCGGGAAGTTAAAGATAGGACTATAGCTCTGCGGTGGACCATGGGCTTTGATGGTAACAGTCCCATCACAGGATACGATATTGAATGCAAGAACAAATCAGGTACATGTTTATGTATTTTTATTGTATGTATAAATATATTGTTTGAAAACAATTACTGAAATGTGGCTTATCAGTAATTGTCAAGAATTAATAACATTCCTAACATTCACATCTCCCCATGTATTTGTTTTAGCGTCATGGCTATCAGCCCAGGTAACCAAAGATGTGTCACCACAGCTCAACCAGGCCACTATTATTGACCTCCACCCTTCCTCCACTTACAACATCCGTATGGTTGCCAAGAACATCATTGGCAACAGCAACCCTAGCAATGAGCTCACCATCACTACAGATGAAGCAGGTATGTGGGCTTTAATAATTATTTCACCAAGTCCTATAACATTTCTGTCAAAAATTTAAAGGCAGTTTTATTGTGAAGTTCATTGTCAAATTTTATCTGATATATTGTCATCACCAGAAAATGACCTTAACACTGCAGACATGGAGGGAATTATTGTCTGAAGCTGAGAAGATTTTTCACTATCTTTAAAGCCACTTAATTTCCTTTTAGAAGTGTAAAATTGGCTATTTTTAACCCAATTAATTACACTCTGAATGAATTGAAAATACATTCCTCTACTTTAGTTCACATTCCTTACTGGCCCTCAAACCTGTTGAGTCATCTTGGTCATCATTATTTTATGGTCGTTTTAAATTGATGCCATCATCTTTTTTTATCTGAGGAAACAGATTAGTTCACTGTTGCTTTAGCCGACTCCATCAGTGTTCACTTATGTCTATTGCCTATAATGTCCCCCCAAAGGCATACCCACTCATTAAAATTGACCATTTTTCTGGATTCATTGCTAAAATAAAGCCATAAACTTCCTAATTAAAGAAACCTGTATCAATTCTCACATTATTTCAAAGGTTAGAGTTGTTAATGTCTCAAGTCATTTTCTTTTTATTATTGAGTTCAAGAAACTGCAGGGTACTTAAATCAGAGACAGTATGAACCTTACTCAGTATCTCCATCTAGTGATATTAAATGGTATGAATAGTGATTTGCTTTCTAAATGGATTATCATCTCTTTCCTACAGTTATAAAACAATATGCTTTATTTACAGCTCCAGATGGCCCGCCCCAGGATGTCACTCTGGAACCAACTTCCCCACAGAGCATCAAAGTTTCCTGGAAGGTAAAGTCCAAATTGTATGCGTATCAGTGTGAGCCGCGGCACTGACATGGACACCAGCGTGTAGAATGTTCTGCATTTGTAACAGTGGCTACCAAGTAAACATTGAAGAGTCAGAGAAGTCAACTTTTTTCTGATGCCACTGAGGTACATTTAAAGGTACAATCTGTAAATGTAAATGGAACTCAAAGAAACTTGGCATACTTTGTATAGACATATTGATCTAAATAAAGAATTTTAAAAAAGTATATTTCATTAAAGGTTTAGATATAGTTAAAGAAAATGGATTGCATTAGTGACTTGAAGTATTTGTAACTAGTTAGAACTTATTTTATAGTCTGTGGTAGTCTGAAGAATGATTTGGTCCTGAATATCTATAAATACATGCAACTGATAGAAGTGAAGCAATATAAGCAAGAAATAAGTTAAGTAATATTTCACATGTAACACATTTATTCAAGAGACATTGCCTTGCCTTTGTAGTTTAATGTGATATGTATTACATGTTAAAATGGTTCTTCTTATCCTTATCTTGCAGCCTCCCCAGAAGCATCTGCAAAATGGTGTAATACGCGGCTACCAGGTGGGCTACAGGGAGTACAGCCCCGGTGGGAGCCATCAGTTCACCATCATCAGCCTGGACACCACAGGGGACACCACGGAGAGCATCACGCTGGACAACCTAAAGAAATTTACCCAGTACAGTGTTGTGGTGCAGGCTGCTAACAGGGCAGGAACTGGGCCATCATCACAGCAGGTGGTCACCAAAACCTTGGAGGACGGTAAGGCGAACTTGAGTGGACATCTTACATGTTATATATTTTTCTGTAAATGTCATATAAAGGATTATAGAGCTTTACTACACATAAATATAACCTTAAACTGATAAACCAAACTTGATAAAAACATGCCTTTTACCCAGTCATTTTAGATGCAATATCTCTCAAAACAGCTCCGACATTTTCTATTATTGAGAAAAGCCCCCCCTCTACTGGACATTTGTTGCATAACATCAGACAGACAAACGTTCTATAATCAGCACAGTTTTGTGTCTGATTAACAAGTCCTCTTACTGAAGATTTTTTTCATCATTTAATAAAACACTGCCTGTATTTAAAATAAATTAATAGATTTTAATATGTACTAATGTTTTAGTACTAGTAATGTACTAATCAGTTTGCACATAGTATAGTTGTTGTGTTATGTAGTCAATTTGCGACTACCTGCATTTCTGTCAATAATATACCTCTACTTGTAATATCTTTTTCACTTTAAATAACTGAAAGAGTTCAATGCTACTTATAAGTTTGTATCATAATAAATGTCAGTAAAGAGAAAAAAATATACATATGCTGTGTCATTGTTACCATGTATTTAATGGTTCAGATCTCACCTAAGGTGTCATCTGTTTTTTAAATTCATGTTAAGTATAATTTAATTGCAAGTGTGAAATGTGTTGCAAAGACATTTGCTGATGCTGCCAGGATGCTTTTTAAAGTTCTATTTTCTTCCTCTCCCTCACTTTTTCTCACCTTCTGTCCCTGGTAGTACCATCTCGGTCTCCTGAAAATGTTCTGGCTGTGGCAAAGTCCCCTGAAGTCATCTCTCTGTCCTGGATGCCTTTGCCCCGAGAGGCTCTCAATGGAAACCTACAGGGATACAGAGTCATCTACTGGGCCAACCTGCCTGACGGAGGTATTTCAACCAACACATCTAAAAACAGACTTATCATTGTCAACACTTTTGTTCCAAAATGAACCATCTGTTCAAGGTTTTTTTTTTTTCCATTGCTCTTGCGTCTTGTCATGGTTTTTCCACCAGGGGAAGCTGTGGTATCATTATACTATTACTGAGTAAGCTGGTTTGAGTTGAAGGGGTGTCATTTGTGTGTGATATTTTTAATAAAGTTGTGCTCAAAGAAAGATAATCATTCAGTAATGTATCTACATAATTATTTTTGTAATGTAGACCAACATTACACTGACTGCATTACATAGACCACTGTGCAGTCTGCACTGCTCAGTATTAGCCATCTTTATGTGTTTCTGTTGAACGTAAACCAGCTGTATCCATCCTGCAGTCTGGCTGGTCTACATCAATAATTCACAATGCAATAACTTAGTCAGAACAATTGACTCAGCTATGAGTGATGGGACATAAGGGGATGAGAGGAGTAAAGAGAGGTATAAGAAAAGTCAAACTCCTTTACAGCCGTTATTTAGTGTGATATGAAGTCATTATTCAAAGGATTTTATTTCCACACATAATTCTTACTGGACTGTGTTGTTGTAAATAAATATATAAATAAATGACTGGATTAATGTTGCAGCTTTTATTACAGGTAACTAATATTTTTACATTTTAATTGTCAACAAAATGGTCAGCAGAACTGTCCCTCTGTATTGTGTAACACTTTTTAACCCAGGTTTTTATATCATTTGTCTTGTTAGAACTTGGAGAAATCAGAAATGTGACCACCAATCAGCCATCTCTCGAGCTCGACAGTTTGGAGAAGTACACTAACTACAGCATCCAGGTGTTAGCCTTCACCAACGCTGGAGATGGCGTCCGCAGTGAACAGATCTATGTCCGCACCAAAGAGGATGGTATGACACCTTACCACTAATGCTTACTTTTTACCAAACATTTTCAGAGCCTTTCTGAGATTATAAAGTTGTTGTTTTTTTCTGTTTGTGTCAACATCAATATAATATATTGCATACAATGCTTCAGTCTTATTCAAAAGGATAGCAATACATCAAAAAAAGTTTTATATCATGCTGATCAGTATGTTAATCCTGGCCCATCTCTCTCCTATCCTCCTCCACAGTTCCTGGTCCACCAGCGGGTGTTAAGGCTGCAGGCTCCATTAGCTCTGTGGTGTTTGTCTCCTGGCTGCCTCCGCTCAAACTCAATGGCATCATCAGGAAATACATTGTTTTCTGCTCTAACCTTCATCCGATGGTAATAGCATTTGTATGCCAAAAAATGTGGGATATTCATTTAAAACTTGCCACTCGGTTTGTCTCTTTGAACCCAGGGATTTATGGTCTTGAGTAACTCACTGATCACAAGTACGACAGTAAAGATACAATCTACTTGTACTCACACTGAGCAAGGGCACATCTTTGCAGATTTGTTTTAGTAAAACAAACTCTCTGGCTTTACAGTAACTGCTACTGCACAGTTATACATAATCGTCCCCTTCTTTCTTTATTTTACAGGTGATGAGCGAATTTGAAGCATCTCCAGATGACTATTTTTACAGGATCCCAAATCTGGCTCGAAACAGACAGTACAGTATCTGGGTGGTCGCTGTGACAGCTGCTGGTCATGGCAACAACAGCGAGAAGATAACTGTTGAACCTCTGGTTAAAGGTACTCGATCATTACTAAATGTGCAAACAATTAGATTTGATATAGTTGTGATTTGTACAGCATTTTGATCTCAAGCCTAATAAGAGCACTAATAGGAGCACTGTTGAAGATTAATTTGGTTTTGGTTAAATTAATTCATACAACAAAAACTAATTAAAAGTGTGTTGTTGAATTTTTTTCTTTTTTTTCTATATATATGTATATATAAAAAAACATATACACATCTTTCAAAAGTGAAGTTTAATGTGTTAGGAAAATATAATTGATGACAGAGAGCAGTCTGTTGGGTCATGGACACATCAAGAACTTTTTAAATCAGAGGAGACTGTTAAACTGTTTATTGACAGATGATGAATAAGTGTCACCCACACCAACACATTTGTGTATCTGTTTTTGTTGCTTTCAGCACCAGCCAGAATTCTGACATTTAATGGCACAGTAACCACCCCTTGGATGAAAGATATTGTTTTACCATGCAAGGCTGTTGGAGACCCTCCTCCGACCATCAAGTGGCTCAAGGGAAAGTACGTCTCGTATAAAATTAATTATTGTTTACTACAGATATTTTATGCATGTCATTAGAGTACTTGGGTCCCTTGAAGGGCACTGTTTAAATTCAATCTATCGTTATTATGATTATTATAATCATGTAGGCATTGGTCATCACTGCCTACAGAATTCATTTGCCCAGCCTTGTTTCTCTCTTTGTCCAGCACAAATGGAACCCCTACACCTGTCCTTGTGGATGGTCGTCGTAGTGTTCATGGCAATGGCAGCTTTATTATCCGCACAGTGAAGGCAGAGGATTCTGGGAACTACAGCTGTGTAGCCAGCAACAACTGGGGGTCAGATGAGATCACACTCAACCTGCAGGTCCAAGGTGAGCGGAAACCGAAATCACAGTAATGTTCATACTGTTTCAATGGTTTATTTCTTTATCAGGATGAACATAGCAAGTTTGAAAGAAATTAAAGGGTACATGGGCTTAGGGCTTGAACAGCTGCTAGGTTATATAACTTTTCTCATCCCCTCAGATCTCAAAGTACAACACTGTCTGCTCTCTCCTCAATCTTGGCCAGTGGAATCTCCAATAGGGGGCACCATATGTTTATAAGCAGAGACAAAGCTGTTGTAGACACTAACCATGCAATTATTATTTATTGCCCTCAGTCCCTCCTGACCAGCCACGCCTCACAGTAACCAAGACAACCACCACATCAATCACATTGTCATGGATACCTGGGGACAATGGAGGGAGCTCCATAAGAGGTGAGAGCACTGCAATGGCAGAAGCACTTACAACAAATGTATTTGAATCAGAACAGCTTAAAGTGTCATGATGACTAAATGTAATGTGCACAAACACAAAAAGACTTTCACTACATCCGTTATCCTTTGTATAAAAACACTTTTTTTTTTTTTTAAATGTGCTCCTACAATAACCAGTGTCACCTCCTCCTTTTACCAGGTAGAACTCCTTTTTTGCTCCTTTTTCTCCTTATCTGGTTATCAGGCAGAATACTCACGTCCATAAAGGTAGATTTAAGAATCAGTAAGGAAGATTAGGTCTGTTTAAGTAGAAGATTAAAGCCCTCCATCTTTGAGAAAGCAAAATCACAGTGAGATTATTTTTGGTGATTCATCATTGCTCCTGATCATTGGGCTACTGTCTTTGGAGTTGTGTTTACTATAAAAGCTTTCCCCGGGCCCCCCTTTCTTTGGTATTTGTTTTGCTTCTTTGCTCACAGTGTCATCCATCACCAAAATAAACATACCTAAGCTTACAGTCATCTATTTTTAGCCTGGCTTGCAGTGAAGTCAATGTTGACTCCCTCGTCCCTTTGTGACTTTAACCACAACACTCTCCTCCCAATAACTGTAACTTAATAATTTGACAAAAATGGCGAAAAATACAACATTCAAAGCGAACAAACATGCCTGTAGTCCTGTGGAAGGCTGACTACAGTTACAGTTGTGAGATAAGCACACTTTTTGTGTTAAAGCACTTATTCATTTTTATTATATTTATGAATTGGCACTGATCATTTTCCTTTCAAGCAAAAAGAAGAAAAATAATTAAGATTATTTAATGCATTTATTTCTGAATCAGTTGAAAAGGTAATTCATAATTTGAAGTATGCATCTCTCCATTAGGAAAATGAAGAAAATGATTTTTGCACAAACTTGTACAAAGGAACTGAATTTGAATTTTGATTTACAACCTCAGGGTTATACTGTAGATTTTAAATAAGGCTTTCTGTTTCGACTAATTAACTATGGTAATTGCTTTAAAAAATATTTTGTTGCCCATATTTTTCCCTCTCTCATCCTTTCATCGTTGGCTTTCCGCAGGTTACATCCTGCAACACTCAGAGGACAACAGCGAACAATGGGGCAGCTTTCCCATCAGCCCCAGTGAACGTTCATACCGTCTAGAGAACCTGAAATGTGGCACATGGTACAAATTCACTCTAACAGCCCAGAATGCAGTGGGACCTGGGCGCATCAGTGAGATCATTGAAGCTAAGACCCATGGAAAAGGTATCGGGTGCTGCCTGAATGAGCCCTGTTCTCAGATCATTTAAAGCAACAGCTTTTAGTCGTCATGTTGTCCTATATTTATTTACATTCTCCACATATATCTATGGAGGTAGAATAGAAGTACAGAAGGAAATATTTTAATTCCTACAGCTGACATTTGAAGACATGGGATTTTGTTTTTCATTGATTTTAAAAACTCAGAACTCAGAACTCCTGTAATACACAAAAAAATCTATTCAATTACAGGTGCAAAAAGTTCATTTTTGAAACTTTAATTACCTGGTGCTTTCTGACAATAATTCGATATTAACTGACACTTTGTTTGTCCCCATAATTCTTACTTTTGTTTAACTGTCACATTTTTTTTCCTAAAAATGATCTTGAATTGGTATTATCAATGATTTTTTTCTCTTTCTTTTCAGAACCACAATTTGCCAAAGAACATGAACTCTTCACCAGCATTAACTCAACCAGGGCTAGGCTCAACCTGGTTGGCTGGAACAACGGAGGCTGTCCAATCACCTCCTTCATACTTGAGTACAGAGCTGTTGACTCAGCCACCTGGACCACTGCCCAACGCACATCGCTGACCAAGAGCTACATCCTGTATGACTTGCAGGAGGCGACCTGGTATGAACTGCAGATGAAGGTCACCAACAGCGCCGGCTCAGCAGAAAAAAGGGTCACTTTTGCTACTCTCAATGCTGATGGAAGTGAGTTTGGATTATACTGAGTGTCACAGAGTTGCACAAATATAGAGGTTCAATGGATGAGAATGGATTGGAAGCAATGCTAGCAACCCATTGATCCTGTAATAATTTACAGTTTATACTTACAACAAATATGGCCAAATGTATCATTATAATTACCAAACAGACAACATTAACAATGTTGGAGGGAAAAACATGTAAAACAATCAAAAAAGAAATAAGAAGTGTTTCTTCTTTTGTATTGTTTGATGATAGATTCCATCAAGTTAAAGGTATAACTACGCAGTTAAGGTAGCTGAGCACCCAAGCTTGAAAAGGGCATCTTTTTCTGTCACCTCAACATCAACACTGTCAGTACAAGAAGTGTTTAGCACAAAGGGAAGAAGACTTTTTTTAGAATTTCAACATCCAAAACAATGTTTCACCCTTTATTGTGACTGTTAATTGACAGCAGTGTCATTACGGCCCACTCAGGTCTGCCTAATATACAGTACAGTATGTCCTTTAAGAGCATACATGAAAAGACAGTTTTGTCATCCTTTTGAGCAAACTGATATGTATTCTGACGGATAAGCTCAGTGATGACAGTATTCACAAGCTCCACAGACCATTTTGTAGCTTTGTTCGCCTTGTGCCAGAGATTGTGTTGGTATTAAGAATGTATTAGCTGTAAAAAGGGGATAGGAGGTAGTGACAGCTCTGTAAGCACTCAAAACTATTTATTAATTTATGTTTTTGCTGGGATGTGTAAGCTGCCTGTCAGTATGTTTTTGTGTGACAGCTTGTGCATATTGATTTATGCAGTTAGGGAACCATTTCATATGAACACCAAAATATCAAGCAATGTAAACAAAAGTGTTTGAATTCATTACAAATTAGTCTTTTAATTATTTTTTTCTGCCTTTGGCTGTGTGGCATTACCGTACATGTATTACAGCCTTTGCTTTACAGGGAACTTTTTTTTTACATTTTTACTTTGGTGTTGCACAGTAGGGATTTTTTAAAAACAAAGGTATCATGAATAAAAACGTTTTTTAATACCTTAACTTTAAAGGTCACATATTATGACAAATCCACCTCACCATGTTTTTCTACCACTAGTATGTGTGCTCAAACAGGTCATTTGGAG
Source organism: Labrus bergylta (assembly GCF_963930695.1). Taxonomy (NCBI): domain Eukaryota; kingdom Metazoa; phylum Chordata; class Actinopteri; order Labriformes; family Labridae; genus Labrus; species Labrus bergylta. The sequence goes on along the minus strand of NC_089205.1, from coordinate 10,826,338 downwards.
ATTTTCCCTTCATGACATCACAAAGGGCAGTTACTCCTCCTCCAGGAGGGTGACAGTTAGGTGTTTGGTATGGTCAGACATAGCTCATTTACATTTAAAGCTACAGACACAGAAACAGTCTGTTTTGAGAGGGGCTGAAAGAGAGAGGTTTATAGACATGATCAAATACAGGATCAGAGTGGATTTAGAACAAGAAACTTCACACACATGTAAGATACAGCTCTTGATGTCTGAACCTCAGTAAATGTTTTTTCATAATTATTTTCAAGGTACCATTCCTCCATTGCTGAAGACAGGGGATCCTGTCTCGGACAACATGTCAGGCAGTGGAGGTCTGAAGATGGTGGTGACCATCACCTCTGTTCTGGTGGTAGCTGTACTGGTCTTTATAATGCTTATGGTGCTAAAGAGGAGAAGGAGGGAGCAGAGGCTCAAGAGACTCAGAGGTATGTTGAAGATCACATAATCATTTGTTTTTTATTTGTAGCAGCTCATACACATCCAATAATCAAGCATAGTGTCAACACATTTCTGCTGTTGTAGTTAATCAACTCTGAAAGTATTATTCTGGTTTTAACTACCCCTTTGCTGACTTCACAGATGCCAAAAGCCTGGCAGAAATGCTGATGAGGTATGTAAGCATAAATTTCATTTACACTTCTCACAAACATAAATCACAGCGATATGCTAGAGTTACAATTCCTATAAACAAAAATCTAATAAAGTGCTCAAAGGATAGGCAATCCGTTTTGCGTTCTTGCGTTCTTACAGCTACTTTTCAACTTTAATAGAATTGGATAAGCATTTATGCAATACAGTGCAAAATCAGGCAGCTGAAAAGTAATGAATATTTCTCATTTATGACCTCAGTAAGAATACTCGGACTCCAGACACAGTGAACAAGCAGCAGCAGACATTGAGAATGCACATCGACATCCCCAGAGCACAGCTCCTTATCGAGGAGAGAGACACCATGGAGACAATCGGTAAGACTTGAAGTTAGGCTTTGTTTTCATCAGTCACCATATCCATGATGTTGATGATTGACTGTCCCCGCATTTTTTCCTCCTGTTTTATTTCCCTTGTCTTCCTTCCTGCTCTTCTGTTATTACCTTTCTCTGTGATGTTTTTTTTCTCTAGATGACAGGTCCACTGTGCTGTTGACAGACAACGACTTTGGGGAGACAAATAAGCAAAAATCATCAACCGTGACCCACACAGTCCACTATCAGTCTCTGTCTCAGGCCACTGGACCACTGGTGGACGTGTCTGATGCCAGGCCAGGAACCAGTGAGTCCCACCACCGTCAGTGCTCAACATTTATTTCCTTTACTACTAATTTTACTGCTGCTTTTCTTGTGTTACTAATCAAACCACAATGTTGAAAAAATGTGTGCTTTTAATAGTTTACTCATCAGCAATGAATCTTTCTCTTCTTAGATTTATTTTGAAACTGCATAGTAATATTTTTGGAGGCTTGTGTCACTTTAAAGGAAATTGTCCTCAGCACCATAAAGTGTAAACACTGCTCATGGCATTTCATTGGACATTAAAGACTAAATGTGCAACATTTTACACATAAATATAGAAGAAATCAAGTATATGCTCTGAAAATAAGTCTGTGAGTCATGACTGTCTACAATGAGTGTGACAATCGAGTCCCGCTGTCTGCATCTACACCGTGTTTACATGGACAAGACGGCCGGCCGGCTCGTCCCCTTGCTTATAAAAGTTGTTTGATTGAGGGACTAGAGAAAAGAAGAATAACATACTGTACTCACTGCTTATTTGAATGTCATGTAAGCGTTTTTAGATCACGGTCATTTCGTGTAAGTTTACATGCGGTGTGAAGCCACGAGCAAACTAAAGAGCGCTAGCATTAGCATGCTAAAGCAAAAGTGCGGCTGGAGTTGTTTTGGTTTCATGCTTGTGCACAAGTGCGACATCTACTGGATCAAAAAGTTGCATAAAAAGTTGCATCCTTTAAGCTAAATTAAATGCAAGGCAAAACATTTTTCATCATGTCTTAGCTTTACTGTAAACTGCCATGAACAACATGTTTAGCCACCTTAAAGAAGTTATAACAAAGCTGTAGAGCAACCTCCAGGCTTCTGCTGTTTGAACTCCGCTGAAGCAGTACTGATGAGGATCAGCAATCTCCCTGCATCTTCTTGACATGTGCTTACCTGATCGCCCTGCTTGAACTGTCCAGTTTGACCTAAGTGCTGACCTGAATACAGGGACAGGCACATTCAGATTAGAGGTGAAATAATTTGATACTGCTGCTCATTCGTTTGTTGACAACATAATAAAGAAGTACAATTTATTTTCAATAGCGAGGTTAAATTATGGAAGGTACGCTTGAAAGAATGCATTTTGCAATTAAGTAATATCCATTTTAAGGCATTCATTGAATTCTTGATTGAACATTTTCTTGGTTTTAACTGGAAAATGATCCAGTTAGAATTAAGTTTTAGTCGATGGTAATTCAAAGCAATCGGCCTAAGTAGATTATTCTTCAAGAATGTAGCAGCTGTTTAACGCTCTATTCTTTTCTCACCAGATCCCACTGCCAGACGCACTGCCAAAGCTGGACCTGCCGCAGCAAGAAGCCGCTATGCTAGCCAGTGGACCCTGAACCGGCCACACCCCACCAGCTCCTCGCACACCCTGACCACTGACTGGAGACTCCCAACACCACGCGCCACTGGATCTGTAGACAAGGAGAGTGACAGCTACAGCGTCAGCCCCTCCCAGGATACAGGTTGAGTACAGCAGCATGGAAAGTTTTACTGTCACACTTTTCCAGGGAGCTTCGTGTAATCGCAATTTGGAGATTGTTACAGAATTCATGTTGCTGATGTGAGAGTGTTAAGACAATCTGTATGGCTTTTACATTGGCATCTTTGAAATCTAAAATATACTGACGGCAGTTTTTCTATTTGAAAACGATGGCACATATTGGCCCGGTTTTAAGAAATACTTATGATATACTATACTATATGAATCTACCCTTTCTTTATCCAGACATTTACTGTAATAAAACAGCGTGCTTAACTGTCTATTTTATTCTTATAACAACACTTCAACTTGTGTAACGGTTATTTGTCAGATCGTGCACGGAGCAGCATGGTATCAACAGAGAGTGCGTCCTCCACCTATGAGGAACTGGCCAGAGCCTACGAGCATGCCAAGATGGAGGAACAGCTTCGCCACGCCAAGTTCACCATCACTGAATGCTTCATCTCCGACACTTCATCAGAACAGATGACAGCAGGGACCAATGACTACACTGACAGCCTGACCTCCAGCACACCGTCTGAGTCAGGCATCTGCCGCTTTACCGCTTCGCCGCCCAAACCTCAGGATGTCAGTCGGGTCATGAACATGGCCGTGCCCAAGGCGCACAGACCTGGTAAGGAAGTGGATCCCACGAAGCCTTTTACCTTGTGTTGCCCTTACAATCACTGAGCCGCCCCTTTGCCTTTCAAAAATCATGATCTACTTCTCTAATTTACCCAGCAAAACCAATTTATGATTCCTGCAGCTATAGTTGTAAAAGATGTTTCTTTAGTTTTCAGAACATTCTGTGGAATATAATTGTCAAAAGAAAAGAGAAACACCATAAAGTTACAGTGAGGCGGTGGTCTTATGTCCTGTTTATTTGAAGGTTTCATTTGACTTTTCTAGAATTGAAGCAGATAGAAATCAAATCTTTTGTTTAAATGTAACCATAGTTCAGTTTGTTTGCAGTCATTTACAACTCTCTCACCTTTGTTTTTACATCAGCAGGTAAAGGATAAAGTTTTTTCATAGTTTTTCGCCTCTTGCTTTTTTATTCTGCCTTTGTAGCAACATCAACATGAACTCAACCGATACATTTCAGTTTTATTCAATTGGTTCCATTAGCGTAATCCAATTGGACTGAATACAGTTTTGTATAACATTACATTTCAGTGAAAGGGGAGAAGTACATGTATTGTAATCATTTGAAAACACTTTTAGTTTAAGCATTTTTATCAAAGAAACAGGATAACAACTCTTTAGATCCTTTTTCTGTAATCCATTAGCAGACTTTAACCTTCTTATCTGTTTTCTCATGGGAATCAAAATGGCAAAGATGAAGTCTATTAATTTGAGTATTTATTTTATAATTAGGTTGCAACTAAGTACCTGACAGATTCATTCATTTGATGGCTGTGGAAGAACTTCAGTTAACTGTTTTCGAAAAAGAAATGTCTATTGTCACCATGAACATTTTCTCTTTTAATTTTGATCATCTCTAACTCAATCTTGACTGCTGTAACATACTGTTAATTCTTGTTACAGCATTTCACAACACATTGTGTTTAAGAGTCAGAAATTCTGTGGCAGTAGACTCTTGTTTTCCTCCATTTTTTCAGCCTTAAATAAATAGTTCAGTCCTTCATTCATCATAATGAAGATATTTGAATGCAATTCTTTCAATTGCAATTGAAAATACCTTTAACGTAATAAAACAGTTTTTGTGTTTTATTTTTAAAAAAAAGAGAATAATTCAAGAATGTAAATAACATGAAGGTTCTTTCTTGATGACTTTACAACATCTACAATTTGAGAAAAGCTGTGCTTCCCTCTGCTTTGCTCTCAGATTGTGTTCTTGCCTTACTTGACCCTCTGCACCTCCACAGCGCTCTGCAGATCGATTACGAGTTCTGGCAGGGTGTGGGATGTGCTGCTGCTCACAGAGAAGCACAGACACTCAAACAGACGCCCTCTTCCTGACTTCTGTACAGTGATCATCCATCATCCCATGAGCTGTCCTGTTAGAGGTGTATGGGAAAGCTGATAATTAGCATTGCTGGAGGTGTGTGTGTGTGTGTGTGTGTGTGTGTGTGTGTGTGTGTGTGTGTGTGTGTGTGTGTGTGTGTGTGTGTGTGTGTGTGTGTGTGTGTGTGTGTGTGTGTGTGTGTGTGTGTTCGTGTGACAGAAGAGTGTAGGCCATCTGATCCACTTCTAAAGTTTCAGCCACTGGATAGCAGACTCATTTTGGTAGTACAGCAGGGGAGAGGGCAACTAAAGGCTATCCGTTAACCTCATCTAGGCCGATGATCACTTATTATAAAACAACACTTCACCTCCACAGTGGAGATTGCTCAGTGAAACACCAGACTCTTAACCTTTAAGGCTGGTGCAGCACCGCTGTGTGCTAGTATCTGGTGTAGTGTGAAGCCTCTAGCTACTTCTACAGTTCACTGACATCGACAATTTGTTACAGTTATTGTATGATATTGCACAATGCAATAATTGTACAACCCTATGAATATTTATTTAAAATCTCTACTGGAGGTTTTATGTTCTTTTTTTTAGATGCGTTCAAATTCTATGTATTCAAATCAATGAACAGATAGGGATACATTAGGGCTGCTCAAACCAATGTTTGTCCTTCATTTAAAAATGTGTTTCTTAAATTGTTTTTCTGTGGTGACAGTACATGGCTGTAACTTCACTTTAGCAGAGAGACATCTGTATGTCAATTTGGCAATATGGCAATTTGGATTGCTGTCCTAGTAGTTTTTCTTCCTTTTTGACACTGATTGGGGATTTGGCATCCAGTTGTTATGGCCTTTGCTGTTAGGTAGCTGAGCTTGTTTTTCTTTACAATAGCTTAGACTTCACATAAACATTTGTGTATAGAGAGTGCTTGGGACTGGGCAAGTAGTGTACTAAAACAGCAGGCTGGTTGCAAGGTCAATGCAAGTGCTGTAACCTAAAGTTGATGCTGTGTATCACAGTGTTCGTTTTTGAAACCCAGACTCAGTGCAGAGGCAACTTTGACTGGCAGCTGGAGAAAGCTATACCCCAACTCTGTCTCTATTTCCCACTGACCTTGACTGACCTCACCTGTCCGTCACAAAAAGGGACAGCTTCTAATGCATCTCTTTCTTTTTACATCATATCTTTTTATGTGACAACCACTAACTGATAAATAGTCATAATAGTAACAGTTTATGTTTTTGAGCTATTCCTCTTTAGCGTCTCATAAAAAGAAATTCAAATGCTCCTATCCAATCAAAGGTTGTTTAACAACACTTTGCTCATAAACTTCTACAGCAGTGTTGATAATTAAAGCACTACAGGGAGCATCAGCTTATTCACACACTGAATTCACATACAGGTCACATAATGTTAAGACATCTCCCTTCACATCTGTGCAGAGTGGAAGATGAAACAGACACTTCATAGACTAATGGGGCAGAATAGTTGCTGTTGTGTTGTGGTTGCAAATTTGGTCACATCACTGTATGTCTGCAATTATTGTCTGATGGGTTCTCAAAATACAATTAGCTCTCATGGAAACAATTGTATCTATATTTAATTCAATTAATACTCTACATCATTTATCATCTCTACTGGCACTAACAGAGCGTATTAATAAACAGTAAATTATTCATTCTCCCTGTGAACACAGAAATCCATTTCCAAAGTTGCATTCTAAACTGAAAGTGCAAGGAGATGTGCGTTCAACCTTTTTTGTGCACATTATCGCTATGAACTTCTGTGTCTGGAGTGTGTGGGAGAGTGTGTTTTTTAGTTATTTTAGCAATGCATTGTACACTTGTTTGTAGATCTCTGGTCCTCTGAAATGTGTGTTCTTTTTTATTGCATTCATCGCATGCCATTTGTCTCTTTAGGCAAAAAATACAAAACTGTGAGATGCCGCGAATCAAGGCATTATATTAATGTTATTACAGACATAAACTAAATAATAACATGTTTTTGATAGAATAGAAATATACATTTACATTTCTTTGATTAAAGCTGGGGAAAAAAGGCAAAGTATGTAAACAAAATTGAACCTATGGATATGAAATTGGCATAAAGGCAGGATAAGATTTTTATTGCCTCTCTCAATTATTTTTTTTCATATTTAAGAGAAAACTTATTATGGATTTCAAAAATAATTTCATGATTACAGTCCTTCCAAAAAATGTACAGACGTAAAGAGCGAACAGATTTCAGCAGAAATAGCATCAAATTAAATGTCATATTCTTTAGGTAAAACAGCAAGGTTACAGTTTTAAATAAACTCTTCCTATTTTAATAAAGGACCCTCTCTGGAAGAGCTGACCCACCAGCAGTATTTATATTGTCAAACCAATTCTGAAAACAAACGATCTCTGTCAACACTCAATCCAATGAGGATTTTAAAACTTGAATATTACAGAAACCCTGGACCTAACAGTGAACAGGAGAAGTTGGGGGTGCTGGTGAACATAGTGAAATATTTAGCAACTAAAAACACAAGTTGGAAGAAAACAGAACTAGAAGGAGGCATGGCAATATTTGAAAGGGAGACCAAGTCTCCGAGTTTATCTTCATGTATGCCAGGTTAATAAATATGCAACTGTCAAAAAAATGTTCACCATCATACCATTATGTAAACATAGAACGACCACAGTAAACTAGTGGTTATTTTTTTCTACTTTCTTCAATAACCATATCATTGAGTTTAATATCACTGTTTTTTAATCTGACAAAATTTCCATGAGGTCATTTTGTGTCATTGCTTTCTTTACAGCCTGTTGTATCGCCATAAAGTGGACAAAAAAATCAGCCAAAATGTATATTTTCCAAGAACATGTCAGATTATCACTGCTCTATAAAACAACCCTAAACACCTGTTTCTCTTCTGTGTGTTACCTCTTAGGAGGAGAGCTGGTTCATCTACCACCCTACCTCCGTATGGATTTCCTGTTGAATCGTGGTGTGCCACTGGCAGCCCGAGGTGGAGGGGTCAGCAGCAGCAGTGGCAGCAGCAACACTGCAGGAGGAGGAGGAGGAGGAGGAGGAGGTGGTGGAGCTGCAGGAGGAGGAGGAGGAGCAAGCGGAGTTAGTGCTGGTGCCACAGGGGAAACAAGAGGAGGGGGAGCAATGGGCCAGACCTGTCTGGAACCCCAGAGGAGCCGTACCCTGAAGAGGCCACCTCCCATGGAGCCCACCCCAATGGAAGTGCCATCACCCAGGGAGGTGCAGCAGTGGCAGCCAGGAACTGCCTCCACCCTGCCCCACAGAGAGGTCCGAGAGAGGGGAGAGGCTCGGGGTGAGGTCCGGGCAGAAGCCCCCTCCTCTGGAGACCTAGCTCAAGCACAGGCTGCCAAGCTCAGCACATCCCAGGAGTCTCTGCTGGACTCAAGAGGACACCTGAAACAGAGCAACAACCCCTATGCCAAGTCTTACACTCTTGTATAACATTGGGACACACAGCAATCTGCTTCAGACAACAGGACTACTGCAGAAACACTGGAGGAAGAAGGACAAGAGACAGATGGACAGTTTCCACAACAGACATTGTTGTATATAGAGCCGTTTCCGACATGCGTCTGAGGTGGATGCTTTTCTTTGAGCCTGTCTTTCTTTCTTTCACTCTTTTCTTTCTTTCCTCTCTCACTGTTCTCTATTGTTTTCACAATTTTCATTCTCTCAAACCTTGCTTCTGTTCTAATAACTTTTGTCTCACAGTTTTTATTTTCTACTTAAGTATTATTTTATTTTAAAGTGACAACATATGAGGATTGCCAAAATGATTTATTTAAAATTTGAGAAAGAAAAACAAACTATTAAATTTATATCATGGACAATTATAGTCCTTATTATTATTACTTTTATTATTATAAAAAAACAGAAAATATCTTTAAAAAAAACAAGAAGGAAAGAGAGAAAGACTTTGGAGCACTCTACAGGAGAACAATGCTTTCTTAATTTATTTTTTATTTTATTGTCGCAGTGTGATGAAATTTGTGATTGGGTAACTGAGGGGGGGTAAGCACTACAAAGAGTATATTGAGAAGAAGATGAAGAGTGACGTTGGACCCGACCGCCAATGCTGACCAATCTCAAAGTTTTTCAACCTTTCTGACTGCATGGCGACTGATCAAATGACAATTAATAGGAATGGCTGGAAAATCCAAAAAAGAGAATTTTGTCTCACTATGAAATTATACAATGTGAATATATATAAAGAGATCACTTTTATTTGTGGATATTATGGGGAAATTGATTTGGTTAATAAAGTCCTTAGTCATGTTTGCACACATCTGACTTTGATTTTTGTTGCTCAAGCCCATTATCCATCCCTGTTCCTGACTGGCCCTCTCTTTCTCCCTCCATCAAAATTTCTATGAACATATATTCCTGTAACATGTCCATTGAGGCGTGTATTTTATAGAAAACTGTACATCTTTTTGAAAAGACTTGAAATGGATGCCTCAAGTACAAAATAGTTGATTAACTGTTTACTTTACTACCAGGAATCAAAATAAAATAAATGCATGTGGTTGATATCACATAATGGTAATGTGATACAATGTAAGTCAGTGGTTTCAAAACATTTAGTCTAAATTCGGCCCATTGCAACAGATTGAGTGCAGTGTATTTGTAGTATCTCACTTCCCACAATGTAAGACATGAGGCAAAACATGTCTACATTGTATATTATATATAAAGTCGTATTAAAAAAGAGAATAAAGACTCAAGATAAGGTGAAATTATTCAATATTTAAGAAAAGGTAAGAACATACACAAAACAGATTTTTGTAGCACAGTCAATTTTATTCCACGCCATGAATCATGTTGTGATAATTCAGACTTGTGTTTGGACTGCTTTATTTGGGAACCTCTTCACAGATTGATCTGAAAAATAACATAACCAAGGCCCAATCTATCTGTTTCCAATTATGAGGGTTATAGCTGAAATAATCCAAAATATGAACTGACATATAATGAAGGCAACTTTTCACTACAATGCCAAGTGTCAAGATTTAAAAAATGTACAACTTCCGATTCAAGAACTACATTAAGTCACGAGGAAGAAGTCTTACCCTTCCTGGGTAGTTTATGATGAAATGTTTTATTTACTGGCAATTGTGAATAGTTAAAAAGTTACTCATCAGATAATGTACTATGTGGGATATAGAGGGACGTGAGGGTTTTATCAGCCTCAGCTTGAAACCCATAAAGTACACATTAGCAACAGACAATAACAAACTAGGCAGGATATACTGGGTGTAAATGGTAAATTGGTAAAAGGACTTGAACTTGTATACTGTAGCGCTTAGCTTTCTGCCTACTCAAAGCGCTTTTCATCCCGAGGCTATACTTACCGATTCGCACCACATTTTCACAACGATGGCTGCGAAGGGAAGTTTCTAATCTTCATACACATTGACGCAGCAGCGGGAGAAATTTAGGGTTCCGTGTCTTGCCCAAGGAAACTTTGACAAGTTACTGCAGGAGCTGGGGATTGAACCCCTCTTCCAGTTGAGAGATCACCAACTCTACCACTGACCCACAGCAAGCACTGAAGACATAATTGGGAAACAGTAGTTAAACTGTTGCATCCAATGTTTGACGTAGAGGGACCAAAATAAGGATTTGGTTCATGAAGTCAGACTACTTGTTTAACAGTATCTCATAAGAGCTGCAACACAATGGACAGTAACTTTACACTTACTAGTAAATACTTGGGAGAAAAGGTTAAGTCAATGAACTTCTAAGATGATAGGTCTTTTTTGTGGTGAGGCTTTTTGCCTTTATTTGATTGGACAGCAGATAGAGTAGGAAACCGGGGAGAGAGAGTGGGGAATGGCACACGGCAATCTATCTGCACCCGAGAAAAGACTATACTTTTTTATTCCTTTACTCAAAGTAAGAAGGGAAATTATTTTCATATCAAAATGAAACTAAAACTGATCTTAAACTCACAGGATTATGTATTTGTTTAATTTGTCTTGCACAACAAAACTTTTTTTAAAGAAAAAGAAAAGTTTCACTGGTTAATATGAACTCTGCTGTGCTCTGTTTTTTTTATCAGCAGATGGCGCTGTGTAGTTATGGTTTGAGTCAATTCACTGTCAACAAGGGTCGAGTTTGTGGATTTTGAACTGGAATAGATGTTTTGGCACAAAACCTTTTAAGACAACCTGAAGAGAGAGACATCAAGGGCAACCCAACAGTCTGTTCAAATGTGTCTGCCATTTGCAGGAGCACACCACCCAGAGCACAAGTGAATTATTCATGAGTACTGATACTATAACCTGGATCTGGATTACACTGTCATGCTGATACAGAAAGTGCTGAAAATGTGAGGGAGAGGCAGGCAATTGTTTGGTATATAAGTTGCATAAGGCTAAACATCCATATGCATTATAATAGTCTTTATGGTCATCCATGCAGCTGATGTAGAATTAAGTATTTCTTTATTTTCCTTATTTGTTCTGTATATGCTGAGTGTCAACGAGGAAGAAACAGCATACACCAGAAAAATATTATTTCATGAAAATGTTCTTTAAGTGACACTTTACTATAGGTGAATAACAATAATTCTATTTTTGTTATCTGATCTATGCACTCTCCTCTAGTGAGTGATAGTATAATTAAGAAAGATGGCACATCTGCACAGGGAGAAGACATTCTGATTGTGCAGTTGGCCTCTTGTGTTGAGAGAAAGCAGAACTGGGTACACCACTCACCCAAACATTAACGAGAAGGAGAGCAACATCTAAGATAGTAAAGTGTCTCGTGATCTTGTTTTGCCAATTAAATTTACTCAGAATTATAATTATTACTATCAACTCAATTAACTAGTGCTATCTGCAACTGATGATAATGTTTTATAAGGTCAAACATTCCATTTGAAACATTTAAACTGAAGAATCAGGCTCTTCCCCTGGGAGTCACTGAGGGATTTGGATTGAAATTTTGGTGACAAGTGTTCCTTGTCTGCAGTATAATATTTTTTATAAGGATCTCTCCTTTAACAGTGCACAGAGGATACCATAGTTTGACGTCCAATGTCAGGGAGAAGGGTAGGAATAGACCAATACCTTCCCAACTGGGTTTTATAATGAGGTGCCTGAGGAGTTGGCAGGAGACAAGGGGTTAATTTAGAAAGCATGAAAAGGAAGGACTTTCCCCCCGTGTTCAGACAACAGTCTCCCTCGCTTCGCTCTGTTGCCTCACATGAACAAACCTGCTATGTTTGTTTCTATTTCAAACCCATTATTTTTCCTCTTCACCCTTGTTTTGACCTCCATCTCTCTCTTATTTCTCAGTGTCTCAGATTACTCTATTGATCCAGGAGCTTAGTCGTCCTTGTCTTCAATGAAGGACTTGTAAAGCACAGGATGTTTCTGACAAGAAAGCATTATTCACCCCCCCCCCCCCCCCCCCCCCCCCAACAATTGATTGTGCTTTGAAATGGATTGTTAAAAAAAACATTCATCTAATTTGTTTGTTGTTATATTCTGACTCAGTGTTAAGAGACAGTCATTATCATTATTTCTGTCTCCTGTCACATTTGTCAGGTGTTTATCTACTCTTCTGCCTCCCAATGTAGTTTTTATCTGCGGCTATGGAAGCAAGGCTTCTTGTTTTGGAAATGCATATCCACACCAAGGAAACAAAAGTATTAGATGCTGTTGCAAGCCTGTCCCCATTAGTCGGTGTGGGACTGTTTAGCTAACTGTGACTATCTACTGGCAGATTCAGATTTGTCCTGCAGGTCAGGTGCAGCACTGCATCCAGCATGAGCGCAAAACGTGTTGACAAACTGAAAATGCTAGATGAAGGAGGCGTAACCTAGCCGATGGTGGACAGCAAGGATCAATCTGAGTAGCATGATACAATGTATGTCACATGCAAGCAATGTTCAGTCACTGCAAAACAAATTTGGACAGAAACTTACAGTATTTGCTGTATTGAATCAGATACCCCTTAAAGGCACCTGACCTCATTTATTTTAATCACCAAATTAGATTTTCAACCCATATTTGTTGAGTGGCGGGTGCTAAGTTTGGACTCTGCTTCCCGGACAGTAAAGGGTAAGTAGTTTATTCCTATCTTCTACCCTTCTTGACATTTCAGGTAATAAGAAATACTCTTTTTCTTATAGAGCCACAGTGATTGCATTGTTTGGACATTATTGATATTTGAAGCACAGACATTCATTGACTATGAAGAAGAACTTTTTCTTAATTTGCCGTCTGCTAATAGCCATAATTAAATCATACAAGGTATTTTTAGGAGAAGGATCATGTCAACTATCCGGTTTATTATACTTGTAATTGGTCATAAATAATTTGACTCAAAGTACAAGAAAATAGAATGCATTGTAACACAGAAGGATCATGCTACATTATCAGTTAATCACTTTTTTAAAAAGGAGTTGTGTTTGGGGCTATGAATCAACACATCCAACCATAAGGGGTTTGAATTTCCCTTTAACTGCTGTTTTTACTCTTGCTTTACTGTGCTTATGATAAGCTTCAACCAATGGGCCTCGCATGTTCTTTTCAGTATGTGATAAGATCCAGTGGTCATTAGTGAGACATGGAGAGTTACATCCTTCATGAAGCTAGTTTCTCAAAGTAAACATCTTTCAATTCAAACACTAAATTCTGAGGTGAATTTTGATTGTTATATGCCAACCAGAAACTAAGCTGCCAACCCACAGAGTTTTGAGAAAGATCTAAACTAGGAAAATATGATTTTTTTTACGAGGATTCTTATAGTTGTGAATGTCCTTATCACTCAGATTTTTGTAGATTCTGAAATAATACATTTTGAAAACCCAATGGAATTTTTAATATCTTAAGTCAATTTTCAAGAGACTTTAAATGATAAATGATGTAACTGGGGTATACAGTATGTCGTGCTTAGATGTGCACCATACCTATAGATGCCATCTATGTGGGATCACTGCAGGAGCCCAAGAAACACATTATTCACTATTATTCAGAATTTTGAATTTTATGACACCATTTGCCCAACAGTGAATCCTTTTACACCTCGCATTGCCATGACGAAGAACTGTGAAATTATACAATATGACACAATATGAAACGATATGATGAGATACAATACACTTGTCTTGGACTTCCAGTGCTGCACACATTTGGTTGCCTCGCAGAAGTTTAAAAAAATGCATTTTAAAAAAGCAAACAACAATCAATTTAAACAAAAAAGGCCGTAACAAAAAGAGGTGAACAAGACAGCACTTGATCACGCATGCTGTTGAACATCACCAGAAAGTGAATAATAATTAGGGCTTCATGAAAATAACAATTTATAAGTAAATATGTCAGAGTCCTCCTATCCATCTTCCAATTCTAAATGTAATAAATGCTCAAGTCTAAATCCAAGTCTTCTCTGCTAAAGTCCAATTTCTGGAATTGAGTACAACACAGCATGATAAAGGAGAGATACAAATCTTAGCTAAATAGTTTAAGGCTGCAGACGTCAAACTATCTTGTGAAAGTTATTTTAGAGGCTAAATTCAGCTTGTACACCACAGAATGAAGAGATCTTTTGCTAAAGTTATAGGCATGAATAAGCTCAACATGTATTGGAGAGCTTTTACAGTAAACATTGGATGAAGTGAAAGTATTTCATCAAGTTTTAGTGCAGTCTTTTTGTACAAACAGTAAGTGGTTTCTTTGTTTTTAATTACTCACAACATGCTTGCATGGTTGATGCACACTAACAAGATTATCAGATAAAATACTGCTTACGCTCAATGTGTCTGGCTACTTATGAATTATATAAATTGAATGAGAGGAAGGCATGTGGAATCATCCATTTCCCCTGTAACATGGACAGGTGAATATACAGTATTACAGAGGGTACTACAAAATAATGCCAATAAACCATCTAAGGAGGGAGATTATTTCATAACACTGTAAAAGTTACTCCATAAAAGATCGATATGATTAGATTTTTTTCAATGTTCAACTCTAAAACGTTTCCATAACCACATTACTGAAATAGAAAGCAAAAATTAGGCTATAAAAACGAAATAGTTCCTTAATTGCATCAGAAGTTTTGCAATGCATTTCATAATCTGATTCTTGGTGCATGTTAAAATGTCTCTTTCTTTTTAATATACAATTATCCCCAGAATTTATGAGCTCTGCCCCAAAAAGTGTATCCCTGCAAAAGTGCCATAGTATGTATGAGTGAAGGTACCTCTGTTTATTCTGCCTTCAAACTTCACTCGTTATTAATCTCAAAATTCTGAAATATATCTCAAATTTTAAGGTGAAAGAACCACACCTTCCGCAATGTTTCAGGGATGATGTGAACACAAAGAAGTGATGACATAAAAAATGCAGCCGCCCCCAGCCCCAGCCCCATCACCATCGGCGACTCCAGGGTGTCTACTGTGTGGGAGCTGAACATCACCTCCCTCATCAAGAAAGGACAGCAGAGGATGTACTTCCTGCGTCAGCTGAAGAAGTTCAACCTGTCAAAGACCATGATGGTTCACTTCTACACTGCCATCATCGAGTCCATCCTCTCCTCTTCCATCACAGTCTGGTATGCTGCAGCCACAGCAAAGGACAAGTGCAGGCTGCAGTGTGTCATCTGCTCTGCAGAGAAGGTGATTGGCTGCAACCTGCCATCTCTCCACGACCTGTACACCTCCAGGACCCTGAGGCGTGCAGGTAAGATTGTGGCCGACCCCTCTCACCCAGCACATGGACTGTTTGAGACTCTCCCCTCTGGTAAGAGACTGCGGTCCATCAAGACCAAAACCTCTCGCCACAAGAACAGTGTCTTCCCCTCTGCTGTCAGCCTCATGAACAATGTCCCTGCCCTCCCCCCTCCTCCCACATAACCCAGACTCTCATCAGCCCCACAGTCAGTTAAACATCAAAGTAATGTGAATGCTGAACTGTTCTTTATGCGTTACATTAACGGCCACTGGACTTTAAATGTATTTTCTTTACATGCACTCTTTGAGTAGGTTACATTCACTGTAAGATTTGTTTTTCTTCTCATAGTCTACTGCACAGCTCCTACATTGCACCTTTTGAACATTTTTTTATTTTTTGTTTACTATTATTATTATTATTATTATTATTTTTTATATTTTATATTTTACATTTTTAAATTCTATTTTATATATTGTAATAGCTTCTTATATTGTATTATTTAAGTTGTTGCTAGTTCTGCGTTATTTCCTTGTTAATTGTTTAGCACCAATACACCAAGTCAAATTCCTTGTATGTGTAAATTTACTTGGCAATAAAATGGTTATTTTGAAGGATCAGAAGAAAATCTCCATATAGAAATATATTATTTAAATTATTTTACCACAGACACACAGACGCACACAGATGCACACACAAACACAGGGAAGAGACTGTGCCTTGGGAGGACGGTTATTCTCTATGGGCCTCTGGATGACTCGCATGGATCCTTTTTAGATGTCATCTGGGTGGAAAATAAAACAAGCTGCCAAACAAACAAGGAACTGCTCTGAGACTCTGTCGCCTTATAGCTAAAGGGTAGGTCACCAACCTTCTTTGCATTTCTTTGTAAACAGGACAATCCGATGTAAGAATTTCACAGTGCTGTCGATAAATGTAACTGTTTTTTATGATGATTTTTGGGGCCTGTCTGCCTGAATTAATAAGAGAGAGAGACAGGGTATAATGGGAGGAGAGAGTGGAGTAGACAGGCATTACAGTAAAGGATCAAATCCATCTGGGATTTAAACCTTCAGCAGGCTTGTCAAGGACTGTAGTCTCTGTATATATAGGGTAGCTGCTCTACCAACTGAGCTAAAACGGCACTTCAGATTCAACAGTTTTAAATAAAAATTGCACTATTAAAATGAAGAGAATGCACCCATTTGACTATGACTATTTCACAATAATGGGTGCGCTTTTCATGGCAGTATAATCCTCTCAGGCTTACAAAGCTTATCTGTTTTGTAGATTAATTCCCTGTGGTGTAAAGGTCATCACAGCCCTTGATATAATACAGTTTAGGGGCCCACCCTTGTGCAGTGCCATGGACCTGATTTTAAGAAAAAAACTGCATGTATTCTACTGGACAGTTTGAATTCCTGACATTCTTGACACTCTTCTGTGGCTTTTTAAGTGTAAAACAAACCTCAATATTTTGTATTGGAGCAGGATTGTTACTAAGAGGGATACTGTGAGAAAACCTTAACCACATGTTTAATTTTAGAAAGGTCCAAGCCAAGTAAAATGTATATGCAAAGCGGGATCCATTATTATTCATGCTTTTGAAGACCACTGGAGCCCACATTGTTATCTATAAGAAATACACTTAATTTTCTTCTTCATTCAGCCAACAACAATGTGAGAACAATATGTGTCTTTCTCTGGCTGTACTTCATCAGATTGCTAAAATCCAGATGTTCATCATCTCCAGCATGTTAAAGTGATTTTTTCTAATCTGCAGTCACAAGATACTGCTGAGGCTGATGAGGGTAACATGAGTGTCGCAAATTTCTAGATAAGCTAGATAGCTTTCCGGGACATTTAACGCAACACCAAAAATGAAAATTTCATGACATAACAAGAGTAATAGATCACCAAAGCCATTAGGGTTCATCATCTTTGATTCATGACGACATAAAAGATTGTGCCACCCTATTTATATTTATGTTGACATATTCCATACTGCTTGTAGTGCTACAATAGATGGACAGTCAACTAACCAGATACAATGTCAAACTTATCCTCTCTCGAACATGATTGTCTGTATGACATTTTACTGCAACACATCGAGTAATGGTGACAATTCTGTCTGGACCACATTGTTGGATGCCTAGTTCAAAAACTAACATGAATGATGGACAGATCTCTTGCTTCAAAACTACCAAACAATGTATTTCCATTTTAAATAGAAAGATTATTTTTTGCCATTCCTTGGAAGTAAATCTTTAGACTATAGCACAACAGTCTCGTTTGTACTTTCAGATATTTTCTTATGCAGACTTATGAGGGACACCACATAATGTGTCTCGACAGTATTCCCTGTAATGAAGGAAGTTTTGTTCTGTTCTATGATGGCAAAGCCAAACTCTTTGCTGCCTAGTCGTTAACACAGAGCAGAAGGAAAGTCAAAGACAGTATTGAGCAGCAGCTGGCTTACTAGTGCCAGAATCAGATGAATCAATGCTCCCTTAAATCATTTTTTTTCCACACATACATGTCCAACTTAAGGAACACAGAAAGAGAACATTCATTCTGAGATTCATGATGAAAAATAAATCTATAAGCAGGAACTGAAACACAGAGTATTTAAAAGGTGTGTTCAATGTGTGTCTTTATCTGCCTAAGGCTATGAACAGCTCAGTGGGAATCAGTCAGTTAGCCTAGCTCTACATGGAAAAGGTCATCAAGCTGGGAAGGGAATATATTCAGCTGGGCTCACTCTGAAGAGGTTTCTATTTATAGTTTGTCAGAGTTTAGGTCCTCCAGCTATTCATCTAGTTTGTGTATAAATGTAAATAATAGACGTACTGTAGCAATATAGCAGCTGAAAGTGTTTGTCAAACTTAGCTACTACAAGCACTCTAGACAAGATTCAAACAGAGTCTTTATTTATTCAATGTAAAATGATACAAGGATGATAGTACCATGCGGGTAAGAAAAAATGCCTTAGGTAAAATGTTCTGTTGAAGATGCTCCAGGCCAAGTTTCCTGAAAACAACCTTCAGTCCAACAACAGTTTTTGCTCTGTCTACTCCCACATATACAGGTTTTTTTGGAGGGATGCATAGTCCTGAGCTATAGAGAAAGAAATGATGCAGGTGTAACTATACAAAACAGAAGCTAGACTGTATGATATAAGGAAATGAACACACAACAGACAATTCTGACAACTCTTCCTTTTAGTTATATATTGATATCATGGTTAAATAATAAATAATGATAACAAAAATAATAATAATAGGATAATGATCATTTACAAGCTTGTCATATGATAAACAGGCTACTGCATTCTTTCCCCTCACACCCCATCACAAACCTTTATAGTTCCAACAGGAATTTGTTTACATGCAAAAGTCACACCATTGTCACTGTGCTGTTTCTTCCACCAGTCGTCTCTACACACAGTGGCAAAGCAACATGGTGCACACTAAGACTTCTCATGATGTTTCTTCTTCTGGAACTTCCTGAACTGAGACTGAATGGCAACGGCTGCCTTTTCAGTCTCAGGGTCATCCATGTCGATGTCAATGTCTTCTGGAACGTCCGTCTTGGAAGCATCTAAAAAAAGAAATGACGAATGTGACTCAAGCGCTTTACAGACTGAACCGTATCACAGGTCACCAACCATAACAATGTAGATCTGTTCAAGATGTATCCAATTCACTCTTTGGACTTCACCAAATGCAGAGTTTGCATTGTGTTTTCAAAGCCATAAACACAACAGCAAATGATTATGAATTCTAATATTAAAGCTGCAATTGCTAGCATGTCAAGCTAACATGCTTCCCCCCTCTTAAATTAAAGAGCAAAATAAATAGTGTTGAAGGTCATAACACTGCATTTTATTTTTCAGTGCAATGTGTCATACTTAGAGGTTTGCCAAATATGTTTTCTGGCCCTCTTGCTTAAAAACATTACACTTAACTCGTAAGCATTTAAGAATGCAAACTTAATACCCAAATAGGGTAAGCTTATACAAAATAGAGTTTCATTTTGACTTTGCCTGGTGACTTTGTGTGTGAAACATAGAGCCTTAGCATCATTTAGCATGCCATTATTTAGCCATATATTACATATTCAGGGCTGCTTTAAAGTGTTTCTTCAAGACAATTCTAAAGTGACAAAATTCAAAAATCTGCCAGACACTTTGGGCCCTATTTTGCAGCGCAGCACAAAGTCATTTGGGTCTTGCCCAACTAGATTTTGCTTGTTACGTGGCAACACAATCTGATGAGCAAAGCACAAAGCGGCTTGATTGGGCAACTTGATTTTACATATATGTGTTTTTTGCGTAACCTGAATCATACATCAGAGTGTCAGCTCTCATTGCCTTTAAGAGCGTTGCCATTTCGCCACGATTTCAGTCTTTATTCTTATAAACACCAATCTCCAACAGTTATATTTTTGCTGAATTATTCCCACAACTTCCAAAAGGATCAGAAAGACACAGTGAATGTTTCGGCATGAGGAAGTGTATCCTCATTAATTATTAAAATCTCAAGAACCCCTGACAGGATCAGCCATGCCAGGACATGTGTTAGGTAGGCTGTAAACACTCATTACTTACTTTGTCTGCAGGAATTCTTGGCTATATTCTGTAATGCGTACATAATTGACACTGGACAGTCTGTATTATAATGTGAGCTATATTGTTGGTGGCACTCAAGAATTAGCCTATTATAAATCCAACTCTCTGTTGCATGAGGGCATGAGTGTGCTTCTGCATGTATTTCTGCGTGTATTATACAGAACACACTGGAGCGAGCACGCACAGAGGAGAGGCTATTCACGACTTTGAGAAGTAGCTACAAGCTAACATTTACCGAAGCAAGTTTACCAAGACTGCAGCGGCTGTCTGAGACTGCTCTTGTCACAAAGAATAAAGATCAAGACAAACATTTATGTGGCCCAGTGAACACTGTGATCCTAGCATCCCTTTTGTAATATACAAGGACAATACAACAGACTTGATCAGAAAACTGAGTCGATAACACACTGTAGGGTTTAAAACATCTTTCTCCATTTACAATGTTCCACTTTCAATGAGTTACCTCATGTTCAGTAAGCTCTTTTTAACCTTTTTATTTTTACTTGTCGTTTTCCTGTGAAGCTCATCATCACAGTTTTTCAATTCACTGCCTTGCAAAACTCCTGCGACAGATTAATCAGCTTGGGTGTAAACGGCAGAACCTACAAAAGCGACACACATTTGACAGCAAGCGAGGGCAGGGTGGGTTGTGCAGAGAACAGTATAGAGGGCTGTAAAGCAGAGGCGACTTATCTTGACTGCTCTTAGGTTCCCATGGGGCTGAGCACCTATATTTTGCTGTTCAAGGAGAAACCACTAACCCCTGTGTGAAGCCGAGCATTGAATCCTACATGAATTGATATTAAACTTCCCATTGCTCTAATGCTTTCTGCTTTCACCCTGGAAAAAATAGCTACTGACATGGGCACTCCACTATGTCCACTTCCTACATGTTCATTATCCTGTAATACAAGGTGTTGACTTTTAAAAAAAAATCTGTCTATATTTTCAGAGTAATGAGGTACAGCATTGTATGAACTGGTGCTGCTTACAAATGCTTAAATAAACTTTGTAATTGTGACAGCTGATAACATGTGAAACTTAATGAAGTAGTAAAAAAGTCAACTTTCCTTTATTTTTGTTGAAGACCCATATGGGAAAGAGTTCACTTTTTTTAACAAATGGTGAATTTGGGGTCAGTATGCTTAAAATACACAACTTGCAACTTATTTTTGAGGGCTGTCAAAAGATAATATACTTTTAATCGCAATTAAATGCTGAAATTCAATAGTTAATTGTGATTAATTGAATTTATGCACATTAATTTTGATTAACGCTGAAAACCCTAGTATTTTTTTCCGAAAATATTCTTACCTTCTAATTTCTTACTTCTATCACCCAATACAGCATATTAAATGTTTTAGTGCAAACACCATTTAATTTATGGTAAATGGTTTAGTCTTCTGACTACTGAAAGAGCTTTTTACACAGCAGGTCATATTCACCAACTCACCCAACATTCACACACTGATGGTAAAGGTTGCTATGTAAAGTGTCCATCAGTATAAGTCATGATTTGGTCTTTAGTTTTGAATTTTCATAGTTTGTATTTTCTTGTTTTAGGTTTTCTTATTCTAACCTTGTGCTGCCTGTTTGTGTACTGTGTACTTTTATTGTGTCCTTAGATTAGTTCTTTATGTTTTATGTTGAAGTTCTTGCCTCTGTGTATCATGTTTATAGTCTTTCTAACTGCCTCTTTGTGTTTCCCTCCAGTTCTGATTGCCCCTATTGTCATCACCTGTGTCTTGTTGATCAACTGTGTTTGATTACCCTGGCACTTTCCGAAAAGCAACAGTTCAGTATGCAGTGCAGACTTTTCAGTAGGGGGTTTCAGTAGACTGAACCCTCGTGGTCATTCAGTTGGCATTTTTTGGGTCCATCTCAGTAGACTGAACATTTTAGCATCGATACTAACTTACAGTATGGTTTGGATGCATCCTTTCAGGAAATTAATTGTATTTTAACACCCACAATGCTGTGTGAAAAATGAAATGTAAAACGTGACTTCACGTGCGCCTCAAAAAAAAAAAAAACAAGGATGAAAAAAAGTGAGGATAGGTGAGGCCGGTTCGGGTAACGCGCCTTTCAAATGTTAAGTTGTTACATTTTTTTCATGCAATGTGAACCTTAGTATTATTTATTGAGCCATCGGGCAGATCACATCTAAGTTGGAGTGTCAATAACATGAAGCGGGCTAATGACACCACTCCCACACTGAATGAATCAGACGAAGTAGGAACAAATATCTGCCTTCTGTGTGCGCCTACTGAACAGTAGGTACTAAAATTATACAGCAGGGACTGTCTGTCAGATTGTGTTGGCACTTGTAGATGCACCCCCTGTCTATTGATATACATTGTTATTATAACATGTATTCAATTATACACAATATATGCAATATCTGGGTTGAATGTGGTCCAATGGTAGATGGCACGTCTGGGGTTCAATCCCCAGCTCCTGCAGTTACATGAAGTGTCCCTGGGCAAGACACTAAACCACAAATTGCTCCCACTGCTGTGTCAGCGAAGTGGGTATGTGTGAATAAATGGCATTAGTTAATACTGATGGACACTTTACATCGCACCCTTTTCATCAATGTGTGAATGTAGTGTGAATGGGTAAGTGTGAACTACAATTCATTAAGCAGAAACTTTCGTCATAAGTGAAAGTGACAGCTGTAATGACTCTCTGCATATGAAGGTTTACACAAAAAGGAAAAACATCTCATCTCATGGACAATACATAGAAATAAGAATTCCTCAACATTTAAATTTAATACATTTGTGGGTGTGAGAGAAAACTGTTTCTGCCAGTGTTTTTGTGTCTAGTTGTAAGTCATTGTGTGCAATTCATAAATGATCACAGCCTTGAGACCTGTAACACTAGAGTGGCAGCAAAGTGTGAGATACAACAGCAATCAGATCAGTACATTAAAACACATAAAGCACTGCTGCTGTGTGCATGGATCTTTTTTAGTGTCACCTTAGTGTTTGCCTTTGGGGGGAGATATATTAGAAGTATGTGCCATGTTTAAATTAAAGCATTAGATGTTTATGTGTTTTTGAGCTCTTTCAGCACTGAAGGCTTGTGAAAAAGAGATCTGATGATAATTTATAAACAATATCTGACAGAATAAGACACAATCATTACAGTTATAATTGAGTACTGTGGAGCTAATTAAAATGTGTTTGGAAGTGGGTCATGTTCACTTTGAGGTTTAATTCAAGCTAATTATAAAAGGATGACTTTGATCTCTAAGGTGAGCCAGTTTGAAATGACGCCTGTGCTGGTTTAAACCAAGCAGGGAAGTGCTATAGCTTAACAGTTTCCACATTGTTCTTTGAATTCCCTGCAAAAGAAATGGTGCAGACTCTGTGGTGTCATGCATGAATAAGCAGATTATTATTTCACATATGATAGCGCCATACAAAAAGGATCACCATGTGCTGCGCTTTATTGTTTCTGTCTGTGTGGTTTGTGTGTACAGTACAGCATCATGTAGAGCCAGTGTCGACCCAGCTGTTCTAACAGGGACAGTTTGTATTGCGCCTGGACTCATAAGGTCACTGAACATATGGAGCATATGGCCCAAGTATGCCACATCTGGACTCCAACTGTGTGGACAATGTCACAGGAGACGAAAATAAACCTTTTTAGGGGCAAAAAACTGAGCCAGTGTAGACTTTTAATCAGTGACATGATGAACACAAGAAAAGGCTACAGAATTTTCTACAAACCCTTGTTTAAATTTATAGAGAAATATTGCACTTAACTGCATTTATTATGGTATTCAGGGTATATGAGCAGATTATCGCTAGTATGCAGGTAATTATGTTGAATACAATTTACCCTAACTGCACCATCAAAACAATTAAAACAAAATGATGTCGATTTTTTAACAAAAGCTGGTATTCAAAAGGTGGCAGGTTCCATAAATCCTATCATAGCAGAATCAAAACATACTGTTCTTCTACTACGATAGCTTGAAAAAAAAGCATTCATTTTACATACTGTATAAGAAACTTGTGATAACTGAGTTGTTGCACTTACAGACCAAGTATTGTGGAATGTACGATTAAAAATAATTTATCAGGTGAACACAAGGTTTTAAGACAGCAGATTATCAAACATATGATCCTTTAACCCAGAAAACCAAAATCTAAGGCCTTTCTCGTAAATGTTTAAAGTAAAGGCCTGCTTGTCTGCGCTATAAAAATAAAGACTACACTTAGGGATGTAAATGATTAATCGATAACCGATTCAAAATGTATTAACCGACAATCTGTTTAAATTTTTACTGGCTGACACATGGCAGTGTTTCTCCTAGGTTTACAGCGTTGGGGGGGTGGGGACAAGCCGACATGCCGACATGCCGACACGGCGACACGACGACACAAACACTTGAAGGAATCTTGGTGTTCATGTGTTATTTTTAATGACAGCTGTCCTTTTCTATCGGAAAGGTATCCTTAAATGACTTCTTTCCCTGATTTCCGACTCTATCCACTATCCTATCCCTACAATAAAGGCACAAAAAGCCCAAAAATAAATCTTTAAAAAAAATGTTTTTAAAAACAAGACCCCCCCCCCCCAATATAATGGTAGGGGAAACACTGACATGTAATACCATTTTATACCAAAAGAGGACATCTGTCACCTTTTCAAGTCAGAAAAACTACTGTTATTACGACTAAAGTAAGAAGCTGTACTGAGAAAAGTGAGGCAAAATTGAAGCGGAGCAGAAGGAGTGTTTCCTGCAGCTGGACTTATAGAGAACAAACCACATGACGTATTTTTGTAGGCCAACCTGGAAGTAGCATCGCCATGGGGTCTAACGAGAATTCGCCCTATGGGATTTTCGCATTGGACTTTAGATGATTGCAGAAAATAAGCTCTGTGGCAAGCGCACGTTTCTGAAGCGTAGGCGTTTTGTTCAGCAGGATAATCTTCACAGATGAACAGCATTTTTATGATGTTTGAAGCGGTAATGCGGCCGACAGAAGTTAAAAAAAAAAAAACTTACGTTACGCTACAAGCTAACTACACCACGGTCGGATGATTTTGACGTCACTACAGTTATGCTTCAGACGATCTCCGATAAACTAATCCACGTAGCTTAATAAATTGTTTACTAACCTAATATTTGTGAGAGAGTTCCCGGCCCCTGTGTCCAGCGTGATGACGTTTAATGTCCCACTTGTTAGCAACCGCCTTTTTAAAGATGCGTAAAAACTTCAAAATTCACAAGTGGGGGTATTACCTAACGTAGTTTATGTGGTCTAACAAAACGCCAACATCTCATTCCTGTGGCGCTCTATTGTGAATGGCCTGTGCACACGACTCAGCCCTGATCACGTAGTTGTGCTCATCTTTCACCACAAGGCCTGACTTGTTTTATAGCAAGTAGAATATTTTATGAGCTCACAACTCACTCCTGAACGTGTAGATATGTTAATTTGCCAACAAAATAGAAGAAAGAAAATGCATTGTGAAGAGGTTCAAATGGTTTTATTTCACTTTTATACAGAACTTTATGCTGATTTTAAAAAGGAGTTTCATGTGGTCAACCCTTGGTAGTCTAGAAATGGCGGTAGAAAGTAGATGTTGTAACAACAACAACAGACAGCGTTGATGCTACAAAGACAATGTGTGTATTGTCTCTGTTACAAGTTATATTTGAGCAAAACATGTGACATACGTGAATTAGCCTATTAAAAAGTATCTTAACATTAACAAAACACATTTTGCCCCCCATGTTGATAACGAATATGTCGGCAACTAGGGCACTTAATTATTTTCTCAATTCTTGTCTTGTTGTTCGGACTTGAGCAGGTGTTTCTGTACATTTTCCAACTCGGAAACTCGTTTTTTTAGATGTGACCGACACCACGTGAATGCAGCTACAGCCCCAACTAGTGACGCGTGGCTACGGTACCCAACATTTGACAGGCTTTGGTGTGCTTGACAGAGTGCAGTCTGAAAGCGAACAGAACCAAATGAAAATGTGTTGTCTCTTAAGACTGTGCTCTGCTCTGTGTGCAGGGTATGCAGAGTGGGCGAGAGTCAATACTGTAGAAGCGTTACACTCTCCCTCCATCCTGATCTTGCGCTACATTAAGAGGCATGCTTCAGACAAGCTGGGAAGGCATTTTTTCAGACATTAAATTAAATTTCAAGGTCAGACAACAATGGAGTCAGTCCTTTGTATGTGTGTGTGTGTGTGTGTGTGTGTGTGTGTGTGTAATTTCTCTACTTTCTCTTTTCGATCAGTGAAAAGAAAGGTAGGCCTGAGTAATGCCAATGCTGAAGTTAAAAAAATGAAACAGTAAACCCTCAACACATGCCTCAAAACTTTTAGCAGATATTATTTGCTTTAAGGCATGATGCTACGTTGGACTGTTCAATATTTTAGTTTTGAAGAGCTCATGCAGTAATGACTTGTGGTTATCACATATGACGGAGGAAGGAAAGTGAATTTAAAAAAATGACAGATTAATTCTGATGCCTGTTATGAAAGATCTTGCGTGTCATGAACTCTAGTGATCATGATGAGCACTGGCACATAGCCCTTAAATCAAATTGTCCTTTGTGTGTGTGTGTGTGTGTGTGTGTGTGTGTATATGTGTAGACTGATGGCTAATTCTCATTTTAGGTACATGTTCTGTAATAAACATGTGGTTCGTTCAAACTTACAGTTATTTTTTTTACTGGACAATTTATTCAACAAAAGTCCAAATATAGAAAGCTTCATTCAAATTTGTCTTGAACCTTTAAATTAACACATCTAAAGTAAGTATTACATTTAAAAAAGGCTAGAGCCTATGACTGTTGAAGGACAAACATAATCTATCTAATAATAAACATACTACAGTATTTCCTTTTTACCTTGTGCTCCAGATGTCTTGTTATTACCAGCAACTGCTCCAGATCCTTGTCTCTGCAATGTAAGAACAACAAAACAGAAAACAGTTAAGTTTAATAATACATTTTTAGTATTCCTAAAATTATTGAATTTGTTCTACTGCTCTGAGTCCTTAGTTTATTAAAACCTTGGCCTGATGATTGTTATCTAATCTACATGTGGGCTTAACAGCCACCTATTCTGCTAGAATGCTCTCCCTGAAGACACTTTACAGTAGGAGGAGGAATCATTAAAGAAAGAGTTGTAACTATATCTACTACGGCATTTTATGAAATGAAAAACATGTGGCGCAGTGTTATACTGTCTAATGCATCACAACATAATTACATTAAAAAAAAGCTTTCCCCTGAAGATATACACAAGACATACACTGCTTGACACATACTGGACCTGTTCACTGATGAAAGCTCAAATTATAGAAGATAAGATTGTTATAATAAGATTAAGGTCAAGAAGTATAAACCATGTCTTTTATGTCATGAAATAAATCCTACAGTGATATGCAGTGAGTATCAATACCAAAATATGTTTCACAAGTGAATATCTGTACATTTGGTCTTAATGAATGGATTAATGTGAACACAATTATGCTAAAAAAAAAACATGTAACTACCAAGCTGTGAGAATTCAAACTGCTTATACAATGTTTAATGTGTGATAAATTGTCTGACTGATGAATGACGATTACCAAAAATCTCTCTACACTGCCAACAGCACAGTCTCAACAGGTACTGTGCACGCTCTTACTAAACATGTCTTGACACATTATTTTCTAGATGTGGCATTAGGGTTAATGGCAAAACTTAGCGGATATGACACAATTAAATACATTTTGACCCACTAATGCAGCTCAATTTTTCTAAATGTCAACTTTCATTATCCTTTACCCATCTACCTGTCACACCTTATTACTGAATGTGTTAAACTCATTAAGTTGCAAATAGGCAGCCGTTTCCAGAGAAGAAACACATACAGTGACTGTTATATTGTTTGTCCAACTCATTTCCTCAAGATTCAGCTTCCGACATGACGCAAGTCTAAAACTGAGTCAATGAAGACATTTGCTGAGTCGATTATTCATCATTTATTCATAGATTTTGACTGTATGTCTGATAAATAAAGAAGTTTAAAATGAATGTATGATGTGCCTCAGAACCTAAAACAGTGAACAATGTTAATAATGATTATTTGCTGGCAGTTAACACTAAAATAATGTAACTGCAGCTTAATGCCCACACATAATATACTGTATACTCAGGTGGCATCATCCACCCATTGAACTCTTCTTATATATTTCTTTAGATACTAAAACATTTTTTTGCAAACTCAATTCCAACTTTACTTTTTTCAAGAAACTAATATTTAAGTGTTTTATAGCGCCTGAGCCCACTTGTTTATTGCTCATCTATATCAGATCATGCTAATTAATTCTGCATTTGTGTCTGAACAGTACCATAACAGTTGGGGAAGTCAAAAATGAGGCAGCGGGAGCAATTTGGTTTCAGTATTTTGAGGACACTGTACACTTCATATATGTCATAAGAGATGTTGGCAAACCACATGATCACACTATGTCTTTCAACTTTGAAAAAAAATCGTGGGGAAGGAAGCTCATCCCCTTTTTACTGTGTTTCTAGGAAGATTTAAACAACTCACTCTACCTGGGGGATTAAGCTCTTTCCATTTTTAATTTTCCTATTTATTCGTAACCCTTTTGCTATGTTTCCTGTTTTTTCAAAGGTTTCCCATTAGGTCATGTCAGAAGGTTTTCCATGCTTTAATAGCTGAGGAATTGAGAAGGCATCGTGCAATGTGTCCTCTTTTCTGAGCTTCTCTTCATTATTTATCCAATGCTTTCAATGAATTTTAAACAGTGTGTGCTGTGCTTTGATGTTGAGGAGAGGCAAGCATGGTGTTGGAGGAAAGGCAGAGGGCTCAGAGCACAACACACTTCTGTCTTTTGAGGGAGGAATCTCTTACTGGAGGCAAGCCTTTGGTACAGTTTCAGGAGGAAAAAAATGTGTGTGTGTGTGTACGAGATATTTGGTATTTGCAGTTTATGTTTATTGTTTACCTGTCAGGCTAATCAAAAAAGTACCTGCTCTCTTTTTTTACTTTACTGACAGGGAAAAAAAATAGTAAAACGCATTATCAAATTTCTTTGTGGTGTGTCAATAGTAATCAAACATTTGAGCTCTCTCAACACCCTGCAGCTCCTTACAAATATTAGATAAGAGCGTATTTTTGTTCTTTACTTAAACTAATCCCAGTTCAAACAAAAGAGTCAAGTCTCTCCATCAGCCTACTGTAATGGCCATGAAATTAATTGTTGCATTGTGTAGAAGCAAAATAGCTGCTCATTTCAAAACGCAAATGTGGCTCAAAAAAAACAAGTATAGCAACAGCTGGTTGGGAAAGAAGAGACCAGTCAGTCCACACTGCATTAGCACTCTGTAAACAAGACTGCCCTCAAGCTCATCTGGTTGAGTTACTCCTGTTTGTGGTTAGTCATACAATGTTGATGTGTCATTCCAACATAGTATTTATATTGAACTACATGATGCAAGAATCAATGGTTGTGTATAAAGATGAATCAAAGGCATGAGAAATCAGCTGGATCCAGATTTGCTAGGCTGACCTTCATTCATTTTTGTTGCCAAATTCCACGTCACATATGTTGTTTAGTGAAAATATCTTTATCTGCCGTATTTATAACAAACATTTTTGCTTATTTTATAGCTTGATATGAGTAATAGAAACTGAACATTTGCCCAAAAATGTTCTTTTATTTATTAAAATAATATGCATACTGATTAAAATAGAGATCATGTGTTGACATTAAGTCAGTAACTAAAGATGTTGATAACATCAGTTGTTTTTAACATAATAATCTCAATTCTCCATTTAGTCATTATTTATATAGTTTAGTCATTTCACAATAAATCAGATCACATCTGGTTTAACTAGATGGCAATTTCATTAAGCCCAAAATTATTTAGTAAAATAACAGTTCAAAGCCTGCGCTATTGTTCATATTCTGATGTATGAAAATTAAAATAGCAAGTTCTTAAAATATAAAAGCTTGAACTAGAATGCTAAAGTTATTTGTTCAAAACATTATTTCAATAATGTTTTTTGTGATGAATGGAATACTCAAGTAAATGTTGTTTAGTTTTAGTGTAAAAATACTTCTTCCAACAATATGTTGTTTACGAGGTAAACTCAATGGCAGTGCTGTTCAGAACCAACAGAAACCTCGCCATGATGATTTAAATGTTACTGTCGGGGAACAGGATATGACTAGGCTTAATGTACGATGTGACTTGAGGTCATTTTGTTTATAGTAACATTGCTCAGTTCAGTGCAGAGGTGATGAGAAACTCTAACACTCCCATGGGTCGAGGAGCATAAAGGCTGAGTGGCTCTGGGGCTGAGCCAAGTGTAAATTGCAAGAACAGCAGTTCAATGAGTGAGATTACTGAGGGGTGAAGGGACAATCCTCACTCTGCAGATACTGTACAGGGTGAGGAGTGTTTGCCAAATAAAAACACATTGGCAAATAAATAAGCACTGTGGACATATTCAAGAAATACAAAAGCACACACACTGTGAGGAGGGAAAACAATAACATAAACAACTATGATGATGTGACATTGACAAGTGAGATAGAGAGCAAATTATTACTCATTGTACATCTCATTATTCATTAACAGACTCAGAGGGATATAAGGTCAACAAATAGTGTTTTGATGTGTGTATTTCTGTGTGCCTTGACGTGAAAATACACCCACACAAGAAGCAGAATCACAGTAGCATACTGCGTGCAAACTCCACAGTGGCTGCATCAGAGTTTGTGCCCCCAGGCTTTCAATTTGGATACTTCAAGGGGAAAATATAAACACACACACAAACATGCAGGCCAGAAAGGCATACACACACTTTCATTACTATAGTATGATTCAAGTGGAATATCGAGCTTCAGTGAGCTTATACTGTAAGCACATTGCAAATTCCGAGAGATGTAAATATGCTGCATCTCTGATAAGGCATTCATCACGAGACGGAGTGAGGATATTTTCACACAGAATCCTTTGAAACATCCATCTCTTTTCATTCTTTCTCAAAGCAAAATTTCCTTTTCTGCCCCGCAGAAGAAAAGGCTGGAGGCATATTTTGGACTCTTTAATGTTTTGGGGATTTTTCAACTTGTTTTAAGTTTGTGTTGTAAAAATGAGCTAGAATGAGGTGATGAATGATGAATTCAAGAAACTCATAAGGTCTGCAATATTTCTATTACCACCTCTTCATCAAATTTGATCTTTGTGTAGTTATGCCTTCATAAAGGAGACGAATGCCACAGTCAGTGGTTCAATCCCTAGCTCCTAAAGTCTACATTTCGTGTCCTTGTGCAGGAGTTGCCCAGAGGCATTGAATTGTGAATTATCAATATTGTTGTCAGGAGACTAGAAAAACACATAAAAGTGAACATTTATCATTTAACATTGATGACACAGCCTTTTACTATTCTTTTGGGGCTTGTAATAATGCTGCAATGGACGACCAAAGTAAGGAATTCATAATTTAACAAGGACAAATGCTTTGACTTATTCTCACGCATGAAAAACCAGTACAACTCCACATGTCTAAATAATGAACATCAAAACACAGCCAGCTGCAAGCTCATTAAGCGAAACTTGAGGACTTTCCTTCCTCTGTTCATAAATTTGAATAACTGTATTTGTCCTGTTAAGACCACAAATACACTCATTCATCTTGATTTTAATTCTTTATTCGCAAACTCTAAGACAATGAGCAATTCTTCTAAAGGGCTTGGTTTGTGTGCAGATAAATGGAAAGAAATATGGTTGAGTTGAGTTGTCCACCAGTTTGCTGTTTGGCAAGTTATGTTACCATCTGCTTTTATTCATTATGCTAAGCTAACCCGCTGCTTGCAAAGCAGACAAATAGGAACACAAGGAAAAGTACATAGTCCTATATATGCTGTACTGACCTTGTGCATCACTGTCGGATGCACTGCACTAGCAACAGGACATTGATTTATCACTGATATGGAGGGATATACTGTAGTATGGGCCAGATTTATGTAAATAGTGACATGTTAGTGTCATTAATAAAAGTGTGTCTGCTTCATTTTATGGAGGACGTTGCTCTGCTGAAAACTCTCTCAGTAAATCACAGTTTGCCTTTTGATCCTCTAACCTCACTCTTCTCCTGCCTCTTCAGCTCCTCACATCTCAGCCTGCTCATCCCCTCGATGAAGCGGTGCAGGCAGTAGGAGTGGAGCAAGTGTGGGTCTGTGTGTGCTCTTAAATACGTGTGTGTGTACGCGCGCATTACAGACCACTCATCTGTATGAGCTCCATTGGCAGTTACATAAACCATACTGTCATGAAGGCTTCAGGGCATACTGAAACATTGCCAAATCAGTGCTGGGTCAATAACTCCCTTCTGCACATTTTTGGATTTTCTTTCCTGTGTCGGGCAGCCAGTACATGTCTGGTTTTAAGAGGAAGAGGGTGGTTTTTCTTACTGTTGCCGTGCAGAACAGAGGTCAGTAATTACCAAGCAGCACAACTGACTTTCCCTCGCCTGCTTTCTTGGTTTGACCACACAAATTAAAACATGGGAAAGTAACAAAAAAGTTTTAACATATCTAAACTGCCAAAATTTACCTCTGCAGCCTTGACACCAAGAAAATTGAGGACTACTTAATCATGAACCACATGTAAAGCACCTGCGGTAGACCTCCCAGTCCAGCTGGGGGCGAGTGTGCATAATTAATTAGTAATTGTTTTCTTCTGTAGGCTTTCTGACCTCACGTGCAAGACATCATTGTCTAGCCAGTGTTGCAAAGATGGCGACTTTAGAGATATATATATATATATATATATATATATATATATATTCCAATCTATAAAGTGCATTGCAGTTTGCTAATCAGTCATCACTTTTTTAGCCATCTGATGCATATTTTTTTCCCCACTCCCATTGTGGAGGGCCCGTACGTTCTCAGGTGCCCCTAGGCACGTGCCTGGATCGCCCATATGGTAGATCCGGGGTTGTCTAAGTTACAGTAGAACAGATTATCAATGTAGGTTCTTCTTTCTTGACCCTCCAACGCTGTACGTATTGCTCTGACCATCCCCTTGCCAGTCAGTATGTCTCTCTCCCTCTCATGATGGTGCAGACCCACTTCCCCATTTGTTTGTCTCTTCCCTTCTCTCTTCCCAAGCCCAACACAGTTTCGGTAGATGGCTGTTCAACTTGAGTCTGGTTGCTCAAGGTTTCTGCCTGTTAAAATAAGTTTTTCCTTGCCACTGTAACTCTGAAAAATGTTACTTAGTGTTCTGCTTATGATCAATGTTGGGTCTTTGTAAATAATATAGACAAAGAGTAAGGTCTAAACATCCTCTTTTGCAAAGTGTCTGCAGATAACATTTGTAAAGGATTAGCTCTATAAAAATAAAGATTTATTCATAGTGTACAAAAGTTTCAATTGTTTTTGCCTTTGAGGTTTTGGCTGGGGGCTTTTGGTAGAATTATTAGCCAAGGCAAAAAGGCAGGCAAGTTGTCATGAAAAGCAAGGAGCTGCTAACATAAAAGATTTGATGAAACCACTCACATTGACACAACCCTTTGTCTTTTCAAATTAAACAATATTTGGAGGATTTTGGCAATGCAGCAGTAAAACTCTCTGCCCAAACAAGGCAGTCAACGCCAAGAATTCAATGGCCTTCTGCTCCACAGAAGTGTGATATCACAGACCACAAATAACCTCTAAAATAAAATAAAAATAAAAAAGGATCGGTTTCATCTTCATCCAGCTGGTTTTTGGCATAGAAAATAAACTTTGACTTACAGCCATTTCCACTAAGAAAAGCATAAAGAGAAGCAGTGCAAGGCGGGGAGAGGGAAGAAAGATAGCTCCTCTAAATTATTCTCTGAAACTGCCGTCTCTTATACAACTTCATGAGCCTTGAATAGGAGAGATTACATTTTTCTCTTTCATTTGTTAGTGTGGGTGTCAACAGTTTAAGAAAATTGGTTTCCTTACTTTGGGATTGTATAGTGGCCTGTCACAGAGCATGCTGCAGAGTAAACATGCTGCAGAGCACTGTGTGGCTGCATATTCCTGAAAAAAGTAGTAATTTCCAGTAAAACCAGTGACACTCTTTCGTCCATGTCACAAAGAGAGCGCTTGCTTTGTAACCAGGCGTCCCAGATAGCTTTCGCGTCTCCCTTTGTGGGCCATGCAGCAGGAGAGCAGATTTGCAAATAAACTGAAAGGAGCAAGGTGGTCAGATTAAGAACCTAATTACGGGGAATGATGTATCTGTCCTGTGCTTGCGCAGATCCACCTGCTACAGACTCATCTCAAAAAACAACTTCCTAGTAGACAGGTTTTTGATGCATTAATATTTTGAGACTTTGGTCTACTTTACAATACAGAGCATAGAATCCATACTAAAAGTGTGCGTTCGCCCAAAACCCGGAAATGGCTTGCGCCCAAAACAATTCAGATTCATAAAAAAACATACGCATGCATACAAACATACGCATTGTTCCACTCCATATTATGCCCTCTGCTCTACGAGCATAATAAAAATCGCTAGCATTAGCATGCTAACACAAGAATGCAGCTAGTTGTTTTGGTTTCATGCTGGTGCTCAAGGGCGACATCTACTGGATCAAAAAAATTGCATATAAAGCCTTTAAAAAAATACCAGTACAATAATTTCTTTCCTTGCATTGAATTTCATGCATACTACTTGAAGTAATGTCAGTCAGCAGCTCTTTCTTCTCTCGTTCAGTGTGTATCAGGCAGTGAGTAACCGTGGTGACTATCTGTCAATCAACATTGTCCTGCCACCTCTATGAATAAAACTCTACTTTCAGTAAAACTTGACCATGTGTCAAAGTATTAACACATTCTGGATTATGTTTGATTAAATATATGTTTGCTAGTCAATAAACAAAACTAAAGTTCAGTCAGGATCACTTTGTCAAGTAAATTCCTTTATTGCAATTATTTATATTTGGCGGTATGGCTGTCTGGGATCTCCCTGCCCTTGCACGCGCTTACGTTGAAAGCTGTAAGATAAGCAGTAAACCCCCTACAGAGTATGCATCAATGACAAGCACGACATTGATTAAGTCAGAAGAGCATAAAAGGAGGAGGTGGGGAGGAGGAGGGACGCAAATACGCTTGCAAATGCAGCTTGCAAAGGGAGCAGCAAAAGTAGGAAGGCTAGCTCAGTTTAAATAAGACGGCCATAAGTACTATTTGGCCAATAGGACGCTTTGAAGCAAATCAACTGGCCATCAGCTGATGTGGCTTGCGTGAGATGAGCTGTTACCAAAACTCTGGCATGATAGTAGTGTGACACCGTGACCTGCCTAAACAAACACTACGCTCCATTTAGTCCAGTAATATCCTAAAAAACAACATTTTAACAAAGGCTTCTTGGTATGAAGCTACAATTGAATTCTGCAGGGCTAAAATAGAACAGAAACACAAGAACTTGAAGTCAATATGTAGTCAAGTTATTGCCTAAAATTGTAACTAATGAACACATAAATAGATTTAAAGACACAGAAGAGGACACAAAACTAATTCATAATTTTTAAGTGGTGCATAAAATGCTCAAATTGCACATAAAGATTGATCAGAATGTAGGGGAAGATATTTTTGGTGCTAAAAATGTTCTGGGGGAGACCTCAAGACCCCCCCCAAGGCATTTTTTTCTAATAGACTACACTTATCAGCATAGTTTTTGTGCATTTAAAACAATATACAGGGAAATAATTATGGTTGAACTGTTTAGTAACTTGCAAATGAGTCTTTAAGATCAGAATTAGAATTCAATTTAGCTAGAATCGTGATATTTTTTTTACTTAGGATGCGCCGAGTAACAAGCAGATAAAATGTGTGCAACACCCATCGTTACTTTGAGCGCTCAGAGCATCGTACAACTCAGTAATATTTATTTATCTAAAATCAGACTTGATGATAAATACACAATATTGGAATGTATTAATAAAAACTGGCGGCGCTAGTTTTTGTATTAATCCACTTCAGATCTCTACATCAGCGATCACTTTTAACAGTTTGGTCCTCTGCGCTCAGGGATAATGAAGTTGAGACAATGCTGATGAAATATGTGGCAGCCTTTTTTTATATATATAATTGTAACAAGTTACATACTGAAAATGGCTTACACATGCGTTCATATTTGAAACTGCTGGTTTGAGTGATTATGATGTCGTGGATCTGAGGTGGAAAGTTTGATATTAAGTGGAATAAAATGTGTGAGGGACATCAATGTACATTCTGGCTTTAATTAACCACCTCGCCATCTGTGTCACCAATTTCCCCTGCCTCCAAACTGTCTGGGGTCAGCGTTTGCGCACATTCGTTCACAAATTACCTGGTGTCTTATTTACAACTGATGTGTACGCACAAAACGGGGCCTCAGACTGGCATAGAAAAGTGTTGTAATAACAAAGCGGAGTAGTTTGGATGAAGATTATTGTTAAATTGGGAAAATAATTTAATAAACCTGTTTTTGAGGTTATTTTAAAACTCAGCAGCTTGCAGAGTCCAAGAGTTCTCTGCCACTTCCAATGGCTATGAAGAACTTAAAAAAGCAGAACTAGGCCACCGACAGTTCAAGCAGAAAGAACATACGGCCTAATCCGTTTCTTCTTTTGCAGCACATAGATAAATGAGACGTTGGTCTACCAGTGTGAGGAAAAACTGTTGGAACTATTGGAGAAACTTATCACTGCTGTGATCTGTTAGGAACGATAGAAAAAGGTCATCATCATGGTGTAAAACAATTGTACTGCTTCTAAATTATTTAGCCCTCTCAGTGAAAAGAATGAAGTGTAAGTGCTTGTATGCACCATGGAAATCCGCTGTAGAAATAGAAAGACAATACAGTCTTTTAAAATGTATTTTTACACAAGTTCATGCTTATTTCAGTGTGCACAGATTCAAACACTGCTTTAAATGTTCTCTGTTTAATCTTATCGTGTCTGTATTAACCATTCAGGTATCAGCTGGTGGCTGCGTATAACATCAACCAGAAAATTAACGTTAATAACATTACATCCAATTTAGACCAAACTCTGTTACATAAAAAAACATGGCTACCGATAATGTTGCTAGGCATGGGCACTTCGGATCACCAGGACATTGAACTCTTCAAGCTTGGGGAAGGGGCTTCTTGGTGGGGATAGTGTCATTGTTTGATGAAAGGGAGTGATATTAAAACTATTTAGCCTAAAGATTAACCAGACCCTGAAGAGGCAGCCCCCCACCGACGTAGCACAGAAAGTTCTTGTGAAACCAACCAAACAATTTTCATTTGTTATTTTCATATTTTTGTTGTACCTTTTTTGTATTGTTATAAGATACTGCCCCTCCCTACTAAACATCCTTGTGTACAAATATTTGCTCTCGGGTAGATCCAGTGTGGTTGGTGGGTATGTCTTTGCATGTGTCTCTATGTGTGTGTGTGTGTGTGTGTGTGCATGCGTGCAGTGAAAATGTGTGTGAATAAAAAATAAAAGTGATCC
Source organism: Labrus bergylta (assembly GCF_963930695.1). Taxonomy (NCBI): domain Eukaryota; kingdom Metazoa; phylum Chordata; class Actinopteri; order Labriformes; family Labridae; genus Labrus; species Labrus bergylta. The sequence continues at coordinate 10,788,714 of NC_089205.1, read as the reverse complement.
AGTGATTAGAGAATCACCATTCATTACATCCAATAGACATTTCTGTTTTACAGCATGTAGTTTTTGTTACTTTTGTTACTAACACCTTGAAGATGAGGAGGCGAGCTACGGAGTGTTTTCTTTTACTATCTCACCACTGGATTCACTTGTGGATTTTTTTGAGGTGAGAAGTTGATGTTTGAGAATCAACATATTTACAGTTTTACAGAAAACAAAACATCAAATCAAAAATGTTTTCCGTTTTGGTGGAATTAGAGGAGCTCCATAACTTCTGCTCGGAGCAGCCAGCCAGCAGGCCGGGCAATCACACTCCTTTCCTGCAGTGAGACACAGACCACAGCAGCTCAAACATTTGTGTGACACTTATACTGTTGAAGCGACTGTTTTAACTGAATGTGAAAAGTAGAACTATAAAGGGACACAGTTAGCCTACAGAAATAGTAGTTCATGTGGAATGGTGGCCTGGCTGGAATTAAGTCAAACCCAGACTGAATTATTTTCCCAGTCCATCCATGTCGCAGGTCTCACTTACCCATTCACACTACATTCACACACTGATGGCAGAGGCTACTTTTTTAGGTGTCTTAGGTGTCTAAGTATTCACTTATCCACTTGTACAAATTCACACACACCTTGAGCCAAGACGTGTGTATTTTTTTCACAGAATGATGCTGTTGAATGATTTATAATAAATTCACACATTTTATGGTTGTCAAAAAGTCTCTCATATCCCAATTTGTTATGTTGAAATTTGAACACTGATGCAGAAAATGAATGCTCAACAAAATTGTTTGTATTTAAAATGTGTAATCGTGTGGAATAGAGTTTTTTTTAATACATGTAGTTAAAGCTGAAAGAAACTCATTCATCAGTGGCAGGATGAAAAGAGCTGAGTAAACAGCTTGCAAAGCACTTCACCAAAGCAACAGACTTAATGAAGACGTCTATTTACTTCATTGATTTATTTTTCATTGCAATCCAGTTAAATTATAGAACTAAGGCCCTGGTAACGCAGCTAGTGAATTTATGGCCATTGCATTACAAAAAGGTTTCTATGTCCCAGTCACTTAGTCGCCGGGTCTGTAAAAGTGTCTCTGTTTGTTCAGCTCTAATTCAAGTGATTTATAATGCTAGGGTTGAGTAAATTGCCACTCACACTGTTTATTTGCTGTAACTTAAGATTGTGTTGGTTGATGTAGTGTTTATTGATTCGCCTCAAGAGGGAACCTTGAATCAACGTGACGATATAGAACAGATGAAAGTATTCATTCTGGATGTGGTGATTTACTATGACATTATCAAAATGATCAAACATGTTTAAAGGGGCTGTAAGACATTGGTTCCCAACCTGGGGTCCCATCCATCCAGGCTGTGAGGTTGTCAAAGTTAGAGTTGCACATAATAACTCAAATCAAAAGTCTCATGGTAAGAACTCATGTGTAGGAGTGTGTTAAGTGTTTGGACTATGCATCATTTCACAATATTAAATGGCAATTCATCAAATAGTTGTATAGAAATTGTTGTCTGAACCACAGTAATAGAATAGCAGAAGAGGAAAAAAAACATAATTCCAATACCATCCATAGTGCCATGTAACAAACGACCTTTTTTCTAACGTCCTGTCTTACCTCAGGAGAACCCAAGCCCCCTCCCCACTTGGAGTGCTATAGCTTTCAAACATAGGACACGACCAACTGATAGGCTGTCAGGGCCCCTATGCTGACTATTAATGTGTTCACCTCATAGTCACATTGTCAGGGTTAGTTCAATCCAAGTACAAAGAGAAGTTCCAGACTCTACTATAAGTCGATTGAACTGCTTCTGCTGTCAAATGTATGTTTCCTTTCCATTGGCTGTTGTATTCAGCTCAAATACTAATTAAGAGTATCCTGAATACTCTATATGATTACCCACTGCAGTTGCACATTACCAAAGGTATTTTTAAATCATTAAGAATGCAGAATATCCAAAGAGGTAGGAATTATTGAAGATCACATTAATACATTGATGGCAAATGCTGCTTTGCAAAGTATGCAAAAACCCAACATTACTTTTCTCCTTCCCCCTCCTCATGTCCCACTCTCCCTTGTTTCCTACTGTGTCCACAGTCCTGTCAAATAAAAGGCACAAAGCCGAAAAGAAATCTCTAAAAAAAAAAAAAAAAAAGAAGTTGCCATGCCTATAGAAACAAACTGACCATCTACAGGCAACTGTGAAAACTTAAACTGACTTATGTAAGTCCGTGTTACTGTAACTGGAAATTTTGATCCTGCTGATCCAGCGCCTTTTTGCTGCTTTTTGGGTCCGAGGCCAGTAGGGGGCCCCAAAAGTCTGAAACTTTTAACCACAGCATAGGCTAAAAATGTCAAAGTTCGCAATGACAGTAGGAAACCTATAGCCCCATCTGAAAGCACTCACTTGATGCTGTTTTAAACAGCCCTTACTCCCACACACCCCACACTCGCAGACAAGACAGCTACCACCTTAACTGGAGAATTTCCTGCGGGAAACACTGTATCACTGTTAAGTATTGTTCTTATTCTATGCAGTTTAGAGAAGATAAGGTAGAGAGAAAGGGAGGTGGAGAGAAAAGGCAGTGCGGTGGGGATGAGGGAGGGAGCACTGCAGTGCTGACCACTGCAAGACTCATCCATCCAGAACGTGATGTGCTGCTCTGCCTCACTTACTGGCCAAAAGACAGCGGATAAATTGATGACTTTGATTAAGAACAACTCCACTCTGAATAATCAACTCAGCAGGAAATTCATTACATCCTCTACTGCCACCTTCTCTTCATTACATTCACATTGCGGAAAGGTTTTCCTAAAATTATAACTCTTTAAATAAACAGTAGAGGTTTAGTTTGCACATGATTAACAAGCAAAAAGGCTCAAATGATTTCACTGACGAGATTCAATTATTCAAAGCTGTTAATCTGTGATCACTCTAAATTCATCTTCAATTGAGGCAGCCATGTGTTCATAATGTTATATGTGGTACATCTATTTGGTGGACTGTGTTTGCAGTCTTTTTTCTTTTTTTTTTTTTAACCTGAGCGAGATTTACTGCCCTTTTTACACCTTCTGGAGAGTCAAATAAAACTTAATTGCTCAGGCTTCTTACTTATCCTCTGTGGGCACTTGTATTCCCATGTTTCCCTCGGTTAACATATGAACTGGAATTAAAAGACACACATTTGAGTGTAAGCCCATAAAGATTTAGTCAATGTATACACACATACCTAAATTATGAACAAATAAGAATACCCCTAGAGCTTCGACTTCACGCTCAGGCTTAATATATTCTCTCTGTACTACTGTGCTATGCAGCAGAACATTTTTCACATTGCCTTTTACATTTATTTTTTATTTATGTAAAAGAAGAATTTTGAGGCAGAAAAGAAAGCTCAAAGTAATTCATGTCTGTTAGTTGGTTTTATTAAGGTGATAAAGCTGTAACTTAAATTAATCATTCCACTTATAAGCATTAGAAAAACATTCATGTTGTCGAGAAGTAATAAAGATCAGACATGATTGTCATTCATGAACACTACATAGTCTCTGTCACTATCATTTAAAAAATGCAAATGCATACATTTGATGACATATTTCTCCAATGAGTGAATAAATGTACTGGACTTTAATGTGTTATTTAAACAGAATAGTCCAATGAAATTTAGCTAGAGAGTGAACCTTCACTAAAAAGATTCCATTAAAAAATAATGAGTAAGTGAGAGTGTGACATCAACCTGCACTTGCACAGCTACTTCTCAACCAATCACATTCAATACTCTTCAAAACAAACAATATATTGAGCTTTAAACTACTTTTATCATAATAAGGCATCAAAGACTAAGATAGATCACTTGAGGAATGAAATACTATGGCTACTTTTCCTTTTCATTGACACATTGCATTACTTAAGAGTTTTGTCAAACCGCGCAGACAACTTCAAATTATGACTTGTATGTGAAGTATGTCTGAACCATTGAAGTGAAACCCAAATAACATACTGTCATCAGTCGTAAATCTACTATTCCGCCGCGTCAGGGGGTTGTCCACAGCGCATTGTGCGTCCTGGTGTTTCCTACACTGATCCTGTTCAGCGCTATGATCTAGTAGTTTTGACTACAGACTCTTAAACGATTATGAATCAAATTAGTAAATGTCGGATGAGAAATCTCATCAGATGAAAGGACACCACAAACGGTTCTTAAGTCTCTCATGTGGATATCTGCGCCTTAGAGCGCGGTACGTGCGCTCTTAGGTTAATGCAGACGTTTTTGTATTTGAAAACATAAAACAATCCTACCTCGCTCATGATGGACGGTAATGTTTCGGTTTCTCGGCGGCCTCAGTTCGAAAATTTCGGAACGATAAGTTTCAGCAACAGTAGTGTTGAAGAGAGTGGCTCGCCGCGGACAGAGGCTCTTTATAAAGCGTGAAGCCGAACTCCTCCGTCTCATCACGTCACAAATAAACCAATAGGAATGCCTTGGGCAAATGGGTCTCCTAAGTCACCATGCAGCTCCTTCAAATATTCATACGCCATGATCAGCCATAGATTCTCTCCCTTTTGATGAACATCCGGCCGTACAAATGTCAGCGTTGGAAGGCATTTCAAGCAATACGAATGATGTCATCTATAGGAATGGTTATTTCACTACCACCATTGTGTTATAAAGAGCAAGATGAGATTCCTAGAACTTTAAGCGTTGTTTAAACAGTAAACATGGCATAGGCTACATTTTACTATGATAGGCCGTTTAAGAAATTAATATATTGAATGAAACTTTGAATATATTGAATGAAACTTTGAATATATTGAATGAAATCTGAATATATGGAATGAAACTAATTGAACCCCTGACCTTCTGGTTAAAAGAAGACCGTCTATACGAACTGAGCCACAGCTGCCCAAATATAAATAAGAGCAAGATTTGGAGAATCTGTGTAATAAAATAATATAACTTCACAATTTCCGATAAACCACAAACAGAACTGTGGTTCATCTGGATGCCCTACGAACAATACAAAGCATAATCATTAATAAATAGATGTCACAATTACAAAAATAAAGTATGATCACAAAGAAATAAAATGATATTACAATAACACAAATAAATCACACACTTTGTTTATCTTTCCATCTCAAATAAGTAATGTTAATGTAGTTTTTTGTATTACATAAAACATAATTCTTATAGAGCACATATTATACCCCTTTTCCACCTTTTAAAACAGTCCCCTGTGCTCTAAATGAAACATCTGTGCTGTGCTTTGGTCAAAATATAACATGATTCAAACACCAGAGGAGGTTTGTGACCCTGTATAAACCAGCTCTCTCAGAACGCTCCGTTTTGGTGTGTGTGTCTCTTTAAATGCAATGAGCCCCCCATGAGTTTTCCAGGTAGACATCACTCCTTCGCTAGCGAGAATAAAAATGGCGGACCTGCGCAAAAGCTTTTTTCTAGGCTGGAGGTGGAGTCCATGGGTGGTGATACCAGGGGAGGGGAGGGTTGTTGTTGTTGTTTTTTTACCAGAATCCCACTGTGACATCACAAACTGAGAAAATGTGAAACTGAGCACTTTTCTCTTTGTTGTAAGACTTATGCAGACCACAAACAAAGGACTGGATGGATTTATTTCACATTTTGTGGGTTATTACAAACACACTCAGGTTACCCAAATATATGTTCAAAAACACTGTAAAAAAAGTTTTTTTCATAATATGTCCCCTTTAAGGTCTTTCCAAAATGGGCAACTAAACTAAAAATATATATATGGTTTTCAACTTTACAAAAAGGTAGATTGACTACCACCGTTTACAGAACTTGAGATGAACAATAGGTCTGCTATGTTGCAGCTGGTAGAGTCGGTCATTTGTCAACTGGAAGGTCAGGGGTTCAATCCCCAGCTTTTTGTGTAATCGGAAGACAATAGCAAAATATTTATAGGGAGAGATATTATGGGCAAGTTACGATTTTAATGTGATAAGAGGATGGAGTGATAACTTCCAAGTAAAATACAGCCTGGCACCATGTGTGTACATGTGTGCACAGAGGATTGCTTTAGCCTATATGGCAGTGCAAAATATTGAATTTCTTAAAATTACAGAAAAAACAGATTTCTGTGCTGCAAAAAAGCATCATGACTAAAAGGTTAGGTTCTCTTGATTGGATATATCATGCTTACTTTTGTTGTAGTTGCTTTTAGGTATGCATCCACTAATACTTTCCAGAGTGTGGAAAGATTTGATTTTGTTCTGTTATATTTAAATCATGCATTTGACATTTTCTCAAGTTTAACCTTTTTTCTGTTTTGTTGGGTTGCAGATCCTCTTTACATCCTTACATTGAGGATTGAGAGAGTTGGATACAAACCATTTTTGAACTATGCTTTGTGTGTGTATGTTCATGGAGTATGATGATGTGGTCCCTTTCTATATGTACATAGATGTTTGCTGACCTGGCCTTTAGCAGACATTTACATTTCCAAGATTTAAATTATTTTGTAGTTTGGCCACATACGGCTTTTGCTTTATCTCTGTCTGTCTAAAGAAGTAAACCCTTGCAAGTAGGTTCACAGGCTGACAACATTCTCTATTTATTTATTTATTGTCAAAAAAACCTTGAAAAGCCAGAAAAAGGCAATATGCATTTTTATATGTGTTTTCTTATTTATTGTATTATTTTGTGGCCAGAGTCTGGTTTCACTTATTCCTCAGTGTTAAGCATCTCATCAGTTGTAAAAAGAAAAAAAATGAATTTCTCACAAGCAGGAATTATATTCCATTTCTATTAACTGAATAAGGAAGTTTATTTTGAACTAATCACAACTTCTGCTATAAATACTCCCTTGAGCATCAATATATACTTTTTCATCTCAGTATATTCCCCAGTTTATAAACAATTTACGCCTTTCTGAGTTATAGGCCAGAACTGTAGTGCTCAGCTGTTTAAGGATGTTTTTAACCTTTTGCAGTATACGAGTACAAATATGTGATCTGCTTTTAAAAGATATACTGTTTCAAACTGTTTATTATAAAATACTAAATATGAATACAATTTTGATAACGTTTTTACTGAGTTATAACCATAGTTGTGTGATCAGTTAATTTATGTAATCTGCAAGCACAAGTGAACTACAGTAGAAGAATAATATTTAAGAAAGAAGATGTTCTCTAAAGTGTTAAAAAGAATACAGATGAGATCCATCTTTATACCAATTTCTAATCCTAAGTATAGATAAAAAATAGACTGTAGCACTGCTTCTGATCTGCCCGATTATACGTCATGAGTTTATACTGGACCATGTTATTCCAAATATGTTTTTGAAAAAGTAGGTGTAGGTTTCAGACCTCTTTCCCTTTTATTTGTATGCATTTGGTTTTACATTGAGTAGAACACAGATATTTGTCTGGACAGCTTACAGAGTTTCACAGTAAACACAGTCTGAACATCAGGATCTAAGAGCAAAGTATAATTCACAGTCACTCTGTACTGCAGGGGACATCAGCAATACTATGCAAAGTCACGTACACGGCACAAATCAGTCCAGGCATGCGCATTTGCCCTGCAGTATATGTGAGCTACAATGTGATTGTAACTGCAGAGGTGAGTGATTTATCTTAAGTGTTGTGCTCTTTCAGAATCAACTTAAGAAGGCTGAGCTGCAATTGCAGACTGCTGCTGCCCTACCCCAGCTGTGTGTAACCAATACATAAACAAAAAGAAAACAGTTAGCACAGCTTTCCATGACAAACATGTAGTTAGTAGATTGACCCCTGTATTCTTCATCTACACTTCAGCTGGTCATAATAAATAGTAGTATTTTTAATCTGGTTTTTCATGTTATCATTTACCCCTTTTAAACAGAGAAAAAAAATCTTGTTTTTCTGGTTTGTTAATATAGCTTTAAGGAATGGAACTTGGCATAACCTATTAAGTCACGGATACGCATGTGATTTCAGGCCGATCTAAACAGATTTTTGAGTCGCACAACTGATTTTGATGTTGTGCCAAATGTCACACGTCGTTTGTCTTGCAGTGTACATGACTGATTACATTTTACTTAAATGTCATGCACACAAAGTGCTCAACCCTCATGGGTTTATAAGACACCAGAAATACTGTTGCAGTGGTCCAACAGTTCATACCAAGTCATTAGAAAGTTGCATGCTGCTTTTACAGCTCAGTCTTAAAATGTGTATTCTGCCTTTTCTGTATGTACAGCCTTTATTTAAAACACATTTTAAAATAGTATTCAGGGAAGGTCTATCATTCTCCTTATGGGGATTGGGTGGGCAGCACCCTGGCGCCCTCTATTGACCGGCTTTCACTGCTTAAAAGACAAACTACACTCTTAACAGAAACAGCTCCTATAAGTTCCTTTCCCGTGTTATTTATTAACTGTCATGTATCACTGTTTGAACTACCTTTAGCCGTGCGTTTGTTTTAATACATATCTTTTATTGTCCCTTTCACACATTTGCCACATTTATTAAATTTTTTAAAACTGGATTTGGATTTGGATTTGAGCCTCTGTCCCTCTGAAATCTTCTGCACGACCCTGATCAACTTTAACTCAATGTCAGAGGCTTCACAACACATTGTTTGGGAAACCATCCAGTTGTGTATTCATGAACCTGAACACAGGCAACAGGTGCTTGATAAAGAGCCTTAATAATAGACAAATAAAACTTCCCATAAACCCAAGCATTTAACAACCTACTGTATATTGCAGAAGTTCTGTATTTATCCAGTCAAACATTTCTTCTCCTTAATTCTAGTGCGTATGATTAAGGTGACTACAGATACATGATCAATACATCCTGTGGCTTTTCTGAATCTGTTTTGCTCATCCAAAAGCAAACCCCCAATTTAAAAGCTAAGAATACAATTTAAACATACAACTAATGAGACTAATCAGTGTCCAGAAAACGTATTTCATCCTCACCTGTGATGCTTTTGTTTAGATTTTGTTGGAGGTGTTTTGTGTTTTCCTCTCTCTTTCTCCTGCAGGTATGTGTATGGAATGGGGTGTGGCTGGCTTCTCCTACAGCAGCAGACGAGGCACACCTGTTTCTACTCTGCTTAGCAACCTACTACTCTGCCAGATAATTGGACTCATTCGGTCATGTATTCTTTCCGTAAGTGGTTTTTGAAGTGACTTTGCCTTACCTGTGTTTCTCCGTTTAGATCTGTGTGCCTCACTGCTCCTATGTCTCTGGTGCCTGAGCTTTTCTCTGTGCTCTTAGCCCTAATGTCATCTCAGAGGCCTCCTCCTCTCTTCTCCAGCGATGGCTCTACAGGCCAGTTTGCTCCTGTGTTCACTGCCTGATCTTTTTGTTTGTCAGTGAACTCTTTTTGTGACTTATCTACCAGTGTCAGTTTGACGCCAGCATATATACTATCAAATACAGTAGTAAATACAGACAATACCGCTACAACAGTTGACATCTCGTTATCTTTTATGCCCTGCTTTTTTATAAATGATCTAGCTGCATCACAGATGTCAGCCATGAACTTTTCTGATAATATCCCAACCATTAAAAATTGAACCCAAAGCTGCAAAAACAGGACCCCAGTGGTTATGACTTGTTCACACTGCATTTTTGAGTAGTGTGTCAGAAAAAAAAAATAATACTTTTTTTTTTATTGATCCAATTTTCATGAATATCAACAACAAAAAATTACAATTCCAGCTCTGCAGCTGCATGCTGCCTTTGCAGATTCCACATCAGTGCAGGAATCTCACCAAGGCAGCTTTCATGGTGATGGCTGCAGAGTGGAACTTACGGGCAGTGTGTCTTTCTCCCAACTCTACATCCAAATTTCTAATTCCACAGGCGCCTTCACGTGCGTGTTCATTCTATCCACCTGTTGCCCTCAGACTTTCTTGGCTGCTACATTCTCATTTTCACCTGTTCTCTCTTATCCCATCTCCTTTTTAGTCACCTGCCCACCTCCTCACTTGCATTTTGTGATTTTCTCATGCTTTTGCCCCTCCGAGTCTTAACTAGTCCATTCCTACTCAAACTGTGGTTGTTTAAAATGTGTACTATTGTTTTTTGTTTTTTTTTACATTTTCTAGAGATCTTCTGTTCCATGAATGTTAATCTCTATCTGCACCTGCACTGACATGAATCCTGACTTTCAACGATCTGCATTTTCCTTCCCTCTACAGCCCTTTGACAATCTTCAAAATGCCAAGAACAAAAAATACATTTTTTTCATGTTTTTGTATTGTTGTACAAACACATTCAGTCTAACTTGACATATAGTATGCTTCAAGCTTTAAAAAATCCAATACACAGTGCACACATTATGAGTAGTTTACCTATAAGAACTGTACTGTGTGGCACTTTACATGGTTAACATCTATTTTATATGAATACAGTCTCAACAAATGTAATTAAACTGTGGTTAGCCTCCTGACATTCATTGAGCTTTCTTCTGATAGACACACCTGGGCTTGGCTATCAGTGTGCAGGGCCAAGGTGCTTGAGGACACAACATCAGGGACCTGGGGTAAAGCATGGAATTGGGTTTTAATGGCAGGTAATTTTCTGCAACACTGAACAATCCAAATTCTGAAACCCTGTTCCTTGGAACAACATGTTGAGGGTATAATCACAGGCAGACATGGGAGACAACTGCTGGCCTAAAATGACTGTCTTCCACCTTTAGCACCTATAGATAAAGACCTCATTGTTATAGATTAAAGTACAAATGTAATACTTCAAAGAAAGAGAATCGGAGCTTAACTGATGCGAGAGCTGCATTATTATATCCATAATAAATAATTTATATAACAATCAATTGTTCAATTGAAGGTCAGGCCTGGTGTAGAGGACTTTCTCAGTGTAGCTGTTATGTAGATATACAGATTAAAAGTATTTCCACATCCCTTGTTCCCATCAAAATGGGAGGAGGTGACAGAAACTAATAAAGGTTGCATTGCTTAACCTCCGTCATTTTCTCCTTCTCTCTTTCGGTTTCCCTGCCCCAGTATCTGCTGCTTCTCTGTCTTACCTTGTGTAAGCTATTAACATTCATGTTGCTATGAGTTTCCATGGTGATCTTAGTGTGCTCTGCACCTGGGGGGTAAAAAACAACAGTTTAGCCTGATCTATCCTTCAACCGTTTGTAAGATTATTGTGAAAAAATGAAGTAAAAAGAGTTTCTCTGTCAAGAGTCCTGTTGTGATGATGAAGATATAGGACGATTACCTTAGTAAACTCAAAGTCACTCCCTCACCTGTGGGGCCCTCACTCGAGAAGCCCAGGTTGTCCTTGCCCCCAGTCACCTCAGCAACAAAGCCTCTCTTGTTCCCTGATTGGTCAAACCTGCAAATGACCAAATGAATCACTAAATGATAAAGAAAAACCTCTGGCTAAGATAGGGCAAAGCCACTTTTTTCGAGGCTAGGCTGTCAAATTCAGTCAAAATTATTTTCACACAAAAGCAGTATAGCAGGGGCCTATGTTTTCATCGTGATGGGCTTTGACAGATACAAAAATGAACATTATTTTTCACTAATTTTTTTAGCTAAACCAATGTGTTCAGCTTTCTCTTCAGTGTGTTTATTAGAAAAGTGAGGAAAATCTAACAACAAAAAAATCTCTGACAAATATAATGTTTATATTTATGCTTCTAAAATGAGTTATGATCACATTGAATCTTAATTAAGTTGTCATTAAATGCTAGGAGTTTTTAATGCACTTAACTTCATATGCCGCCCTTCAATTTACTTATGTCAATGATAAACAATAAAACCCAGTCATTTCCATAATTAAGTTGTATGCATGACATTCATGCTGAACCATTGAACGATTATGTGAAGTATAAGAGGAGCTAAATATATGACACGACATTTCTGCTTTCATTGGTAACTGCCAGTCACTTATGGGGCAGCTGTGGCTCAGTTGATAGGGTCGGTTGTCTCTCAACCTGAAGGTCAGGGGTTCAATCCCCAGCTACTGTAGCAACATGTCCCATGTGTGCTTTGGCAATACACTTAACTCACTTAACTTCACTCCTGTTAGTTGGTTGGCAGTGTATGAATGGGATTAGTTACTTTACATAGCAACCTCTACCATCCGAGTGTGAATGTGTGAATGTGACGTGGTGTAAAAGCACTTAGTAGTATTGAATTGTGCGCTAGAAATGCACAATACAAGTTTAAGTCCATTTACCATTTACTTTCACTTAAGACTGCCCAGTTAATGTTGAAGTTGTTTTTGTTTAAAAAGTGAGGATGATCAGGGATTTTGGCAATGTCTAGGAAAAGAGCTCCTAAATCTTACCTTATTCCCTCCTGTTGGCATGGTTCTGAAAAATACAAAATACAAAAAAAAAGCCATTTACTTCACAGAGCTATTATGATCAACCAGCATCTTACCAAAGAAACACTTTCTAACTTTATGATTTCATCACTTCCTGTTGGTTTGCAATTTAACAGTAAAAGCTGAAGCTGAGTGTTAAGTTTTGTTAAATAGCTTCAAGGTTGGTTTTGCAAACTGTATTTCTGACTATGGTGATAACACAAAAAAGAAATATCAGTGGTGCAGATGGTTCTTGCCACAGGAGAGATATAAACTGAATTTGTCTTGGTCATCATGTTTCTGGTTAAAGTCTTTATGTACTATATTTGATGCCTTCTCTTTCTTGATTAATTACAAAGGATACATTTCTACCTATGAGAGTGATTTTCTAAAAAGGGGCTTACAGACTTGAGAGCAGGGCACATTTGCCAACATGTACAACATCCCAACAAAGTTAATTCACTAAACAAAGGAATATTACAATAAAGCTGTAAGACTCAAACAAGGAAAATGGTAAGCGAGTTATCAGAAATTTCAGGTACAGAAACAGTCAACAGGTTATAAAGTGGTAACACTTGACTTGCACTCGCCCCTCAAAGATTTCCCAGTAGTCTTTGATGACAAAATAATCCCAGAATATATGGCAATGGTTTGCATTTTGTTTTCCAGAGATTTGGGTACCTTTCTCATCATATTACCGTCATTTTGCATATGGAGCTATCCATAAAAGTATTGTTTCTCTAACATATGCTTTTCTTTAAGCATCTTAAAACAGAGCTGTTTTCCATCTTCCTTTCCGTGCATAGAGCTGTTGTTCCTGCAGCTGTCAAGTCTCAGTTTATTCAGTGTATAGTCTGAGTCACATGCACACAATTTAAGCATTACAATATCTTTCTTTAGTTTCAGCTCAAAGATTGAATCCACAAAATGTGTATATTACCTAGATTATTTGATCTATATCAGACAAAACCTTCAGAAGTAAACCAAAATCTACCTTCTCAGACTATTATTTAACAAAACAGATGAGAGATATATGTTGGGGCAACCCATCATATAATGCTCAATGGAAAAGTATTGAAGAGAGATTTTTCTCCCGTCCACATACAGACAATCATAGCTGATAACAATTTACATAAATACTCTTAAAGGAAGAATGTGCAACTTTCTTATCCAGTAGATGTCTACCACTGCTGGGTAAGGCAGACCACAACGTGGTGCACCTGCCTCCAACATTTCGAGCTATGGTGAAGTGAGAGAAACCTATGAGCAAGGACATTGAACTGTGGACTGAGTACTATAGTGCCTGTACCTAAGAAACCAAGGGCAAGCCTTTTAAATGACTTTAGACCAATAGCATTTAGTTCTGTTACAGCAAAATATGGAAAGGGTTGTATCCAAGCACCTAACATCAGCTGTGACCTGCCATCTTGATACCCCCCCCAATTTGCATATATAAGGGTGCGGTCACACTGGCAATCCTTTGCGTGCCTAGGCACGCTTCACCTCTAGAGTCCAGTACGTTTGACCAGTGTTACCGCTCCGTACCATGCTCAAGCATGATGCACTTTCTCGCCCTAGCACGCATTTGGAGAGGTGAGCTTCGGCACGGTTCAGTTCATGCACAAGCACAAGCACACAGGTACACAACGTTGACAGCCTTTGTTATGGAGAAATCTGGAGTGTTCTAGCAGTATCTGACTAAAATGACTCAAAATAAAGACAATAATTGCTGTCAAAAAATGTACATTTAAGAAGTAGGCCAGTAAAAGATAACTTTGTTGCTGTTAGGAACAATTTGTTGAAATGGCACTTTCTGTGTAGCAAATGAAGCTGCTGTGATGCAAGACAAATTTCAGGCTTTGTCTAACTATAAAATCCTATCAATCAGTAAATCAATCAAGTGTGATACAATTTAATACATTTATTGTTATTGCAAGACTCAAAGCATATTTACCCATTTACACTTAAATTGTTAAAATGTCATTGTGAAGGGTACATACTGTAGTAGTTGCTTAGAGTAGGTATTACAGTCAGTACTTTCTCCTGCTCAAATTTCTCAAGATGTTCTCGGATTTAAACCATTAACCTCTCTGTAACAATACATACAGTATGATTCGATAACCTTTATGCTGCTGATTTTACAGAGAAGAGAAAGTTTCTGCTGACGACAACTGTTCTTTTGAAACGATTTTGCTTGCCCTTGGTGGAGGCCAGCATGGGGTAGTACAGAGTCACACAGCATGCAACCGCCCATATTCTTAATTATACTTTAATCACACTCTCTGCTGTGGAAAATGTAGGGGGGGTGGTATTTTTCACCTAGGGCAATTTAAGAAAAAGAAAAGTGCTAACTTGCTTGTCTCCTTTGTCTGAACCAGAGGACAATGCAGATGCAGAGCAGGAGAAGCAGCAGAAAAGCAGAGAGGGAGGCTGTCACCGCCAGCGGGACACTGCAGTCATCTCCTTCTTCCACCACCTCGGCAACTGATCAAAGAAGTTCATATCAGGGTTTTTGGTGGAGAAAGAATTTAGCAATATTTTGACTTTGTAAGTCATTTATAGATTAACAGTTTTAAGGTGCAGTTTGTTTGTTTTTTTTGGTGAGGGAAGCTGCTCTGGACTTTTAAAAATGTTAGGAATACAAGTCAAATATAACAAAGATAAAAAGCCAGTATTCATATTTGGAATGTGTGAAAGGGAAGCAATCTCAGTTACTATGATGTAAACTTTTAGAGGGTTCATCTAACAGCTCTGATCCACTCTCTTCTTCAACAATACGGCTCATGAATGATTTGTAGGCTTCCAAAATGACAAAGGGACAAGAAAATATGCTGAACAAATATTTACTGAGAAAACCAGATGGAGAAAAGAGAGAAACAAACAGAAATACAGAGAACTTAACTTGAACATAGCAAAGAGAGGCTCTCACTGTGCATTATGTATGAATATAGTCATATGACATTTTGTGTTTAAATAGATGGTTGCATCTCTCACCCACTGTTAGACGTATTCTGCTCCTTAGTGGTGTGGGCAGGGCCGACACTGAGGCCAGACAATCCACATAAGAGCTCTTTGCTGCAGTCACGCTGAGGTTGCTGTTCACTGTAAAGAGGCTCCTTCCTGACTCTTCACTACTAATGTTGTATTCGGCCTGGCTCACCTCCATGCCAACAACCAGAGAAAAGGAATCAGAATTATTATGTTGTGCTGATAAATTGTGCTGATAAATGTGGTTTATAATCTCAAAAAAAAGGAATGGCTGACCAAAACTCATGTTAGTTTTAACTGAGTAACACTATTCCCTGCTGGGAATGCAATAATGTCAAGGGGCACATAACAACCAGCTAATTGTTCTCCCTTTTAATGGTTGAATGCACAGTTAAGAGGAAAGGGGCAGGGTAACTATATTGTTAGCAGTAGAACAAAGAAGCAGGTACAGTCTGGTTGACACTTACAATCATGTGAAAATCTCCCTTCCCTTGTTAAAATCAGTTTACGACTCTGTGTAGGAATGGCCTAGACTTTCATGTTATGCTGATGCCTGTTAAAACCTGGCACCACTGATCTTTCTTGTGTCATGTCCTGTTTGTCTGAAATAACAACTTTTCTGGAAAAACATGTCAAAACAATCTTGATAACACTGAACAAAAAACACAATTCTAAGCAGGCGTTCAAATAAGGTAAATGTGCACATTAAAAGGTAAACTAACAGAGCATTTCCTTAATTAAAGTTCTAGTGTGTAACAACCTCCAACTTGTGGTAATCATGGCTACTGTTAACATGTAGAATGGATGATGTGCTGTGGTGTTTATTTTGAGAGGGTGGAGATTGAGAATGATGATAAGGAGGGATGAAAGGTTGCAGGACATCATTTTATGTGTTGGCTGATGCAGCTGTGGCAAGGACCAGGAATTAAGGGTGGGTCCGATGGGGGTGTTGTGTTCCAGCGTGGTAAATGGTGAGGAATGAGCTTGGCCAGGAGTGTCCATTATTTGCAGAACCACCTGGTTGGTGGCCTGTTGCTGTGCTTTCATAGACTGAAATCTTCTCTCCTCAGCCTCCTGCTTGAAGTATCTTTTCAAATGCTGCAGCGCCTTGTGCTAACTGTATCTTTTTGACTCTATGTATTTTCTCCAGCATGTTTACTGGCAGTTATATATGCATGGAATTCATCATCAAGTCAGCAGGATTTCACTTTTCTTTTTCAGGCTTGTGCTCCAGGAATGGGCAGACTCCCGTCTCGGGTGCACGCTTCACTGCTACTGGTCTCAGTGGCCCGAGGATTAATCAGTCTGCAACAGCAAAGTTGTTTCTGTCCTCAGTATTATGCATGCACTGCTTAAATCTCCTGTTGATTTGAAATATACAATCTCTGTGTAACTCAGATAATTGCAGAAAAAAACATCTCAAAGCACAATGCTGTGTAAATTGTGTGTGAGAGAGAGAGAAAAGAGAGAGAGGGAGAAAAGAGAGAGAGAGAGAGAGAGAGAAATGTAACTGCAAAAAGTTGAATAAACTTACCATCTCCCTCCGTGTCAGAAGCCAGGTCAGGCGTGTTAGGTTAGTTGGCATCAGTCTCTCCACAACATCCACTGGCTCAAGATCGGATTTTGTCCCCAGTATTCTGTCAAGCTCGTCAAACCACAGCCATGCCAGGGCTTCCAGTTTTATTTTATGCATCACACACTTGATAACTGCTGAAACAGCTTTTTTGCATTAATGATTTTCCCTGAGCCGTTTACTGAATGGCAAGTCGATTTCTTGTGTGTTGTCGAAAGTTGTAAACATTGTTAACTAAAAGTTGTAAACGTCAAACAAACCACAGTGAAATTGACAAATGGACTAGAGTTCATTTTAACTGAGTAAAAAAAGGTTAGGTGTGAAAACGCCCTAACAACCTGGACATGTTGTAAACAGCTTAATATATCATTATATGGGACCTTTAAAGCATTATAAAAATATTTTATCTCACAAAAGGTTATTGTGGATACCTCTTTTCTAATATGAATTGCTTTGCTATGATGTAAACTTGCTTTAGATGCAACTGGTGATGTATGGACTTACCTTTTTGTCATTCACCCACCATTGTAAAGTAGGTTGAGGGTACCATCCTTCAGCATGGCATTCAAACAAGGCCAACTGTCCCATAAAAGCCAACTTATCCCCAGAGACTTTCACACTGCCCTTTTCTGCAATCAGATGAAAGTCCATTAACAAACTTTTTTTTTCAATATTATCTGCATGCTGAAACTTCTGTAGAATCCTGTAATCATCAAGGGTTTGTACGTTTGTAAATATAAATGAATCAGGGTAGGAATCCATGACTTTCATTAACCGACCCCTTTTTTAATTGTATTCAAAAAGCAGAACACGACTGTTAGCATTAAGTCTTTAGTTGGCCTCTTCAAAAGACAGTTTTGATTCTTTATGTCTATAAGCCTTAATTGCCAAACAACTTCATGCTTCTCTTAACCCCCTCATCTCCTTCCATTCAGCCATATCAACGACTTGGTTGGGAGGTTAAGTTTATATGTGAAGTCTATGCCTGGGAGAATGAAAAGTGGCCAATAAAACAGACAATTGCTATAGACAGGAAGATTATTACAGAACCTTTGGTTCATGTCTGAAAAATGACATGTTTAACAAGGCTCCAATCCTCATTTTATCCACAGCTTAGGTTCTCACTTTTTGAGTGGGACTTTTATTTGATGCCTGATGTGGTGTTATTAACATTAAATCATAAATCATAAAAGCAACTGCCTCTGAAAGTGGTTTCCAGCTGCTGTGGGAGTATATAATAGTTAGGGAGAAACCAGTTGCCTCACTTGCACTAACTAATGAGGGGCTCAAGGCGATCATGGAAGATTAATATATCTTAAGAGGGGAGGGCAAAAAGCACTACCTTCAAAAGCTCCAATCTCAGTTATCTCTGAAATTTGGTTTAATAGGTTATTAGACACTGTAGGGAAAAAAAGGATATGGGCTGATTTGGCAGATCTTGTAAGACTTCATTTAATTCAGGGTAGCTGTGCTCAGAAGCAGAGAATGTCAATCCCAAAAAATGGAAGATCAGAGTTTCAATCCACGCTGTCTATGTGTCAAAGTGTCCTTAGGAAAGACACCCCAAATTGCTCCTTAAGGTGTTTGCACAGTCACATACATGTGTGAACATGTGTGATTGGTATCGGCTCCTGATGATCATGCAGCCTGGCCCTCTGTATGGCTGTATGGCTGTAGTTTCTGTTTTTATTTACATTCTGGATTGGCGGGATTGCTCTTGCATGAACAATGTATAAGACATAAACTTTATTTGTGAGTGTAAATGTATTCTAGTAAAAAGTGAACATTATCTCTACAGGCCAGACATCACAGGCATGTTTTCTAGGATTGATTTTTACCTCCTTTTTAGCAGCTCAAACCTTTAATGCTGGGCCCTTTCCTGCTCAAGAGTGCATTACAACCATTTATCTAATGTTAAATGTTTGTTTTGTTGAGAATTTGCTGTATTTGTGTATCAAAACAATACAGAAATAAGCAGAATAGAATAATAGCGAGCAGAATTGTGTGGTCATATTTTCATTGCCGTCATATTGGACGATTAAAGCACAGGGCATGTGTGATAGCATAGAGTTAACAAGCTAGCTGTGGATTTGTGGCTCCGTTCCAGCAACACATTTGGAGCTGCAGTACACAAATCACAGTCAGAGTTGCTGACGGTTAACTGGGCTTGACAGGATGCACATTTCATTTGGAGGCTGTGTCAGGCTTTGGTGTTGCTGTGCATCCAGATCGGGAGGCTTGATTCCCCATACACTACTGATAATGGCTGCATATGTCAGTGGGTATTTATGGCATTAGCAATAATGGAGGCTCTTTTCATAACATATTGGAAGGGATGGGTCTTTTTCTTTTTGCAGTGGTTATTTTTGCACATGTTTTGTTACATATTTCAATCAAGCTCTTAGTCTAGTTTATACAAGCTGTAGACACAAAGCTGAATGATAAGGTCAACAAAAGCATAGGCCCAATCTAAAATTGTCATCTATGTTGAGGTACACTTCATAGCTCAATATTAATCATTCCTTCTTGTCTTATGACATGAAAATAGGAATCACATTTTCTTCTCTTATCTTTGTTTATTGTCTCATTTTTATCTTAGTTATCACTCTTACTCATACTCTGAACATCTAATAAATTCTGATTGTGGGTCAGTGTTGTTAACCACTACTGCAGGCTCCAAACCTATTTTAACCTCTACACTGATATGGGGCTGAAATCATATCTTTTTTATCATTTCTGCTTAAAAAGTAAATCAAACTAATTAAATTTGGGGAAAACAAACCAATGCCTTTCTGTTGTTTAAGTGGTGAAACTGACCAATCGTAATCTTCTATAGGGATGTTTTTTAAGAATGTGAATTGTGTGTGAAATAATCTAAAGTTCTGTGAGCTTCACAGACTCCATGTAAATAAAAAATGTAATCTATGTGTTAATCTTCTCAGTATTATTATGGCAAAGATTGGATACGATTTACAGTATATGACAGGACAAATGTAAAACATAACATAGGTGTTTCCTGTTGTTTAAATTATATTGTGACTCATTCTAAATCTGGCACTAGTCTCATTTTTCTTTAAAAGAAAAATGAGACTCAAAGAACTTGGACTTTGAAACTGAACCTTCATTTTAAGACACATTTGAAAACTCACTGTAGTCGCATTTCTTTTTTAGCTAAGATCTTGGAATGGGACAACTGTAAGACGTATAAGAGATCTCACTCAGTGCTCACACAGGGCTCAGGATTGTCTTTGAGACTAATGAGAAAATGCACAATATCTTCTTTTTGGCCTTAACTAGTGCTCATTTTTGTACAGGAGATATAGATGAGACATTAGATCAGACATACGATCTGACACATAAGATCTTATCCTAAATTAAATTTGACTTTGAGATGACCATTTTTACAGTTTTTTAATAACTTTGCTGCATTAGTAGCACATTTCTTAAAATATATTTTTACAGTTATACATGAAATGTTACTTTCTCTTTAGCTAAAAGGGGAAATTGTATGTCTCCATTTGGTCCTTTTCTCAACCATCTCTAATCAATTTTTCTTTATTCACAGTGACAATTATATATAATTAAATTAAAAAGTATTTCTTGTGTGTGTGTGTTGAGTTTCTTGCCCATCGTCATATCGACATTTTGATGCAGGAGCTGGGGATCGAACCTTCCGGTTCAGAGATGACTGACTCTACCACTGAGCCATAACCGTCCCCATAGATTAGTGAATGAAGATAGCACACACACAAGCACATAGTATCCACTCCAAATCTAACTGACACTCAAAATCATTCTCACATATAAACATACGCACCTTGTACAAACAAGCTTGCTGTTTTCCTATCAATGTCCTGAAGGTCACAAGTCACTTGTCCCTGATTGTACCTCTCTGTGTGTTTCAGGATTAACACCCAGCTGTCTCCCGTAGAGACAAGGCTTTTCTCTGCTGTCACATTAGAGTTGATGGAGGGCAGAACACCATTCTTCTTGGAGATGGTGAGAACAGCTGCACCATTTAGAAGCCAAATCATAACAGTCCATCTGGTGTTGGAGGTGCTGCATGTAAGCCGGGCCTCCTCTCCTCGAAGGATAGTTAGTTTTTCAGGAAACAGCTTCAACTGTGCCCCAACTGTCAAATGTCCAAAGGGAGACGGACATTAAACACATAACAGTAATTCAAACATTCATTAAGTCTGAGATATCTAGGGACATATCTGAAATCAAATCAAAACAAAAGGTACTGCTTTTTTCATGAATGACTGTATAAATTGATTGATAAAGCTGCAAGGATTACATTTTAAGGGACAAATGTAAAGAAAAGCCTTGTGAAGAATCATTCATAACCCTAGAAACTGTAGGGACCCATACTTCAGATACTCTCTAAACATAATTCAGACACATACATAAACACAGATACACATAAACACATAACTAATTATGCATTTCAATGCATACATTCCTACTTCAGGTAATGCATGTCTTTGTGGTATCCTATCAAATTAAAAAAAAAGAGAAAAGGTATTAAGAAACATGAAATAAAAGGTTCACCACAGTACTCTTGGTGGTGTGTGTCTTATTTGTGATTAATTAACTTTACTAACTTCTCCAACCAGCATGCAGTCATAAATAATGCATCCATAAGAGATTAGGTCTCAATAACATCTAGGCCAGTCTATACTGCTATTTCTTTTTTATTGCACTCGGATATAGACAGAGACCACTGACAACATCTTATAGTTACCTAGATAGGCAGACAGGCCCCTTTAATTAGATTGTCTATAATCTGAAGGTTGCTGACATTGAGCACATTTTTTAGACTCTAAATGTGACCACACAACAAAAAATGTTTTAAAAAAAACATTACAGGCTCTATGAAAGATATCCCATCACATAAGGCAATATTAATATTGATCTAAACTCTCACCATGAATACAATAGAAAAGTAGATACACCAACAGAGAAAAGAAGTCCATGTTCAATCCACTGTTCAATAATGAATGGACCTAAAACAAAATAAAAATAATTATTTTTTACATGGATTAAGGTTTTAGCCATAGTAGAAACATGGCCCAAAAGAGGGCTACTTTGGACTGTAGGTCTGATTGAAATATTACGAAGACTATTAGGTAGATCCGCCAACAGCCACAGCCTCCTCAGAATGATTTGTCTTCAGTTTGGTAACCGTTTGGCATTTCATCTTAATCTTCATCTCAGGTTGGATTAAAATGTTCACATTCTCTTGATGTAGAACAAAACTGATGACTTTCCAAACTGACTTTGACTTGACTGACAGTTGTGGTTTCTGTTTAGTTCTTAACAACAAATATTAGCAAACTTACATGCTAGCTATCCTTATTAGGTGAAAATGGTAAACATACTGTATATGCTTACCATCAACATTTAAGTATTGTTACTATAAGAATGTTAACATGATGGAGCCTTAGATGGCTTCACAGAGCTGCTAGCATGACCTCATTCTAATATGAAAAATAAGGGCATTAATATAAATATTTTAAAAAAATATATATATGAATGCCTGACCTCTTCTAAAAAAAGACAGTTAAGCTTGTTGAATTAACAGATAAGAAAACATGTCAGAAGAAATAGCTTATTTAATTAGATTTTGAAATCAAGCTGTCAGAAAAACTAACAGAGCTCATTTCAGTAGAGTTAAGTTAATTTCTATTCTATCTAATCATAGCTTTGTCCATCCTTGTGCAATCATATCCTGCATGTCATTCACGTTAAGGCAGATTTGAGTTCCTTGCTGACACTTATGAGTTGACTCATGCAATGACACAAATTAAATTAAGTTAAATTGTAATAGTTTGTTATATATTATTTAGTTCATAAAATGATTACTTGTTTATAGATACACCATTACCTTGTAAATTCACAGAGATATTATGTGCAACATTGCACCTGTCTGTCAACCGCACACAGCAAGAGGCAGTATAAAGCAGAAGTCAAAATTAGCATACATTGAAAAATCAAAATATTATCAAACATTTTTTTTGGTCTGACTTACCTCAATTGTGTGTCCCTGTGGATCAGTGGAACACAACGTGGGTCAAAGATGCTCCTTCCACTTCATGCTCGTTTCTAAGCTATGTCAACCAAAACTGTCCTGTTAAACATTACCAAGTTTAAACTTTGACCTGTGCAAATGTAAATACAGGCGGCAGAGTGACTCAGACCACAAAAATGCCTCATGCTCCAGTTCCCAGGGGCCATAAAATTGACACAGTGGAAGAAGTCTGGTAAACATGGTACAGCATGTTTCACACAAGGATGGCATGCTTTGATACCAAGCTGTCTGTCCGTTGTAAAAACTTTTGGTTGAAGTGCCATAAAATGTATATCAAAGGGATAGTTTGGTCTTTTTTGAAGTGGAGCTGTATGAGGTACTTGTCAATAATACTTGTATTAGCCACACAAGATGCCAGTCAGCTCAGTTCTTTATTGAGACACTGCTTGGAGTGCCAGCACAGAGACTGGGCTACATTCAGCTGCAGACCTGGCCATTTGTACCACCTAATTTTGATAATTTTAAGAAAAAGCATCAAAAAAGATCAATTACCATGTAGGCTAAGTGTACACTATATTGAGAAATTTTGCAGCTCTATACTTGACCGTCAGCAAGCTAATTTATTTAAGCACTATTTCGTAGCACCTCAGATGTATTTATCAGCCAGGTCATTTTGATTTTTTAGGTGTTTATTTTCTTCAAATCAGCTGTATTATGTGTTAGAAATGGCCCCATCTGCAGCTGTGTTTGGCCTAGCCTCTGTGCTAGCACTCTCTTAACAAGTACCTCATTATTGTGAATAACTGTCATAAACCTCTTGTTCTTTTTAGTACTATGAACAGTATTCTTAATACCCCCCCAATCCTCCTGTCTTGAAGCTTCCCCTGAAACCTGTGAATCATTCTTTCACTTTTTTGTAGACTGCTACTATAAGAGCACACATCTCACCCCCTTCATTGGACCCATCGATTATTGTCACCTGCTCTGCTGTTTTTACTCAGTTTGAACCTGTGTCACTTTCTTTCTTGAAGCAAAAGATTGATCATATGAAACCCTCAGGTTCCCCTGCTGATGTTGTCCCCCCTCACCTTTTTAAAGAAATATGGGGCACCATTGGACCAATTATTCTAATGATAATCAACAGCAGTCTTGCTTTGGGTGTTGTACCATCTTCTTTTAAAGCAGGTAGTGGTGCAGCCGTTGATCAAGAAGCCTAATCTAGATACCTCTGTTTTCTCTAATTTTAGACCTATCTCAAAACTCCCTTTTATTTCAGAAATCTTGGAGGAAGCTGCACAACTACAACCCTACTTAGATGTACACGGTATTCTTGAGGTCTTACAGTCTGGTTTTAAAGCCCTACACAACACAGAATCTACACTTTCAAATGATCTTTTTTTAACAACTGACTTGGGAGATTCTGCCATCCTTATGCTTTTAGACCTTACAGCTACTTTTGACACAATAGACCATGATGCTCTTATCCCCCGCCTGGAGCATTGTGTGGGCATCAATGGTACTGCTCTTGTGTGGTTTAGGTCCTACCTGTCTGATAGAACCTTTTCTGTCAGCCTTGGTGGTTCCTTTCCCTCCCATGCACCTCTCCCATACGGAGTCCCCCAAGGTTCCATTCTTGGGCCTATTCTTTTTTCCCTTTATCTGCTCCCCCTATGTGCTATTATTAAAAAATATGGCATCTCGTTGCACTTTTATGCAAAGCAGCACAAACTCTCTAGAACCACTGTCAGAGTGTCTTAAGGACATCAAAGCCTGGATGGCTTTAAACTTTATAAATTTTAATGACAGTAAAACAGATGTCATAATATTTCGACCCAGTGGTGCCAGTCATGCCACACCAGACCTTGGCCCCCTTGATCCTCTTTTCAAACCCACAATAACCAACCTGGGTGTGAAAATGGACAGTTATTTTAAAATGGACAAACAGATTCATTCTATTGTAAAATCTAGCTTCTTCCAGCTGAAGCAACTGTCTAAGATCAAGCCTTGTCTTTCTTTTAATGACTTCGAGAGTTTTATACATGCTTGTATTTCAACTCGCCTCGACTATTGTGATGCTCTTTAAGTTGGTGTTAACCAGGCCTCCTTGTCTCATCTGCAACTTGTTCAAAAGGCTGCTGCTCAGCTCCTCACAGGGACACGCAAGCGAGAGCACATCACTCCTGTTCTCGCCTCCCTTCATTGGCTCACTGTCAATTTTAGGAGCCATTTTAAGATCATGCTGTTTGCTTACAAAGCATTGACCGGGCTGGCCCCAGCCTACCTCTCTGACCTTTTACAGCCATGCGGCCCATCACAGTCATTGATGTGTGTTGGTCTGGTTGCACCCTAATGCTAGGCTGAAGCATAGGGGAGACCGGGCCTTCTCAGTTATAGCTCCTAAGCTGTGGACCAGTAGGCATCTACATTTTAGTTTTGTTGTGTTCTTTACAGCTGAATTTTGCTCGGAGACTAATGTGCTTTAAATGGCCATGCCAAAATGCTGCTAGCATGGCTGGACACTCTTCAGAACTTTATTGTGTAACACAACATATTGCACATTTTCAGTTAAGGAAAGGAGAACAACAATATCAAAAAGCATCAGTTCAGATTATATATTTTCCATGACCTAACTATCCATTTGAACATGATTTGAAGGTTTAATTCTTTGAATTGTAAATGTATAGCATTGGTCCTTTGTCAATGTCGACCGCTTTTGTATATTTTAAAATATATATCAAAAGATTAGATCTTACATGCTGCTCCACTTTTCACGGGATCAAGGCTGCTGTGACTGAACAGTGGACTTTCTGTCTATTGATGCACCAACCTATTGCTGTTTTACATTAATCAAACTACAACAGCTGAGTTCTTTTTAACCTGTCTACTTTATTGCACGTGTGAGTCCATCTAACACTTAGTAGCTCTACTCATTCAACAAAATGCATTGATAAGCAGGAGTAGTCAGAACAGAGGTGGACCATTTTGCAGCCTTTCAATATTTGCATACTTTTTTTCTCACGTGGCCTTTAGAAGTCTTAATTCCATTTTTACATTAAGTTGATAGCATTAAAGGAACAACATTAGCGAAAGACTACTGTAATAAAACCACAGAGTGGGATATAAAACTTTGAGATATGAACCTCTGAAATACTGACACGCTGAGGTATTTAAAGGTAATATTTTCCTAAAAGGTCACTGTCTCTTGTGTAAGAATACTAAAATATCTTCTACTTAAAACATGAGAAATATGTTTTGATTTTAACAAAATAACTGCACATTTTTATTAAAGCAAGTCTCTACAGGCAAAATATAAAAATTAAGTCAATATAGCAGTCACAAGGGATAGGGGCAGATGTGGGTTAGGAATTTTCAGTCTTTTCAGCAGTTTCCAGTGAAGTCCAGTGTGGCCAAGGGGAGGGTAGAGGGGCTGTTTGACAGGACAGAGGGAGGTCAAGCTTCAGGGGTCAAGGAGAGACAAACAGGAGGCTTCTTCCACCTGAAACACAAGGCCAACATATGAAACAAATGAAAATAGTCACACATTTCCCATTGTCTGTGGTGGTCTAGGCAGCCACCAATCACATGCTATGTGATGGTGCCACCCAGCTTGCCCACTCCTCCAGAGGCACATTTGAAGCTCACTTTGCAGCTTCCTTTAATAAGGCTTGACAGGGGCTTGCAGGGTTTGGGAAACAGCTAAGGGAGAAGAGCATTGCCACCCATCAAGGCCTTCACTGTGGCTTTTCTTATTGGGTCATAGCTGCCTAACATTCAGAGAAGGACTCAAATTTTGGCTTTGAGGATTAGAACCGCTATTATCATCATCACAGTCACCATTAATGCTACTGACTCAGAAAATAAAGAAATTGTGGGACAGTTTTGTTATGGCTCTGAATTATTCCCATGGCATTCTACATGCTCACCATAGCTTTTTGCTAACAGAGGTACATGTAGCAGAGGAGTTCCTTTATAGATAAGCTAATGTTTTATTTTGTAGCCACTAAGTGAAAACCTCAGAGTTCAAGTCAACTTAAAACAAATTATAGGTCCGTACAAACAGGGCTAAAGCCGAGAGGGTATAAGACTTGGTGTCTGAGAGATGTATCTTATACATAAAGAAGTGAACAATTTTAACTTTTTCAAATTACAGTTTACAATGTAGATTCAGAAGGGAGTTTGGGTAATTCATTCATTCTTTAGTCGTAAATTCATAGCAGGGTAAAAGAGACACACACAAAAAACTGTTCTCTGAAATACGTTTTCTTTTTAATTTATCTGGTAAAATACATTAAATATAATGCAACACCTAGGAAGCCTACTCATGTTTTGTTAATGATTTACCGCCCTCTAGTGGCAGGGCAAAAGCACAGAATCTTAGCAGTAGAAAAAAATATAGTGATTTACCTTGACAGAAGTAAGTCAACATCAGGGACGACACCTGCCTTTAACTACTCAGCCTCTTCCTCCTGTTAAAAGAGACTATCATGTGTAAGTAACATATGACAAAGGACAGGGGTAAAAGAAATATAATGAAATATGTGTTAAATGACTGGGTTGCTCTATGTAGGCAATGTTATGTCATCATAAAAAAATAGGCTAGTTCAGTAAAATTTGTTGCAGTCCATACATCTTGCTGTCTGGGCCCCTTCATTTAGGGAACCCGGATAGTTCTAGGGTTAGGAGCTTTGAAAGTGTTTAATCTGCTTAGTTTGGATCTGCTTAGTTTGTTCTGTTGATTAAAAGCAAGGATGTTCCCTCTTACAGATGGGGTATAAAAAATAAAGAGTTTAAAAAAGAATTGCCTTGTCTATTATTTCCCTGAATTAAGACTCATTATTCCAACACAGTTAGTGATTGATAGGTCTAAAATATCAAGACATCCTTATAGATCTATCTTCTTAATAACAAAAGTGGGACACGATTTTCTGCTGGCGTGTCGGGCACAAGCAGCAGATCAGATATCACAAATAGTTTTTTTTTTATTGCTACCTGTGTTTCTTCCAAGTCTTCTTCTTCATCCTTTAAGGTGTTGGGGAAAAAAAGATAGCAAGGGGTCATGTGAAGCCATGGTCCAAATAACAGGTAGATAAGATGAAGACTTCACATGTTAGTGTGAAGATATTAGTGTTTGGAGTGAAAGGGCAAGTTAAAAATGGAAAGTGGTTATTCGAGAGAAGTGCAGTCGTTGGCAATGATGGCAGGGACAAGGAAACCAAGGGGCACTTCCTGGTATTCTGAATTTTCTGATTTGACCTTGTGAGACAGAGTGAAATACAAATTTTCACTCATTTAAGATGTTTTAAAAGAGGGCACTTGTGGCGCAATGGTTAGTGCGCGCGCCCCACGTATGGAGGCTGTAGTCTTCCAAGCAGCCCAGGTTCAAATCCAACCTGTGGCTCCTTTCCTGCATGTCGTTCCCCACTCCTCTCTCCCCCATTTCTGACTCTATCCACTGTCCTATCTGTCAAATAAAAGCCCAAAAAATAAGTCTTTAAAAAAAAGATGTTTTAAAAGTAAAACTACATGTCATTATAAGATTTGTGTTAGCACTATGCATCTGCAGAGACTTATGACTGTTCCTTCTTGGTAAAGTTTTGTGACTGCTCACTTGACAAAATGCATGACTTCTTAAAAAAAGAAAGAAAAAGACACCCCAGAATCACCTCTCCATGCAAACATAACATAGTGAAATCATGTTCAAGCTACGTTCCTTTGGATCAAGGGAAGTTGGAGTTGAACAACAAAAAGACTCCCAGCCATTATTGAGGCATCAAAACAAACAAGTAAAAATGTCCTGACAGACTCACAGGAACTATCTGAATGGTTATTGTTCACTTAACACAGCAAACAAGAAACAAATATTATGCTGCCATCTGTAAAGTAATTATTATCAGTAAAAGTCAGACAGGAGGAAACATTTTCAAACTTGTGCATTGGATCGCATGACACAACTGCCTTTGGGAAGAAACAGCAAACCTGCTTTCATATTCATATACATACAGTCTTTGAATGCAACCAGATCATGCATAAAAATAGCAGAATGATTCACACCATGCTAAAAATGTATCAAACCTCTACAATTTAAATCTACCTCTTGAACTTCAGCCTCTTCTTCTTCCTATGGATGATGAAATCAGAAGAGTAAGTGAAAGAATACTGATGTATGGACTAAGTCGTTATTACAACACTATATATACCAAAGTACAAGTAAAATATTGTCATATTTATCATGCTATCTGGACTCATGGAAAGAATCAATGCAGCATACAGAGGGAGAAAAGGGAAAGAGAAAGGACAGTGAAAGCATAGTTTGAAATACAAGAAACCACAAACAAACCACAGGGACTACCTCACTGCCCTGTTTGTCTTGCTCCTGCAAGAGAGGTGGGCAAACCACAAAATAGATGGAAAGGTAAAGAGGAAAAAGGCAAAGCAAAGCGTAGCAGTGAAGAATACTTGTTTTTATCTACCAAACAACTGTTGTGATTTCTCAAAGCTACAGAGTCCTTATCACAAAGCATTTAGCACAGTAACATTTTTCAGTAGGATTTTGTAGGACTTTAAGCTTCAGTGTGTTGCTTTCTTAAGCAGGAAAATACTGATTTGAGATCATGTTGGGTCTGAACGTGTTGTTGAGGTAACTCTGATTAAAATTGTTGTGAGAAAAGATGCTTAATTGATCACAAACTGGGTCTTGTTGAATTCACCTGCAGCCCTGTCCACAAAGCTTCAGGAGATGTGTAAGAAAGTTGTGAGAGCAAGTGTGTAGGATTGGATTCAGAGGGTGTCTTGGCATAATAAAGTCACAGGTCTATTATATGTATTTTGACAGGTAACCCCAATGTGAAAAAGCACTGCCCAGTAAAACAAGAGTATGTTCTGACAGGGGTATGAAAACATTGTTGAGAGAGATTTTGTGTGTAAATCTAAATTAAATGAGAAATTAGTGGAAAAAAATGAAGTGAAGTAGACATGTTTCCCCTTGTCCCCTGGACAATTACATTCCTATGTGTGACTGGAGACCAAACACTTATTATCAATGTATATGTGAGCCAATAGAAATAATGCACACTGTTAAAAGCAAAACATTTTTGTAAGATCAACATTGCTTTCCTAAATCTTGCACTTTATTTTCACTCATTACTGTGTTCACAGAGACACCAGTCTTCAAAATCTACTAAGTGAGAGGGAAAACTTAGGGAGTGATTCATACATTTTCAAGTGGGAAAAAAATAACTTAGAACACTTGTTTAAAAAACACAAGATGAAATTAGGATGGTTGGGGCAAGTAAAAAAAAAAATCATTTGAATCTACCTCAAGCTGTAGTAGCTCTTCTTCCTCCTAGAGGGAATAACAAATAGCAGGTGAGCAGGCTGTGAGCGGAGAAAAATAGTGCCTTAGGCATGCACAAGGTGAGAACTTTGCAGATTTAAAAAAATGAAACTATATGGATACTTGAGGTTGTCAGGAAGCAGCTACTGAACTAGGAAGAAATGAGGAATAGGATGTTAGCACACAGACGAAAAATGGTTAATAAAGGAAAAAACGTGATGGAGACAGGAGACAAAGAGGGAGAGAGAGGGGTACATTTTTGAAGGGAGCAAATAAAAGAGTATAAAGATGAGTGGGAAAGGCAGACCTTCACCCATCCCAACCCAATATAAACACAGTTGATAACGCTGATCTCTACACCATCAAACCCACATATTTCTGATGGCTATTTGAAGAACCATAGAAAGAGACGATCAGCGACGCACAGTTACCTCTGACTGCAAATCCTCTTCCTCCTGGAGGGAGCAAACCGAGAGATGGACAAAAGATGGGCAAAGAAGGGATCAAATGCCATTAAGTGCACGAGGACCAAAATGAGAATATTCACCAGCAGAAGGATCTCTGAAACTGATTCATCTTAGTCAGCGGTTTCTAACCAGTTTTTCTTTAAGGCCCCCCCACCAGACCCCAAACTCTTAACACTTTTATCTTAGAAAAGCTGAGGACCCACATGGAAAATAAGTAAAACATTATTGATAAAAGGTAACATCAATGTTTTAGTTTTGACAGAAAAGGCATACACACTTATTGTTACCAATATACCTTTGCATAAACTATCCAGTAAGTGTGTATCATGATTTAAGTTGAAATGCGCAAATCTAATTTGAGCTCCCCCAGATCCCCCCCTCCCAAAAAAATATTTGGCACAACCCCAAAGATAAACCAATGACCTAAGTAATGTGAAGTGAGTCAGATGATTTAAATGACTGCAACACAGGATAAAGAAACATACCAATTGTTAAATACATCTACCTGAAGTTGAAGGTGGAGATAGTAATTGAGTGTGACATCAACTAACTATTTTGAAATACATTTTAGCATATGATGCATCATAGCAAATACATTGCTAATATTTCCTCTTATATACTACCTCTCAGCCATGTAAGGCTGATAAATATCTGACAATCACAACATTCATTCTCACCCAAAGAGTAGCTAACAGGGGATGAACAGAAGATGCTAGTTTTGATAAGGTACAAAATAGGAGGACAAGGGTTTCAAGCATTTACATGCGTATGCAAGGTTCAGGATGCAAAAATTGTAATAGTCGTGACTGACTCACTATACTTATCAGAAAATAGCAGACACTTTAAAAAAAATCCACATTATTTAAAGGCTCTTAAAACCAACAGTGAACAAGAACAAATAAGCCCAAGTCCCTTTTTTACAATATATGCCATTTTATAGCATTAACACCAATCCAGCTTTCAAATTAATTTGGCCACACTTATTGGTCAGCACACATATTCTTAACCAGAATGACCAGAAAAATAGAAAGGGCCAATGAACTTCAACTTCATGTATTTCACATGCATTTCATTTTATGCAATTTGTCTGATATTTGCAAGGACCAATGGAAATGAAACATTTTTGATTCTATGAAATGCCATCCTGTCTTAATTTCAGTTCAGCTGACACGTACTGCAATATTTTACCTGACATGTTAACATATGAATATTTTTCATATTAATTGAAACACGTGGCCTTTAAGTGTAGTGCGTGTAATGAGTGTGTTTTTTTGAGAAACGTACCTGTCCTTCTTCCTCCTCTGCATGAGCCTGCTAACAGAAGAAATAAATATTGTTAGACTTGTCAGACTGTGTATTTGGAAAAATTCCCACACGTACTACATACTTTATATTTTTTTAACTGAAACACATCGGCATCCACAGACCAGGCTTATTGAACAAGACAAAGTGTGGTGTGCATGACACACCTTGATTAGGAAAGTTAATGGATATGCAGTGAAATGTGGGGAGGATCATCAAGAACAGTGGTAGCAATTTCATGGGGTCTGCAAAGGCATGAGGAGGTAAGAAAAACAGACAAGAAACCAAAGGCCTAAATGAGGCCCCAACTTGTGTAGGGATGGCCTGAAGTGTGAAGTGTGCAAACACACACACACACACACACACACACACACACACACACACACACACACACACACACACACACACACACACACACACACACACACACACAAACAAACAAACACAATAAATAACTTTTATTTGTCCCTTATAATCCACTAATCACATATTAGGCACCAGTGGCCTAGCTGTTAGTTTGTGTGCGCTATGTGCATAAGTTGTGGTCTTCGAGGCGGGAGAAAATCTCCCTAATTTTTGATGCTATTCATCAACCTGTCTCTCTAATAAAGGCATAAAAAGCCCCAAAAGAAATCTAGAAAATTAAGTAACACAATAGATGAGCAAATTCTTTGAAGACTCAAAACAAATATTTACAGTATGTCCAAAGTACTCATTTAAAGTACGAATAAAAAGAAATGCTGCAAATTTAAATGTAAAGCGAGCCAGCCTGATTCAACAAAGCCCTTATAATTAATTTTAACATAATGCCTGCCTCTTACAGGGCAAACAGCCAAAGTTAAGGATTTTGAGCCAGGGGTTGGCCAGGGCAACCCTAGATTGGCTATCCCCTGACTCAGTCCCTGAAACCCATCAAAAATGTTGCAGAAATACAAAAGTTAGGGGTTATATGTCTAAAATGTGTTGAATAAATGGCGAACAGGAAGAGTTAACAGGAATGTAACGTTTTTGTTAATAGAAGATGCAGTATGAGGGCAACGGGAACTTAAAAAGGAGGCAGAGCCCTTAATATGGGAGAGAAGGAAAACATTAAAGGGCAAGTTTAGATGCTGAGGGGAGAAAAACAGGACATTCCAGGAA
Source organism: Labrus bergylta (assembly GCF_963930695.1). Lineage (NCBI taxonomy): Eukaryota > Metazoa > Chordata > Actinopteri > Labriformes > Labridae > Labrus > Labrus bergylta. The sequence continues at coordinate 10,755,553 of NC_089205.1, read as the reverse complement.
TGATGGGAAGGTGAAGGAGGAAAACATTAAATTCACAAACATCCAAAGAAGAGAATAGAGAGGAAAAACCATGGGACTTTGGTTCTAGTTAGGAGGCAATTACTATATCTTCTGTGACCTCGTCTGCTTCTTCCACTGCCTCCTCTTCCTCCATAGGGGTTTCGTCTCCTGCTGTTTCTTTATCTGCAGTCTCTCCTTCTGTTATTTCCTCCTCCTCGCCATCCTGAGCTTCCTCCTCCTCATCAGCTGCCTGTTGCAGCTTCTCCTCCTCTCTGTGTGTATTTCCATTACGCTCCTCCACAGGAACCTCCTTTTTGTGAGGTGAAACAACAACTTTTGGTCAGAGCAAACAGATGATGTAATTCAGGAAACCTATTCATATGTATTAAAGGTACTGCTTCAACAGCACTAGAACAGTCGGTTCAGCATTCATAGAGTTGTGAAAAATTAGTAGCAAGGTGATTCTCAATCCTGGCAATAACTTGGAGAAGGAATGTAGTAGAAGTGAAAATGTAGACACAAGAGTTTTAGTAATGTGAATAAAAAATGATGTGGTTTATGAACATGAAGCTTCACAACCCTGAGGCAGGCTGAACCCAGCAATGCAACATCCCACTGTTATGATGAGAACTCAGTATACTTTGCTAAATGTCTTCTTCATGCAAAACACAAAAATATGAGTTAGTGTGATGAATGGGAGACGGCAGCCCAGAGAAGATTCACCAGGTGTGGACAGAAGAAAAAGGGTTCAATCATATTGGATGGAAAGGAAAAGGTTATATAGTGACAACAAAAAGCAAAAAATGAGGAGAAAATGAAAGTAACGACGGCATTACTATTAAGTCATCAAGTTTGCCCACTGTATTAGTTTCTTCGGCGTGGGTCCCATTCTCCACAATGTCTGCCTTGTCAGCCTTTTCTGCTTCCTGTATCAATGAAATGAAATAACAAACACCATGGTCTATACCTGCTCGTTTTGTGAAGTGTCTTGAGATAACATTTGTAATGAACTGGCACTGTAATGATACAAGTGCATACATGGATTGATATACCTGGTAAATGGAATAATTGATTGATTGATTTACCTGTTAAATGGACAGTACTTATAAAGCACTTTTTAGTCTTCTGACCACTCAAAGCACTTTAACAGTACATGTTCCATTCACCTATCACACCACATGTTGCTATGGAAAGTGCTCATCAGTATAAACTAATCCCATTCATACACGTTCACATGTCAATGTTGATGTAATTGGGAGCAACTTGGGGTTCAGTATCTTGCCCAAGTGTCTTGACACTTGCTGGGGATGGAAAACAACAACATTCAAATTTAGAGACGACAGCCTGAACCACAGCCACCCCTGTGCACATGAGTGTATTATACAGACTTAGGGCTTCAAATTAACCTTTTGGGTGGCCAGTCAGTATGTCCTCGGATTATTTTAGTTACAATCACTCTTTATGTTGTCAAAACAAAGTTTCAGTCTATTAAAACCTATTAAATAGTCGAAAGTTGAATAAATTAAAGAAATGGAGAGAATCACGTTTTGGCTAAGAAACAGAGGATTAATTCATGAGCAACTGGAGTAAATGGGTAAAGGAAACAGATGGAGTGGAATAACATGTATATGAATTAAATTAAAGTAAGAGAGTACTGAAGGTATCTCGTCATTCTGTAGGAAACACTGTAATCATCATATAGAAATAAAATGTAATTAAACAGATACATGTCAAGATATACTATATTGACATGTATCAGATTTATTCAGCCTATGGAATTCAATATACAAAAAAGATAGCGTGGTAGTTTGTATTTACAAAATGTTTTATAATCATAATTCTTAGCATTTTCTCAGCATGATCATCTGCTACATTTGCAGACAGTATTAAAAGTATTGTAACCTGTGGAGTCAGAGCAGACTCTGCTGGACAAGCTATATGATTACGTCATCCCTAAATCTTCACAGGCGTTGTTTTCCACGTTTTACATTCTGTAATTATATTTGGTAGATATCTATGTCTTGCCCTGTGTAGGGCTTTAAAGTTTATTCTGCTGATAGCTTAGGTTTAATGATTCCGCTGTGACATTTGCCAAATCTTCTGTAACAGGTGTTGTATTAGTTTATTGTTCAAATCTGTAAGAAATGTCTTTACTGGTAACATATTTCATAAAAAAACAGAGGTATGATATATTTTGAATTTGTCTAAAACAACAGAAATAGTCTGGCATATAGGCGGATAACAAATAGGATTATCTCATTTTAGGGTTTTTAATAGAGAGGAGAGAAGAAAAAAACAGGAAAAGATCTAACCTTTGACCCAGGAGGAGGGGGCAGTCCCAGGAAGGCATAAACTGAGTTGTCCTCCTTGGCATCAAAGAATGTGTCGTAGTCCTGCATCAAAATGAGATAACCCATTCTTTTATCTAGGGCTGCTCCTTTACAGATACATTTAGAATGATTAATGATTTTATGCAGCTTTTTGTGTGTGTATTTACCCCACAGTAGCTCGCTTCATTAAAGATTTGAGGGGGTAGGGGGATGCCGTTCGTAGGCTTCCTATCCTCTGGGACATTCTGCCTCATCCACATGCGATTCTCCTCGTTGCAGGCAATGTCCAGCTGAGTGTAGTCCACTTTGAGAGCCTCCAGAAAGCCCACAACATCTTGCTGCTTTTTTTTTATCTGGGAAGAAGAAAAATACATTAGTACACAAATATGTAACAAAAATCAATGTTGTTTATATTTTTCTAACCCCTCATCTAACCCTTGTTGTGGGGTGTTCATGTTTTTGTTACTCAGCCTATGTTCGAGGGTCTGGTGAACCCACTGCATTATTAGATTCATATATCAATACAGCCATAACAATTTATGTAAAATACTTTACCCCTGTCAAACATGTGAATAAAAGTGCTTGTTTTGTGTGACAAAATGCAATAAATAATAAACATCAATACAATCAAGATATGGTTGGGAAAAACAAAAACAAAGCTGAAACAAGTTGTTTCATCACTGTTGATGTTAATTTCTATGAACTTATTTAGAAACTGAACACAGTCTTCACAGTATGAGTCCCAGTAAACAGATAATATCCACATCTGTTACTATGGTCTGTTCTTGTGGATGGCTGTGGACGGCCTGGTCCTGTAGCTGGATGTGGACAGCATGCTGTGGCTGGCTATGGACAGCTTGTGCGTGTGGCTGGCAGCTGCAGGGATGGATCTGTGTTTCGCTATGGGCGACCTGTTTCGGTGGCTTGCTGTGGGCAGACTGCTGTGGCTGTCTGTGAACGGCCTGGTCTTGTGTCTGGCTGCTGCGGGGCTGGTCCTGACACTAGTGTTGAACGGCCTGGTCCTGTGGCTGTGGCGACTGTGGCTCAGTTGGCAGAGTCATCGTATCTCCACCTGAAGTTTCAGAGTTCGAGCCCAAGCTCCTGCAGCAACATGTCCAATGTGTCCTTGGGCAAGACACTTAACCTTGAATTGCTTCCACTGCTTTGTCTGCTGTGTATGAATGTGTATGAATGGGATGAGTTACTTCTGATGGTCTCACTACATAGCAACCAATGCCATCAGTGTGTGAATGGGCAGGTGTGATTTGTGGTGTAAAAATGCTTTGAGTAGTCAGATGACTAGAAAAGCGCTATACAGTACAAGCTCAAGTCCATATACCATTTACCATTTTGCTGCGACTGGTTATAGACGGTCTTCTGTGGCTTGGATGGCCTGGTCCTGTGACTGACTTCTCCTGACGCTGGCTGTTGACAGGCTTTTTTTTTTTTTTTTTTTAGAGCTAGCTGATGGTCAGTCTCATCTTAATCTTCAAAATCACAAATCTTTGAGTTGACATAGTGAAAACTCTTCTCTTTATCATCTTCCAAAGCTCCTCTCTCTTCAAAAATCATTTCCAAGGCCTTCTGATCAGAGAATCTTTTCACCATCTGCATTGAAGGGTAATATTTCTGCACCATTTAAATTCAAAACTGGTACATGAGACTCACCTCTTATCCTGATGTCTTGTCGAATGACATAAACATACGAAGTGTAAAAACAATTAATTGTCACAATTTCATCACATATGAAGCCATCTTTCTGTTAGTTTGTGGAGTATAAAGTTATTTGTGTTTTTGTTTGGCTCTCCTTTTTGACCAGTTATGGTCAAAACAAATATATTTTTAATCACATAAAAATAATCAGGTAAACTCATAATGAGAATGGAGGTTATTTTCACTAGTTATTTATTCCCTGATACCAAATCAAAAAAAGAAAAAGAAAAGAAAGATAGATTAAGAGTTGAAATACTAGGACTAGTTCAAGATTCTCAGTAAACTAGACTAGTACATTCTGTCAGTTGTTGCAATAATCTAATTTCTGAATACAGTAGGAGTACATGGACTTGCCTCTATCTACATGTATTATAGATAGACACATTTGGAATAGGCTAAATATGCAAAACAGGTCCTTCAGTAATCTTCCTGCTTAGAGTTACCACTGCTGACCAACTGGCCCACCATGGACTGGTCCAAACTACTTATTTAACTGGGCCGACAGTTGATCAGGAGGATTGATTCACCCCTCCCGTTGAAATCACACATTAAACCAGATGAAGAAACATAAAGAAAACGCTTCCTTGGAAGAAAAAGCTCTTGCAACCGCAGTAGGGAGGTGTAGATGTTAAAGACGGCATATAGCCTACTACATGAATAGCATTAGGAGCCCCTTTTCTAGAAAGCTCTGTCTATCACTAAGACTTGTGAGATCAAATAAACACTAGCCTACCTAAAGCATAGGGTAGACTACATCTCAGCGTTGATCTAGTCCTAAAAACATGCAAATATGGTTTGAGGTTTGCAAATGAAAGACACATGATATAACTGTTAAGTGAGTGTGAGAAAGTCCTGTTCGGTAAAAAACAAACAAACAAAAAAACAGTAGACCACAACAAGGAGAAGTGGCTCGGGATGATTGCTTACCGCAGTGGATCCTGATGAAGAGGCGAGGAATACTTTGATAACCATTTTGTTACTTTATTCTTTGAGGACTATATGCTACAAGTGGGCTCTTAAAGGAGCAGACGGCCTCCTCTATTATTAGTTCACACTCGGGACGAAGACATAGCACTGAGATGACTCTCTCTCTCTCTCTCTCTCTCTCTCTCTCTCTCACACACACACACACACACACACACACACGGGGCTATTTTTGTCCAGGCACCACTGGTACGGGATTGGTGGGTTGCCCCAGGGGCGCACAACTTCATAGACTGATTGGTAACTTCAGCTGTCTGTCCACGCAGCTAAGTAAGCTTCCAGACCCTTGCTGAGTGCATATATGGACAGAAATAGTACTGACAAGTAGGCTACCATGGGCTGCAAGTCTTGTTTCAAAACGGCCTACTGAGCTCCAGAAGGCTCAAAACCGCACGGATTTGCAATCTGTAGCCTACACAAAGTTTCGTAAACTGTGCGCACAGTTACGCAAACTGTTGGAACAGGTCTATAATCCCCTATACCTGTAATCCATCTGAAGTCAGCATTTTTAATTAGGGATACAAATATTAGTGTACTATCATCAAAAGCAAGATAATTTAGCCTGTAAGATTATCAAGTTATCATGGTTTTATGTTTATGGTACAGGTGAGGTAGCCTACTGGAAAACTTCCAGGTCAATTTCCAGTTTACAACAAAACGTTAACTGCAGATCTCCCTTCAAGCCCCACTGTTATTTTCATATACTCTTGTTATTTTCATATACTCTTGTTATTTTCATATACTCCAGAGTGTATAAAATGTTAGTTTATTTTCAACATTTCGCAGGGTTGACATAAATGTTACAGTTCCTTTCATTTCAAGTTTGCTCGGCAAAGATACAGTTAACAATAGAGTATGGACAGGCGCTGGGGTTTTTACAACATGATATGTTGATATGTTGACATGATATACCCTTAACCTCAAGGGTTGAAAATTTAAGCCAATGCGTAAGTGCAAATTCCTGCAGTTCGTCGAGGGTCCGCTTGAGTCTGGCTCCAGGAGCCTCGGAAGTCACATACACACCACCCTTAAAAATGCCGGGTTTTACATTAGAAATTAAAATGTTTACAGCCTAGTACAAAGAAACATAATGGTCTGATATATTTACTGTGTATCCTCACGGCCACACACTGTACGGGGAGTGAATCTTTTAATAATGCATCCATTTTTTATTTCTTTAAAAACCATGTGTTATCCATATAGTTAGGAAATACATATATATAGGCTTTGACATATATATATATATATATATATTTCCATGTCACCTCCCACGCTCCATAAGTGTGAGTTAGTTGGCTAATATGTTTAAACATTCAGATCTTTTCATTTTCACATATTGGATAGTCCTCATTATCCTGGTGAGCTTTTGTTCCTCTTCTGTAAAACGAGAAGCCTACGGCAGAATACAAACTACAAACCACCTACACTTTACAGAAATTTGACAGAAACGTGTCTTACATCCAATGCAACAGCACCTTTAAATAATCTATAGACAACCTGCACAGGGGAAGATCCTTGTGAGTATGATTTTTTGTGTCACCTGAGGTATCTGGGAGCGATTTAGTAAAGTGAGAGTAAAGGGAAGTTCACAACAGGAAGAGCAGAATAATGAGAAGCCATTCTCTTGAGTCACATATTTAGTAACTGGACTGAAGGACAAGCTCTTACACTTCTGTGCTTTGCATACACAGAAAGAAAGTAGACAAAGGATATTTGATAGTAGTCACAGGATAGTTATTTTCTCTGAATAAATGCCATTTTGACCAAAGAGCTGTACACAATCTATTGGAATCTCTTAACTTGATTTTATTCAACATGTTTCCTTCAATACATCTGCATGACTTGTTATTGTTACTGAATTATTGAGAATACAACAACAAAAAAACACATTTAATTTGACGATGTTTTCTTTAAAAAGCATTTTGATCCCCCCCCTTCACATAATAAATGTGAAGCACAAACATAACCCCCCAGCAAAACAAAGTTGCAATATGAAACAGCCAATGCCAAAATGCACTGCATTTAAAAACATTTTTTAACTTAAGCAGCTCACAAAAATAGATACAAGACAAAAAAACATTCCTCTCTTTTACAAAATGTTGAGCAAAGATTTCCAAGTCCACCAGATGTTACTCAGTCTCTAACTGAAAGCATGGAGACCCAGTGTAACTACTTTGTTGCAAACCACCAACCAGCATGTTATTCCCACTCCACCTGAAAGAAAGAATATATGTCAATGAATTAAACAGCCAAAGCTTTTTCACAAGCTTCAATACAGGACAGACCACCAAGCGTCCAAAGTCTGTTTAGCCTAATGTCAGTTTCAGTGTAATAAAGCTTTGATGAAATGAAAACAAATATAATCCATCTACATGACAGGAGTAAGGGTTCATTATGAATATGAACCCATTTTCAAAAATGTACAAAAAACACTTAAAACTGTATCCTATAAGAAGAACATTGTTACAGGTAAGTTTTAATGCAGGTGTTGTTTACATTTAATATGAAACAAAGATGAATTACCAGCCACTCCTGTTGGAAAGGCCACAAGGCGTTCCACAGGGGCAATCCATCTACTTGGCACCACAGTAACTGGATCAGTGTAATACTTCCATATCAAGGAGATCATCAGGGCAGCCTGGTAAATATATAAAATATGGCATTTGTATTTTAAAGCAATATTTATTAAAGTGTGAAAAAAAAAAAGTTCAGACATAGCATTAACTGGATGTTTAGTAACAAAGAAATGGTTAACACTTGTGGTACTAAAATAGATAACACTCAATCATATCTACCATCGAATGCCTTTGTGCTTCGAGCTCTACACTTACCTGCAGTATATAAAAGACAATGTTCACAATCCATTTCATCTTGGCTTGCTGTGCTGTTCTGGATTTTACTGTAAAGGTGAGGAAACACAGAATTGTTACAATTATGATGCTATTCAGTGTTAAAGCCTTCTTAAGTAAAACCCCTGTGACTTTTTGCCTGTTTATCAGATTAATTGCAAAAAATACATGATATAATAAACACAAGGTTAATCTTTGATCAGTGTTCTCACCAATATTTTGTGGGGTTCAGGGTTAAAGCACAAAGGCAAAGCATGACTTAAAAATAGCGATGTGGAAGTGGCGGACAAAGCAACAGTCTCCTACATGCCGGCATAATGAGAATATTTGCCTTTTAATCAATGCTATGTGTAGTTTGACAGAATCACATTATCAACAAGTTTAAGAACAGATTTGTGCGTACGCACTGTTTGTGAATGAGGGCCATTGTCTTTCCCATCAGTCACAATCTCTGCTTGTGTCTCTTACCATGGGTTTTCAGCTTGTCTGTCATCTTGTTGAGTTTGCGCTCCAATCTGGCATATCTAGCAAACTCATCCATCATGCTAATTGATGACTGCTCCTTCTTCATCTCTTGGATTTCAATCCTCATCCCACTCTCCTGCTCAGCATCTTTCTGCATCATCTTTGTCAGCTTGAAAAAAAGAAAATACCGGAAAAACATTTTATTATGAAAATCTTGAGACACATTTGGACAACTTTCAAATTAAAACACAGTATTAAATAACCAAACACAACAGCTGATATCAGCGTTGATCTTCTCCCCATCTAACATTATGAAAACGAGGAAGTAAATCCGCATTCCTATCCCACCACAGCGGTGGCTATAAATGTACGACTTTCTATTTTATGTGCTGAATTACAAAACCGTAATTTAAGCTTATTGCCACTCACATGCTAACGGTAAGGAGTGACAGATACAAGAAATCTTTCTTACCGAAGTCCATAACTCTGTACAACAGCTCACCTCATGTGAGCAGAGAACTGTCATCATGATAATATCTGTCTCTCCATACTGTAATCTGTTCTGCACATGTTAAATTTACAAATTATCCCTGCACTTATGTTCACTTCATTTGTCTGTCTACTCGCCGTTATATTGTATAGTTTCTGCTTATAATAAGTCTACACACATGCACTTTAACTTATGTCAATACTGTCCATTTACAACTCTGTTTTTGCACATTTACATTTAATCTTTCATATTTAATTTACAAACATTTACGACTCTGTTCTTGCACATTTACATTTACTCTTCCATATTTAATCTTCCTATTTAAGACTAGTAATGCTTAGTTAAATCCTGGTTGTATATATTCACATTCTTATTTTTGATATTTTTTTAGTACTTATTTACTTTGTATTTAATATTATATTGTGTTTAGATTATTGTGTTTTTTACTCATATTGTGTGTTTGGATAACCTGCTGCTGTATGGCCACAATTTCCCAGTTTGGGATCAATAAAGTAATTATATTATATTCTAATGCTAAAATCAGCTGAATTCAACGAAAGGGTAATCAGATGTACTGCTTAACATGAAATATGGACCGATTTCCCTCTGGATTTCCTTGTGCATTGTTTTCTGTAGCTTATCTTGCAGGAAGTTTTGACATGACAATGGTTTGTCAGATCCTGTAAATGAATATTTAATACCCTGCCCCAAAGCAGAAGACACATAACAGCACCCATGCTGTTCAACCCAGAGCCTCACGTCTCCTGTCGAGTCAGTGATGCAGATACTCAGTCAAACACATGCACAGTAAAATACACTATCAGCTAGCAGCCTAAAATGTAAACATTAAAGATTATGTTTTTGGTACGCATAAGCGGAAACGCTACGTAGAGACAGTGTGTTGATTAACCGTGCAGCACACACACATTTCCCCCTGTGTAAAGGTACGTTGTTTCAAGCTAGCTGGCTACCGTGACAAACAACAAGCTGTTCGTCAGACAAAGGCGACACAACAATGAAACTTAAAGCAGGACCCGTAAGTAAATACAACGCGTCTCTACTTACGAATGACGATATAGACGGAAGAAGTGTTTTCATTAAATTGCAAAGAAAGACCGAGCCCAGGACGAGGAGCCACGCATAGCCAGTCGCCATGTTTGTTCATCACCCGCTGAAGCTGCTCGTTGCGTAGCAGCTGATTCACTGAGGTCCCAGTGACGTCACCCCTTCAATACACAGAAATACTCTGTTTGTTTGAGTCGTCGTGGTATAAAATATCAAAGCTATTTGTTTAATCTTCTTGTTGATTGTGACTTTTAAAGATACATTTTTGCAGGCTTTGATAAAATAGGTGTGCATGGGGAAATTAATGAACAAAAAGTGAAGACCACATTGTCTGAATAAACTATTTTTCTTGATATTTATGTTTATATGATTGCTTTGAGCATAACCTTATTAAATAGGCCTACTTTACTAAATTACATAAATGTCTTGCATTTTTCCAAATCTGACTAGGGAGTCGGGACAGCTTGTGTTTATAAAAACTATGATTCTTGTGTTGACTGATTGGCAAACACACTGCCCATACAGGTGAGATGTTTCCTTCAAAAAATCTGTCGCTTCGACCTCAACGCCAATCACATGAAGAAAGGGGCGGGTAGAAACTCCTCCTGGTAGGTGGGATAGGATAAGGATAAAATATTCTGAACTAATGGATCCAATCCGGTTGGCGCTGGTTATTGTAATGTTCGGACAGTAGCCTAATGTTTAATAACACACAGCTGTGAAGGAGAAGGCAGAGGTGCACTACTGACTCCTTGACTTTTCTACATTGTGAAATTTGTTTCAAGCGGTTTTTCTCTGCTGAATAATTCACTGCAGCAATGGGAAAGAAAAAGGTAAGTGGAAATACATGCACTCTGTGGAATGCATAGGCTACAAATACTTATTCTCCATTATGGTGATGTTATCTCTTTGGTGTGGACGCACACAATAGGGTTGTATGTGTATTCTTAATAAATGCATTGTGCACGGCGTCCATGTGCATTAATTCAGCCCACCTTTGCTGTGCTCAGGCTTGTTTAACCAGTTAATACAGCGATGTGGCGCCAAATACTTTATATCCCACAGTGCACATTCATAGAACCAGTTTTGATGTTTCATGGTCTGGTCTTATGTTGACCTAGTGTTTGGTTTGATATTAATTTGTTAATCCTTCGCTGTGTGCTGACAACATTTAAAAGGGGTGTAACCATCGTCGAGTCACAGGTTGCTTTTTCGAGGGAAAGTCGTTATTGCCTCAGGATGTGTGTACAGTGTGAAGGCATTAGTATTCAGTCATTGCTGTCCACGCAAAAGGATTTGAGATGTATCACTCTGGCTGTATGAGAAAACTCCTGAGCATCCCTTAGAGAAGAGTTTGTTTTTTTTTAGGAGGAGAGGTGGCTGACATACTCCAATAAAGTTAAAGCCGTGGCATTTCATCTGGTATCTTACGATTCCGCCGCCCAGATTTATTAAATAAGCCTGGGCTTTTGATACGTTTCAACACGTTTCAGATTCACCTTTGTGATGATGGAAAAAACATGTGCACGGAAGCGACACCTCCCTCCGACTTAAGAGTCTACATGCGCCTTTAAAACACTCCTGACTCATGCACGATGCTCGACGGTACTTGGTACGATACAACTTACAGCTTGCAGATTGTTTTTGTCTATTTAGATACATGATGGACTCTACTACTTTAAGGTTGTATAATTTCTCTGTGACTTAAGGAGGGAGAAATGCCCATCCCCCCTTTGCATTACACACCCACTTCAGCTCACTCATGAACTAATGTTTATCCTGGTTTTTTCATTTGTTCTCTCTTTCTTGCACAGTCTACCAGTGCTGCAGATGCAAGTACAGAGGTCAGTACTCAGGTCTCGTCTCTAAACTGACAATACACATTCTGTCACCAAAATGAACATTGTGTTCTTCTTTGGGTAAAGACAAAGAAACTATCTTGGTTCATATAAGATGACATTTGCAGAGTCAGTTATCTCCCGGTGTAATTATGCAAGTGAGAAACTGGACCAGGATAAACGGGTCAATAACTTTTTCTGAATGTACAGGTTATTATAAAATTGTTGTTCTGTTTGCTTTGAGGATCTGCACGGCCTCTAGGGGGAGCTGGAATACAGGCATCCCAAATTACTACATTATTTATTCCAAACGAATCTCAAATTTACGTTTTTAAGCTTAACTTGTTATTCAAAATGCGAATTATTTAAAGGAGTTGTGAGAAACGCAACATAAAAAACAAGGAGCCAGATGTTCACAGGAGAGAGCTTGTGTACTTTGTAACAACTTACACATTATTCTGCAATGAGGAAACAATCAGACATGAACTGGTGTCTTGAGTGCTCATAGCAATCTCCTACTGGGTTTACATTTTCTCTATTATCACTTTTATGGATAAGACGGTGTTTTGGGGGACTCTTAAGAATTCTGCATTATTAAAAAAAATGCTCAAATGACTTTACTATTTATACATTTTGTATGTTTTCTTTTTCAGCCTTTAAGAAAGTCTCCACGGTTTCGAAATGTAAGTAGCTAAGTAAAGATACTGACATTCAAGGGGCGGCAGTAGCTCTGTGTAGGGACTCAGGCCGGGAACTGGAGGGTGGTCGGTTCAAGTCCCGGCACTGCTGAGGTGCCCTTGAGCAAGGCGCCCCAAAGAATCTGCTCTGGAGCGCTCGCTGTGGGCAGCCCATTCACTCTGACACCTCTCCATTAATGCATGTCCATAGGATCTTGTTTGTATGTATTCCGGCCAATGTGTGTGTAGCATGTTCATTAAAACCAAATTTCCCCTTGCGGGATTAATAAAGTAAAAATTAATTTTATAAAGACTGGAGTATTTTCTAATATTCTTGTAGAATGTTGTTAGTTGTATGGCTAACATAATTTACTGTATGTGTTGCAGGTACCACAGCTGGAGAAGACACAGGTAAAAGGAGAGGAAACTCCTGCAAGCAAAAAGGGGATAGAACCCAAAATAGAGGACAAGCATGAAGAACCTCATGCAGAGGAAGTAGAGACCCCAACAGAAAACAGGGAGGCTAACATTCAGGAGGTATAACAAGTGTCATCTTCATTATTATCATGTGACATTTGCACTTAGACAATTTTTAGAATAAACTAATGATGAAGCATGTTTTCTCTATTTTCTAGCCAGCTGCAGCAGAAACAGATGACGCCCCAAAAGCGGAGGAGGAGGCTGAAGAGGAGAATGGAGGAGCGGAGTAGTTGTGACATCTTGAAACGTACTCACCACAGTTCTGAGTACCTCTTTTGTTTGATGCAGAGATTATTTTGATCAACGATTGTCCTAGGGCAGTGATGTATTTTGCAAAGTGAAAAATACACCAAAAAAAACATTACAATTTCCACTCAATTTTAAGGCTTCCCTGAAGGGAAAATGTCAGTAACTGTCCTATTTTTGTATTTTTAAGTTTTTTTAAGTTTTTTTCAATTTCCTTCATTTAGGTGGTGGTCTGCAGCATGCTGTGTAGTCATGCCCATATTATGAATTTCCTGATGATCTCAAGGAGTTGACCTGAGATATTCACATTTTGTATCCTGAACAGTTCTGAAATTGAATACAATGTATTTGATAGGTAACAGGATAACCAAATTTTCAAGAGGTGTTTTCTGTGCTTAGTTTTGCTTAGTTAACTTGAACAATGTTCACTACAACTACAATTTGTTGCGACAGCTTACTGCAGTCAGAGACATTATATTTTACACAAGAAAATGATTTGTCATTATCTGTCATTCAAAGGTTACCCTAAAATTCCACAAAATGGTTATGAAACACATGTTGGTTAACGGTATATCCAGTGTGGTTTGAATAATGTTTCTACCAATGTACAGTTTATTTTCTTTTTCTTTTTTTATACATGTTTTAAATGCTGATTAAAGCAGATATTCTCTTAAATGTGTTATTTGTGATCACTTATATATTCTACTCCGCTGTGCATACAGATAATTATCTAAAGCACTGATTTTGGATGATTGCCTCTTACCTAAAATCATTACTTCTTGCTATAAGCCCTTAAGTGAAAACTTTATGAATAAAACGCAGAAACTTCCTACCCCCAAATGTCTAAGATACTAAAATGTCCATTTTATTTGATAGTAATTTATTTGATGATTATTTGATATGGCAATAAAGCGGGGGCACTCTTACCGCTCAGCTTACATTATTTTTTTTGTCTTTTTGTGGCCTGTTATCCAGAGGCAGTTTGTGCTGCTAAACTTTTGATCATCTTTTAAAAATCTTTAAAAGTCCCGAATAAAATGTAAGTTAAAAGTGGTAAAAATTTGGACACTAAAGGGAAACATCCCTTCATTAAACCAAAGCACTCCATCACAACCAAAAATCAAAGCAGTCTGTAAGTGGAACAAAGAATTAGGCGATAAATAAGTAACCGCCCTTTCCTCAGGGAGGAGTTGTCCGAAATACTCATAAAACTATTAAACCTAGAGATATAGTGTAATGGATTTATCTGCTGCACTGTGCAATTAAAACTATTTTAATAAACACATTTTTTACAAATAGTGTTTTGGTATTAACATGTTTGGATATACATGGTTAGGATATAATGTAAATGTTGTCATGAAGCAGACTTGTGTCTTTTGTTGAAGGAGCTCCTCCCCCCCTTTCCTGTGTTACGCCGCTGTGGCGGAAGTAAGTAGTATCGCTGAGGCCTCATCCTTCCAATGGCGACTGCAAACAGGCTGAACAGAAAGCGGGAGCAACTCGGAGGTGCACATATACCGTTGTAATCTGATTCAGTAGAACAAATCATTTCTCTTTTAGTCTTAAAGTAAGACTTACATTTGTTTAATCTCTCAATATCACGGTCGATTCAATGGCCAAAAATCGGAACATTTCGCTCCTCGAGTCGGGTAAGCCGCAAAAGTAAACACATTTGAAAGCTTTAATTCACACCGTATAATTCATCCTAATTGGTGTACTAACTCATTTTCCCGGCGTGTCGCCTCAATGTTTATTTTCAGAGCTCTATTACTTGATTACTCGTTTTTTGACAACGGGTCCATGTCGTAAAGCAGCTGAGGTAAGCTGGTGTGATTTCACTGCCACGGAGGGTTATATTCTCAACTAGCGCGTTAATAATAATGTTATAGAGCCAATCTGATTTAAACTTGACTCTTTTCATCCTCTGAAGGTCCTGGTGAGCGAACTAGAGGAATATCAGGTGGGTTTCGTCTTTCAATATGCTACTTGTAAACTGCTAGGTGCTAACAGTGTGTCTGGACTTAGACCGGGCTTACAACTTCAAATCACTCTTTTAAAAAAAAAAAAAAGCTGCTGCTCGTCTGACTCGTTTTCATGATAACTATACACACTAATGCTTTGTGTGGTGACTCCGCTACACCTCACTGTGTTGTGCAGCTCCTGCCCGGGAGATTGGACTGGCTGGGAAACGAGCACCCGAGAACATATGAAGACATGGTGAGACTGAAACATCTTCTCTCAGTTTTAATGTCAGCTCTTGTTTTCATCCTGTGACAGTGGAACAGTGTGCATGCTGTGGATTTGTTTACGTCCTTTGTTCTTTTTTGTTGTTGTTTGTTTCGTAATGACTTCAACATTTCATTGAGCTGGGATCATCCGCAAGATTAACACTGAAGCCGCCTGTCTTGATGTTACACAAAGTTGTGTTATAGTCGCTTATAAGACAATTTTTGTTACGAACGCTTTCGTGTTATTTAGCCCTGACTGTTGTATTGCAGTATCAAGGGTGGGTTTTTTCGACTTTTTCCTACGTCCGGATAGATCTGTTGGCCAACCAGAGACTGAAATGCGCTGTCTCTGCGCTACTTTGCATGTGACCCGTGCTGTGATTGGACAAAATGAAAAGGAAAAGGTTTGCGTAGGAGATGTCCCGCCTCTCAGGATAGGAGGAGTTGAGAAGCACATGAAACACTAAATACCCTGCCACACTATTATTTTACCCTTATGTTAAAGCAGGTTGTACATAATAAATAGGGTTTGAATATACTTACATATATAAATATATTAAATGTAATAAATATATTACATATAACTAAATATCAATCCCATGATTGATCAAAAGTTTAGACTGCTGTTGTTTACATAACTGGAAACTTTTGCTCACACATCATTTTAATTCATCCCTGGTCGCTTTAACTTGCCATTCACTGCACATAACTTTTATTTGTCCTGTACAGTTCACCTCACTATTTATACTCTCTGTATATACCTCATTGTTATTTTATATTTGTTTTTATCTGATCTATTCTGTGTTTTGTATTACCTACTTCTCTGTCTTGCTGCTGCAACGCCCAAATCCCCCCCCTGGGGATCAATAATGTATTATCCTGTCCTGTCCTAAATGTGTGGGCATGTCTTAATCAAGCAATAGACATGAAGAATGTATTTGTGTCATGGCTGCTAGTTTTAGTAATTTAAATCAACGTCAACATTTGCAATCTTAACAAAAGTAAGAGCTGTTTCCTTAACGATTGTTTCATTAACTTAAATAAGTAAGTGATAAGTCTGTAAAATATCAGAACATCAAAGTATGAAATAAACAACTACAATATTCAACAATCCTGTTAAAAAAATAAGTACAGCAAATCCTTATAGTTAAGAAGGTATGTTTAAGACTTACGATAATTATGGGAACTTTGCTAAGTCGATCAATCTCTCTTTCTTTTTTTTCTTTTTTTATCTATCAGGTTGCAGCCACCAGACATATTGCACCAGATCATTTGCTACAAATTTGTAAGCAGATTGGACCAGTTCTTGATAAAGAGGTGCCATCATGTGTCCCAGGGGTGCACTCTCTCCTTGGGTCTGGAAAGCAGTCAATGCTTCGGACAGCAAAAGGTACACATTTGTGTGGGAATTAAATTTATCAGCTTTCCTCTCTGACAATAAACAAACATGCCCCTGCACTTTTATATCATTGTTTAAATATATTAATCCTTTGTTTACTCACCAGAATTTGTATTATGCTTCAGCTGGTTATCAGCCAAATCTCCTGTTAATTTTTGTTTTTGTTTTTCAGACTGTGTTGACGTAAGGTTGAGAGCTTCGTCATTTGCAGCCCTTCACCGGGGTAGACCACCAGAGAAGCCTTTTAACCATAAAAAACCTCCCCATCTTGGTATGTTTGGTTTGAAACAATAGTTTTCTTCTGTTATGCATTGTAAAGAATGAATAGTGATCGTTAGTTGTCACATGTGCTTGGTACTGTAAGAAGTTATTTTTTCCATTTACCATTTTTTTTAATTATTGCTGCTGGTAGTGAACCACCAATGTATCGATTGAACATCAGTATCAGCTGTTATCAGCCCTGGTGACGGACATGGACCCATCAGCAAATAATGTGGCATGCACCAATGTCAGTAGCTGATGTGTATCTGTAATGCTACATCAATTTATTGCTGGCAAGCTAAAATACATAACTATTGATTTTGAGAAGAGATTTGTTTAAGGTAAAGAAGAAGGAATATGTTGGAGAAACAAATTGGTCAAATGTGAAAGAAAATGTTGGCTGTATGTATCTCCTGGAAAGATCAGTTACACATGCATTTTCCAAGACATGTTCAATGACATTTCAAGAGGATAAACTACTAGCAACAAATCACTATCGGAATCGTCGCTCATTTGTAAATTTAAACGTTGTTGGCCCTGATTTTTACATTCACTGCATCTCTAGTTGCTGCAGATTCAAAAATATAGAAGAATGAAAATGATCCCGGAATTCTTAATGATTGTTGGTGTAAACACGGCAAACTGTGTAATTCACTTTTATTTTAATAATATTTTTCCTGAGTTTAAGATTTTCATTTTGGCATGGCTTTGTTGAGGAAATAACAGTTTGTTGCACTGCAAAGGCTTAGACAGATTTTATCCTCCGTTGCAAAGTAGTTAAAGTGAAATTGCTTATGGTTTCTAATTTCATTGGAATTTTCCATCACGTCATGTAAAAAAATAAAAAATGAATCTCTTTGATTCCTAAATGTTTACAGATATTTGTGTTTGCTGCTAATGTTGATAATTATCTCCAGAAAATATATTATATTTGATATTTTACTGTTTGCTATGGAAAAAGTTACAAACCTGGATTTATTCAACCTTAGAGCACTTTTGATATTGTTATTGTCTACAGATCATTGTTTGATTGGGGATGGGGTTTGTGTCCATAAAGTTTATGTCCAAATCAACTGAATATGTCTGACAGCATTAGACTGAAAAGACGTATAAAGAAAATGATGTGCACGGACCGGCTTTAATGAAACTTAAGTGTGTAGTTGTTGCTGTGGTTAAGGTTTATAAGAAGACACTCCACTTGCATGCTCCATTTAGCACAAGCATAACAACGTTTTGGTATATGTGTTTTATCTGAAGCCCACTGTTTTTCTTTAGATTCTAGTGTTGCTTCAGCCCTATAAATGAATCTCTTAATTCTAATGATTTTAATTATGTCATCAACAGTGAAGGTCCATCGAGGCAGAGAGCTGACAGGAGTGCAACGTTACAGCTCCATCAACCCTGTCAGCAATTATGAGCACATGCGGCTGCACAGGCGCATCCTGGGGCATCTCTCTGCAGTATACTGTATTGCATTTGATCGCACCGGTCTCAGGATCTTCACAGTAAGATAGAACTATTAATATATGTTCCTACCTGAAAATAAACCCCTGTTTGTTTTGCTGTGTAACATATCTTGGGCCACAGACGAGTCTTGTAACTAAAATAACTCAAGTTTTTTTTCTTTTTCAGGGCTCAGATGACTGTTTGGTGAAGATTTGGTCTTCTTTTGATGGAAGTCTTCATTCAACACTGCGAGGACACTCTGCAGAGATCACAGACTTGGCTGTTAATAACGAAAACACACTGATTGCAGCCGGAAGCTGTGACAAGACCATCCGTGTATGGTGCCTTCGTACTTGTGCTCCTGTGGCAGTGCTGCAGGGGCACAGTGGATCTATTACCTCCTTACAGGTAACACAATCTTTACATGATTTGAAAAATGGGCTATCCTGTTATGTTTTCCTTAAAAAAGAGACAGAATTGAGCTGGTTTCTTTTTCTTTTTTTTCTTTTTCCCTTTATTTTGAGAGGAAAGTGGATAGAGTAGGAAATTGGGAGAATGACGTGCGGGAAAGGAGCTGCGGGTCAGACTTTAACCGTTTGTTCTACTGCTCAGAAGTGGTATTAGTTATAATAGGTCTGGGTCTTTCTCGGGCGCCGTAGCTCAGCTGTAGGGGCTTGAGTTGGGAACCGGAGGGTCACCAGTTCCCAAGCCCCAGTAAGGACCATAATATGGTAGTTGGTCTGGTCACTGGAGAGGTGCCAGGACACTTTAGGAGCATTTTCGAGGTGCCCTTGAGCAAAGCACCTATCCCCCAACCGTGTGTAGCAGCCTCACTCTGACATCTCTCCACTGATACATGTCCCCAGGTCCTGTTTTTGCATGTGTGTGATTCGGACCTATGTGTGTGAGAAGCATGTCCCTAAATAACAGTGTAAACCTGAATTTCCCCTCGGGGATAAATAAAGTATATCAAAATCACACAAAAAAAAACAAAGGTATGTCGTATATTGGATGTTTAGGAAGTGTGCAGCAACCCTGACGCTAATCCTAGTACTGTATGTTTTCAGCAAGTTTTGTTAATTTAGTCTTCAATGTAGAATAAATGTCTAGATTTGATTGAGCTATTCAGGTTCTTGATCTGTGAACCTCTTCTTTTTTTTTTTTTCTTTTTTTTTTAGTTCTCACCTTTTGCTAAGGGCTCAAAACGTTTTATGCTGTCTACTGGAACTGATGCTACAGTCTGCTTCTGGCAGTGGGACGTCAACAACATCAACTTTACGTGAGTGCTGCTTTTAACAAACATTAAAAATGTGTTTGAAATGCTGGCAATCACCTATAGAAGATCAAATTATAAAATATTATAAGTGGATAACTTTAAGGAAATGTTGAGTGTTTTACAGTGTATTACGGATTATAACCAAATATACAAGTATTTGAACAAAACACAATTTGTTTTGTGTATGAGTTGAAGGCTATTAGTAAAAAATTGAAGCTGATAACTGTCATGTAAATAGCTGTTCTCCTTCAGCTTGAGACCTACAAGAAAGGAAAACCAGCCAGACTTGGGGGGGGGGGGGGGGGAATAGTTTCTTGTTGCTAATCTGGCTGCTTTATACATCATACTGAAATAGAGCTCCTTTTTAAATACCTGTACTTGCAAGAATCTAGTTGTTAGCAAGAAACCGGGTACAAATATTAAAAAGCCATTTCAGTTACACAGACAGATTTAAACTAAATTTGGTCTGTTTTCCGTTTGTGGAAGAATCTAACCTGAATGCTTTCGCTCGCATCTAAAGTTGAACTCCTGTTTTCTTTTTATTTAACTTAAAACGTTTTGTTAAAGGATGGGTTAACTACTATGTAAGGAAAAAACTGGTACTAAATGTTATACTTTTTGATGAAAGGTGCATGTGCTGGTAAGGAAAATTTGGTACAATTCCTATGCTTTACTTTTTGTATAGTGTAAGCGAATATGATTTAGTGGTCCTATTATGCGGTCCTTCATTAACCTCTCTTCCTCTATTATCTCTCAAGTGATCGGCCACACAAATTTATCGAGAGGCCGAGGCCAGGAGTTCAGACTGTGTGCTCCTCTTTCAGTCCAGGTAATGAGTTCTTTAAGGTAGACTGTTATATGGATACTCGTGCTTTTGCGTGGAATGAAGCTGAATGTATCATCAAGTAACAGCCATAAAATAATAAAAGTTAACTGTCCTGAATTTCGTTTTTCAGGTGGGATTTTCTTAGCAACAGGAAGTACTGATGATGTCATAAGAATTTATTACTTGGGCAGTGGGAGCCCAGAAAAGGTATCAGAGCTTCATGAGCACACGGTGAGAGCATTCTCCAATTCCAAACTTTTTGCATATGCAGGAAAAATATTGAGTCAAACCTTCAGCTGCATGTCTGGTTTAACCCACCCACCAGTGGATGAGCAAATAATGATTAAGATTCATATTGCTGTCTGTTTAGGACAAAGTGGATAGCATCCAATTCTGTCACTCAGGGGAAAGGTAAAGTGACGTCAATCTATGTACTATCATTTTTTAACTATTTATACAGACTTCAGTATTACAGCTCATAACGTGTTACTTTCTATCTAAGGTTTGTGAGTGGAAGTCGAGATGGAACTGCACGTATCTGGAAGCTCCATCAGCGGCAGCAGTGGAGGTGCCTCTTGCTCAACATGTCTGCCACTCTTCCAGGGTAAGGAACACTTTGATAAAATCAGTAGTGTGGATTTGGCCACATTTTCTTCAAGTTCAAACTTGTAATTGCTCTTAACATTCAAGAAGTTTCTATAATTGGCTCAACTGGCCAGGGCCATTTCAAATTCTCACAACACCACTAACACATTTCATTTTCATAGGTATGGGGTTGTATAATTTCAACTATGTGTTTATGTATTAAATGTTAAACTGTGCGTTAATATAGCATCACCTGTGTGGCGACTGTATGAATGCTTCATTTTTATTTTGGCTTGCATGTTCACAGGCTAAAGCTTTCACAAACCAGGGTGGGACAGGTGCGACATGCAGAAAATGCAAGAATAAAAGTCTCACCTGACCACCAGCCGCACACAGTTTTTGGCCAAAATGATCATATGTATTGTATTTATTTAAAAAAAATATATATATATATATATACACACACACACACACACACACACACACACACACACACACACACACACACACACAGGGCCAGTTTGATCTTACATCACCAAATATTTACGTCGTCATTTGTAGTAACTCTGTCATGACATGATAAATAAAGCATGGCCATCCTTCCAGTGAGCTTTTAAATTTAAAAGGCCAGTCTGGCGAGAATCTTCACTGGTTTGTACAGAACGCTTTTATTATGAAATTGTCTCTCTCAAGGCAACCGAGCAGCTCCCCTGCCAAAATAATTTTTGATTTTATAAAATGAGTAGTCATAAAACACACAGAATACACTATGTTCTTTTTTGAAATGCTTTGTCTAACGTTCCAATCAAATGTATCCCAACTTTATGTCAAGCCTTCTCCTTGATTTGATCTCAGTAGGAAATATGTCACGGCACTGCATATAGATACTCTCGAAGTTCTGTTTTATGCGGACTTTCACAGTCGATATTTCTGGTGTGATCCCTCTTTCTCCCCTTTTTTGTCTTCCACCCTCTCTCTCACTCTCTACTTTTACTGATTTGTTTCGTTTTTCTGATAAACCCAGCACCTTAAACTCGTGAAAAGAGACTTGAAACCACCTGTTTATGTGGCACATGGCTTGGAAATGTTAAAAGTGATGAAAAGCGTGTTTACTTGGTCTAAGTGTATTGACTATAATTCCCAGTCGAGCACGCCTATTTGTCCTTTAATGTATGAATGTTAGACATGTATACAGGAAGGCAAGGAACTGAAAGATATATGTAGTTTATTGATTTGATTAAGGCAATATGTATGAAGAAAGACAGTGCTGGCAGCAGGGAGACCCAGACAAGTTGCAGCCTGTATAAATACCATAATGGTGAAATCTGGAGCTATCATGGGCCATAGTAGTCACCACGCAGCCAGTCTGAGAGGGATGTTAGATCACACCAAGATGCACTCTTTCTGTTTGATGTTTAAGACTTCGATTTTGCAGTGCTGCTTTTTTGTGTATACACAAGGCTAGCAACTAAATGATGAACAAAGTGAAAGAGATAATATTATTACAGCAATGGAAGGACAACATAGTAAACAGGAAAAATCATTTTTTGAAGGTATAAAATTGATGAATAGACAACTCAATATACAAGCTTACAGTTATGTTATTGCTATTTGGGCCAGTAATGAATTATCTAAATGATCATTAGACAATGAGTTACAACGTGAATTGTTTTTCTATCTTTTGTAGTTTTTTTTAATTAAATTTGTATTTTCTTTCCAGTGCCGAACATGCGAGTGATGAGGAAACCTACTTCAAACCCAAAGTCACCATGGTAGCGTGGGATCGCCATGATAATACAGTCATCACAGCTGTCAACAACCATCTTCTCAAAGTGTGGAACTCCTACACAGGACAACTGCTACATATCCTGAAAGTAATGTTGCATGTGTTTTCACTTCCTAAATCATAGTGTAATATTGAGATGACAACCCCTATGTATTTTATTTTGAAAACCGATGACTTATCTGAAAATTGTTTTCAGGGCCATGAGGCTGAGGTATTTGTCCTTGAGCCACATCCTTTTGACCCCAGGATCATCCTGTCTGCTGGTCATGATGGGAACATCTTCATATGGGATCTGCTGCGAGGAGAGAACACACAGCATTACTTTAACATGGTACAGTATCACTCTTTGAATATACAGGGATGTGATTCTTCTGGATTAATTAAGAATTACATATTCTCAGACTTGAAAGAGATGTCTTATGTCAGTAAAACAGATTTCTTTTAATTTCAAATGAATTGTTTTGTCAAATAAGTAGAATTTCAGGGCATCTAAAGGCTTGTGTGTGTAATATGTTTCATTGCCAAATATTTATGCTAATGTTTGTGTTAACATGGCTCACCACTGTCTGTTTAAAACAAGTTGAAGCCAAGACTGTTCATTCAACAATACAGCCTCTTGACTCATTTTGAGTTTGTATTTTACCTTTTTTGAAAGTGCACAAAACAAAACTTTGTAATCTCGTTCATGTTATGAAAAACTACATATACTTGTATTCAGCCTACAGCGTAAGAAATATTTGTGCATTTAAAGTGGTTTAAAGCAGAGATCATATTTTCATTGACAGTACCTTTATCAGTAGCCTAGATGTAATTTAAAACATAATATACCGGTACTTGCATGGGTATTTTTCCTGCTTTTTTGTCCAATGCCAGTCACATCCCTGAATATAGCATTAATATAATGGTAGGCACACAATTGTTATTGAATGTTTTTTAAGGTACACCATAATAGAATTAAGCAACATGGTGGAAAGCGATACTTAGTTTAGTATGTATTTGTGTGGAATGCTAACATCAGTTTCCAGGCCTCCCATTGTGTATCTTTCAGTGTTTTTCATCTTGTACCTGTTTCTTATTTCTCCTCAATGTTCTTCTTCAGTCTGTAAAGTCTTTTCTTTCAGAAGTTTAATATCACCTTACGTACATTTCAAAAAGTCTTCCTACTTATTGAAGATATCTTTGTTTTTGGGCACAAGGTCCTGCATTAACCTAAAAGAAATCATGGACACCCATTTTTCTTTTTAAAAGTGAATATATTGTTGCTGTCTCACATGCTAACAACTTTCTGTGCATTGTATGTTTTTCTGTTTTGTTTCTTATTCAGATTGAGGGCCAGGGTCATGGAGCAGTTTTTGACTGCAAATTCACCCCTGATGGTCAGCGGTTTGCCTGCACAGACTCTCATGGCCATCTACTCATCTTTGGTTTTGGCAGTTCCAAGCCGTATGATAAGGCAAGTATTAACATCACATGCAGAGCATATTGTTCATATTTGTTATTGTTGCTATTTTAGGACATCACCTAAAAATGGCATAATTGTTTTAACTTAACAAATACACCTAAGGCCATGTTAATGATTGTGAAAATTAAAGTTCATTGCCTGTATGGATAGACTGTATTTATGGTCTTATTATATAACTGGGCGTCATGAAACGAGTGTATGTCTCAATAATCCCACTTGATATGAATTTAACCCCTCTTCCTGTGAATACTACACAGCTTCCAGATCAGGTGTTCTTCCACACAGACTACCGACCTCTGATCAGGGACTCAAACGGCTTTGTGCTGGATGAACAGACACAGCAGGCACCCCATCTCATGCCCCCACCCTTCCTAGTGGACGTGGATGGAAACCCTCATCCTCCAAGGTCTACATTATAAAACTTCAAATTTATGTTGGAATGTTTTGTAAATCCAGGTTCTCGATGCCTACAGCCATTATGAGAAACAATACTGAGTAAATAAATTAAGTTTTGATGTAGAGTTTGAGTTAACTTACAGTCATACTGTCCCTGTTTCGTATTTCTTATGTGTATAATTCATAGCAAGGCCAGTGTTTGATGACCACAAATTACTAACAGGCTTGATAAACTTTGTTTGTTGATGTTAATTTTCTTCAAATTTCTCACACCATTTTCAGGTACCAGCGTCTTGTCCCAGGGCGGGAAAACATTGCTGCTGAACACCTGGTTCCTCAGCTAGGATACGTAGCCACAAGTAAGAATGGGGCGGCTGTGGGGCAGTTGTAAAGTCAGTAGTCTCTTAAACTGAAGGGGTGGGGTTTGATCCCCAGCTACATGCAGCCCAAGTTGATGTGTCCTTGGTCAAGACACTTTACCCAAAGTTGCTCCGAGTGTATGAATTGGATTAATAAATACAAATGGACATACCTCTTGGATGGCGCTGCCATGAAAAAAAGCTAGAGATGAAGTTTGATTAACAGCAAAGTTAACCCTGGATACAACATCACATGTCAACAGATGGCAAGTCGCCGTTTACACAACCTCGCGAATGGGTCGGAGTGACCTACAGTATAAAAGCGCAATACACAAGTTCAAGTCCATTTACCAACTAACTTACCCCAAACAGGCCTTAAATTAACCAAAACAAGCCTTTTTAAAAATGATACGCTTAGACATCTAAATCACCTTAGTACACCTGAACACTGTCTTTTCTGCTACTATGATTTGTCAAGCGTGTTATTTATTTAAGAAGTCCACTCTTAAGTGTTGATCTAGTTGTCCTCTGATACCATCCTAATAGTGCTCTTTGATTACAGGTGATGGAGAGGTGGTGGAGCAGGTGATCAGCCAACAGACTGCAGAGCATGATGAGGTCGCATTAAGACGTATCAGCCTCCTTGATGAGGCTATACGACATCTCCAGGAGCAACAGGACCGGCAGAATCCGCCTGTGACTGAGGCAGCACCAGGGGCTGGAACAGGGCCAGAAGAGCAGGCTGATGCACAGGGCCCAGCTTTGGTAGCAGCTCCAACCACACCACACAGAGGTATGAATTCATCACTTGTGTTGTTACTGGATGGCTCCAGCGACCTATTTAACCCAGTTAAATGTTGGAGGCTGGCTATATGATATTTACACGATATCCTGAAAATACACCTTAAAGTCCCCATTTAACTGAACTTTGAGAGTATCTAACTGCTGTGTTGTGACTTATTTCCTACTGAAATGGAATAGAACCAATAACAAGATAGGAAATGCGAAAATTTAGTTGAATTTGATTGGATAGTTGGCTTCCACAGGAATGCAGTTATTATGATGTAAAAAAAAAAATAAATAAACCTCAGATAATGCTTTTTAAATCTATTTGGCAGATAATCGCAGATGAATGAACCATTAACCATAGGAATGCTGGATTTACACCAGGACAATGAATTTTTCATTTCATTGGATATTTTTCTTCTTTGCTTCTTGAAAGTGTCTGTGAACGAACGAGCCGATGTGCAGTCACCTCCTAATGTGGGTCTTCGCCGCAGTGGACAGGTGGAGGGTGTTAGGCAGATGCACCAGAATGCCCCTCGGAGCCAAATGGCCACAGAAAGAGACCTGCAGGCCTGGAGGCACAGGGTGGTGGTGCCTGAACTGGCAACCAGCAACTACAGGTAAACACTGGAGATGGAAAATGAGCTCTTTAAATCAAAGCTGGAGACATGTAATGTGTGCCTGGGTGACTGTACCCATTGATAATCTTTAAATTGGATAATTAACACTCTTTACACAATTGATTATATACTTAAATTAGACCATCATCATTATTTCTTTTAAATTTCCCTCTGGATCAATAAAGTATCTATCTATCTATCTATCTATCTCTATCATTTGTCGTAGTATCATTTATCATAGATCAGATAAATATTGGGAAAATATAGCCAAAACACAGGCTTGTGTTTTTTAGAAAATGCCTCATATGGAAAGTATGTTAGGGGAATATGAATGTAACCTGGTTTTCTCAATGATAAAATAAATCTATGTTACTAAAGGTCGTATGTCTAAGGATTCAGTCCATATAAGGCATGGTATCTGCAGAAAAGTGACAGTTGCTTGTGATTCAACATGCCCAAGAAGAGTTTTATTCATGCACCAGGTGTAGTTTTATGAGTACTGTCAGGTGTTTACAAAATAATTAAGTTAATGGCAGATTTTATGATTAATCAATCAATGAATGACATATACATGTTTGTTTGTTTGAGAAGCATTGCATCATAGGTAAACTTCAGTACTCTGCATTACCTGATTGCTAGTTGGTTATTTCCTACTTAATTTACTCTAGTCTTTAAAGTACAAAGTAATCTGAACACATTGCCTACCTTCGTCTCCCCACAAACACAGGCTCGGCTCTCTGTTCACACCTGATTGATTCTCCCCTTACATCTGTTCTTCTCTCCCTGTGCTTTGTTGACTTTCACCACCAGTATGTTTTTGCAACTGTATGAAGTTGCAAAAGTTCATTTTTATTCCCTTCCTGGTTAATTTTCCAAACCATCGGGTGAGCCACATGGAGAAGGCTAGTTGTTCATGACATAAGCCGTTTTCACTTATGCACTCCTGAAAATATCTAGATAATTTCAGGAGGACTGCTCCAGATATTCTCCTGACCTGGCTGTTCACATATGCACCTCACAACGGGAGACTATTCCTGTCAGACAGGAGGGGGGGAGGGGGGGTCTCCTGAGGTAAGACGTGACTTAAAAAGAACAATGGGAGAGTAGCTGACGAAGCAACAGAGTTTGCTATACCACGCTATAATGAGAATATTTGCCTTTATATCAATGCTACGTGTAGTTCAACGGAATCACGCTATCACAAAAGAGCGGAAAACAACATACTGACAAAGAAAAAACCTAATGCAGCCATTTAATTACATGCACAGAGATTGTATTGGTCGGGTGCATACACTCTATGCACTGACTCCAATATTAGCATTATAGAATCTAAGTTCTCCTCTGTTCCTAATGACTTGTTTAACAATAAGATTTTTTTTTCAGGGAGCAGGAGGACAGACGAATAGCCAAAGGAGAAGAGGAGGTTGCTCTGTACAGTGCAAAGAAAAGACGCATTATGTACAGCTGTCGAGTAAGGTTCTTTTCCACTGTTCATGCAAGAAATACTTAATGACAATTTGAAAATAGATTGTGTACCCATTTTATATGAATCTGTAGATAAACCTGTTTACACTTTACACGTGACAGTATCGTCATTAAAGGGATACTTCACTCATTTGCATTAAGCTTTCTACCTTTAGAAAGCTGGTAGTATTTTTGAATGGTCGTGCATACTGCTTTGCCCATGTCAGGATTGTGTTTTTATAATAATAAGCAAGAATAAAAACTCTGTTCACAGCTATTCAGTACAAGGTGTTGCCCTGGTGTTGAAATGGTGCATATGTTCTTTCAGGATGATTCAGATGATGAACTTCCGAACACGAAGAAATCACACAGCCGTGGTGACATGCTGGACTACATTGACTTGTCATGTGAAGAGGGAGAGGAGACCGCAAGCTCAGAGGTACATTCTGAGGTATCCCCTTTCTCCGGAGACTGTTTGGTAAAATTGTCATTTAAAATAATCTCAGGGGTCCTGTTTGGGATTTTAAGCTTTTCCTGTTTATGTTTTTAACCTTTATAGGACAATGAATTGGAAGGCAGTGATTTGGATTCCTCCAATGATGAGGAAGAGTGGAATAGTGACAGCTCAAGGTATAAAGTCTAGAAGGGTGACATACTACTTTTTTGTCATCCTTCAAATTTGTTTGTTCAGTCGTTCCCATGTGTTTTCACATATGCACTCCTGAAAGGGATGTAGGAAATGATGTTATAATAACGAAGCAGAAATGTCTGATGAGGCAACAGAGTCCGATGCTATGATGACAACTTTTGCCTTTTTATCAATGCTTCGTGTAGTTTGACATACTTGCAATATCAACAATAGAGCAGAGAAGAACAACACAGTCCATACACCAGTAACAGGATATATACAGTATGTCATCATCCCCTCTACTCAGTTGCAGAATATTTCTCGACATTTTCTCACATTGGTGCACCTTGACTTTATGCCAATTATTTCCAGGGAGGCTGGCAGGGA
This sequence comes from Labrus bergylta, assembly GCF_963930695.1. Taxonomy (NCBI): domain Eukaryota; kingdom Metazoa; phylum Chordata; class Actinopteri; order Labriformes; family Labridae; genus Labrus; species Labrus bergylta. The sequence goes on along the minus strand of NC_089205.1, from coordinate 10,726,507 downwards.
AAATTGAAGATAAACTTTAGGTGAAAAATGTGTTCATTTTCATTCTTACATACAGTCCATTGAGAATTATTTCTTGGACATTTTCAGAAATTTGAAAAAGTATAGTGCTTTCACATATACACAGAGTACCAGATGAATGGGTTTCTCCTTTGTGTTGTCTTAAGTGGCAATCCCCTCCAGCCTGTAACCAAAGCAGGATGAGACAAGTAATTGTATTTAGGTTTTATAGGGCCTTTTGTCATATACTGTGCGTAACTTAAAGTTGAAACAATGACTGATTCTAATTGTACAGCCACACATCCAGTGAGTATTCCGACTGGACAGCAGACGCTGGTATCAACCTACAGCCATCCACCCCTCTGTCATCAAGGAAAAGGGGGCAGCGCAGACTCAGCAGTTCTGAAGAGGATGAAGATGACAAGAATGAGGGAGAAGAGGAGAAAACACAGAGTGATGAGGAGGAAAAACCTCTGAAGAAAAACAAAGAGAAGACCAAGAGAGCAAAGAACAATGCAAACAGGGTGAGATATAAATGAAAGTCCAATTAGTCTATCCTACTGCACTCAGGAGATACTGGCCCTGAATCTTAACTGGTGCATCTTTACCCAATAGAGCTTTAAGATCTCTTTCTAAAGAAATAGTGATTCATTGTGTTACAAATATTTTAAAAACAAGTTCACATTTATTAACTTAAATGTTTCTATCATGGTGTTCAAAGCAGCGTCCAAAGGCCCGACCATCAGTCAACAGAGAAGTGTCCAACGAATTTAGACCCTCACCTTGGATCACTGATGTCACTCCCAGGAAGTCTCCTTTTGTTCCTCAAATGGGTGATGAGGTATGCATTTCCTATGTTACAGGAACAAGAGCAGAGTTGGTTGGTTTAGTTAAAGATTTATTGACTAACCTTTAAGGGAAAAATTAAATAGCATTTAAAAAATATACATTAGAAATTGTGTTTAACCATTACAGGCTGCAACGCTGGTACGATTGCTCCTCGATTTAAATCTGCTGCACAGATGTTTTCAAAATATTTTGTTGCCAAATTTTCTGTGATTTAATCATTTTGGATTCTATTTGCCAGGTGATCTACTTTCGGCAGGGACATGAAGCTTATGCAGAAGCAGTGAGTCGTAGTGAACTGTACCCCATCAATTTAGACAAGCTGCCCTGGAAGAAAATGGACCTGCGGGTAAGACCAGACAAATAAGAAGATTGACACATTTTCTTTGTAGAGAACTTTCTAAAATGATACAGTTTTTTAAAGAACAAATAACATTTACACAATCCTTCTGAAGCCATGAAAAACTGAAAATAAAATGATGTACAATATCAAGAAGAACCAGGGATACAAAAGCCATGTGTTTATTTTGTATTTAAACATGGGTAGTTTTGCTTAAACTTTGCAAATATTTATTTTTATTTTGGTGTGACTGTTTTTAAAATGTGGAACTCAACATTTCAGATTAATTAGAAATGTCGTTTTATATTTACAAGGACCAAGAGTTTGTGAAGATAACAGGGATCAAATATGAAGTCATCCCTCCAACTCTTTGCTGTCTGAAGCTGACTCTTATTGACCACGGCACTAAGAAAATCACGGACAAGTCGTTTTCTATCAAGTAAGCATGTTGGTTTCATTAAACGGCTTCCTATTCAGGAACATATTCAATATTGTTGTCATTATTACTTCCATCAGCAACCCACAAAGCTGATAGATTATCTAGTCTACCTCGAACTGCATGTACTTAAATGAAGTTAAGTTCGGATTAAAATGAAGAAATGGTAGTCTCGTTTGAGTGTTTGGTTAATATTATGATAAGGATTGACTCTGCTAGGCTTCATCCTGAGCTTTGACATACTGGCTCAGTTTCTGTTTCTCCAATTTGTTAATGATGTATATGACATATATATATATATTAATATAATTCACTCAATCAATATTGTTCTTCACCAATGAAGTGTTGCTAATTTCTTCTACAGGTATCACGACATGCCTGATGTGATAGATTTTCTCGTGTTGAGGCAGAGTTATGACGAGGCGCTCCGTAGAAACTGGCAACCAAGTAAGTAACTTCTCCATGGAATTCACAGATTACTTTTACCTCTTTTTAGACCAAGTTTGTACTGTAGATGAAACATACTCCACTTAAAATATTCTGGTTTAAACAACTCTCACACAAAATACATACTCCTTTTTAAAAATCTTTTAAACATCTTTAACTGTACAGATGACAGGTTCCGCTCAGTGATTGATGACGCCTGGTGGTTTGGGACTATTGTCTGTCAGGAGCCCTACCAGCCGGAATATCCCGATAGTCTCTTCCAGTGCTTCAAAGTCAGGTGGGAAAGAAATGTTTTCGGGTTACTCAAGTGTGCATGTGCTGACTGTGCAAGCTGACTGTCAAGTTTCTTACCTTCTACGTGTTTGTGTCTTTTTTTTACTAGGTTGGGTTATATTTTAATATTTTGTTTGTGTATATATATTAATTTTGCTTTAATGTCTAACTTATTTTAGTTTGTTTGTTGTTATACCTGGGCAGGCCAATTATATATATGTCTATGTGTGGGAAACACTGGCTCCCCCCCAGGGTGATTCACCTAACCTCCTGCTTTGTGCCTCTTGCAAAAAGGCAGCTTGGGACTTAAAGCACATTCACACAAGGCAATACCTACCATACCCAAGCACAAACTCAGTAAATTTGCAATCAATGTTTCTGTGATATTCTCCGTTGTTAGATCAGAGAAAATCCACCATGCCGTATCTGCTATCATACAGTCTTTAGCCACTGTTCCACGCTACCAGAAATATCAAGGTGGAGTGGACAGTCGTGCTTCATCACGGAACATGGCAACCGGGCCTAGTGTAAGTGCGCATTAAGAAGACTGAGGAGGTGGTCGAAAGAGGCCTATGGCAAACTGCAGGGCTGTTTTGACGGACAATATGAATGTACAATGACGTTATGAAGGCTGAGCTTAGTTACAGCACTTTTTGCGAAGACAGCAGTCTGAAGAGGGCTACCGTGGACCATGTGAGAAGATAGCTGATGAGACTCCACGCAAACAAGGCTGCAGAGTTACCCTTCAGCATGAGTCTGAGTCTTCAGAGGGTCCATGTGCTGTCCAACATCATTCCTGTACTGAATTCGGCGCGCCCCAGCAACCAAGGACTACAGACCTGTGGCACTCCAGTTTGCCTATCAGCCCGACGTTCCTGCTCAACTACGCTCACCATGACAAGCCCGGCAGCACTGTGAGGGTCATGTTTTTTTGACTTCTCCAGTTCTTTGGACACCATCTGGCTGGCAGTACTGGGTGAGAAGATGGCAATGATGGAGATTAATGCTCCTCTTCTGTCCTGGGCTGTTGACTATCTGACTGGCAGACAACAGTATGTGTGAATATCACACTGTGTCTGACAGAGTGGTCAGCAACACTCTGGGGCACCACAGGGGACGGTCTTATCTCAGTTCCTCTTCACCCTCTACACCACGGACTTCAGCTACCACAACGAGTCCTGCCACCTTCGGAAGTTTTCTGACGACTCGGCTCTTGTTGGATGCGCCAACAAGGGTGAGGAGGCTGAGTACAGGGCTGTGGTGGGGGACTTTGTCGCATGTGAGTGGAACCATCTCCAGCTCAACGTGACTAAGATAAAAGTACTGGGAGTGGATCGGAGTAGGAAAAAGGCATCGTTGACCCCTGTTTCTATCCACAGGGTCAGTGTGGACGTTGTAGAGGACTACTACTATTTGTAAATATTGTTCAAATATTGAATTCCCTGTGGTTTGTACGTAACTTATTATTTCTTCAGATACTCTCCGCTTTGGTTCTTATTGATTTATTCTTTATTCTATACATATTTCTATATTTCCTACAAGCCATATTGTGTTAAAGAGCAACTTTAGCAACTGAGTTTTCCCCCCCTGGATTTATAAAGTATTTCTGATTCTGATACACTATGGCTGTGGAGCCAGCTATTTTCTAGGTTTAAGCGAAGCAGGGTCAACATATGAATTATTATAAAGCAGTAATACAAGTGAAAGGGATCTACCTCTCATTCTTTCCACACTGGCAACAAAGTAGTAAATACAAATAGAAAGCTGACTATCTTCCCAAAGCTGGATTTGCTTCCTTTCTTCAGTGTATTAACTAGATCAGGAAGATGATTCTGTGGATACATTTTTCAATCAAGAAAGTGGTGAATGAGCTTTTTTGTGAATGAAGGAGTTTCAATTTCCCTTGGGATCAATAAGACCATGAAGTGTGATGATGCTTTTCATTTCTTGTTATTGATGCTTGTGTTTGAGTAGTTTGATTTAAACCTGTTTTAAAGTTTGTTGTTTGTATTTGCTGGATGTGCGTGTACTCAGTAGGTGGCTAACAGCGTATTGCACTACAAAGAGTGCAGCACACAATGTTGTGTTTATAAAGTATGATGCTGTGTCCTTAAGCACTTTGCAAAGAAGGCTGTAACCAACTTTGATGTCGCCAAGATCCACAAATCTGAGCTGTCTAGCTGTTTAAAAAGAATACTGAGATTGTTTTCCTGGGAGTGATTTGATTTCTTCTTGGATGCCAATCCAATTAAGTTTACAATTTATAGTATGTGCAATTTATGTGTCTGTTTTTTAGTGGCCATTGAGAAGCATGACAGCAATATATAATGTATGCATTTACATTTATAAATTTAACCAAATCAAACTTTTTAAATTACTGTATTTAATGAGCTAGTGAAACTGATAAATGCAAGTGTCAAAATTGACTGTGCAAAATTGTTTGTGTTTTTATCAGTTGGGACAATGGAGAACAAGAGAAATTGAGTCCTTGGGATGTGGAACCCATTTCAGATGATGGTAAATCAAACGTTTAACTGTCTTACTACTGTCAGTTCACGAATAGACTCTTGATCAGTTCACAAAACAGTGTTAAATGAGTTTCAATATATGTGGTTGTCTCTGCTCTGCAGCCCTGCAGCCAGATACAGAAGGAGGTTGTATACCCGTGACACCAGATGAGATGAGTGAGCTGATGTACAAGCCTCAGCAAGGGGAATGGGAGGAGAGGAGCAGGGACGAGGAATGTGAGCGAATCATTGCTGGCATAGATCAGCTCATCACTGTTGGTAAATGTGTAAAAAAAATATACATTTTTTTTAACTCTCTTGTTTGTCCACACTTCAACATTTACTTGTTTCATTGATTCACTTTGGTGAATGATAGGCTCTTTTAACAAGAGATCATTTATTTCCAGATGTACTAATCCAACTCCCCTCTTGTTTTTTTGCTACAGAGATTGCAGCGCCCTTCTCTGGTCCTGTCGACTTAATACAGTATCCTAGTTACTGCACTCTGATCGCCTATCCTACCGACCTGGGAACCATCAGACTCCGTCTCCTCCACAGATTCTACAGGTCAGTCACACCATTCTCCCCCCCCCCCTTTTAACCACCAATTTAGTATTTGTACTTTTTCCCCATTGATCTGGCTCTGTCATTGAATGTCGTCAGCAGTTGAAATTCAAATAACTGATGTGTTACACAGGTTGTTGAGACACTGTGTAATTGTTTCCCTCTTGTAATCCACAGACGCCTCTCAGCATTAATTTGGGACGCAAGGTATATTGCACACAATGCCCGCACATTCAATGAGCCAAGCAGCAAGATTGCCCACTCTGCAAAAATCATCACAAATGTCCTCCAGAAGTTCATCAAGTATGTTGTACTTTGTATTTATTGTCATTAATCAGAGCAACATAAAGTTCAAATAATTTTTTTCTGCGCATTAAATTGACACATATGTCTTACTTTGACAGTAATCAAAGCTGCACTGATATCATGGAGATATACAATGCTGTGGAAGACATGGATGAAGATGAGGTAAATCTGGCTAAACTGAAACTTAAATCATCAGGGTATTTTTTGTTTGAATTACAAGGCACTGCTATCAGCTAACTACATGTATAATTGACTGGCAAATAGAGTAGATCATTACAAAAAAACAGGAATGAGAGGAAACGTTACTTGCCCAAACGCAGTTACAATCGATAGTTTGGGTGTTTGTCTTTTTTTTCAGTTTTGATTGCCTACACCTTTAGAGGAAACGCTATCCAGTTTATGTTTGTATTCAAATAATCCTGTTCATAATAATTATTTTCTATGCCCACAGGAAGAAGAAACAGAAGCACCAGGTACATCTTCTGGACACAGACTACGCCAGGTAAGGCAGTAAATTAAATATTTATCATCAAATGAGGAGCTTTTGTATGCCATGATTTAGGTCATCCATACTGTCACATTAACAGATTGGTATATTTTGGATGTGATGGTAGAGACTATTTATGATTAAAAGTGGTAGCGGAAGTCTGTCTGCAATGATATATTTTTTTCTTCACTATGTTTACAGCGTTCTGTAGAGGTAGCGCCTGACAGGGAAGGCTGGAAGGAACAGTGCAAGAAACTGCTCAACTACATATTCGATTGCGAGGACTCAGAACCATTCAGACAGCCTGTTGATCCTGTTAACTATCCAGTAGGTTAAAATAAACACACACCAGGAGCATGCTGTTAATTACATCAAATCAGCAGGTTATCTTTGAAGATGTGCGCTCCAGTGCTTCAACCGAGATAAAGTGTTGTCAATTTTTGTGTCTGTTTAGGACTACCTTGAAATCATTGATACACCAATGGACTTGTGCACAGTGAAAAGGGCCTTGGAAGTAGATGGCTATGAAAACCCTATAGAGCTGTGCAAAGACACCAGGCTTATATTTGCCAATGCTAAAGCCTACACACCCAATAAACGCTCGAAGGTAAGGGGTTTATTAAAGTTTGTGGAAAAAATGTCAAATGAACTGCTCCCCAGGACAGGATTAAAGAATTTACAGTACATATGTATAATGGTCAGAGTTAATCTAATAACACTCACTTAGGTTCAGGTTTTGGATTGAAATATGTCACGTTATGTATATTTAGGCTTTAGTCTTTGTTATTAAACTCTTGTGACTCATCTTTTTCTCTCTCTAGATTTATAGTATGACTCTGCGGCTCTCTGCGTTCTTTGAGGAGCAAATAAGAACAATCATATCAGAGTACAAAAGTGTCGTCAAGAGCAGTGATAGACTTCGCCGCAGTCAGCGGTTCCGCAAGAAAATGCCGCAGCAGGATCAGGCCTCCACAACAACAAGGTCTGTTTGAGCCACACACCTGCTGTTAAAACGAGTCTTTGGGTGATTTACCACAAGTGGACAGCTTTATGTACATCTTTTGACACATGGCATTAGAATGTTGTCCAGCAGGGCTCTCAAAGAATATTCAAAATGTTGAATATATAATTGCATTTAATAATTAAAAGAACATTCAATGTGGAAATTTATATTTGGGAGAGAGCGTGCACGCATGCGACAGAGTTCTGTGGTATTTCATTTAGGTTTTATGCTGTGATACAGTTTATTTTGTTTTGTGTAAAACAATTTGAAATAAATATACCCTTACCTGTAAGTACTTGCTTGGTTGTGCCCTCCTAAAAAAAAATGGAAAATTGAACGGTTCAAACTGTGTGTTATGTTTTTTTTAAGAATGAACATTCGAAAGACATTTTTGGCCATTTTTGAAAGCACTATTGTCTAGTATCTTTAATGAGGCTGGCAGTAGAGGGTAAGAAGCTGTTGTTTGTGGCTCGAGGTTTAGATCCTGATAGACTGCAGCCTCTTACCAGAGGAGAGGGACTCAAACATGGCAAGTTCTCAAGTTTTACATGTGACAATAACCATTAATATCTGTTAAAATTATTATTGTGTTTTTTTTAAGTCAAAGGAGAGCTGCTTTAAAAACTCAGGAAAAAGTGGAGTTGATGTCGGTGACCAAATCTACCTCAGCCAAAGTGATAGTTTCTGAGAGGACCAGGAGGCGTGAAAGCAGCAGCTCAGGTCACAGCTCCTCAGATGACTCCAAAGGTGCTTTATCAACTCCAGGTAAAAAAAAAAAAAAAGTCATCCTAATTTTGGTTTGCCAAAAAGCGTTCACTTCAACTGTTGTTCTATCATGGCTTCTATAATAGATTTCCATTGTATATTTATATTCAGTGAGTTCATGATGAAGATGGAGACATAGCTGTTAACGTGCAAAGGATGTACAGTTTAATTTTTTTTTTAACATATCACAGATGTTCAGATTGTAAAACTTTGCTCTCCACTCTGGTCAGAGTCACTTTCCTGCATTTCTTTTCAGAGCAGGCTACAAATAAAACTTTTTTAAAGTGGTGGGTGAATTTGCTCAAAACATCTTCTAAAAATCCCATTTTGAAGTAGTAATCTTTATGATTGGGATTACTCTTCAGGTAATCTCACAGACATTTAAAACAATAAATTGATTATCTTGCCTCTCAGTCAAGGTTTATGTTGCAGCTAAATCAGCCTTTGAGGACATGGCTGCAACGGAAACTCTAACAGCCTCAAAATTATAAACTGAAATAACAAAAATGTAGGGAGCATGTCAATATTTGTTCTCATGTGTACGGGCTACTCCACACCAAGTAGGTGTAGGTAGGCAAAGTTCATTTTCAACCCTGGTCTGAACACCATCTGGAACACATCTGGCATCCATCGCATCATTTGCAGTGTAGGCCAATAGTTGTTTTGGGATGTCAAAATTATAATGATGTATTATTTGGTGGCTTGCACTTCTTTCTCTGAGTTAGATTGCTCTTTTTAAATGTAATGTTTAATTTGATTTCAGAATCTGAATGTGAGAGCGAGCTGACTGGATCAGAAGGGTTGAAAAGTCTGGGTTCCTTAAGGTATCATCAAGTCAGACAGAATGCTAGAGTTACAAGAAGCAACCGTGGCAAGCAAGGGAAAAAGGGTGAGTAGTATAATATCAGTTTATTGTTACCTAAACAGACTCATTGAATGTAGATTTTTTTCTCAATGAACTTTATTTATCCGTTAGGAACTTCAGTTGTGTAAAAGAGCATCAGTGCGCACACATCTCAGCACAAAACAAAAACACATACAAGTGGCTGTATTAAAATCGTGATTAATTGGTCATAAGTAATTGTTATGAAATAACATATTAAAAATATATAAACAAATAGATCAGCCATTTTGAGTGGAATGATAATTTGATATACTTTATTTATCAACTTTACACTGTGTTATCGAGACATGCTACTCACACACACAGGCCCGGAATAAACGCATGCACAAACCGGTACTATGGACATGCAATAATGGATGTGCTCCTTAGTTGGTGCGGGTAAGGATTAAGCCCTTAGTTGCTCAAGGGCACCTTGGCAAGTCCTTATAGACTGAGCTACTGCCACCTCTAAAAAAAAAAAAACACTGACATTATATTCTCCAAAAAGGGTTTCTAACTAGACATGTGTAATTGCTGTCAGTTGCAGAGAGTGATAGTGAAGAAGAGGAGGCAGAGGAAGAGGAAGAGTTTGACAGTGAAAGTGAAGATGGAGAGATGTCCTCCCAGTCTTCAGGTCCTCGTTACCACAGTAAAAACAGCAGAAACACACGGCAGACCAGAAACGGCACTGACACAGACAGGAAACATAAAGGTAACCCTACTGACAATTGTCATCAACTAAACCAGTTAATAAAGACCAGAAGCTAAATGTCTTATCCCCCCTCTTGTTTCTAGAAGGCAGAGCCAAGGTGAATGGTTACAGCAGCAGGTCGCCTGGCAGGAAGAGACGTCACTGCCGGGACTTTAAGGAAGATCAAAATGTTAGGAAGTCACTAACGAGAAAAACAGCAAGGGCAGCCGTGAACAAAATCAAACTCCTTGAGGCGTCTGATGAAGACTACGAGGAAGAGGAGAAGCCAAAAAGGAGCAGCCGTGTGCAACACACAGCCCGGGCTAGCAAACGCATGGCGGTGATTCAGAGCACTTCTGATTCTGATGAAGAGACACCATCAAGGGGTGGGCAGATGCTTTTCTTTAAACTTCTTTTACAAAATCCAAAATGTTATTTCATTACATTTTAGAAATATTGTGGAATATACAGTCGTTCATTGTAGCACTCCTTTCACTCTTTAGCTTCGCAAAAAACAAAGCCATCACGAGGCGAATCCAAGGATGAGGAAGATGGCAATCACAACGGAGACACAATGTCCACCAAACACAGAGCATTAAAAGATCATGTCAAGACGAAGGGAAAACGTGAGAAACACTTTCATCTTGATTTCTAGTTGCTACTTGAATTGTCATGAGACGTCTTAATAATTTGGATTTTTTTTTTTCTTCTGTCTATTCCGCAGATACATTGTCTCATGTGAACGGGCACATGGCAAAGCACCGCAAGTCTGACAACAACTCAGTACAACAGGAAGCCACTGACAATAGCTCTGAAGAGGCTGAAGAGGAGGGGGAACAAGAGGCAGTGTCTCAGAAATCCTTTGAAAACAGGAAGAAGAGGATGACAAGTGAGGAGGAAGAGGAGTCAAAGGACACTGAAATCAAGACCGCACGTCAAAAACCCGTAAGCTCAGGCAAAGAGGACAAAGACCACAGGTCTCAAAAACATCCATCCCAAAATGGAAGAAATGTGGAGGATGCCATCATCAAAGACTCTAAGAAAAAGAGAAGAAATTTATTGTCAAAACGCCAAGATGAGCAAAAATCTGCCTCAACTAATAAAATGCATTGTGCAGACTCAGAGGAGCTTAGTGATCGTCAACAGAGACGTACCCCACACAAGAAACGACTGACACAAAATGAAGGATGTGAAGTACTGAGTAATGACTCTTGTGAGGAATCTGAGGCTGAAGCTAAGTTTAAGAGGCCTACAAGAAGAAAAAGTGAGTCAAAACGTCCCCATCATGACAACTCAGTGTCCGATAGCTCTGAGCAGGAATACAAGCCCAAGAGGAAGGTAAGGAAGAAATGCTCTTCTGGCTCATCAGACGAACAGTCGGATAAATCAGACAACACATCAAATAGAAGATGTAGTCTCCGAGCCCTGCCAAAGAAGAAATACATCAGTGAGAACTCTCTTTCTGAGGAGGATTCTGCTTCTTTAAACCAAGGTAAACGGAGAAGCCGCAACAAAGCAACAGCATCTTGGGAAGACAGGAATAATAAAAGAGAGCTTCATAGAACCTCCCCCAATAAACCCAGGTATCCGCTGTCTTCCAAGAGAAAACGTATTTACACCTCAGACTCTGACGATGCAGCTGTGTCCAAGAACAATGAAACTAGCCGGTCAGGCACCTCAACGTGCGTCAAAAAGGAATCCAAACAAGAGGAAAGTAACAGCAACGAGGAGGACACATCTTCCCAATCTGACCCCAGCGATGAGGAAGAGGAGGATGTTAGTAGCTCAAGAAGAATGAAGAAGAACACGAGTAAACAAAAACACAAACAAAAGGAAAGCTTCAGCAGCAGCAATCACAGCTCTGACTCTGAAAGCAAGGAGTCCTCTTCAGCCTCAGAAAACTCATTTGCCTCAGGGTCCAACAGCAGTCCAAAGAGGAGAAGTCACAGACTGTCTGTAATTGGTGAAAGAACTGCCAGCCGCCAGCTGAGGCAGCACCGCAGACATTCTGCCTCAAAGGAGGTAGATACTGATGAGTCCAACAGCAAACCTCATCGAAAGAGACGCGTGAACACCCGAAATAGAGGGAAGCGAACAGTAACTTATCATGACAGTGAATAAAGGAGCGACTAGAACTAAATGCTGTAGAGTAAATAGAGAGGGATTAACTGGAGACCTTGAAGACACTTGATGGCCACGTTATGGTAGTTGCACTGGAGTCCTCGAGAGAAAATGCTGTGAATCCGTTTCATTCAGGGATATTTATATTTTCTATGAAAACATGTTTATAGATGTAAAACCAATTCAAGCATTTGGACTGCTGGTTTTCACAAGAATACAGAGCAAAAACAGCTTCCATACTGCTCATTGTTGTTTTTCCAGCAGATAAACCATTCTGGGGGATCTTATCAGCTTGGGTGCTATCTAATATACCTCTGTTAAATCAAGCATATTGCTGGCTTGCACTATGATACACTGTAACGAGGTATTTCATACGCTAGTTTTGCATTAGAAACTCAGGGGTCAACTAAGTTTACTGTCAGACATGCAGGATTTTTTTTTTTTTTTTTTTTTTTTTTTTATAAAGCTAAGGTAAGGTCAAGAAACAATTCAGGTTGGAAGATGTCCAAGCACACTCACTGGGACAAAATACACCTATGTTCAGACTTTTGCCTTGAGCACTCCTTTGTGAACCCACAGTTTAATGTTTTACTTTGTTTTGAGTTGATGTCAAATGAACAAATATGAATTCTTTTCCTGTGCCATTTCATTTTTAGAAGTAGTTTTTTTTTGTATTCTAATAAATACATGTAAATATATGATTGACAATAGCAATGTCTGAAAGCTTCGGACATCAGTGGGTAGTAAAAAAATATTTAAATTTGAGCTTTTTATTTGTATTCTTTTGTTGTACATTTAAATGCATTGTCTTGCCATATGTCACAAACTGGTACCTTTTTGCCAAGTACAAGTGACCAAAAGTACTTATTGCAAAATGCTGTGATTTCTCATATTGGGAAGACCTTTAATTCTTGTCCGGTATTACCTGCTTTCAGTATTAAATTCTTTTTCAGAGTTGACTTAGAGCATTTAGCCAGTCATATGGTTTCATTTGGTGATGGGGAGTTTTTTTGAATACAGTAATTTGATGACATTTTGCCCAATGTTTTTCGTATACTTAAGTAACAGATTTCACAGAAAACTTTGAAGACAATGTTGTTGTGGAGTGCAATTTATTAGTTAATCCTCCTATTAATAAAGACATCTTTTCAAGCTGTAATCTGTGTTTCAGTTACTCTCGTCCATTGATAGCATCAGCTTTTTGTCACCCTGAAGCAAATAATTATATTTTGCAAAAGATTTCTACTAACTGGGCTTCTGCGAGCACCATAGTTGTTGTGCAGCTGATCCATCACTCAGAATGTGAACAGTGTTTCCTAATGCTTCATCTTAAACCCAACAATGACTCACAGGTCACTGAACCTTTCTAAGTTTATTTGCAGCCACAAATTTGACAGGTCAATTAAAACTTATTTGTGAAGGGGATGTCAAAGATGTTGACCTTTTGAGAAATAGTCAGTTTGGTAAAATGCTGTAAGGGCAAAGGTTGTGTTGACTCCTATTAAAACAAAATGTGTGGATCAATCATGAAAATGAAACAGGATTTATCTGCACCATGTCCAGGGTGTTATCTTCAATACTCACATTTACCTTGAAATGGAAATTGAACATTAAGATATAAAGTTCACATTATGGGACTTCTTTATTAATAGGTTTTGAGTTCATGACTTAAAACTGGGAGAAAGAAAATGGACTCATTAAATTCGTTCGTCTTGATAAAAAGTGTATTCCCTTTAAGGCAACATCTAAAACCGATTACCCTTATACTTTCCGTTATCTTTGATCATCACTTTATTATTTTCACACAGAATTCATTTTTTAAAGCACGCTCAATCTGAGATAAGATTTATCTGCTTTTATTGTGAAGGAATATCAAGTGTCCCGCGTCGCGTGCTTGTGACGACATCATTTGACGTGTGCTCGCACTTTCGAAACATTTGATTTGTACAATTTCTAACTATTGTTACAATTTCAAATGTATATGCTGTTTCAGAGCTCTATACTTTGGTATGCTTTATTTGCTTTGGTGATTACTTTCATGAATACGTAATGATATATATATATATATATATTTGTTTGTCACGAAACAGCCACCTCGCTCAGAATGGACTGATGATAGAGCACCTCTTCACGTGAGTCCAAACCATTATATTTACAGGTGGTAAAAACACTGGCATGCACGCAGCATGGAGAGAAAACAAGATATATAGACCTACTAATGATCTTTACAGAAGGGTTTCTTGTTTTATCTTTTGCAGACAGGCTGTTGTTGAATCTTAAATTGTCATGTCCTCTGTCAGTCACAGAGATCTGCTCTAGCCTCAGTTACATTAGAAGGACAAACTTCAGATTCAGGACAAAATGTCTGCGTTTAAAAGACTGCTTAACATTGTAAAGCACAAAAGACCATGGCATCATGGACGGAAGGGTTTGACAACATGGGCCCCTGTTGGAGCTGCTTTCAATACCAAAACACAGAAGAAGTTCAACCCCTTGGAGAAAAACGGGGTTTGTATACATCACCCTAATATTACAATGGATAAAATGTTTAGTCATTATTAATTTAATCCATTTATTGTGTGTGTGTGTGTGTGTGTGTGTGTGTGTGTGTGTTTCAGGGTTTGTTTGGAGTACCAGAGCTGAGCTGTCCTGCTGGCTTTCAGGTGGCGACTCAAACAGCTCTCATCAACACAGACCGCCTGCTGGAGAGAGTCTGTTCCCTTAGTCCTGGTGTGAAGACTGTCCAGGCTTTTGACCAGCTATCAGATGGTTTGTGTAAAGTGGCTGATCTGGTGGGTTGAAATGCACTTAATAATATATGTTATTCATATATATATCATTGTTATGATTCTAAAAGCAATGCAGATATTTATGCAGTAGATACAACTTAATCACATGCTATCTTACAAAATGATTTTTAAGTGTTCTATTGATGATACGTGAAACTAAATATGCCTTTAACACCGCCTTACACAGAAGACATTGACTTAAGTTCGGAGGAAACAGGAGTTCATAAATAATGTATCAAATTTTCATTCTGGTGGTTTAAAAAAAAAAAAGATTAAAAAAAAAACAAGGCTGCAAATAGGAAATGGTTGGATGTCTGTGTTTTGACATTATATTTCTCTACATTTACATCCTCACTCCTCCATTTACTGTTTCTTAAACTTTGCTGGTACCTTCTGTACGTAATGTGCTTTGCTTGCTCTTCGTGTTCAGTGTAGTAAGTAAACTGTCATCTTTCATTTTACAACAGGCAGACTTTGTAAAAGTGGCCCACCCCGATCCAGCTTTTCGAGAGGCTGCTGAGAAGGCCTGCATGGAGATTGGCACAGTTGTGGAGAAGTAGGAAGCACATTCACAAAAGTCTTTTCAACCACACAGTACAAAAAAAAAAACACACCCGTGTAAATTGAGCAAAAACAAAACATGTTGCATTCATCTCCTTACATCATGATAACACTTGTCATGAAAATGCATTTTGTATGCTTTTGTTAAGAAGGACTTAAGCATAATTTGTTGTTTGTTACTTGCATGTTTCAGGCTGAACACAAATGTAGAGCTATGCAAGAGCCTAAAAACATTGCTGTATAACCCGGACATGGTGTCTCAGCTGGACGCTGATACCAGGTAATTTCAGTATCATCTTATTTAGGAGGGGACCCTTAAGTAGATATTTAGAGTGTTTGGAATATGATTCATTTGGTTTATTTTTTCCGTTCTAGACGAGTTGCAGAGTTGTTCATGTTCGACTTTGAAATAAGTGGAATTCATCTGGATGACAAAGTGGTGAGATAGTCGTCATGAGATACATAAATGTGAACAGAAGTTTTATTGAAAGTATAATGACTCCAGTATCTGGAATGTCATACGTTCTTATACACCTCTTACCAGTGCAGTGTATTGTAATTGTTGTGTTGTTCTCTCTGCAGAGGAAAGAAGCAGTTTCTCTTCACGTCAAGCTGTTGGATCTCAGCAATGAGTTTCTTGTTGGCTCTCACCTTCCAAACAAAATAGCAAGGTCTGCGATTCCTGAGAATTTACACCTGCACTTTGCAAGTGAAGGAAGCTTTGTCCAAGTTGGGGGATTACATGCAGATTCCCCTGATGACTTGGTATGTACTTTATTAAGTAAATGAAGCATTTCTCCCTTCCTAAACATTTTGCAAAATATATAACTTGACTTTAAGGATTTTGAAAATGATTGTATCATATTCAGTACTGATTAGAAATGTAAATTGAATTGAGCTTGTATAGAGCTTTTCTAGTCTCCTGACTACTCAAAGAGCTTTTACACTGCATGTCACACCTACACATTCACACACTGATGGCATTGGTTGCTATGTATTGCACATGTGGCTGCAGAAGCTGGGGATCGAACCCCAAAAAATGTTTGGTTGAGAGGCGACAGACTCCACCAACCGAGCCGCAGTCGCCCTAAAAGTTGACTTCTCTTTTAAAACATTTTTTTTAAATTCTTAGAGCATTTGTGTTATTGAAATTTTAGTTTGAGCCTCATGTCTGCACCTTGAAAGCGGGCAGCACTTTAGTTCTAAATATACACAGTCTTTAAAATGCATACTTTAAAATGTATTATTTCAATATAAATGCAAATTTTCTATTTTTTTATAATACAATTAAAGTGACAGTCACTATTCATTCACAAGAGCATTTCTGTCATACGAATAATACCAATGTTACTATGAATGTGCTCTCATAAGAAGAGATAAGTATAATATGACAGAACATGTTAGCAATGTTAGAGTTCAGTCTAAGTCATATAAAAAAAAACATTTTATACATGTTTATCAAAGCACAAAAATCTTTCAATACAGGTAAGGGTTAAGTAATAACAATTCTCCAATATAGTATTTTCCCAGTTACAACATTGTTGATATGTTGCCCTTCAAATGTAATGTTTTATCTTGTATTTTGCTCTGTCCTCACTTCCCATCATAGGTACGAGAAATTGCATACCGGATTTTTCTCTATCCAAATGCAGATCTAATGGAGTGTCTGGAAGAGCTGCTGAAATGTAGACACAAGCTGGCCAAACTTCTGGGCTATGAGACATATGGGCACAGAGCTCTAAAAGGAACGATGGCCAAAACGCCAGGTAAATGGTAGCACGTCAGCATGGCTAGCTGTTTAAGTTTATACTTTTCATGAAGTAGAAGCAGTTTTAAAAGTCAGTGCGTCTTTCTTTTAGACTTTTAATACATGCTTTAAAAAGTATCTCAAAGCTTCTCACTCTGGGACTTTTGTCAAACACATACACTCAGAAAGTTGACATGTTTCACCTGAATGAAATTGTCCTTTTACAGAGACGGTGATGAGCTTTCTTAAGTTGTTGACAGAGAAGCTGTCAGACAGGTAAAGAAAGAAAGAAAACAATCCAATACTTTGTTTGGTAATTAAGAGTGTAACTGATTTTTTGTTGTAAATTGTCTTTAAAGACTAAATTGGTGTTTTTAACAGCTTGAGGCCGGGGTACCCTACGTATCTTTTGAAATAAGTGACACACAAATGTATTTACTCTCATGGGGAAATATGATATGCTTAGTTCTTATCACATCATATTTTCTACAACTGATTTACAAACAGGAGACTTGTGACTCCCTGTGTTTTCTGCATGTGTGGGATTCATTCAAATTCCAAAGTTGTGCAAATATGACAGACCTTAGACCCAAAATCCTCCTCAGGCATATTTGAGCATGGCGGCCTGTCAAGGTTGTTTGCCAGCTTACAGCCTTATGCATGCTCGATAGGCTCTTGACCCTGAGTAGAATGAGGTGTAAAATCTTGAAGTCCTTTCATAAAATAACAGTTTTTATGTTTTACTTCTAATCTCACAGAACAGCCAAAGACTTTCAGATGATGAGGGACATGAAGAAGAAACTCAACCCTCGTAATTCTGTGAGTGATTTTTTTTTTTTTCCTTGTCCTCAAATTTTTATTCAAATGTATTTTTGTTGCCTGTATCATGACACCTGCAAATATTACTATAGACTGTATAATTAATGGACGTAGTCATCGTGATGTAACCCGTTGGTTTGTCGACTGCCATTTTGACCAATCACATTCTGCCATGCACAGACTTGCTAACTTGAGGTGCATTCCTTCCAAAAGTAAGGGGGGTTTAGGGCTGTCCCACTGTCAAATTGACATGTGCATGTGGACCCTTACTGAATTACTGAATCCCCAGTTTTCATACTTACCCAGAGTTCAAAGTAGGGACATGTGAAATATGGTTGTTCATTTCTTTATGTACCACACTATAAACATGTCCAATGGCTCTGTTTTTGAGCCATCCTGAAGAAACCACTTCAAAAACTGCAGCTTTAGCTTTGGTTTGATTTCCCAGTCCCTGATGTTGGCGCTAGAGTATTTTGAGTAATCTCCTCAATCAGTATTAAGCAATAAATGCTAGAAAGTTGTATTTGTTTGAAGTTTAAGGTGAAATTTATAAATTTATAGGAGCTCATGCCATGGGACCATCCGTTCCTGAGTGGTGTCTTGCGTGCAGAAAGGTGAGCAGTTACTATCTTAAAGACTATATTTTTCAGCCAAGGATTGTTTGAGAAAATCACATTGATTTGTATGTTTGGGTAAGGTTTAGATATGTGTAGATAATATGATTTCATATTCCAGAAAGTTGTAAGTTGCTTTGAGAACCTGAAAAACCTTAGGTTGCAACTTCTTTGATCTTATTTGAAACTTTTGAGTAGAATTTGAATGCTTTTGATCCTGATCCTAGCTGAAGAGGGGATTCATGGAGGCTCTCAGGAAATGGAAAAAAAAAAAGATAAAATATTTTTTAGTAGGCTGAACAATTCAAACACAATAATGTAGTTCATACTTAAGACATTTTTAAATGTTCTTCACACAAATTCCAAATCATGATATTACCGTAACAGAGGCGTTGTAGATTAAGTAGAGGACCTTTAACATTGTGTGAAATATCAAAATGTATTTCCATATAAAGAAGCGTTAATCCAGATGTGTTCATTTTTGAATAGTCTGTAGCCAGATGAGGTGGATCCAGTCAATGAAAACCAGAACAGTAAGATAGGCTTTTTGAAGATGGATAGCAAGGATTTCCAAAACCAGAGCATTCTGATCCAGATTATTCTTTTTAAACTAGTGGGCCCTTGAGTCACATAATGAGCTGTGCAGCCTGTCGTTTTTACTTCTTTCTGTTTCAGAACTATATTATTATCTTCCCTCTCTGACACTCCTTCAACAGTGGACATTTCTAATCTTCTATTTGTGGTTTCTGGCTCTGCAAGCTGGCATGAGATCCCCAAAGAAACCAAAGATTCAATCTTATTTCTATAAAAAGCCACCCCTCAGAGATGCTACTGTTTAATGCTAAATTGTACACAACCATATGGGCCCACAATCTGTTAATCCCTCATGAAAAAACACTAGTTATTTATTAATATTTTATACTTAACATTTATGTGACCTAAAATATTCCTGTTAATATACCCTGATCTGACCAAAAAGCTAGACACTGTTACTTGGCAGCTTTCAGCACAAATAACCGGGTAGGTAGTCATTAATCAGTTTTTTTTATAGCATCCAATGCTAATAAAATGATGACGATGACCAAGATGAAAGCAAAAACAAGATTTTTTTTATAATCAGTCACTCTCACTCAACCTCTTTATGTCTGCATTATCCATTAGTAACCAATTTAAATGGGAAATATTAAGTCAGTATATGGGGATTTTAGTCATATTGCTCACCAGCTCTCAACAAAGCATTTACTAACATATTGTGCCAAATAAAAAACACTTCTTAGTGGTTATCTTGAGTCACTTGATGTTTTAATTTTAATCAAGATGGAGACTCGATAACCTGCTCTCAAGGACTTATCAGTTCAAATGGATTCCCTTTTAATTCCTTTGTTCTTGTCTATGTTTTGCACATGTCAGGTACAACATAGAACCTAGCCTGTACAGTCCCTATTTCTCTTTGGGCGCCTGTATGGAGGGTTTGAACAACCTGTTCTCTCAGCTGTACGGTGTGTCCTTCATGTCCGAGCAACCCACTGCTGGAGAGGTTTGGAGTGATGATGTCCACAAACTGGTAAATGATTAAAATGAAATACCCAGGTTTGTGTTCTTGGCCTTTAAAAAAAAAAAAAAAAAAAAAAAAAAAAAAGGATGAATGATTTTCTGATTGCTTTATGTCGTAGTCTGTTTTCAGAGGTATGTTTCCCACCATGTTATCGCTGTAGTTTATATTTTAAAGCAAAAAGTTTTTAAAAATGAGTGTGTGTTTTATTGTATGTTTATGTCTGTGTGTCCTTCACAGGCTGTTGTGCATGACACAGAAGGATTATTAGGTTACATCTACTGTGACTTTTTCCACCGGCCAGATAAACCTCATCAGGTGAACATACCCACTCTCATCTTCCAAGTTTTTACACCTTCATGTTAGCTTTTTTTCTGAATATTTATTATTATTTAGTGATGCAGAACAATATAGGCAGATGAGAGACATGACAGGAGCATTACTACAAGGGAGATGAGACAATATGTGAATATGTGATTGCTCCACTAAAATTGTGGATCCCCATATTTTATTCAGAAAGATTGTTTTCTTTGTATCATCTCTTTCTATCTGAAAAACACTTTTAATGATTCTTGTCTGCGCATATCGTTAACTCGCGTAACCGCACGTGAAGTCACCTGACCCCACTTAATTCTTCAGAAATACACAAAGGCAACAGCACTAGTAACTAAACCAAATGTAATTTGGATAATTTCCATACTATGACCTGCTGCATTCACACTTCAGGTCAATCCGATTTTGTGTGTGTTTGACAACTGTTGTTATAATTAGAGTAATGATGGGCACTGCTATAATACAATAACAAGTCATAGACATAGAGGAGTAGTGTGTGTGTTCCTTTGTGCTAAATTTGATTCCTGCATCAGTAAATACAATTACAGCCTGACCGATTGATCGGCCGGTATTAGCATATGAAGTGGCTACCAGTATTGGCGAAGTTTATCACAGCTACAATAGTTCTCTTTTACCAGCAGAGTATGCTATACGGATTACAAAAAGTATTATCACTCTCAATGTGTCAAACAGTGACGCTTGTACATGTGCAGTTACTTGCCAGTTGAGTGACTGCGTTATACTTCCACAAATGTTTGAACTGAATAACTGAATCTAAGGGGTCAACGCAATAAATGTGTTTTTCTACATCCATCTATCTCTACAGTATGAACATAGATCTTAGAAAGACATTGGCCGATATATCGGAATCATTTTTCTTTCTCCCCAATATCATTATGTGCATCGGCCCCAAAATCTCATACCGGTCGGGAACTAATAACATTAGCTGACTGCTCAGAAGTTAGGGCTTGATATAATGGTGCTCTAAAGGTTTATTCTTCCAATATTAACTTACCCACTCATTTCTGTTACCACCACCTCCTCTTTCTGCCAGGACTGTCACTTTACCATCCGTGGTGGCCGCTGGTGCGAGGATATGGGTCAGTACCAGCTTCCAGTTGTGGTTCTGATGCTGAGTCTTCCCCATCCAACAAAGAGGGCCCCCACCCTTCTCACCCCTGGCATGATGGAGAACCTCTTCCATGAAATGGGACACGCCATGCACTCCATGCTGGGACGCACTCGCTACCAGCACGTCACAGGTAAGCTTAACTCAGATTGACATCAATAAACAACCAGAAGGTGCCACTTAATAGAGTCTGGATTGTATCATTCAGAAGGTGCTATTTAGACTTTTTATGAGGGACAAACTGGTTACAAGCAATCTACCAATGTTTTGTGAAGTGATGTATGTTGAAATGTAATATGCTCTGTATCTTTAAAAGATGAAGATGCATGTTTTTCATTACAGTGGGGCAAATTTATTGAGCTTACATCCGAAAGCTGTCATTCCCATTTTCTTTTTCACTTTCAAAATAAAAAAATGATGGATAATCTTCTTCAGTATTATGAGATCCCCAAAGTATTTTTACAACCACAATGATGTCCATTTACTCAACATGAGGCTCTTTCTTTATTGAACACTGTTAACATCGGTTTAGATGTGCCATACTAGAAACTTATTGCTACATTTTTTCCATCTCTCTTTTTTATATCAGATGTTATGCTAGAGGATTAAATTAAAAGTTTAAAACGTCATTGCATTTTTAAAATGACATCCTGTTTTCCCTGATCCTTTGCCTTGATGGCATAGGACAGCTGAAGAGAGACAGGTGTTGAAGAGAGAAATTAGGGGCACTAAATGATCAGGAGTTGATCTAACAACCAGCACATAGAGGACTTTTCTTCATATATATATATATATATATATATATATATATATATCCTCCTCAATTGTAGAGCTGAAACAATTTCTAAAATCAATTGAGTAACTTGATTTATAAAATACGCCACTCCCTCTCCTCCCAACATTTGTGTTTCTGTGTCTCTTCATCTCTCCTATCTAATGAAGGCAAAAATGGCCCAAAAAAATACATCTTTAAAAATAACTTTGTGGATGGTGTTGACTAATATGTCCATTTTCCAGCTAGCATCAAGTTAGAGCAACCTAAATATAATTCCCACACATACAGTAGACGATACCTGGGTGAGCCGCCCAAGTATATTTATTTCCGCTGAAGTATTTTTCGGACCTGTTTTTATTTATTTGTTGTTGTTTTTTTTCATAAAATTGCTGCGGCCACGAGACAGAGGGTAAGAGAGAGAGAGAGAGAGAGAGAGAGTGCAGGTGCGCGCAAGGACCTCACTGAGCGTATGAAATTTTAAACTGTGACTGAGCCCTCTGCGCAACATAAAAACAAAATCCCTCTCGGCTCCTGCATAGAGATAAGACGCAGCAAAACCAAGAGACCAGAATCACATCAGCTTCAGAGAGAGAGGGAGAGAGAAGGTCAACTGTCTATACATCCTTCTTGTAAACGCACTGATTGAGATGCCTTGCTTCTATCAAAACTGTAGCTTCTCTGGCTTTGTTTTAATAATGTTAATGTACAGCTACTGGCTGCTCCAATAAATAACGGAATATCAAGTGGAATAATTCTGGCTGATCTAGTATACTGTACATCCGGGTATACCTCCCATACACACAATTGCATACTATGATTTTGGATCATGCTACATACTGAAGCTGATGTTGCATTGAGTATGAATAGTATGAAAGTATTGGTGTAAGCCTTTTATTTACACTGAAGGGAGGGAGAGAGAGAGCGAGAGAGAGATAGAGAGAGCGGTTCATTGTTGATTAGCGTGCCAACAGAAACAGTTTGTGCTTTCAATACAATATACGGGCGATCAGAGTAGGCTGGAACTTTCAGCACTGTCTTGATTGTGATTGTTAGGATTTGTCACTCCCAATAGAAAAAGTTTAACAGCAATGAAATCAGACATGACTCACTCAGCAGACGCATTCACTGCAGAGATCAATGAAGAAAGATAGTAATCCTTGACAAGTTGTCTGACTTTTACCTGATTAAAGTTGAGTCCCTGTCCTGCACTTGGTGCCCCTCTGTCCCATAAACAGAGCCCTTTGCCCTCCTGCTTCTGGAAAAAGTAACATGAAGTTTTTTTACAGCAGTAAAAGCAAAAATACAGCAACAATTGAGATAAGCATGAATAAAAACAATAATAATTATTTAAAAATGTAAAGAAGCTTGAAAACAAGTTGTTTTAAAAAAAAAGAGAAATAAGTTAGCTGTTCTTACTTTTTCTTTTATATAATATTGGTTGAATAAAGCAAGCGATGGTTTCATGGTCAGGTTACTCCATTAATCGCCAGAGTAACTGATAGATAATAAAGAAATATCTCGTTTACTGCAGCCCTATGCTATTGACCGAGCTAAACCAACACCCCAAGAATGACAAACATTTGAGTATCATGAGGTTGTTTTTTGACAGGTGAATTAGCAATTATAGCATGGCTGATGTTTTCCTTTAGGGGAATTTGAAATCCTAATGTTATTGTTGCACTTTTCTCATGAGAATAATTACCAGCATGAATAAGGAGGGAGCATAATGTCTGCACTGAATAAGAATGAGCTCTGCTTACCTTCTTTTACATTATTTATTTTTTATTTGGATGTCAAACTTTTACATTTCTCCTTTAGGAACCAGATGTGCGACTGACTTTGCTGAAGTCCCATCCATCCTCATGGAGTACTTTGCTACTGACTATAGAGTCATCAGTCAGTTTGCACGGCATTATGAAACTGGACAGGTACAAATAAACCCTAGGAATTGAATCCATTGTGATGTCTTTGCTCTTAAAAACATTGATAAGAAATTATAGGTATTCCATTACAATATCAATACATGATTGTAAAATATAACTATTTGCTGTCTATTGTATGATGACAGCAGTTATAATTCATTACTAAACAAATTGTAAAAAAAAAAAACACAATTTAAGAGAATTTGGCTGATTGGATGAGATGATAACAATGTTAAACTGACATGTTTATTTTATTTGTGTGTGCCTTTTCCTAGCCTCTGCCTCAGAGTATGGTGGCTCGCTTGTGTGAGTCAAAGAAGGTTTGTGGGGCCGCAGACACCCAGCTGCAGGTACTGTGACCAACCTTACATCCATCACTTACAATAGTGTCTTAAAGTGTACTTCCCCTTTTTAGGATAATAACAACTGCAGAGGTTTATCATTTTAGGATTTAACTTTTGGTATTAGACTGTTAAAATTTAACAGCATCTGATGATTGAAGTGACTGCACAACCTTTTATTAACCGGGAAGCCAATACTGAGTTTGTCTGCTGTTGAAAGTTAAATAATGCAGCAGATGTTATTTAATAACAATTTACAATTCTTTAGATGTGTAATGGATTAATTCAGTAGAAAATGTGTTAATATTATTTTTGTCTGGGCAGATTTTCTATGCTGTCTTGGACCAGATCTACCACAGCACACCACAGAACCGCTCAACCACGGACCTACTGAAGGAGATGCAGCAGAAATTCTACGGCTTGCCTTATACGCCAAATACAGTAAATCTCTTACTTTCTGTGTAGATACATCTCTTTCACTAATCTACCTTTATAGTATCTCATAATACTGTATTTGTAGATAGGAAAATATTTAAGGTTGAGCATAATAAGTTTAACGCTTGACTCACCTCAGCTGATTACAGCACAGAAAAAACAAATTCTCAAATGAGTCCTTTAGCTTCTCCTTTCATTTTCTCCTCACCCTTAAGCCAAGATAGTCATTTCAAATAAATGGCAAAAAGCAAGACATTCTGCTACCTGAGTTGACATTTATTTTATATGTGACTATTGTCTTGAATACTTTTGGAGAAAGTGGTTGCTTCTCTTTTTAATTAACAATTCAATGAAACTTAACTCATACATTTAGTCTTAAAAAAATGTTTGTTGTAGAAGATTGTTTTAATTTAAGGTTGCCCATGCTCTTTTTGGTGATAATGCTGTATTTTTTATTTTATGAAGGCATGGCAACTGAGATTTAGCCACCTTATTGGCTATGGGGCCAAGTACTACTCATACCTTATGTCCCGAGCTGTCGCCTCAATGGTGTGGAATCAGTGCTTCATTCAGGATCCTTTAAACAGGTAAGAGTCAGTTATTTGTATTAATTTAAGTACATTTTGATTTTTTGATTTTGTTTTGCAATTTAAAAATTTACTGCCAAGAAACCAAATAAATTAGATTAGATAATTCCCAGACGGTTTATTCCTCTTAATTTTTCTTTGGTGACTTTGACAAACTAAGGTTTTCACAGGGATAATGCATGCTAGCTTAACAGGGCAACAAGAGTGATTGTTGTCAGATGGGGCCCTCTTAAGGCCCTGACACACCAAGGAGAGTTGGTGAGCGGTCACCCCCCTTGTTTTTGCTTCGTGTCCAGCTCCGTCGCTACCCGTTGGCCCCGGTTGGCCTTTTTTTGGCCGATTCCACATGTTGAATCGGAGTGGTTGGGGATAGGAATCTCTCAGATTGGCTGTTCAACTAAGCGAAACAGGAGAGCCAGTGCACAAGAAGAAATACGGAAGCGCCTCTTAGATTCTTGTACCACTAATAAAAGACCAAGGGCTGACAACGCCTGCCTTGCCTGTTGACAAGCAGCGCCTCTGTGTGTCACTGAGACCTCCACTATGATGCGGTGTACAGCAGGGTTCAGTCATGGGTCCCTTGTTTCTCTCCCTTTATCTGCTTGCCCTAGGACAAATTATAAACAATTTTATTAGGACATCAACTATAAGCATATGACTTACAAGTTCTCTTCAGAATTAAACCTAGTAAGGCCTCAAGGTTGTCTAAGCTCCTTGACTGCATAAATATAATAAAGCACTTGATGACTGACAAGTATCTACAGCTTAATGCTGATAAAATAGAGGTTTTAGTTGTTGCAAAGGATAAGTTTGGGCCTTCAATCCTACAGAAAATTTGGTCCCTCTCCCATGCTTCCAACGCAAGTCTGCGCAAAATAGGAGTTATATTCTATCAAAGCATCTTTTTAATGCAACGAGTACTTTACTGTTTATTGTATCTGAAAACTGTGTTTTAAATTTGATACACTCTTATGTGGGCTTCATTTTACAGTCTTGCCTTGTCTTTATTGTTGCTGTTGTTATTTCTGTTTTTGTTGTTATATCTATTGTGGATATTGCATTATATATGTTTTTCTGTATGTTTTGTCCTTGTAAAGTAACTTACGTCTGTGAAAAGTGCTATATACATTAACTTACTTGCGTGAATCAAGAATTTAAGGATATCTATTCCCTTTTACCTGACCGCAGTTTAGGAGGCTTGGAGTGGCAGCTATGGTGAGGGAGGGGTTGGCGGAGTATGTTGAGCTTGCAGGGGAGAATATTTTCTGAATCCAAGTATCTAACGGCTCTCCCTTTTCTCTTTCCCTTGCTCTCTTTCTGTTAGAGACATGGGTGAACGTTACCGTCGGGAGATGCTTGCCCATGGAGGAGCCAAGGAGCCAATGCTGATGGTGGAAGGTAGGGTACCATGAATCGCACTTCTCTAGACTTCTGACTTCTCAAAGCCCTTTTTTACACTACATGTCACATTCACCCTTTCTCATACTGATGGCAGAGGCCACTACTTTAAGTGCCAAATCATTTAACAGTACTTCTTAATTCACACGCCACTGGCATAGCTGTTTATGCAATTTGTTGATCAGTGTATAGCCCAAGGACACTTCCAGATGTGACTGTAGCAGCTGGGGATCAAAATTCCAGTTGAAAGACGGCCAACTTTACTAGTGAGAAACAGCTTAGCAACAGGCCTAGAGGCAAACTAAGTAGAAATATCAGGTGACTCTCCCTAAGGATCAGGTCCTACCTTCTCCATGGGATTGTCATTTTGACTGCTGCAACCAGCCCTGCACCCAGCCTCTGAAATTAAAGTCACCAACAGATCAGTGCATTGTCATTATATCTACGTATCATCTAACTGTTATCAATCAGAAATGTTTGTTTTTGTTATTTGTTATTTCCCTTTTTAAGTCCTCTTTTGTGTCCATTATGAATCTCTTTCAGTTCTGTTCATCAGACATCTGATCAGACAAGAATGCATTGATTACTTTAATAAACATGTGGACTGGATAGTTGAAGTAATGGAGTATTAGGGCCATGTTAAAGAACAGAAAATATACAATTTTGAGATCAAAGTCGTACATTTACGACGAACTTCCAAACTCCATTCGATCTGCAGAGTCCATCTGCACCTTTTAAGAAAAAGCTAAAGACCCAGCTCCTTCATTAATACCTACTAACTTAATGATGATGGTCTCCATATTATTGATAATGATGATGATGGTTGTGACGATTGTTTTTGTTTGATAACAATGATTTATAAGATGGTTTCTATACTGATTAGAGCTCTCAAGAACTGCCCTCAATGTTGTGCTTTGCCTCTGTGCAATGCCTGTCAGCACCTGTGTGTCCAATCGGACATACTGACATTGTTTCCTTTTTTCTAGATCCTTGCTTGTGTTGTACTTACTCTCTGATGTACGTCGCTTTGGATAAAGGCATCTGCTAAGTGAATTGTAGAATTTACGAGATTAAAGACGTCAATTTACAAGAATAGAGATGTAAATTTAAGATATTAAAATGAATCCCATTAAATAAGCTATGGTTAGTGTGTCAGAAGAGTAGCTATCCGCCTTCGTGAAAATGATGATAATGTAAACAATTTCCTCCAAGTCAATGTGGTTCTTTCTCTGTAAAAGCACCAGTTTCTTGCAGTATCTTTTCAGGGTTCTGATACTCATGACAATGTGATGCTGATGTGCCAAAAGGATCTGTAGGTTCATATCTACAATCGTAAAGCACCAACACAACTAATCAGATATTTTGTGACCTTAGCAAACTGTTTTTTAAGCAGTTAACAAAACAACAAGCTGCAACCTCCGGCTGGCTGAAGGAACACCGGAAGTCACATACACACAACCGACAAAAAAGCTGTTTTCACAGCATAAATTAACATGTTTACAGCCTGGTACAAAAAACAATTAGGTCTGATTAGTTATTGTCATCACTGGCTCACACTGTACAAGGCTTCCTCCATTAATATTTACAGTCTATGGCTAAGACACAAAAAAAAAACCAAGAGAGTGAAAATCACATCTGCAGCAAGCAGCTGCACAAAAAAAAAGAAACCAAAGTTTTTTGTTTTACCTTCAAAGTATTTGAATCACAGATCTAGCAGTCAGACATGCAACATGTATGGAGGGATACAGAGTGAGGGAGATCAATCACTTACTAGTGCGTTGGTCGGGCGGAGAGTTTACATAGAAGGCGCGCCTAGCATATAGAAATCCCACACGTCCCTCGTGTTGCCCAAACCCGCCCTACTCTGTTTCTGATTAGGTAGTAACTTTGCTTTGGTTAAGAGTGAGAGCTTTGTTACTCACATACCATTGGTAGTATCATTTTGTTGACTCAGACTTAATAAGCCACATCCACCAAAAATTCCCAGCATGTTATGCTAGGTGCACCATCTAGGTACTTTTTCTGCCAATATGATTGGCATTTAAGACCAATGAACTAAGTGATCGATCTCCCTCACTTCTATTTCCATGCAGCATACTGTATCAGCACTCAGTGTACAGGCAGGCAGGTGCCAGTGTGTCTGTCATTGACATTTTCGACCCTTCTTTCAATAACAAACAAATAAAGAACCCAGAAAAGAAAAAATAAGATCACGTCTTCACTGCATAACAGAAATTAATTAAATTCTGGATAATGTTTAAAAATGTTCATGATGAATGTTTTGCCATTCGTACAAGTTCATAAACAAACCAAAATGAAGTCATACTAAATTATATATCAGCTATACATAGACCTTTGTATAAAAAAATGGTATTGTGCAGAAACACTACAACTCTCCAGTCCACATGTTTATTTAGTAGTCAAATGAATGCATTCTTTATTGTCTAAACATGTGTCTAGTGAACACTTAAGATTTGAAAAAGAACAAGAACACTAGATCATAACTATAAAGTTGTGCAGAAAAGACAAGAATTGGTGCATAAAAACAAATCAGAATGCAGGAAAAAAAATGTATTCAAAATTTTCTGCTGAAGACCCCCAGAACCCCATTACCTGATGCTTTCAACAAATAAACAGCAAAAATGACTTTTTAATGGGTTTTTACCAATATACCAAGTCAAACATTGCCTATGTATTCACTATTTTGTTCAGGTGAGGGTGGGAGCTTAGAACCACTGTGTTATAGAGAAGTGAATCTGTGCAGTGTTCCACCAGATACTTGTGTTTGCATGTCAGATCTGCTCCAGTACGGCTTAGTAAATGATTATAAAAATAAACAATTAAATTGTGTTTTAATGTCAAAACAAACAAAAACATACCAATCTGCATGTTAATTGAAACTTAAAAGTTGGATTTAATATCCCTTTCCCTCATTCCCCACTCTCTCTCTCCCTGATTTACAACTCTATCCACTGTCCTGTCTCTAAAATGAAGGCACAAAAGCCCAAAAATAGATTTTAATTTTTTTTTAAATTACATTGGCTTTAAACACATTTTTAAAGATCTGTATCTTAAAATAAAAGTCTTACAATTATTGATACTAGAGATAATCACAATGCTGAGGATTTTGAATTAAAACAGAATAATCAAGAATAGCATGCTTTTTTCTTTATTGCCAATCTCTGTTTTGAATGCACTTTATTGAATTTAGCTTAACGATTTTTCCTCAATAGACACATTTAACCTTCAAGCTGTTGCTTTGTGTTTTTCATTGACAGGAATGCTGCAGAGGCAGCCCACCATTGAGGACTTTGTGGATGCGCTGGTGTCTGAGCTCAACCCAAACTTTGAGACATTCATCATGGACTCTGAAAGTTAAAATATGCAATTTCCAGCACTGAAATGGACTTGAACCTGTCCGAGGCAAAGAAAACAGTAACTGTGCACAATTTGATACTGATTTTGCCTTCAGTAATAAGTTATATTAACAGAATAAAAGCCTCGCTACCAAATCCTGAAAACAAATCGGATTGTTTCCTAGTCTGTGGAAATCGACTTGATTTAAAAGAAAAATACCTCTAACAGTAATTGATTGACTAAAAAACACTCTTGATGACCTGTTAAAAGCCAATGTGATCGCACAGGAAACTGAACCTACTCCGTGGGTAAATAGCCTTGTTTTCACAGCAAATCAAATAAAAGGACTAGATGAAACTACAGGTTTGCTTGGACCCTGCTGATTTAAGTGAAGCAATTACTGAGGCATCACTACTCCATCCCAGCAACAAAGGAAGTGTTGTGTACACTAGCTTGCAAGAAAATATTCACAGTACTGGATGAAAAGGATGAATATTGGGAAGCAAAGCGTGACCTGTGAACGCATCTCAGGGACAACAAACTGGTTTTGGCGGACAACTGACAGGAATGGCAGCATTTTGATTTGCATCCATTACTTAAGTTCAGTGTCCAAAGTAACCAGGACATAGATAGAATAGGAGACAGCTCCACAGAAGACTTTTAATCAATGTGTTTGAAATTAAAAAAATAAATGTAGACTTTTCTTTGTTGAAGTCAAACCACCACATTTTTATTGTCATGAATGAGTTAATAAACTTCAAAAACATCAACTATAAAGGTTTTGATTCCAGAATAGACCTCTGACTGTTTTTGTTTTTTGTTTTTAATACTTTTATTCCTCTGGGGAAAAAAAGCAGTCTTGCAGCTTCACTCTTTTAAACAGAGATTTTCAGCACTGCAGGGGATAAAGGCCCTGCTCCCACAAGGTTCCTGGACCTTTAGAAAGTACTACCCCCCCCCCCCCAGGGTCTTTTTTAGAGGTAGATCTTTTACCCCAGAACTAGATTCTGCTGGTTCCTGTGGTTGAAATGCACATAGATCCTCAAAAAGTCCCTAGTTCCGTGGGGGAAGTTCCTGCAGTCGAAAAGGGGCTATACATGAGCCCCTTTTCGACCAGAGGAACTATCCCGTACTCATGACAGGCAACAGTCTCGGCAGCTTGGCAGCCAACTTTACAGCCAACTCCCTGTCAACCAGACCTCATTTCTCAAAGTTGTGTGAACATGTTATAGAGTCCTGCTTTGCACAATATACAGTGGGGCATCAGAGAAACGCTGCTCCGGTGGTGTTTATCGGTAAGCGATGTGTTTTGAAAGTAAATCCACTTCTCTGTCTCCATCCCGAATCTGTGAAAGTCCATCTGTAGAGACCTAAGCAAGGATTTGGTGAGAGCAGCCCTGATATGTCTGAAGCCAAGCCCGGCACCTCGCTACCGTCCTCCTCACACGTTAGCAGCGTGTTTCCACAGTTGCATTTGTTTCAGGAGTTTGCATTTGCTCTTGAATGTGCAGCGTTTATGAATATGTTACTGAGCTTTCGGCCTTTACCAGCCACCGTAGAAGTTTCTTTTGACAACAAAATACAATATTAAACCATTTAATTAATAGCAGACACAGACCAGCCAAAGTGAATCAAGACACAGCTTTAGGATCATTTGAAAGGTAAAAATAAATGTTTTAATTTGTTCGTACCTTTCAAATGATTCCTAACAAATTAGAACATTTAACTGTTCACCAGTTAGGCTAATACATTCCTTTTTCCTTTTACAAAGCAGACAAACAATAAAAACAACAACAACACAATCACAATAACACCTCTCTTTGATTGTTTTAGGTATCCTGGTCCCATTAGTTGTTTATGTGCTATTATTTTAGTTATACCCATTTGCTGTTTTAGGCTCCGTTTAAAGGAAGAATGTGCGACTTTTTGATCCAGTAGATGTCGCCCTTGAGCCCCAGCATTACACCAAAACAAACTGCTGTTTGGGGACACCTCCTCTATTCTGAAGCCTTCTGCTCCTCCAGCTGCACACCTCCAACCCCTCTCCACTCACGTTCGCCCAAAGGAGTTAACAATTAGAACTCACCATAAAAGCACCATTAAGCACAAGCGGCGGATAAAATTGTCCTGTGCTTGAACTGCAACTTCCTGTGGCCTGCACTGTTGTGTTAGCAGGCTATAGCAAACTTTGGTTAACTCGTAACATCACATTGCACATAAATTGACAAGGAATGACCGGGATCTGAACACACTTATGTGACATCCAAATAACCAGTGAGTAGGCTATGTTATAGACCTTGAGTACAACAGTTTTATACATGATGTAAACACGACTCAGACAACAGTAGAGTTGGTCGAACTCGCGCTTCTCACTCATTGTGGACAGCATGAGAAAGAAAGACATTTACTTGATTTATGTGTAAAATGTTGCACAATCTTCCTTTAAGTTTAAAGCAGTTTACTTTATCTCTGTATATTTAAGTGGATAAAGGGTTTTAAATATTTAAATTTAGTGGGTTAATTAATTAACTATTTTAGGTCTTTTATTTTGGAACCAGGACTTTTGTTTTGAAACCTAACCCTAGATCCTCAAATCACAAAGTGTTCAACAACCATTCAAGACGAAAAGATATATACTTTAAATAAAATAAAATAAAGTCCTTATGCTTGTATAAAAATAAAAATAAATCAAAGTCAATTGTCCTACCACTGCGTAGATATGATAAATAAAATCTTTCCTTTACCTATTTGTGCCCCCAGAGCAGATTCCACTTTTAAATAATTTAGAGCCCTAAATCCTCCTCCCTCTTTTTGGCTTTTTACTTTGTACAATACTACATAAAAAATATAAGGTAAAAACAAAGAAGACTAAGGTTCAGCATAGCAAAAGTTTACATGTCTGGGCATGTGTAATATGATTTAGGAAGATCAGTGTCGATTTAGCTAATTGTGTTGCCTGTTGCTTATTGTATGGCTATTTATATTTCAATACCCTTGTGTTTGTGATGCATGCATAATCATGTAGCCATAATCATTAGAAATATATCTTCTCTCAGCTTTTGTTCTAGTCTATATGTAAAAGTCAGTTCTGCTGGGAACAAACCTGTAGACTGGTTAAGTGTTTCACTACAGAGCTTCTCCCTCACACACAGATTCAAGCTTTGTCCCCATCTACTTGAAGGTCGGTGTCATGGCTTATGGCTGCTGGGATTCTGGTGTTGTATTTGTTTAGTCAGCTGCGGATGTGTCAATATAGCAATTTAGTTATTAAAAAACATACAGGCATTATATATTATAAAGTCACATGTATTATGTGATTCCCTACTCTATCCTGTTCTTTTGTATTAAATTATTATTAACCTATAATATGTTGGCCGTGTTTCTTACAAAGTGGCAAATTGACATGAATTCTATATTATTTTAATTAAAGTGCAGTCTTACCTTTATCTACACTTCTGTAAAATATTTTGAGGACATTAAACCATATGTACATACTTTTCAACAAAAATAGTAAGTCTTCACTCTTGTCTTTTCCCTTTCATTGTATCTTATTCATCAACTGTGCAGTCGTACTCTTAAGTCTATACTTGCTATATCAAAAATGCATACTTCTCATCCTAAAGTCAACTTCATCTGTATTCTAGTCCATTTAATTCTATTGACTTTTGTACTCTTTGCCCATCCCATTTTTGTGATTGTATGTACCCCATTGGATCTTAGTGTATACGGCAGCTGTCGCTTTAAGAGACCGTATGAAACTGTCCGGAGCTCATCACATTGCATAGTTCATCCTAAGGCATATTGTTGCCAAACTGTCACCTCTATAGTCGGTTATTCTGCTACTCATGGATGTAACCTATTTAAAGGAGCCTTCCTGGATAGAAAAGATGCTGCACTGACGCTGCATGCCCTCTTTTTTTTTTTTCAAAGTGAGTATCATCCTCTCTCTCTCTCTCTCGCCAATGCGGCACTAAGAGAAAGGCTACAGCGCACAATTGCATTTTGGCCATACGGTCATTTTAAGATCCCAAGAAAACACATTTTATTTTTAAATTCAAATGAGCCTTATATACAAACCTATTGCATAGCTAAGGATAGCTGATATCATTTTACTCTGGTAAGTTTGGCGTATTTCTGCATACAGTATTCTAGAGCTGAATGTTTTTCACTGCATGGTTGCCGTGATGTTATGATGTGAAGGACGGAGTGAAGTATTCGCTAATCCAACAGGACCCTTCGGAGACCAGTTTATACTTTGAAGTAGGCCCTCCTAGGCCCAGGCTACTTGACTTTGAGTTGATAATTGCACTTTCACGAGTCATGTTGATTTTTGTCAAAAGGCACACTGACAGATTCTTTCAAACAATAATACAGATTTGTTGGTCTATGGTAGTTTATCCAGCAGATAGGTAGAGGTAGACCTGTGCCCATCAAGAGTCGCATTAGCCTGAATCCTCCAAATCAGCCCTAAGCCTACGTATGTAAATAAATGGGATTAATCGGCCGGGTAGGCTATGTCGATCATGTTGACTATAGCAGCATGCAAAGTTTCAATCTTGACGACATGTCCAGTGTGGCGGATCAGGATGGAGGGGGAATACGCCCCTACTTCACTTCCTCCAGTAGTCTACGTGTGCATTGCGTTTCAGCTCCGTGCTCCCTTGTCCCGTCAACACCGTGTTTACAGTCAGCCACACGCTGCGCAGTCTGCAGGCTGCCACAGCTGCTGTCACCTGCAGCGCGGAGCAGCGCGGAGGTCCGCCGGAGTCCCGACAACTGAAGGAGTTCCCACAGTGATTACTTATAAACACAACAACAAACACACATAATGTAGGCTAATTGTTTTCAAACGTCAAAACGGATTGTTTATCCTGGAAATAAACTGGATGTTTAATGTTGTTTCGGTAGGGTAAGGCCCTATATGATTTCCTGTCCCGCTTGGTGTATCCAGTGTCCGTCATAAATAGAAGCCTATCTGAAGCAGATGGCTCCGGAAGTGCAAAATCCTGCAGTTCCTCCAGTGTCAGCTTGGGACTGGCTCCAGGAACACCGGAAGTCTCACATCCATGACTGGCAAAAAAAATCAGTTTTTACAGCATTAATAAACATGTTTACAGCCAGTTACAAAAAAGAAGTTGTGAAGTTACAAACAAGAAATAGTTCTGATTAGATTGTCATCACACATTGTACAGGGGGGGATTTATTATTTATTTATTTATTTTTAAACCGCTCTGTTTTGATTTTGAAAACAATATGTGTTATCCATAGTTAGTTGGATTATAGCTGACATGATTGACAGGTGGCCGCGATGTAACAGTTCGTCAAGAGGCTTTAACCCCGCCTCAACTTTGGCTCTAAGCCTGTCGTTAGGTTGACTAAAAGTTAGGCTGAGATTTCCAGCATGGCGGCGGCTGACGATGAGCCTCCGGAGCCCCCTGCTGTAACAGATGGCTGACGTTACTCAGACTTCATCCATTAATATTTACAGTCTATGAAACACACACATATTGAATAAATTAAAAACCTAGCTCCCCTGCCATGGCGGAGTGGAGACGGACTGAACATGCGTCTGCTGGAATAGGATCTGACTCTTCACAACACAAAAATAAGAAGCCAATACAGGCGTAGTGTTCCTAGCTCTGTAGTCAGTACATGAGCTGCATTTTGAACCAACCAAAGAGTCTTTAGAGATGTACTAAGGGCAGTCTGATAAAAGAGAATTACAAAAATCCAACCTGTAGGTAACAAATGCAGGGACTAGTTTTTCCTCAATGTTCTGTGACAGGATGTCTGGGGCGGCTGTGGCTCAGTTGGTAGAGTTGTCGCCTATCAACCAGAAGGTCAAGGGTTCAATCCCCTTCTGGGCAACGTGTCCTTGGGCAAGACACTGAACCCCAAATTGCTCCCGCTGCTTCGGTGACGGTGTATGAATGGGATTAGTTACTTCTGATGGATGATACTTCATAGTGACCTCTACCACCAGTGTGTGAATGTGTAGGTGTGACATGCAGTGTAAAAGCACTTTGAGTAGTCGGAAGACTAGAAAAGCGCCATATAAGCTCGAGTCCATTTACCATGTCGCCTACTTTAGAGATGTGATGAAGGTTTAGTAATTACAGGACCAAGTAGAACTCCCAGATTTCTAACCGGCTGGATGCCAGGCTGATAATATCTAGTTATGTTATTTAAAAAGGGTTGTTCAGGGCCAACTACAATAACTTCAGTCTTGTCAGAGTTCAGCAGCAAAAAAATGACTGGTCATTCAGATCCTAATGTCCTTAAAGTATGCTTCTAGTTTACATAACTGATTGGTGTCATCCAGCTTAATTGAAATATTTGGGTATCATCTGCCTAAAAATGTAAATATATGGAGAATTTTTCATAATATTACCCAGAGGAAAAATATATATAAAGTGAAGAGAATCAGTCTAAGAACTGAACCTTTGTTGAACTCCATGGCTAACCTTGGTGTGTGTAGAGGATTTGTAAATAATTGTTCTAGTCTCTGCAATAGGATGTGATGGACAATCGTGTCAAATGCAGCACTAAGATCTAACAGGACAAGCACAGAGAGAAGTCCCCTGGTCGAAGCCAGATGTAGATAAGTTGTAACTTCAACCAGTGCAGTCTCAGTACTATCTGAATATCCTGACTGAACATTTTCAAATAAACTGTTGCGATGGAGAAAGTCACACAAAAATTAGCCACCAACCAAAGTGTGAGGAGGAATCTGCACCAGGTAGGGCATGATGTGACTAATTCTATGTCTAATGTTTGGAATCTTATTATCAAAAAAGCTCATGAAATATTTTCTGCTGAGGGTTAAAGGAGTACATGGCTAAATGGAGCTACGACTCTCTGTCAGCCTGGCTCCTGTGCTGAAAAGGTATCTTATTTGGAAATGATCTGTTAAAAGAGGATTTTCTGGCAAAATTGTTAAATTATTGATTTCAAGGCCTTATTCTAGTACAAGGTCCAGGGTGTGGTAAGAATGATGAGTAGGTTTGTTATTCCTGGGTGAAGTCAATAAAGTCTAATAATGACATGAAATCTGTGCTAATAACAACAATTTATCAATTGTATTATGCTAATTTTATTAAGCTCCATATTTCCCTCAAGAGTTGTCTAAAGAACAGTCCAAATAAAAAACTATCTACTACAACTTTAAATGTAGTCAACTAATCTGACCTTGTCAGCATAGTGCTCAATTTAGTAAAATAAATAGATAAATACGCATATACTGTTTATATCCGAATGTTATTTGTATTTGCAGAACAACAAGCCCCCTCCTGCAAGGTGTATTTATTAAAGCATTGACCTTAGATCTATCTTTAAACTCTTATTGCAAACCTTAAGCTGATCCATTTCACATTGACAACTGGCAACCAATCTGCCTCCTTAATAATGCTTATTATATTGGAGAAAAAAAATTTCCAAAAAAATTAGAAACCTGTTGGAGTCCATGTCATCTATTGAACTCAAACTGGTTACATAATAGCATAAGACTTATGCTAGACCTTATTGATTATGCTGGTCTCTTCGTTGAAGATAGTTTCATTTAATTTATAGACATCCACAAGGCATGTGGCCCCCATTGAACTTAACTTCATATTATAGGCATTAGATAAGCTTTGGTAATTACTTTTGTTCAGCTATTGAACCATGAATAAGAATGCAGACAGGCACCTCTCCAAGATTTGATTTAAATTGTGAAGTCAGACAGGACTATTATTTCCCCCAGACGTATTCCTTTTATCCGCTCAGTTGCTATGTCATTTTGTTAAACTCAGTCCCTTGAAAGGCATCACAATAAGTGAAAAATAAATTGTTATTAGTCAACTGGCAGACGATACCACAGACAATATTATAATGAAAATATTAGCTCAGATATATTTGGTTAACCCTAAAATTAACTTATGGTCACCAAAATGCACAGAAATGACAACTTTAATCAACTGATGTTTATTGATATTAGTTGTAAAATAAATTTAACAAACACATTTCAAATCATTATTTATTACTTTATTATCTATTTATTAGAGAATCCTCCAGACCCACCTCAGCTGGTCTCAGCCTAGAAAAAAAACATGTTAAATATCTTAACTCATTGTACTCAGCTAGATATATATTAAACATATAATCAGATCTCTGTTGCATTATGGCATGTCATATAATATGAAAAAATCAAATGCTTTGAACCACCCTTATCTTGGGTTTGTTTTAAATATCTATAATAAAATGTTCCTAATTATCATCATAATCATACGTAAATGTATATAAACCTTTCCCTTGACAATGTCAAAACTATCATCCCATGCCTGTTTGTAAATGTGGGCCCCTGCCCCTCTAAGATCCTCATTACGTCCCTGATATGAACCTCAGCTGGTAGATGGCTGGCTAGCTCCAAATTGTTTGATCCCATAAGTACGCAACAACGCATGCGCGAAATATGATCGGTCCTTGGTAGCCCATATGGTAGAAGTAGTGAAGGCTTGCCAAATATGAAAAAGGGCTCTCTAAGAAATTGAATATCACTTAGTTTCGCGAATAAACACTGACGGCCTAAAGAACATTTAAGACCTGAGTGGATTTAAGACGACGCGGAAGTGGCCGGGAGGGGGAGATAACAAGACTTGTCTCCAGAGTTTTTGATCTGACATGCAGTGTAATCCATTATAGTTACAACATCGCATTTCGCCTTTGCAGTTCTGAGCGTGTTGATCAAAGGGGGGGTATCACGTAACCCTCTATTTCTGCTGATTTTATTTCCAGGAATCACAATCTGTGGTGAAGCGAATCGGCTTTTAGAGATGACTGTTGTCGGTGCGCACTGGACAGAGTCACAACAGGATCATGATACTAAGGAGGTTTAAACCAAACCCCGAGCACTGGCACGGTAAGAGAAAGCCCCCTTTTAAAGTCAATATATAAGCTATCATATTGACTTTGTCTGCTTGTATATTGTGAATGTTATAGATACTGTAGCACCCCGCTGTGCAGGTCTGACAGGTGAGGAAACTAACGGGCTTGTTGTTGACAGCCGTCTTCGGGGTGGAGTTTTCTTCTGCAGAGGATCGTATCAAACTATCAATGTGTGTGTGCCTGGGCACATAGCAGCAACGAGATGGCCAACTGTCCACAATCAAGGTTAGTGTAATATAATGCAAAACATTTCTGGCCACATTAAAAGTATGTTGTTGTAAAGCAACAGATAGATACACAGCATTGTGTCCTCCATACTGTTGTTTACCAATCTGTGTCATTCTACTGTAAGGTCCTACCAGGCCCAGCAAGTAGGCTACTTGTGCTGCTCTAGGCAAAAAGCAAGTTTTGCCCCAGTCATAAAAAATTGCTTAAATTGTCAGCATTACTATTGAGTCAACATGCACTCATTTTGAAACTCTATCAAGAATGGAAGTAAAAAAAAAAAAAAGAAGCAAGAATAGACTACAGCACGATCAGGACAACACATAGGCTCCAGATACTTTTCAAACAACCGTATTTCAAAAACCTCGAAATAAACAATTCCAAAGCACATCTCTCCCATACAACACTTTCTCATCTTGGTCACACACTCACTCACACACACAAAACAATTGAGTTTTATAAAGAGTTTTAACGCCTACCTTTCAGAGGTATACGTGATGAGCTTTCATCGCAGCAAAGATGTGACTTTATGTTGTGTGGAGGTCCTTAACAGTCCATGAAGTCTCTCTTGTTTTGTTGTAGCCTAGCTTAAGACGACTTATCAGAGGAAAAAAAAAGAGGCATTCTTGTGAGGCTGATGAACCGGTGTTACGGCTTAAAGAGTGGCCGTGTTAACTGGTGACATTCAGCTGAATGCGTTTGTGGCTGTCGTAGTGTCGGAAATATTCATCAGAATGCCATGTCTTTAGTGAAAACTGAACAAAGACATACTCGTTAGGATGTTTTCTGTAGACCTAAACAGTGGACTTTGTGCCATCTACATCCTTGTTTAGCTTAGTTGTATTTGCTAACACTCAGGATCTATGTATCTTAAAATTTAAACTCTTTGTTTTCTTATTCCTTTTTTCTAGTCTTTTTGGATCATTTTGGCTGTTAAATCATGCAGCATTATTTACGTATCCTCACATGGCATTTGTTTACACTCTGAGACGTATGTCTTGGAGACTTTAAATCAGTGTCAGTAGAATTTGCTGCCATTTCCTCTTATAGCTTTGAGGGGGAGTTGGGGGTAGGATGCAGCTGTAGGAGCAAATTGATCCACATATTTCTCAACAATTCATTTAGCCTACCGTACTGCCTACAGGATGAACTGCAATTTGTTACTTCACATTTTTTTTCCACCCTCTTTATAGTTAGTATTCCAACCCACTTCGAGAACCACTGCTCTAAAGTATAGGAGGTGGTGTGCTCATGCTCAGGTTGTCTGTGATCCATCTTGGCATGTAGGAGCAGGCTTTGGATGATGGACGATGGAGTATTAAGGGGGAGAGGAAATATGACTTTATTTACGATTATACAGTTTTAAATTTGCGAGAATAAAGTAATAGATTTACGATAATAAAGTCGTTGTTTTAATCTATTGTAAGCCTGTACCAGGAGAGCAGCATCTCCCTATAAGTAAATGAGAAAGTTAGAGCATCTTGTGAAGTTATATATTTACGACAACAAAGATAAATAACGATTAGTAGATTAACAGACGTGTGCCCAGCTCTGTTCATCAATAATGACTGTAAGTAATTCTCTAATGTCCTCTGGTGTCTAGATGCATTTTGAAACTATTGACAATGGTGCCTGGACGGTGTCCTAAGTTATGAATGTGCATAATTATTATTTATTTTTAAATAAATGAACAACAGTGTTCAATAACCATTGTTCTCTGATAGCCTGGTTAGCATGCCATTTGTGTCTGCTGACATGATCAAAATAGGCACAAATGAAAAATACACACGAAATACACTGAAATTCTTCACACTGTATACAATGAAAATGCTTTCAATAATAATTTTTCTACTACTACTTTTTTTTACAAGGTTTCCACGGGTAACAGTTCGTCATGACTACATTGGCCTGAGGTCCTATGAGGTCTCTCCCTTCACATCTGTTCAAGATGTCAAACAGTTGCTCTACGAGGAGACAAACCTGCCTGTCATTGAGCAACGCCTCACTCACAATGGGAGAGTGGTACGTTTTTTTTTAAATAAATACTTTAAATACTTCACAACGTAAAAAAATAGGAAATTGGTAATTTTGCCATTGAGAAAATAGCAAGCCTAATCTGCACCATTAATCAAAAACCTGTAAATTATTCAGAAAATTGTTATTGGTATGTTGTATTTACAAAAGATGTCTGTCCATAGTCTTAAATATTTAGGTTCTTGGTCATTGTTTGTTATCCAGCAGATGCATTTGCCAAACTATTATCAGACACCGGACTTTAAGAGTACATAAAGGTTGCTCAAAGATTTTAGAAAAAAAAGTAGGAAAAGTAGCAATTTTGTCTTTATCTAATTTTGAAATTGGCCTTAAAGAAGTTTGTAGTTTAGTAGAATTCATATCCTAGTCATAATCATAAACCCTTTATTTGGCTCAGTTTCAGTATGTAGTATATTATATTGCATAGATCACATTATTTGTCATTTTACAAAGTAAACTAATTATGTATGGAGTGATGTATTTTTAAAATGATATAGCTTTATTGGTACATTTAACAAATCCATGTTTATAATCTTATAATAATATTATTTAATATTAATCTAATAGTATTAAGTTACCATATTAACAGTGATTACTATAATTTTTATTGCTGACAATGGTCTCTGCTAGATAAATTGTATTTTGGACCAAACAGATGTATCTGTGATGTTTATTTAAGACCTTTCTTTTGGAAGGTAAAATACTAAAGGCCATAGATAGTTTGCAGAGTTCCTGTGAGTGCCTTATATAACTAGAGGTAATCCTATGGTTTTTGGCTTGGCTGATGGAAAACACCAGGTGGTGGTCAGTTCTAGAAGCCCCCCTCTGATCTCATGAGCAAAAATTAGCTGCAAGCCACAGTGCCACACCTACAAACTCAAGTCACATACACTGCATCAAGTACAAAGGGCGTACAAATCAGGACAAAACTCAAGATAAAAAATATTAGTGATGAATTTTGTCCTGAGTATATTATACTGTATGAATATTATCATGGTGCCTTTAGAGTTACATTGTTCTACTGCCTGATTCCATTTAAATTAGAAACAAAGGAGGAGGCACTGTGCAAAACATTATGTAGCTGAGTTGTAGGCTTTTTAGAGGAAACTTAAAGGCAAGTTTTGCCTCTTGTATGTGATTTTTATTTTATTTCTTTATACTAAATGCGTGTGTGTCTGTTCTGTTAGTGCTTTCAATAATATATTATATTGTCATACCGTATATCCAAATATTTTATACTTAAGCACACTAAGCAAAAGGTATGCATTTTAATAATCAATTCATTTATATATGGGCAGTATCAACATTATTTTTTACATGAAATTCAACATGAATTTAATTTAATTTATCTTTAATTCTACAAATAACTATTGCACAGGGCAGTGACTGCAATGAGGATGACTAAGAGTTTTTCATTAAGCAGAGCTCAGTTTGCTGGACAGCGTGTTAATGTACAAAGACTGCAGAGTGGGTCACCTTAAAAAGCCTTACTGTAAGAGCAAGGGCAGCAGTTTCAGGCATAGTACAAATGCTGTCTCCCTGCTGCATCAAAAGATGAAACCTCAAAATAATTTTGAACACACTTATGTCAGCACGTATAGTTGATCAGTCTGATGAGATACTTATTGTATATTTACTTTGATATTTACTTAATAGTTTGCATCAAAATGATTGTCAGTTATTGGCTTTCAAGTTGTTCAATGAGTGTAAAGTAACATTTAAATTAAAGGCAGATGTAGAAGTTTTCATTT
This sequence comes from Labrus bergylta, assembly GCF_963930695.1. Classification (NCBI taxonomy): domain Eukaryota; kingdom Metazoa; phylum Chordata; class Actinopteri; order Labriformes; family Labridae; genus Labrus; species Labrus bergylta. The sequence continues at coordinate 10,683,550 of NC_089205.1, read as the reverse complement.
TTTGAGATTTGTTCCTCAATGACAATGCAGTTAGTTTCTCACAAACCACTTAATTGGCTATAAAAAAGGCTATAAAAAAAGATATAACTGTGTTGGTTGTATTAAAAGAAAACACAAGCTGTATTGGAGTAGCAGTACAATATCTTATGTAATTCAAAAGTTTCAAGTGACAACTGTGCAGGTTTACAAAAATACAAAATCCATAAGAGAGGCAAACGCTGCGGCTAAACGCATGCAATTGAACATTCCATAAGACAATATCCTCGCATAACATACTAGCATGTTTTTATTCATTTATTTTCCTCATTAATAATATTATTGTCTCCACATCCTTCACTTCTAGCTGGATGACAGTGTGCTGATCAGAACATTGGTGCCTGCCGGAAGCCCAGAAGTATCTGTAATACTGGAGGGAAGAGGCCTTAAAGGGGGAGGTAGGATTTAAACAACCACTTCTCTGTGAAAATACCAATTTTGAATTTGATTAGTCTTACTCAACACTGCTTTTACAGGGAGGTTTGGACAGACTACACCCCCACTTGTTGAGTTTTTGAAAGATATTTTGAGGAGGTACCCTGAGGGTGGACAGATTCTGAAAGTAAGTGTCATGCTACATTATTTTTTTGATTTTTTTTGTGGATCTTGGACCTAAAAACAACAAAAAAATAGTTTTTATTCTTAGAACAATAGATTCTATTTTCTTTGTTGTGTGCTTTTAATGTTAAGATTTCATCCCAGGCAAAGGTTATAGTCTAAAGACTAAAGACTATAGTCAGTAACACGTGACATTTTGACTGCTGCCTTTTGTTTTAATATTATCAGACTTTTGGGATGAAAGCATTCTCTGTACCAGCTAATGTCATCATGTACATTACCTGTCCTAAAACCACAACAAAGGGATTTTCTTTCTAAATGAATGTACTGCTGTGTTTTATTTCAAGGAGTTGATTCAAAATGCAGAAGATGCTGGAGCCACAGAAGTCAAGTTTATGTACGATGAGAGGGAGTATGGAGTGGAGTCACTGTGGTCAGCTGACATGGCTCAGTATCAAGGTCAGTTGTTACGGTACACATATGCACATCAGGATAGACCAATGACAATGCATACTATCCTTCATATGGAGAGAATAGGGTTCAAGCCCTTGTGATGGCAGCAGTTTCCTTAAGCATCATTAAGCAGTTTCTCTGTTGACCTCCCTGTGAACAGAAAATAATTGATAATGGGAGTATTAGCATAATACATAAGTGCACTTTACCTTACTGAATATGTATAATTAGGTTTTCCTAACTTGTTTTTGGTTTTAACTCACTATATTGCAGGTACCGCATTGTATGTCTACAATGATGCCGAGTTCACTTCGGAAGACTGGAAAGGCATTCAGGAAATTGCAAGGAGCAGGAAGCGAGATGACCCTTTGAAAGTTGGAAGATTTGGGATTGGCTTTAATTCCGTTTACCATGTTACAGGTGTGATGTGTATTGAAGAAAGCTATGATTTCTGATATCGAGTGCCAATACATGTTTTTTTTCCTTCATGAATAATCAATCTTGAAAATCTGATAGTATCCTTCGTGAAGAATTATCTTGGCAAAATATTATCTGGGAAACTCTGTTAGTGTTTGCCTATACTTTTTTTTTTCGCCAAGCCTGTAAAAAGATGACAATTTTTAATTGATAATTTGAGCTTTACATCAGAATCAAATCACAGGAGAAAAAATTGCAAATGCAATACCAGGTCTTAACCCCTGGTAATAAATAAGTTATTTGAAAGTCCTTATTGAAAGAAAGTTATTTAATGTATTCATGTGGGGCTGCATTTACCATTATCAACCAATCTGCTGTTGATTTTCTCAATTCATGCATGGTTCATAGTCTATAAGATGTGAAAAAATAATTGTGGCCCTTACTTTTTATGAAAGTCTAGGATTACACCTTCAAATGTCTGTTTTTGTCTCAAAGACAGCCCAAGATATTTTGTTTACAATAACACACAAATGTTCAACTTGGAAAAACTGAAGAAAATGCTTTAATTTATAAATCATGACTTTAATAATAACAAATGTTTCTTTTAATCTCACATTTAAACTTTATTTTAGTACCACTCTGAAATTGACAACAGATTAACGTTTGAATATATAGTGACTGTGTTTTCTTCTCAATAATTAGATGTTCCTGGAATATTCAGTGGAGACCAGATAGCCATGTTGGACCCTCATCAGACCCTATTTGGAGTGCATGAGTCTGGACATTGTTGGAACGTGAAAACAGACCATAAGGAGATCGCAGAAATGGCTGACCAGTTTGCTCCATTCATTGGGATTTTTGGAAGCACTGAGAAAACCATTAAGGATAGCAGTTTTCCTGGAACGTTGTTTCGCTTCCCGCTCCGCATGAAACCCTCCCAGCTAAGCTGCAACATTTACAACAAAGAAAAGGTTTTGGAGCTCTTTGAGTCTTTCAAAGCAGATGCAGACACAGTTCTCCTCTTTCTTACGAGCATTCAAAAGATTTCCTTACATGTACGTGAGTCTGATGGTACAGAGCACATGATGTTTCAGGTTACATCAACCGGGAATACTGATGATAAATTAGAAAGACCTAACGCACTGAAGACAGTGAGTCAGGCTGTAAACAGCTATAGCGATGGTGCTCTCACTTCGAAAATAACATGCGTCACTTATAAGGTCAACATAGAGACACAGGATGAAATGGCCAAAGAGACTCAGAGGATGACATGGCTGGTTTGTAATGGTGTTGGGGGCAGAGGACTGTGTGCAGAGTTAGACTCTCTGGCAGATGAACTGAAGTTCATGCCTACCATTGGCATTGCTCTACCTCTTACTTTGATGAACAAAGAAGACAAAGGTGCCACATCTGGTTTCTCAGGACAAGCTTTTTGCTTCCTTCCTCTTCCTCCCGGAGAAGAGAGTGAGACAGGGCTTCCAGTTCATGTAAGTGGCTTTTTTGGACTCACAGACAACCGTAGGAGTATCAAATGGCGGGAGGTGGACCAGTGGAGGGATCCAGCAGCCTTGTGGAATGAGCTGCTGATAATCACTGTCACCCCTAGAGTTTATTTCACACTCATAACTGACACTATAAAAAGGGTGCAGACAGAAAAGGACCAAGACTTTCCACTATCCCCTACAGGGACGTATAGGGCCTGGCCAGACCCTAAGCAGGTCAAATCTCGCTGGAAACCTATCCTCAAGCCACTTTATGAAAGCTTACTGCAGCAACCAGTAATCTATTCACTCAATATGAGCTGGGTACAGGTAGAGCAGGCTGTGTTTTCAGACCTTGACACAGATAAGGACATTTCAGCGACTGTGATCAACTACCTCCAAGGCACAGGAATGCAGGTGGCAAAAGTATCTATGGTTGTGGACGCTGTCTTAGCTGCCTACATAGCCGAGTCCTCTGAGGTGAAGAAAGTGACTGCATCTTTGTTGCGGCAGGTGATCAGGAAGAACAAACCCAAAGGGTCCTCACAGGAGAAGCTGCTGCTGCTTGAGTTTGCACTAAGTGATGCTAATTACAGTGACCTCATAGGACTGGAGCTCCTTCCACTGCAGGATGGGACATTTACAACCTTTACATCTCCTGTCAGTGAAAAGGATGCCATTTACATTGCATCTGAAGAATACCCCAGGTAGAAAAAAACGGAATTTTATTTATTTATTTACACCTCATTAGGAGGCAAATTGCAGTCTGTATTACAACTGAGTTGATTTTCATGTCAAAATAACACTAAGTTGCCTATTTTCTCTTGCATTTACATTAGGTCTCTGTATCCAGGTCTTCAGGGTCGGTTCATGTTGGAAAACCTCAAACCTTCAGTAATGGGCAGTTTAAAGAAAGCAGTAAAAACGAGAGGTAATGTAACATGACTTATTTATAACAAATAATTACTTACACATAAATGCATGTATGTAAATGTCATTTTTACCTTGCATTCACATAGTGTCATTCAGGGCTGGGTATCACCACTGATTGTCTGAATCGATTAAATTTTCCGATTCATAAGGTCCCGATTCGATTCGATTCGATTCCCGATTTGATTCGATAGCAATTAATTAAGGGATATTTAAGTTACAACACCAATTCTGTTTCAATATGATTAGGATTCTCAAAGAAAACATATTAAAAAGGTTCAGGTTTACATAAAAAAAATGTACTCCAAAGCAGTTACATGAATGTACTTATTAAGTCACCTTAGAAAACAATTAATCTAGATGAATTGCCTTGAGGCTTGCTTGAATTTGCCTTGCCTGAAAAACATGTGACTGAGTCTCCAGTCATTGTCGCTATAATGAGAACAGGGTCCGAAATTAACTTTTTGACTCACCGACCAAGGTGGCTAGATGAAAAAATTCAAGCATATATTTTTTTACCAGCCGAAATAACAAATTTAGTTTTTGTCTCACTTACACATTTGTTACATTACATTTAATTGAGTTAGTAAAGTCATATGTTCTGTTGAATCAAGAGATGTAAATCACGGATTGAATCATTTTACCAGATTAGGAAATTGAGAAATTCAAAAAAATATATTTATACCTTTATTTTCTAAATCCACAAAAACAAGCTTTTCTCTCTATTTTACTTCGATAATGTAAAACACCTAATCTAAGCAGACTGTTTATTGTCGGAGGTGTGTGTTTCTCTGACTGCTCCTGCTGCGCGTGTTGGAAGACAAAAGTGGAGTCTAGTGATGGGAAAAGCAGAAGGTACTGAATCATTAGAATCAGTTCATTAAAAATATTTGTTCAAAAGATTCGTTCACCGAATCTTTCGGTGCTTAACCTGAGCTCTGACTGCGAATCAGATCAGAACGTGCGAATCACCAACACCAGGCCCACAGACTCTGTACTGAAACATGATCAGATTGAGACTGTCGTTAGTGGATGATAAAACAGTCAGGTGAGTTAAATTAAGTTGGATAAATAAGCCGTTTGCAAACTGACAGCAGCTATAAAAAAGCACATACATTTTCACGACACATAATTGTCAAATAAAATATTTGCTACTTCCTCGATTTTCGAGACATGAGAGGGAGATGGAGGGGCGGGCTTGAACAACACAGGGCTCTCGTCCTGTTCCCGTACTGTTCAGTACACAAATCAAATCACTAACTGACCAATGCCTCGGAGGCACCAGTATGAGACATGAAATGGAGAGCGACTCACTCTACTTGGCACGCCACTTGCGATCTAGAGAGAGAGACATGGGACGGGAGAGAGGAGAGTTGAACTGAAGTTGAGAAATGAACGACTCTTTTCAGTAAGTTATTCGGTTCAGTTCGTTCACCCATAAAATTCTGTCTTTTTGAACAAATAGTTCGCGAACGACACATCACTAGTTGAGCCTGCATTTACAAGCTCTACATCTAAAGAGTTTATAACGCAGCGCTGTTTCACAGAGTCTGTGTGGATGACGTTGCTTTTGTTAAGATAGCTACAGACACGGTGAACAGAGAAAAGTCGAACCGACCGTTTGACCGGATCACGTGTTTTCCCGACTCAGTCCTTACGGATCGACTCTGTTCTGTTGAATTTAAAGTAAACAGGAGCGCATGGTGGCTGGTACTCCAGTGTGTGTGTGCCTTTGTGAAGCACGTAGGGGTGTCTGCCCCCTCGATGCACCGTCATGTAGACAGCAGGGAAAAGTTGCTGCAGCTACATCAAACGCGCTTACACATATACTATGTGTATATTCAGTGACTGTCCTAATCCAATCCTCATAAAAATAAATGTAATCCATCCTGCTCACTGTACAGAAATACGTTCGAATTGTCCCTCCTCTTTTCACTATCCTCTTCACCTTAACCCCAGAAGCATTTAAGTGGCGGCCATGATAAGAGCCGATCGAATGATCTAAAAGCTAAGGAAAGGTGGGTCAATGCTTCCTTTATAACCTCCTTTAGCATAGGATACACTGGACTATCCTTTACGAAAGGAGATGAGATTTTGCCGCCCCACAATTCGTTGCAGCCGCAACATTTAAAGCGACTCGCACACCCGACCGTTCATGGAAACTAATGATGACCATAAAGGGACGCAGATCATGTAAGGGACATTTTTAGCCAGATGATGTTTTATTCAGCATATTTAATTCACGTAAGAATGCTTTGTGCAGTTTTAAATGTGTATGCCTAAAACATTATGTGTCTCTTGCATAAATGTAACAATTAATTTCATACAATCATACTTATTTTGGATGAATGTTGGTTTATGAGTGGACAGGAAGGTGCCATGAGCAAACTCTCCCCTTTTGTTACTCTTGCCTAGTATTCTATATTCCTTTTATTTCACTTCCTCGTGGTAATTAGGATTATTTCACCGGTATGAAGGCACAGAAGAAGTTTTTTAGATGCGTTTCACCACAGCAGACCCGACGTCATTCACCTCCGCCATCGCATAATTACGTAGCCTAGTGGCAATGCGGTTGGATTGTCAGAGCAACGAGATCGCCTTTCCCTAAGTCCTTTATGAATTCTCCTAACATCTTTCCTTAACCTCATGACGTTTTCCCCGGGGTTAAGGTAAAGTGGATAGTGAAAGGGGATAGGAGGAACTATTCACCCAAACTGATTCCAATGGATGAGGGGAAATGGAATGGCCTATTAAAGATTGAGCTTTGATTTTATGAATCGATATCAGATCTTTCATATGAGAATCGATTTAAATCAGAAAATCTGATCTAATTTTTCATCTTAACTAAAGTATTTGTATTAAAACCTTCACAGAAATGTGAAGGGGCAACTGAAGGCAGTGTAAAAAAAAAAAGTAAGGTGAGAGATCTCAAACTGCAACTTAAAAATTCATTAATTTCTGTCAAAACTAAGGTTGGGAATTGCAGGGTAATTCCCCGTACAATACCATGGCCTACAATAACAACAATGACATCGTGATACAGTGATTATGCAATTGATGTTATATTGTAAAACAATAATGTAATGTTCTATCAAGATTTAAGATTTACTTAAAAAATATAAAAGGACCAAAATAATCTAAATTCTGTCACTTTCAACTCTTATCACGCTTCATCTATTAATAAATTACTTTTCAGCCAAGTTTTACATTATTTCAAAGGCTTCATCGCCTGTGGCCAGTTAATTTATGTGCACGTTACCCTCATTCATGTCATAAACACCACCATTAGGAGACGGAAGTAGTGATATAGTGTGCCCAAGCAATTTCAATAACTGTATCAAATGAGTCAAGACAATATTTTGCTGTATCGAAATGTTGTTCCACCCCAGTCCCAGCAAGGTGTTAAATTTGTTAGGCTGATAGAAAATTTAGTCGCTAAGGAAATTGATTTAAAGTATGAGTGTTTTCTTTTATAACTGCATTAAACATATTAATAAGGTGATATTCATACCAAGATAGGCTATGAGCAATACATTATTTGGAGTAAACAAGCAAATCTATGTAAAAATAGACCTTAAACACCCCCATGTAGCTTGAACGGGATGATCATTGTGCTCAACTGTGAGACTGTAAGTCAGCTGAGGCTCATGAACGAAATATTGAGTATTCGACTATATGGGGTCACCCATAAAATGTTGCGATTAATTGGGATTCAAATTTGTAACTGTTAGACAACCCTTACAGGTATAGAAATGTTTAGACAGATCCACAAATCTGTACGCAGATCTACAAATGCACACACAAATCTGTACACAGATCATCAAATTCTTACACATATCAATTAATTCATCCTCAGATCCACAAATGCATACAAAGATCAACAAATGCATACACAGATTCACAAATGTGTACAAATTGACTTCAATGAAAAAATTGACCTGAGCTTGTATAACGCTTGTCTAGTCTTTTTCTTTGCAATCCTACTCAAAGCACTTTGCATGTCACATTAACCCATTCACACTACATTCACAAACTGATGGCAGAGGCTGCTATGTAAAGTGTCCATCAGTGTTAACTCATCCCATTGATACACACCCACACATCATTAATGCGGGAACAATTTGGGGTTCAGTGGCTTGCCCAAGGACACTTTGCCATATGACTGAAGGAGCTTGGGATCTATCCTGACCTTCCAGTTAAGGGGGAAGCTGACTCTGTCACTGACCCACGGCCACTTACCCGATCTGCATCTGTACAGAAATTCACAAATGCTGTCACAGATCCAAAAATGCAAACACAGCTCTGTACAGATCCACAAATGTGTACACAGATTTGCAACTTTGCAGAGCAATTTATTTATGGGCACATAATTATCAATGGCTTAAAAGCCAGCATCCCTGCATCCTTGTAAATTAATGACTTCGAGACCAGCCTGTGCGAAAATGATGAAAGGCGGTTTAATTAGCAAAAGGTAGTTTACACACCCTATATCACTTTGTGCAGTGGCTTTAGACAACGCACTTTAAGCCGTCAAAATAGGGACCTGAGTCTTTTTACTCTGGGAAATAAAAATACACACAAGGCATATCTCTTTTTAGATGTTAATAAATATATGCCCATTTACAAGTTCCATATTTTCAGATCTGGTTACACATATGTGGACCTTTGTATGCATATTTGGATCTGTGTACACATTTCTGGATTTGTGAACAGATATGTTGAGGCACTTGTGGATATGTGTATACATTTACTGATCCGTGTATAAATTTGTTAATGCATTTGTGTGTCTGTGAAACCATTTGTGGATTTGTGAAAAGATTTGTGTATGCATTTGTGTGCCTGTGTACAAAATTTGTGAATCTCTGGATGCATTTGTGGATTCTTTTACAGTTCGTGTTTGCATGTGTGGATTTGTTTTTGCAACTACACATACAATATTGCAACACTAATAGCTCCATACAAATACCTAAGCTATTTCTGGACTGATGGGCCAGTTTTTAAAATTTTTCAAAAAGTCAAATCTTCATGAAAGTGAAAACAAGTAGACTTGAAAGTGTCTAAAAGAATTGTCTTTTATTTTAGATGCAAGAGAGAGGCAGCCATGGAGTGCATCATTCATAATGGAAATGTTGAGATTGTAAGATCTCTGCTGGTTTTACAGCCTCTCAGTTAAGGACAGAAACAGTCTGAACAGCATTGTTAAACCTGATTATTGGCGTTAAACAAAGAGATTTGAATTCCTTTTGTAACCAGCAGATCCTCAGAAAGGCTGAAAGTATTTTAGCTTCTTCTGGACATGTGATGTTAAATGCACAGTATGTCAAATCCGCCGCCAGGGGGCTCTCAATCAAAATATTTGAGGTAATGTAAGTACTCAACAAAAAAATATATATAACATAGGCTTAGTCAATTATTAATTAATTTTGATATTTGAATGTAAACATTAGTCATACAATTCTACATACTATACCTTTAAGTGAATTGTCTCTGTTGCCATTAGGACATTGTTATGTTTTGCTAGTAAAACTAATCGTTTTACTAAATCACTCATCCCCTCTGCAATTAGATTACTTAATGCTCCTTAGGTTTTATGTTTTTACTCAACAGACTGATCCTTTTAATTTATTCATTCTAGTTGTTTTAAAAACAGTCTGTTTAATATTGAGTTCTCTTTTAAGGTCATATTAGATATATTTAGCTCTTTTGTATTTTTTTCTGTACATCACTGTTTGTTTTTTAAATTTATTGTGCTTTACTAGTAAAGCACAATAAATTAAGGTCTGAAATTAATGCATACAATTTTTTAACCGTGATTCATCACATGCTGTTTTGTCCCTTTGGATGCACCTTGGATAAGCCTCTGCAGTGTCTCAATGTAGTCACAGTGATGGAAAAGAACGACACAGCTGTGTCTGCTGCAAATTCTAGACAGCTCAGCGTTTTACTTTTCCATTTAGCTGTTTTCATTTATTTTTGTTCTGTAACAAGTTTGTTTTTATGTGGTTAAGTTAATGTTATAACCTTCCATCTGCCAGAAGGTCTTTACTTTATTTCAAAATAAAAGCATGATTGAATTAAATTAAAGTAATCTCAGTTTAAGACCATCAGAACTTCAAATTAAAAGCCTAACAATTTTTATTTACAAAATGAGAATTCATGGAATTTCAAACATGGTATTAAAAATGCGATTGCAATTTCGCAATTAATAAACATTTAATTGTTTGACAGCTATGTTTTTTTAATATACAAGCTGCTCCAAACCAATTGCCCAACTTGTCTAATACTGAATAATAAAATATTCCTTGTGTTTTAAACAGGCCGACCCTGCACTCAACTACAATTACTGAACCCTGAACGATCAGCTCGACTAATCAAGGAGATCCTTTCAACAGCATGGCCAACTAGAGACTTCATTGTCCAATGGGAACCTAGAAATGTACAGATGAAGCAGCCTACAGTTTCCTGGCTTAAGATGATATGGAAGCATCTCTATATACATTTTTCTGATGACCTAAGCACTTTTGAAGACATGCCTTTGATTCCACTTGTGCCACTTGAGGAAAGTATGGACAAGGTAAAGCTTCTTCGCCTCAAAACTCCATCCCCAATAATTGTTGCTGATGAGGAAGAGACACTGCTTTCTGGAAGTCTAATTGATATCATGGAAAAGCTGGGAGTAGTTGTGATAAAAAAGCTTGATTCATGTTTGCAGCATCCTTTGCTTAAAAACTACATTCACCCTTCCTCTCCTGGTATCCTTCTGAAAATTATGGATAGATGGTCAATACAGCGGTTATCCAGCCAAGTCTCTTCTTTGTCTGTCAAAGAGAAGATTGTGCTCAGAGGTTTTCTTGCAGGACTGTCTGATATTTCTGAGAGGGAAAAGCATACCCTGCTTGAGCTTTCCATCTTTGAGAAAGTTGGGACCTGCTCTGAAGGTACCACAACATTTACATCGTTGAGAGGAGCTAGGGCTTTACATCATAGAGCCAAATATCCACCAGATGTGAAATTATCTCTGAATCTTGTCTCTTGCTGTGATGAGGAATCAATTCGCCTTGTCAAGATTCTCAATGTGGAACAAATGAAAACAACGGAATTTTTGAAGATTATCATTCAAGATATTGATAAGGGGTTTTACACAACAGATGAAATAACCCAAATCATGCTTTGGGCACTTGCACATCTAGCTTTTCTAAAAAATGAAAACGTGTCTGTTGTTGGATGGCTTTCTTCACTTAAATTCATTCAGTTGCCTTGTGGAAAGCTAGTCAAAGCCTCAGATCTTTTTGATCCTGAGCTGGAGATTCTGCAAAATCTGTTCTACATGGAAGAGAAAACCAGGTTTCCCACAAGTACATTCAGGTCTTCACCTGATATTCTTTATTCACTTAGACAACTGGGACTTCGAAATGAAGTACAGCTTAGTGAAAAAGATGTGCTCAAAGTGGGATTGAAAATAGAGGAGTTACAAAGTTGCAAGGAACCTGAATGGGACTTGATAATCAAAAAAGCAAAAACACTCCTCCAAATTCTTAACAGACAAACCAAGCTGGTAAAATCAGCAGGTGCACAGGCATCATTGTTTAAACTTAAATGGGTACCTGTCTGCAGAGAAAGACCTCTAACATACCCTAAATCCCTTGCCTGGGTTGGAGATACTGTCAAAATCAGCTCTTTGTCTGAAATGTGTGACATATCCCATGCAGTGCTTGTGGGTTCATCAGTAGCTTTGGTTGAACACACATCTACAGGCATGAAAAAGGCGCTGAAACTATCTGCAGAGCCACAGGTGGATCAAGTTTTACAGCACCTGAAAGCAGTGATTGATTGGCATAAATCTCAAGCATTCACCACTGAGGATTGGTATCAATTCCAGCAGATCTTGTTTGACATTTATGGTTTCATGCAGGCTCATCTTGAGGATGCTAGAGAAGCAATGAAATCATTGCCTTTTGATTGGGTTTGGACAGGAAAGACATTCTCATCACCTGGCAAGACGGTCCTAAAACCCCTCACTGATCTTGACTTGCAGCCCTATCTCTACTCCCTGCCAAAGACAATAAGAAAGTTTCACAAACTTTTCAAGTTTTGTGGTTCAGTTGAAGAGGTTGTCCCAAGCCATGTGTTTGAAGTCATTAGCACAATACAGAAAATATGTGAAGTAGGGATCACCAACCAGGGAAGCAAGCATGATATCCTCCTTTTAATCAACATATTAAGATGGCTATACAACAGTCAGATACCTGTAGACATTAACATGTATGTGCCGATTCTTTCTTACAAAGACACAAGCAAACTAGTGATGAAGCCTATCCATGAATGCACCTACTGTGACATCAAGGTTGATGATTTGAATGACTTACTTGAAGATGCATCAGAGCCCATTATATTAGTCCATGATGACATCCCAATGAAAACTGCAGAGTGGTTGAATGTGCCATGTTTGAGCACCAGGTTAATAAACCCAGAGAATCTTGGTTTTGAACAGTCAGGCCAAAGAGAACCACTAACAGTCAGAATAAAGAACATATTGGAAGAATATCCATCTGTAGCAGACATTTTTAAAGAGCTACTCCAGAATTCTGATGATGCATGTGCAACAGAGTGTAGCTTTCTCATTGACATGAGAAAAAACACTGGAATCAGAGAGAATCTTCTTGATCCTGGTATGGTTATTTGTCATGGGCCCTGCTTATGGTCTTATAACAACTCTGTATTCTCAGACAATGACTTTCTGAACATTACACGGTTGGGTGGATCAGTAAAGAGATGTGAAGCAGACAAGGTTGGCAAGTTTGGATTGGGGTTTAACTCAGTCTATCACATCACTGATATTCCCATCATAATGAGCAGAGAGTTTATGATAATGTTTGATCCAAACATCAATCACATCAGCAAGCACATCAGAGATAAATCTAATCCAGGGATCAAAATCAACTGGAGCAAACAACAGAAGAGGCTGAGGAAATTCCCTAACCAGTTCAAACCTTTCATTAATGTATTTAACTGTCAGCTTCCTCTAGCTCAGGACTCCCCATACAAATACAATGGAACGCTGTTCAGACTTCCATTTAGAACAGAGCAGGAAGCATCAGTGAGTGAAATCAGTTGTCTGTACTACAACACCACAGACATCTATTCCCTGGTTGATGAGTTCAGCATATGTGGCCATAGGTTCATTCTGTTTACACAGCATGTGGGCAGTATGGTCTTAAAATACCTGAAATGTGAGGAACAAAATCCAGCAGGAGCACAAGATGTGGTCACCATCAACAAAAGTGTGTGGTCATCCAAGGCCTCATATGGACCTCTGAGTATCCTTAAATCAGCTGCAAAGGTTATGAAAAAAGTTTCAAGCACCAATAAGGTACCTGCAGATGTTCCCAAGTCTGGCTGTATCATACGCGTGTTGGTGGAGGAGTTTCACAATGTGTTCAAACGTATTGTTGATCTTCACTCTCCACTGTTCAGAGGTTCAGAGGAAGATCCTAACCAGTACTTTGAGATGGCTGCAAAAGGTGTTCAGACAAGAAGACTTACAGATGAAATGCCCCAAAAGGCAGTAGATGTTACCAACTGGCTCATTTGCTCATGCATGGATGTAACTGAGGCCCTAAAGTTTTCCCTCAGTGACAGTGGCGTAAGACTTGGACTTGTGCCTTGTGGAGGAGTTGCTGTTCTGCTTGCAGAGGAAGAGGATCATAAATGGACAGTAAAGACCAGTGCAACACCAATCGGAGAGGTTTTTTGTTACTTACCTCTTAGAATCAAAACAGGTCTTCCAGTCCACATCAATGGCTGTTTTGCAGTGACATCAAACCGAAAAGAAATCTGGAAGACTGACACTAAAGGACAATGGAATTCTGTGTTCATGAGACATGTCATTGTCCAAGCATATTTAGCAGCACTCACAATGCTACGTTCAATGGCTGAAAGTGGAGAACTGCTCAACTACAGTTATTATGCAGCATGGCCAGATCCAAGTCAAGTGCATGATGATTTCACACTGATCAGCCAGGGTGTCTACCAAGAAATAGCAAAAGGGGGTGACAGTGAGCATGCAAAGGTTTTCTCAGACAGCAAACTCTGGGTGTCCATCAAATACGTCAGATTCCTTGATGATGCCTTACTATGTAGGGCAGATATTGGGCCTGCTGCTTTCAAGATATTCTTGAAATACCTCAAGAAGAGTGGCTCACAAAAGCTTTGTGCTGTTGAGCTGCCTGACTGGGTGAAGGATGGGTTTGACGATGCTGGATGTAAAGGGAAGTTAATGGAAAACACTCTCACAGAGAAGCAGTTCTTTTCAGATGTATTTTTCCCTCACATCCAAGAAATAGAGAAAGAGCTCCGTGATCCCCTGATGCATTATGTCTTGAATGAGAAACTTGAAGATTTTGCATCAATTCTCAGGGATACTCCTTGTATCCCATGCTCTGGTCCCACTAAAGATCTGGTTTTGCCTTCCCGGCTCATTCATCCAGAGGGGAGAGTTGCTAAACTCTACAACACTGATGATGGAAGATTTCCTGAAGGGACTTCTAAGGACTATGTCAACCCTGTTTGTTTAGTGAAGCTTGTGGAGTTGGGCATGGTAAAAGATGATCTGTCATGGGAGGACCTTATTGAACGTGCTCAATCTGTTATTGATCTTAATGATAGCGACCACACAGCTGCATGCTTTCGTAGCAGTTTAATACTGAGTCTAATTGATGAGAAACTGAAAATGAGAGATTTAGGAGCAGCTAAACTTTCAGAGAAGCTAAAGGACATCAAGTTCCTTCCTTTCCTGACAAGACCTGCAGGCTTCTCACTGCCATGGCATGGGAATAACTTTTCTCCAACAACATTGTTCTCCTCTGGAGAACTCTTCACAACGGAACACCAGGACACAGTGTGTCTGATGAAGCCAATCTTGAATGAAAATTCCCCATCTTTCAAAGGTTGTGGTTCAATGTCACTGGCTGTGAAAGAATGTCTTGGTCTAATAAGGAAGCCATCAGTTGGACTGGTTATCAGTCAACTTAAGAAACTGTCTAAATCATTTGACGGTATCACACTGTATCAGGAGAACATAACAAATGCCTGTTACAAGTTTCTTCATGAGGAAATGCTACAGGATGAGAAGGCAAAAGGACAAATATCTGAGGAACTAAAAGCGTTCAATTCCATCTTGGTGGAAAACACATATGTCAATCCTCCCAAAGTTGCTTTCCACCTGAATTTTGATGCAGCTCCACATCTTTATCAACTCCCTAACAAATACAGAAACAGCTGCCGTGAACTCTTTGAAAATGTTGGGGTACAGCCAAAGTACACCGTTGAGGATTTCTCTGCAGTTCTTGAGACTGTGAAGCAAGAATGTGGCCAAAACTCACTAAAAGAGGAGAGTTTTCAGTTGTGCCGCAGAATTATAAGTGAAGGAATATGGAGTTTAATACGAGAAAGGAACCAAGAATACTGCAAAGAAAATTATGGTGGGATTCTTTTACCGGACTCCAAACTGACATTGCAGCCATCAAAATCACTATGCTACAATGACTGTCCTTGGATCAAAGTCAAAGACTCGTCTGTTAAATACTGCCATGGAGACATTCCAAGAGAGGTAGCTGTGAAATTAGGAGCTGTCCCAAAACGCCACAAAGCCTTGGAGAGATACGCCTCAAATGTCTGCTTCACTCCGCTTGGGAGTGAGTTTGGACAGAAAGAAAAACTCACGAGCAGGATAAAAAGCATTTTGAATGCTTATCCATCAGAAAAAGAAATGCTAAAAGAGCTGCTGCAAAATGCAGATGATGCAAAAGCAACTGAAATCTACTTTGTTTTTGATTCAAGGACACACCCAACTGACAGAATATTCGATGACAAATGGATCCCAATGCAAGGCCCTGCCCTCTGTGTATACAACAACCAGCCTTTCACAGAGGATGATGTCAGAGGTATACAAAACCTTGGAAGAGGAACAAAAGAGGCCAATCCTGGAAAAACAGGTCAGTATGGCATAGGATTCAACTCTGTTTATCACATCACTGATTGCCCTTCCTTCATTTCAAACAATGACATTCTATGCATCTTTGACCCACATGCACAGTATGCACCTGGAGCTACATCTGTGAGTCCTGGGAGAATGTTTAAAGACTTAGACTCTGACTTCAGATCTCAGTTTTCAGATGTACTAAATCTTTACTTGGGCAGTCATTTCAAGTTAGAACACAGCACAATGTTCCGCTTTCCCATCCGCTCCACAGAGATGGCAAAGACATCAGAGATCAATTCTGTCCCTGCATCAGACAGAATGGTGCAAAACCTTCTGGATAAGTTAAAAAATGATGGGGCAGAGCTTTT
The DNA here is from genome assembly GCF_963930695.1 of Labrus bergylta. Taxonomy (NCBI): domain Eukaryota; kingdom Metazoa; phylum Chordata; class Actinopteri; order Labriformes; family Labridae; genus Labrus; species Labrus bergylta. The sequence goes on along the minus strand of NC_089205.1, from coordinate 10,667,327 downwards.
AATGTTCCTCAACCACATGGAGAAAATATCAATCTGTGAAATTGATAATGTATCTGGAGAACTAAAAGTACTCTATTCTGTAACAGCCAAAATTACAGATGGTGATCGGCTTAAACGTAAACAGTTTCATGCATCAGTTGTTGATAGTGTGACTAAAAAGAAGCAGCTCACTGCAATCCCAGTCCAACAGATAACCTACACAATGGATATGGAAGACACTGATGGAAATATGACAACATGGATGGTGTGTAACCGATCCGGCTTCCCGAACATTGAAAGCGTCTCAAAAAGTGTGATATCAGCTCACAAAAATTTAGACATAACTCTTTTTCCACGTGGAGGCGTAGCTGCATGTGTAAGCCAAAACTACAAAAAAGCACACAGAGCTTTCTGCTTTTTGCCCCTCTCACTGGAGACGGGTTTACCATTTCACGTAAATGGCCATTTTGCATTAGACTCTGCTAGAAGAAACCTATGGAGAGATGACAATGGAGTGGGAGTCAGGAGTGACTGGAATAACAATTTGATGACATCATTGATAGCCCCTGCCTGTGTGGAATTGCTGATACAGCTTAAGCATAGATACTTCCCAGGTCCTGATTCCACTCTAACCATTCTACAAGGAACACCACTACATGTGGTTAAAGATACATTGCGAAAGTATCTGTTTTTCTTCCCAGTCAACAGACTTGATATACAACCTGATTGGTACTGTCTGGTTAAAGCAGTTTACTACTGTATCCATGCTGACCTGAAGCGCTTACTCCCTGTAGTCAAAGCAGTGCAGTATGACAACTCTGAAATGCACTCTGTTGTTTACATTTCATGGGTGACTACATCGACTGCAAACAAGGACAGAGCCTTTTTTGACAACCTGCTACAAGATGAGCTTCAGCACTTGAAAAACACAGAGTACAACATCACCTCAAGAAAGTCTGTGGCTGAAAATGTTTACAGATTGAAAACCCTGCTTCTGGACATTGGTTTCAACCTGGTTTACAGCTGTGATGAGACAGCAAATCTCTATTTCTGTTTGAAAGATGCAGGGATACCTGTTTGTTTTGTGACACCAGAGGATGTCCGCATCTTTATACAAACCTTCTCATCACCAGACACATCTTGCAATATTGGAAAACTCCCCTGCCGTCTCCAACAGTCAAGCTACAAGCTTGTTCATAACTTGAAACTTCTAGTTGACTATTGCTTTAAAGAAATAGAAGTGGATGAAGTCAAAATTGAGGGGTTGCCTCTGTTGATAACAATGGACAATATGATTCAGGTGTTTGATTCCAAGAGACCAAAGTTCCTGACAATACATCATGAGCTTATCTCATCAAGGAAAGAATTGTTCATGAATACGTTGTACATTAAGTACAGCAACATCCTTTTAAAGGAAGGAATTGCAAAGAACTTTGACATCGGTTGCTTTGGTGATTTACTGGGGTCAGTTCTTCCAAGAGAGTATCGAACAAAGATCCCTGTAAAATGGAGAGACTCCTTTGCAAGTGAATCTTGGTTGAAGAATGTGTGGAACTTCATCAGTGAAAATATTGATGTAAAGGAAGATCAGGCGGACAGCAAGCCCAGTTTTGACACAGTACTTGATATTCTGAAAGACTGGGCTTTGCTACCAGGAATTAAATTCATGACAAGGGAAAGGATAGTTGTCCCTGAGCAAGATGTACTTTTACCTCTGAGTTTGATAAACATAGCCCTTTTTCCTCATGGCCAAAATGACAAAGTTTTTCACACTCTAATGAAAGCAGGGTGCATCCAGCTTGCAGTAAACAAAGTATGTGTCAAAGATAACCCCATTATTCCCTTTCTAGCGCAACGAACTGCAAACATTGAAAATCCATCAAGTGTTCTAAATGCTTTAGACTACATGATTCAAACATCTGCATTCAAAACAGCAAACTTGACTGACAAAGACTTTGAGGCTCTAATGTTGTATTTCAACTGCAATCTAGCTAACCTCACACAAAAGGATACACAGAGGCTGAAACTCCTACCATGCTTTAAATCAGTAAGTGGTAGATACATCAGCATTGCAAACAACGGAGCAAACTATGTCCTCACAAAAAGCATTCCGACTGCAGACATTGAAAAATGGGCTCATACAGTCTCCTCTTCCTTTCTTGCTGACAATCAGCAGCTGAAAGATCTATACACCTTCCTTGGCTGCATTCCAATTGATGACTTGGAAATCTACCTTCGACATCTCCTGCCAAAGTTTGAGAGTTTTTCCTATGATGCTAAAGTTGAACATATTATCTACTTGAAAGAGAGATTTTTGTCAATGGAAGAGTCATGGGAGATGAAGGATCAGCTTTTTGATAAGTTGGAGGGACTGTGTTTCATCTATGACTACTCTAACAGACTCCGGTCAGCCAAGTTTTTCTATGATGAAACAGTGAAGGTGTTTGAAGTAATGCTACCTGCAAAATCATTCATACCAAGTGACTTCTTTAAGAAAGTTGAGCAAGTGTCAAAACCCAAAAATGGGGCATTTTTTCTGACCTCATGGACAACCTTTCTGAGAAGTATTGGTCTTAAGAATGTAGTTTCACAGCAGCAAGTTCTACAGTTTGCAAAAGAGGTCAGCATCAAATCCCAAACAGAGGGCTGGAACAAAGAAAAAGTGCAAACCATTGTAGATGTTCTCTTAAACCACATCTTCAAAGAGAGGTCAGATCTGTTTCAGGGTACTTTTCTTAAAGAGCTCTCAATGATACCATTCCTGTATCCAGAGAGAGCTCCAAAGGAGCTTATAAAGCTTCATTCGCAGTACCAAGACATGAGTGGCACACTTTCTCTGATTCGTTTTAGTGGGTCTCAGGTAAATCCAAAGTTCAAGCAAACAGATGTCATTCATCTCCTTTGGACATCTTGCTCAATTCTACCTGAAAAAGCTACACCATTATGCATTAAGGACCAGGAGGGAAGTGCACTGACAGGACAGGAACAACTTGACCAAGTACTAAACATATTAGGCGTCAACTTGGACCCAATGTTGGAAAAAGTCATAAGCAACTGCAAGAATATCTGCAACATATCAAGTCCAGATGATGAAATGGTGAAAACCAGAAACAAAGTTTTAAGGTCCACCTACGAGTTTCTCAGTGCAGATAAAAGAGATTTCCGTTACCAGCTCCATGGGGTGTCTTTTGTCATGGTGGAAGATGGCTGGAAACTGCTAAAACCTGAGGAGGTTGTCATTAATTTAGACAATGAATCTGACTTCAAACCCTACCTGTATAAATTACCTCTAGAACTTGGTACTTTTCATCAGCTGTTCAAACTTCTTGGTACAGAAGATGTTGTGTCAACTAAACAATATGTCGAAGTACTCTGGAGAATTTACAGAAGTTCAGAGGGCAAGCAGCTGGACCCAAATGAAATGAGAACAGTAAAAAGGGTTGTTTCAGGGTTGTTTAAGTCTCTCCATAATGATCCAGTGGAGATTCGCAAAGATCTCGAAAATGTAAGAGATTTAACATTTTATATGCCAAGTCATGATGGTAGGTTAGCAAAATCTAGTAGCTTGGTATTTGATGATGCCCCACACTACAAGAGTAGAATTCATGGTAACATTGGAGTTCAGATGCTTGTGGATATGAGCCAGTGCTATCTTGGCAAAGATCACTCCTTTCACACAAAGCTAATCATGCTACTTCCACAAAAACTTAGGCCAAGACTGTTAAGTAGCATTCTTGAAGAGCAACTTGATGAGGATTCTCCGAAAATGTGCCAGTTTGGAGCTCTTTGTTCACTTCAAGGACGCCTTCAGCTGTTGCTGTCATCAGAGCAGTTTATCACAGGACTGATCAGAATAATGAAACATGAGAATGACAATGCATACCTTGTGAACGAGGAAAAAGCCATACGTCTCTGTAAAGCACTCTGTGAAGGTTTAAAAGTATCTTGTTTTGAAAAACTCCAAACAACTTTAAGAGTGAAAGGATTTAGTCCAATCCCACACAGCCGCAGTGAAACGCTTGCTTTCTTGAAGAGATATGGGACAGCTGTGATTCACCTTTACATTCAGCATTCAGACAGCAAAGACATTAATTTTCTTTTAGCGCTGGCAATGACACTGAAATCTGCCACAGACAATTTGATATCTGATACATCCTATCTGATTGCCATGCTTGGCTGTAATGACATTTACAGAATCTCTGAGAAGTTGGACAATCTTGGGGTAAAGTACGACTCAACAGAGCCTTCAAAACTTGAGCTTCCCCTCCCTGGAACCCCAATACCAGCTGAGATACATCACACACTCCTCATGGATCCTATGAATGTATTTTATCCAGGAGAATATGTAGGTTACCTTGTGGACTCTGAGGGTGGAGAAATGTATGGGTCCTACCAGCCTACATATACATATGCCATCATTGTTCAAGAAGTAGATAGAGAAGAGGAGGAAAGCACAAGTTTCCTCGGAAAATGCTTCCAGATTGACATTGGTTACAGTGAGTACAAAATAGTCAGTTCCCTTGACTTGTACAAATTCTCCCGACAAGATGACGGTAGCCAAGTCCGTGACTCCAGTGCCCCATCAACTCCTTCAAGTCCAAACAGTTGTTCCTCAAGTCTACAAATGACCCCTCCCCCTTTTACTGGTAAGGAAAATCTGAGACCTCCCCCTCAAAAACAGTCACCAAGAAAGATCAAGCTTCTTGCAGTGCCTGAGATTTTGAAGGAAGTGACCTTAGTGGTTGAACAAGCTTGGAAACTTCCTGAGTTGGAGAGAAAGAAAATAATCCGACGATTGTATCTCAAGTGGCATCCAGACAAAAATGCAGAAAATCTGGACATTGCCACTGAAGTCTTCAAGCACTTACAGATTGAGATCAATAGGATGGAGAAACAATCTGTGGCTGATCAGCAAACTACAGACAGGGCTTCAAGGAGATCCTACTCAACACCATCATCACGCTTCCAGTCAGAGAAGTTTTCATTTCAAAGGTTTTATTCATCATGGAACCAGGAAGCAACGAACCACAAGTCTGAAAGACAGCAGTTTAGGGAACATTATACAGGCTATGCAGGTTCCTCGCACTCTCACCGTTTCTTTGTGCCTCCTACTTTCAGGACAGTTGGTAACCCTGTGGAAGCCCGGAGGTGGCTTAGACAAGCAAGAGCCAACTACTCTGCTGCTCGGAATGATCTTCATAAAAATGCCAATGAGTGGGTTTGTTTTAAATGCTACCTGGCAACAAAGCTTGCCCTGATAGCTGCTGACTATGCAGTCAGAGGAAAGTCAGATAAAGATGTGAAACCAACTGCCCTGGCTCAAAAAGTTGAAGAGTATAACTCCCAGTTAAAAGGCCTTGCCAAAGATGTTCAAATCCTGGAAGGATATGGTGTGGACAGCCTAAGAACTCGCTATCCAGATCTCTTGCCATTTCCACAGATTCCCAATGACAGATACACATCTGAGGTGGCAATGAGAGTGATGGAATGTACCGCACGGATTATCATAAAGCTTGAAACATTTGTGCAGCAAAAAATATAATAATGTCTTGAATCTACAGTATGAATAAATCCTCTGTGTAACAGATGATAATAGAGGATATTCCTTGCTGTGTGCGATACGACAAAAAATTATTTTTTTTAGCTGGCTGCATATGGCATATATGCAGTTTCTACCAGTAATGGTGATTTTGTGGCCAATGTTAATTTATTAATGTATGGCTCACTATATATATATATATATATATATATATATATATATATATATATATATATAATATATATTTTGTTTGTCAAAGTTCAAACACTGATTTTATATTAGCTAAATGTTTTGCCACACAAACACACAGACCCAGTTAAAACAACGTCTAATCAATGTTTAATGTCAAATACTTCAACAGCTGTCATTTTTTAAAATAAAAACTTTTGTCTCTTTTTTTAAGGGGTTATTTCATTTCTGCAAAGACTGTACATTTTCTGTAACGTGAAGTCAATCACTTCTTCATGAAGTGCCATACAGCCTTTTTTAAGTGCTTCAGTCACACCAGCAACTTGGGCCAATCTTTTAGTGATTGAAATGTTTTTTTTTTTTACTTTCAAAACATTTTTTTTCCTCAGGATTTATTTTATATTGTAACTGCTGCATTATAGCATTATAGAGTCATGTGAACACATTTGATTCCTACAGAAATCATTAGGGGTGTATTCAGGTTGTCATGGTTCTGTGCATGCAGGCATACAACAAATGCGTCTGAATTGAGATGAAGGGCTATAACACATGGCAGTATCCACATCCAGGTGGCAATAATGCTTGTAATTGTTTTCTAACCGCTATTTAACAACAACCGCAGAAGAAGAAGCAGATGCGATAAAACCAAAGGGGAAGAAAAGTAATATATCAAAAGAACACAGCATAGCTAGAAGACCTGCTTGTTTTCTGCAAATCAATTGTGTGGGGAAACCTCAGATTCCCATTGCCATATGTCATTGGACACATGTTGAATATACAGATGAATATTAAGACAGCATTACCCATGGGCACCTAACACAGGAGTAAAGCAAAATAAAACATGTCTGCCAATATGTGAATTTACCCAAACCTCGTTAGTATGTCCCATCTTGTGTGCACACAAAAAAATCTGTGGTCCTTGCCATTTACTGGCATATACGAGTGGTGATTGACCACGAGGGGTTCCCTGCACCTTCTGTTGCACTAACTACAGATTGATGGACCCCATGTGTGACTTGAAGCTATCTCAGTCACAGCACACTTGCCTTGTTCTTAAAGGCATTGTTGTTGCATTATTTAGGCTTTAGGCTTTAGGCTTATATTTTTGTGACGATTTATTATTATTTGTCCTATGCCCTGGCTCAAATTCCTGTGAGATGAAAATGAAAAAATGAAAACATTAACACAATAGCATCAGCTTCCCAAGAAATAGGAAAATAATTGGCCAGATAATGGCACTGTAGTTAAGGAAACAAAATAACATGAAAGACCATGCCCCTCACACTGTAAGTCATATTGACACAAGTCCAGCTAATTTTGCTTTACAAAAAAGCCTCTTGGACTCTCGAAGTCAGCCATGATGGATTTTTGGCAACAACATTCTTTTTTCCTGAGTTTCATTCAATCTGTGGACGGGTGGATAAATGGGGGATCATTACGTCAGCAAACACTGAAATGCTGCAGGATTTGTGATGATGAAATGACTGATGGTTCTCACTCTTTTTTTAAACAAATTTAAACCAGCTGAAAGTGACATTTTTCAACATGTTGAGGTTTGAAACCTGCCAGTTGCAGTTAGTGGCATAAAAAGGGCTGGAACTCGTTACGTTTGGCAAGCAACTTCTTTTTTTTGTTTTTTGTTTCATGTTTATTACACCAACCAGGACAACACAGAATCTTGTATATCAAACATGTTGATTTACACTGTGCCATTGTAAGGCCTAATAAATTCCCCTAAAATAAATTGTGTGTTTTTATTGTTTAAAAATGTCTCTTTATAAAGGTTTTAACAGAGTGTAATAAAAATTTAAGTTACTTTTTGGTTGTTATTTTGCATGAGTCTTTAAATATCTTATTTCAAGTGTCTTAAGCAATGCAGTGTCTTGCAATGAAAAAAATACTTTCGGAAAGAACTTAAGAAAAAGTATATTGAATTAAAAATGTGTATTATTGTAATTGACAGCAGTGGCTCTAATGTTTTATTTAAGGGATAAGGTTCATTTTGGTACAGGGACACTTATATCCTCACCACATGGGATCAGGCTTCAATTTAAACCCTGGATTATTCTGTTCATTTCAACAATCTCTGCCCTATTTTAACTGTCACTCTTCAGTCCTATCAAATAAATACACTGGCAAAAAAAAGTGAAATTATATGTAAATAAATACCTAGACACAGAGAAGAACAATGCATAGTTTATTCAACAAATTTATTGATTAATATGTAGTTATGTACTATTGTTTGGCATATTGAAAATGACAGTACAGCATCATGAGATGGTTATTATGCCTAACTTACATACAGAAAGGCCAGAAAATTGTGCTTAACACAAAGTCGGTAGAACCAACACATAACCCTTTGTAATACAGGTCAACTGTGAACATCGATTTTAAAAAGAGGCTAATATAAGTTACTTGTCATGCATATTGTGTTAAATGCACATAGACTCTTGGCCATCAATAAAGATACTAAGCAAACACCGGCCTTTCAAGATTACTTGCAAGAAAAAGCGTCTGTCTTGTTATTTATACATCATTACATGCTTATGCAGTGCAAACTTAATAATCTTACAAACTGAAAAAACAGTCACACACATGATATCACAATAGTAACATGAGGAAATAGTATCTTTGTCCCAAAAAACAAATTAACAAAACAACAAATAAGTCTAGTGTTTTGTCTAAATAAATTGAATCTTTTAACCCTGAATAAACTTTGACACTACAAAGAATATTTGTAAGATTTTCTCTCATTTTTACCCCTAATAATTCTAATAACAAATATGTTAAACAACACTATACCAAAATAACTCTTGAATATTCAAGGGTTATCTTTTACTACATTATTCTTACAAGCCCTTGATATGTGTCAGATTATATACAGCACCGGAGGGTAAAACTGCATTATGTAAACTCTTAAGAGCTCATCATTGCCCATATATGATACTATTTGTGGAAAAATAATTCTCCATAAAGCTTTGAGATGAATTTGGAAGAGATTGCAAATTGGGTCTTGCATGTGACTAAACATCTCTAAAAATGTATACCAGCTGCCTTTTTTTAAGGGATCAGTTGGAGTTAAACACTGAGACCATCACAGATTGTCTGTTGTATTAAAAAAAATACTCATGTATGACGGTATACAGTTGTGCATGTTTCCTTTCAGATGATGGAGCAAGAGAGATTGTCATGTCCTAGCACTGCTGATTCTCGCTGCAGGTGGAAGTGACCCCAGCTTTTGAAAGGAAGAGCTTACCACTCGGACAGACACAGACCTCGTAGAGACCCTGTGTATTTCCAGAAACCCCTCCTTCGCTCAGGGGCAGACTTGGCAAGCGCACAGTTTCAGCATCCAGCACCAGCTGCATAACACAGTGTGGAGAGGAAATACAATTCAACCAGAAATATATCCCTATACACTTCATGGTAAACAGTGTGGCAGGAGATAAACAAAGATGTCCCACATTGCCTAACGTAGTGCCCTGTGAAGAAGACATATTGAATAGAACGTGATATATGAACCAACATTTCTTTGGAAGAATACGAATAAAATCAGATCAGAATATGATCATTAAAATAATCTGCGTAGAATTAACACAGAGTTTTTATTTTATAACGATAACAGCAAATTGCCGGTGACTTTTACCCTGTATCTACCATTTCATAAAAACAGAATAACTGATTAAAAAAAATTATTTTATCAGAATCAACCACTTAACGCTTTTGAAACAGTAACATTTCCCGCCAAAAACTCAGAAGTTTCTTTTACCTGGACAATGAACATATATACATAATTACAACAGTATAAAGCAGAATTGGAGAACTAAAGTAGTAATGAGCCCATGCAATGAAATCTGAGAGCTAATTTTGGAAAAAAAAAACTTAATATATGGAAGCTCCTGAATTTCCCGGATGTAACAGACAGAAGTATAAAGTAGCATGTTGCTAAAAAGCAGCTTTATGCATTCCCTTGGTAATCAAAAGGGAAAAAATCATGAAGAAGTTCAGACTTCTTAAAGTTGTGAGCGGTTTTCTTACCAGTCCTTCACTTGACTGCAGAAACACATCCATGTTAGAAGCAACTTCTATGTTGCCAGCCAGTGCTTTGATATGAACTCCTTTTGGTGCAGCCATACTGAGAGAGCGAGTAGGAGACTCCAACCTAAAGCAAATCAGCTCATTATTACACAAAAACTGCTTTCAACCATTATGGAGCCCATACTGTCAAAGTTTTACCAACAATTCTAATCTTAAACTCTTAAACAAATCTGAGAAATAAGAAGTAGGGTAAAGTTTAAGATGGGAAAATAAATATAGATAGACTTTATATGGCATGGACATCATATTTACATTGGACAAACCAGATGCATTGTTTAAGTGTTTTAGCATATATGCTAGTTCTCAACACCTGGAGGCTTGTGAAAGAAAACAATTAAAGATAGGAAGAAAAGCAATAAGACACCCTCATAAGACAGTTGAAATACTAACCTCAGGTCTTTCAAAGGTTCTGATTTCAGCTGGGGTACCTCCACCGAATTCTGGAACAGCCCACCTTCAGGACCTAACAGAGAGAGGAACACACATTGGTATACTTGACCTTTGGTTACATAAAATCTGTGTGTAATAGAATCTGCTGCTGCCTTAGGGTCTGATTCACATATTATGTCAGAGTGTGTAAAATGTAGTGTTGTACTTGATCGTACCAATTGCAATGCTTGCAGCATATTCCAAGGATTTCTTGTCTATTGTACTACATCAAACTTGCATCAAGTGTTGTCGAGTTGTGACATGCATTATTCCCAGAGTATAAGTACTGACTTTGGGGATCATCTACATAATCTACATTATTTTTTGCATAATTGTAAAGATGACATTTTTGGCTTTTTGGGAAACTTCCTGGCTTTTATTTGACAAAGGTTTCACAAAGGTTCTTCACAATTCGAGAGAGCAAATATGATTTAAGAGGTGTTTGTAAGTTTGTTGTACAAAATGCAAAAAAGTTATTAAAAGCAGATGTGTTTCAGTTGTTGGGGTTAAATTATGGAATGATGCCGACATACATATAAGATTCAAGATAATGAAAAGAACGGGGCTGTGGCTCTGACTTATGGGCAGAGGAGCAGCTGTGAATGCTGTTTCTCCTGACAGTGTTATCGAGAATTACCGCTCAGTGCAGCTCCGCTAATGCTCAGAGTGATTAATACAGTCAATTATGGAAAGTGCTTTACAATCAATGTCCCTTATTGCCATCTATTTGAGGTGCTTTTATTTTGAAGCAGTCCCTCTCATGGGACCTGAACATCAGGATCTTCCTGCTCTTTTGCATTACAACCACCTTTATGTCCAACAGCTGTGTTGGGCTTTGTATGCAAAGCCCAACAGAGACTCTACTTTCTCAGTCAGCTGAGGAAATTTGGGGTTAGCCAGAAAGGTATGACTCATTTCTATCGAGCAGTCATAGAAAGCGTGCTGACCTTCTCTATCCTGTCCTAGTATGGTAACACGACCAGCCAGGATAAACAACAGCTAGAGAAAGTAGTGCCCAGAGCCTCCAAGATCATTGGCTGCAGCCTGCCTACCATAGCCTCAAACTATGACACCAGAAGGGAAAGCTAGAAACATCACCACTGACTCCTCCCACCCAGCACATCACCTGTTCACTCTTTTGCCATCAGGGAAGAGGTTCAGAAGCTTCACCAGCAGAACATCACGCTTCAGAGATAGCACCTACCTCCAAGCCATACGACACTTAAATATGGCTTATCGTTTTCATCTTTTTTTTCTTTCTTTTTTCCCCTGTTACCTACATTATGTGCTGCATTTCTTGTACAGTATGGACTGGACAGACAGTCTGTCACCATTATTATGGTACTATGTACTTTTGGACTGCCTCACTCTGCACTATGGACTGTCCGCCCATGCACTAATGCCCCCCTACACTAGGGACATCCATTCGCCATTTGCACTATGGGCTCCGTAGTTAAGATTAAATAATTCTGATGTTAATGAGATATTGATCTAAATCTGGATTCAAACGGATGCATTTTGTCGCCATTTCCCCAGAACTCACTCCAAACTTTTGGTGAAACTTTATGCCGTTGCGTGTAGCACCATCTGCTGGCGTAACCTGGTAAGAGCACTATTGTGAGGATGTATTGTTTTTTCTTTAATCAGACAAACGGGTGAGTGAGCAGGACACGAAAGTAGTAGATCTTTCTGCCGAAAAACTAACCTAGCCACCCATAAGAGCAGGCTCGGTTCTTGAACAAAATGACTAAGAGTGCATCTGAGATTAAAGGGGGTGCAGCTCTAGTGACCTGCAACAACAATGAAAAATAGCATGGGTGTTACAGGTCCCTCATGTGGTCAGACAGGTCTCGTGAACCAGTCATCATGGATGTGATAAACACGATCTGAATCACTATTGTCATTTTAAAGTCATGATTACATATTTAAAAAAACAATCGTTATTTTTTGCGTTTATTCAAGTGAGTGTGCACAAATGTAAAATGAGGGCGCAATGCAACCTTTTGCACCCACGTAGACATGGATTAAAGACCGAAAAAGATATATAGAGACTTGTAAAAGATTATAATAGCCTAAGCCTAGCCTAAATAAAGATGAGACCGACTGGAATTCATCGCCATCACTGCTGATGAGTTAGCTATTAGTGAAATTTGCATTTTAGCACTGATAGGTTGTTTGCATTTCAGCTAATTAATTTTAGCTTGAATATTGTTTAAAAAAAAAGTTGGGAATAGCGAAAACATGATTCAACTTGGAATGATGTTAAATTAACCTGGTAAAACTTAATGTGGTTAAGTTTTAGTGGGGGCCTAAGGGCAAGATCAAACAGACCCTGGGTGCATCTGCTCCAAAAACGCCTTGGTGCATCTGGGGAAAAGCAGCTGGACGTGCCATTGGAGCAGGTCTGCTTGTGCATATGGGCGACCAGATAAAATAAGTGGTAAAAATTGATTTTAGCAAACGTTGAGATCTCCGTATTGCTTTGCTCACTAGGAGGGAGAAGGAGCGGATTGGGATCTACTGTAACTGTATAATTCTACCAGTGATGTGTTCAGTCTGCCTGTGCTCCGCCATGGCAGCAGAGCTGATAGGTTTCACTTTATGTGTGAGCTTCAACTGGCTTCGCTGAGTCTCAGTTCTGCAGCAGATATGCAATGATTCAATTTTAGCCGGATGCCAGAGCACAACATTAAATACGGTAAATGAATAAAAATAAAACACTGTTTTGACGCTATAGAACATACAGTATTTTACTGTAGGCCTACTACATCAACCAAACGTCATGATACTTATTCATGGTAGTAACTCAACCCAAAAAAAAGTGACAAATCCAAGCAAGTCCACGCTTCTTTAACTCCCTTAGATGGGAACAACTACCTTATGTGTGTTTTTGTTGTGTTTGTACTGGTTTTATACATTCAAGTATCTCGCATTGTCGCACGTGGTTCTGTAATTACTCCTTGGTCTCGCGAGTCCAGATGTACAGCGGTGCTGCTCGTGCTGCAATCTGAAAACCCAACTGTGGGTGTTGATGGATGAGGGAGCACGGAGTCGTACCCGAGCGGAGATGACACTTTACTCAACGCACATGTATCTGGTGGAAGTTCAGGGTAAGCGTGCTAATAGTTGTAAGTTAACTGAGCTTGCAGGTAATATTTCATGATGTTTACTGATATTTGTAGTTGTTTCTGTTAAATTTGAGCTCAACTGTTAAAAAACTGAAATGTTAAATCAAGTTTATATTTCACTGTGTATGGAATTTATGTGAAGTAAGCTATTTAAAAAAATCATGCAGTTAAAAAATTGTACTTTGATCTCTTTAATGTTGAAAACAGTCAACAGTCAATAATTGACATTTAAGTGACTTTTTTTCCACATCTTGTGTAGGCTGTTTTTTTGTTTGAGCTGCTCAGAACCCAGCAGTTGAACCCCCTAAGTCCCCCTCTAATCTACTGCCCCTGGTACCTTTATCCTTCTCCTCCACTGATCCTGCATCAGATTTCGATCCTCATAAACAACCCTAATCTTCATTCCCACGTCACTTGTAAAACATGGATGGACTTTATTTTTTTTCTGATTAATCTTTGTTTAAAAGGTATGTTGCTTAAGGTATGTTGTTATGAATGTGAAAAAAACATAACTTTGGGTAATGATTTAGATAACTAAACACAAAAAAATAATAATAATGAAACAATATTACAGAAAGATAATGTGAAGGAAATCAGTGTTGGTATGAATTAAGAAAGGGAGGCTTAAAGTATAATTAATTACTTCACTACTACATAAGATCTTAGCTCCGCCCACATAAAACTCAGGCAGAGCACCTGAGAGTGTTACATAGTAGTGAAATGGGACATTTCTGTCATCAAACCAAACTACTAATTTCGAGTTCACATCTTTTAATATTGTGTTTTTCAAATAAAATAAAAGATATAAACAGTTTTGATATGTTTCTAATGAAATAGCCGATGACCATGACTGTGTCCGGAACTCAGCACTAACATACTGCCTTCTGCACCATACCAATGTACATTCTGCACTCTCTCCTCCTGCCTCAAACAGGTCGCACCAATTAAAACAAAAACAATCTCCTTCACCCACTCTTCTCCGTGGTTCAATCCAGACATCTGTCATTTTGCTGTTTTTGTTTTGTTTTTCTTGTATTCTTTGTTTACGCGTCTTAATTTAGAAAAGCACTATAAAAGTCTAATTTATTATTATTATTATTATTATTCTCTCCGCATCAAATATAGAATATGGATAATAGGGGTTAGTTTACACACCCAATGAACACAGGCTGTTGTCCACAAAGCGGGCGGCCCAGGTTCAAACAGACCTGTGGCTCCTTTCCCACATGTCATGTCATCCAATTACCCACTCTCCCTGATTTCTGATTATATCAACTGTCCTGTCACTCTAATAAAGCCATTAAAGCATATTATGATGTTAAATCACAAGTCTCCGCCCAATTTGCATTACCATACCAGACTTCCTTGCCACGCCTGTTCAAGCCACACTCCCAACATTAAGACATAAAGGCCTGCCCTCACGCCTCCTACTCCCTCTTTCCCTCCAAACCAAGCCTGACCTGCTAGAGAACAAAGAACACTGCAATATTACCCTTGTATTCACCTTTGTTGAGAGAGTGAAGTAGAACAGAATTGGAAGCATTAATGATGTAAAATCATCCATGTGGTCAAAAAAACATGTTTAAACTCATCGGCATCGGATCCTGTGTTTAAATGTGCACTCAACATGTAATGTTCTATGGACTGGCAGCAATTGTTTTTTCAATGATTTTGGAATATCCTACCAACTCAATGTGGTTTTTAAAGTATGTGTTTTATGACACGCCCATTGACCTTGTTATACCTGTGACTCGTAGTTTGTCTGGTCCAATTACAGTCTGGTTGCCATTTGCGGTGAACAGCATGTTGTCATTATGGGAGTTAATGAGCAGGTTTTCAGCATGTCCATGAGCCTCTTTTGCACCTGCAACCACAAAGACAATGACAGCTGTTTGGCAGGTAATGTACTGACAGAATAAAATATTTTTCACATCTGCAAATACAGATATATTAAACCATAATTCTGAAAATTCCCACCTTTTAAACTTTACAGATGAAGCAATAAACTGAATAAACCACCAACCACTGAAAATTTATTAATTAATTTAGTCATTTAAAATGTGTAAATGGCTAAGACAATTACTGCTCAAACTGAAAAGTAATATAGGTTATTTCCCCATCACTCTGCTACATCAATGCCTACAATCAATGCTGAGGAGTATAGTAGCTAAAGCAGGTAGATCAGCCAGTGAGATATTTAACATACTCACTGTGGAAAGAAGACACAAAAACAAATGATTAAATCTTCTTTAGCAAGAATTTACTTCTATTTACAGAGGATCAATAGGATGCAAGCTTTTTATGTTGAAACACCTATGACACATAGTAGGGCTGTGGCTTTGTTGGCCTTTAAATTATGACAAAATACCCCTACACAGCTGTTGAATTACATACTGTAGCTGTATTGGCAGAGAGATGAAATGTAAACTCGGTGGACTTAAACTGGAAATCTAAGCAATCATACAATTTTTTAATTGTTTCTTGATACTAATAAAGGTAGAATCAGAATAAATGTGTGTTGTAGTTTGTAAACATAACAGTCAAAATGGGGGGGTTGGGTGGGCTGCAGTTGAACAAGCTTTGACCGTGTGGCGTTTCACCTCACTATATTATATGTTCCTTTTTTGCCACTACAACCAGATTCGCAATATTTTGCCGGTTTGAATGGTGTCCAATCACTGAATTGAATCCTCTCCCATACTCACCTGTGTGCTGTCACTGTCTGGGGGACACACAGCGCCCAGTTCTTCCCAAGTAAACCAAAATGTCAAAATACAGGCAGGGGACAGGGTCTCTGCAGACACAGTCCCCACCACACATGTATAGGGGCCCCTAAAATGACGACTGAGTGCCATTACTTTTTTACAAGTTTATATTTTATCTTTAAAGGAAAAGCTACTGATTCTATCTTTAATGTTAGAAAATGCTGCAGGACAATGGCTTTACTGCCTACATCAATGGGATACTTTGCCATGCATGAGTGCTATACGTGTCTGTGTGTGCAAGTGTAATTTTTTAGGCTCTTACCCACAGATATCCTGCCTTTGACATCACCATTTTCACTGCGAGCATTGAGGTAAACTTTTTCCGATGAGTTTGTGAGAAGTATAGAGTCCTGTAAAAATAAAAGAAGCCCTAAATTAGTGCTGTGAAATTCAGAATTCTGCTTGAGTATGTAAGATAGTATGTGTATACACATGATAAACCAAAATCATTTATCTCAGTGGCTTATAACTAACCTATAAACCATTACTAAATGGATAATTAAGCATCTATTAAACCATTATAAACCGTGTCTAAGTCATCGTGGTGCTTTTACAGACACATTTTGGCTGAATTTCTATATTTTTATTTTCAATACATGTCATGCTGTCATAAGATGAATTTTGGCACAGTAATTTAAGGTATATACAGAAAGAAAGTGCTTCTGTTAAAATTTTCTATGGCAAAGTCACAGAGAGAAACAGCCAAACGGGAGGCAGGAGAGTCTTCTTGAGAATGCAATGCAAGCATTTACAGGACCAAATAAACAAGGACATAAGATATATAGCTTTTTCCACAAGTACTGGCAAAGTTGACATAAATTGAAGGTTACTTATACTGCTTTCAATCCCTTAATCCTCAATTTTATTGGCGATCCATATGGTACATTAGAGAACGTGTCTGTCAAACAACACTCAACCCTTTTAAGAGGTCCATAAAGAAGAAAGAATGGTTAAAAAATGTCTGCCATGAGCAAGAAAACCCATAAAATAACAACTTCAGAAAAGTATACCTTCTAGTTCTTGCAGTTCAGCGCCATAAACTAGTTTACACCACTAATATCCTTGTGGCATTAAACAACACTACTAAGAATGCCATATGCTCTATGAAGTTTGCTTTGACAGGTCTCCCAAAAACAATTCTGTCAGAAAATGCATTTCAGAGCTTCATAACACTGCTACAAAATAATTTTGAAAACACAACATTTAATCTGATCTCAATAAATTTTAGCTTGATTTACAATACAATAAATAATTGCCATGCAGGCAAGTAGAGAAAATTTGGTAAGAGATGCAAGAATAATGTATGTTTCTGATTATGTTACTTCTCTTGAGTGGATCTCCATAGCATAGAAGGGGAAAAGAAACTCGGACTCGCCATTCTCCAGCTTGACCCCATCAGAGTGTACTTCTAGTTGTCCCATCCCTTCCTACAAACAAATGAGGAAAATTATTTTTTCATTAAAAAAAAAAAAACAGCAAGAAAAGGTAAATCACAATCTTTGAATGAACAGAAAGGCTCTATCTGAAATGTTAGAATCCAAAATATAGCAGGTTATGTTTTTTTCCCCCTTGTAGGTATTACAGTGAACTGCATGAGAAAGGAGCTTGGGCTTTATTTGAAGGAAAGATGGTGGGAGGAAGCACACAACAGGGTTAATGCTGCCATCCTTGCTCCCATAGTTGGTAGTGGTAGAAGCTAGGAATTTCACACTTGCACAAAACTCCTAAAAAAACTCTGCTATTTTCAGGAGGAGCTTTATGTGTGAATGCAAACAGCCGCA
This sequence comes from Labrus bergylta, assembly GCF_963930695.1. Classification (NCBI taxonomy): domain Eukaryota; kingdom Metazoa; phylum Chordata; class Actinopteri; order Labriformes; family Labridae; genus Labrus; species Labrus bergylta. Next base: position 10,649,419 of record NC_089205.1, on the reverse strand, counting down.
ATCCAGCGGAAACTCCTGTGGGCAGGATTTGTTTTTTGTCTATACCAAAAATAATTACAAAGCTATATGTCATTTATTTCAAAGTGTTGAAAAAGTTTAAATAGCATATGAACTCTACCTTAAAATATATTTTCACAAACAAAGTTAGATAAGTATCCTTTAAGGTCCTACATAGATCATTCTTTGATGTGTTCCCAGAAAGACTTCTTTATCTATTCTGGCACTGATACCATACCAAAACTTATGGAAGGACTTGAGCAGATCCATTATTGATGATATTGCTGCTATACTTATTTATTTAATATAAGACAAGCATGGAAAGGAGGTGATCCATCTGAAAATATAAACATCCATGGTGAGAGATGCGTACCGTATTGAACCACATAACCCTGAAGATCCAGATAGTGAGGGCAAAGTTTACTACCAAAATGATGAGAAGCAGAAGGACAAACAAATAGAGGCAACGCTTCCTCCAGCCGTAGATGCCAATTTTGTGGAAGTCGTCGAGCACCAGCCCTGGGGTACTGCTGCCCTGGGTGGTGGTGACATACTGCTCCCTCACCATCTGCTGGCCGGGACCTATACACGGTCAAAAAGGAATACAGAAAAATAAATAATAGTAAATAAATACACACAGAATCAGAAATCAAATTATACTATTCTGTGAAGAGATGAAATATGAAATATAGAATCAGTGGAAACTTTTTCTAATACAAATACACAGAGAGAACTCTTTTGACACATTCAAACATATTATAACTATTTTGAGGGGGCGGTTTGAGGTCATCAAACCCAGCTATGACTGAAACACTGTTGTCATTTTACTTCTGTGCGTTACAACATAGCTCACATAGGAGTAACAACCTCATCTTAAGGCCCTGACACACCAAGGAAATCGTCGGCTGTTGGTCCTAGTTGGACCATCGGTGAGCAGTGATCGCCCTAGTTTTTGCAGCGAGGGGGAACTCTCTGACTGGCTGTTCAGAGGTTTCAGTTATCTCCAGCTCTCGACACAGGTTCAGGAAAGCCCTGTAAGAGCCCGAAATGTAACAACGACCTGAACTGTAACAACGACCCAAAATGTAACAACGACCCGAAATGTAACAACGACCCGAAATGTAACAACAACCTGAAATGTAACAACGACCCAAAATGTAACAACAACCTGAAATGTAACAACAATCCGAAATGTAACAACAACCTGAAATGTAACAACGACCCAAAATGTAACAACGACCCGAAATGTAACAACGACCCGAAATGTAACAACAACCTGAAATGTAACAACAATCCGAAATGTTATTAAAGCATTTTTAATAAAACCTAAAATGTAATAACTGGTCGATAATTCAACAAGATGCTGAGCCCAAAACGTAATAACTTTTTGCCTAAATATTACGGGGGGCATTTGCATATGATACTACACTCTACATTGAAGCAATATGCCCTTTCATCCATAATTTATTGACTCACTCTATGATTTAATAAAATTATTATACTATTAGGAGAAAAATATTTATGCAAAAAGTTGTCAAACAATGTTTCCCTCCCCTCGGCGCAGTATGCAAGCACATATGCTGTGTACCAGTTGATCTTGGAAGTTGGAAATTACGAGTTCCCTGACGGAAGTGTCAACTGGAACGCCCCTTGAAGTTGTAATTACGACTTGGAAACTCGGATAATCTTCAGTAACCTGAGTTCAGATCCAATATAAGACTTAAAAAAGCCCTTTCCTCTCTTTTTTCCAAAGACCAGTGTCTGATGGGAGGGTGGTGAACAGAGTGTCCAGGATGTAATGCGTCCTTCATAATATTTAATACTCTGCAGGGTCATAATACAATTGAATAGAACTTTTTTATCATTTTTTCTGTTTGTGTGTTTTTCCTGTTTTTAAATGAATCACTTAATAATTCACTTTGAGAACAAACAGAGATGAGTTTGAACACATACTGGACTTAATGTATTTTGAAATGCTGCCTCACTGACACAGGTAGATGGTCCCACTGCACAAGGTAAATGGATTTGAGCTTGTATAGCCCTGTATAGCCCTTTTCTAGTCATCTTACTACTCAAAGTGCTTTTACACAGCATGTTACACCTACCCATTCACACACTGATGGCAGATGATTCTAAGTCGTGAGACCATCAGAAGTAACTAATTAATTCATACAGATTCATATGCTGCCGACGAAGAAGCAGGAGCAATTTGGGGTTATTTATGTCTTGCCCAGGGACAAGTTTCTGCAGAAGCTAGGGATTGAACCCTCGAGCTTCCGGTTAAGAGACAATGACTCTACCAACTGAGCCACAGCGGCACACCTCAGGTAAGAAACTCCCTCAATAAGACAAATAGAGCAAAAATACTGAATGATGGTGAGGAATAAAAACATCAAATTAAAATGCACAAGGTAAGCTAATACTATGATAAAAAATATTAAAATAAGACTGATTGCATTTACTGTATATGCTTCACTATAATATTTCAAGAAGGAATTTTGTATGAGATGTGTTTTTCTAAGAAGAGAGTCTTAACTGCAGACTCGGTAAGCATTTTTCTCTGCATTAAATTCACTCTCTTGTTCATCTCTCATCTTAACTGATTAAATTAGCGATTTTAAAAATTATAGGATGTTGAGGAATGAGTTCAATTTATTTATATTCATTAAATGTATTTATGTACATATAAATACATGACTAAAATGTTTATTTTTATATTGAAGTATTTTGCGTGCTGACAGTGGAGGTCTGCAGAGATATGAGCTGACAGTGGAGGTCTGTAGAGGTAGGGGCTGACAGTGGAGGTCTGCAGAGGTAGGAGCTGACAGTGGAGGTCTGTAGCGGTATGAGCTGACAGTGGAGGTCTGTAGAGGTAGGGGCTGACAGTGGAGGTCTGCAGAGGTAGGGGCTGACAGTGGAGGTCTGCAGAGGTAGGAGCTGACAGTGGAGGTCTGTAGCGGTATGAGCTGACAGTGGAGGTCTGTAGAGGTAGGGGCTGACAGTGGAGGTCTGCAGAGGTAGGGGCTGACAGTGGAGGTCTGTAAAGGTATGGGCTGACAGTGGTGGTCTGTAAAGGTAGGGGCTGACAGTGGAGGTCTGTAGAGGTAGGAGCTGACAGTGGAGGTCTGCAGAGGTAGGAGCTGACAGTGGAGGTCTGTAGAGGTAGGGGCTGACAGTGGAGGTCTGCAGAGGTAGGGGCTGACAGTGGAGGTCTGTAGAGGTAGGGGCTGACAGTGGAGGTCTGCAGAGGTAGGGGCTGACAGTGGTGGTCTGTAAAGGTAGGGGCTGACAGTGGAGGTCTGCAGAGGTAGGGGCTGACAGTGGAGGTCTGCAGCGGTAGGGGCTGACAGTGGAGGTCTGCAGCGGTAGGAGCTGACAGTGGAGGTCTGTAGAGGTAGGGGCTGACAGTGGAGGTCTGTAGAGGTTTGAGCTGACAGTGGAGGTCTGCAGAGGTAGGGGCTGACAGTGGAGGTCTGCAGAGGTAGGGGCTGACAGTGGAGGTCTGCAGCCAGACTGTCTTGCAAATAGTTTCTAACATTCTATATGGCTGAGGAGAAATACAATAGTTTTTTCCATTATAGGTACAATTGACTCTTTTCACTCTTGATATCAAAATATTCACTCTGGCAATCAAAGTCCTTACTTTAAAGTAAACTTACTCCAATTGTATTTCCTGCATAGAGTTGCTGCCAGTTCAAAAGGGGTTTATTTTCCCAGTTCATGTTTTTCTTCCTGGATCTTAAAACGATAACTTTTCCATACATTTGTAGCTTTAGGTACACTCTTAAATGCAGGTTTAACAAGTTTGGTAAACTTAAATGAACTAAATATCCTGAATCATGATGAAAAGGTAATGTAAACTATAACTGTTATTGTTAAGTATTCAAGATATTTTATAAGCCATTAGATTTAATTGTGTACATAATCGCTACCCAATTGCACCTCAATTGTTCGAGGTGCAATTGTGCCTTGTTGACAGTGCAAACAGTGAAAAGTTTATGATAAATAGACTGAGCTTGTATAGCGCTTTTCTTGTCTTCAGACTTCTCAAATCACTTTTTACACCCTAAATCAGTCACAGATTTACCCATTAACCCACTGATGGAGGAGGCACTGTTATGTTGGTGAGTCAGGCAAGAGAAACGACGGACTGTTACGGTTGTTTATTCACTGGTTGTCTCTACATGGGTGTCACACTCGAACCTGCATACAACTATTCTTCTTTCCTTTACCTTAATTGTCTCACCTATCCTCCACGGTGTCTCACTGCGCCCCCTAGTAGACTGAAGGTGTAACTACACTCAAAGTATGCAGAAGGAACATTAAAAGCATTGCATTTGTAAACACAACAGGCAGTTAATCCCATCCATAAACATTCCCACACCGCTGATGCAGCAGTAGGAGGAATTTGGGGTTCAGTGTCTTGTCCAAAGATATTTCGCCATGTGACTGCAGGAGCAGGGGATCAAAATCCCTGACCTTCCAGTTGAGAGACAACCAACTCTACGACTGAGCCACAGCTGTCCCATTTATGATGCCTCATAGTACAAAATGTATAATTGAGCCAAGAGCTCCTGCCCAACGCAGTGGATATCTGACTGACTGTGCTCATGGAAAACTTTTTTTCCAGAAGTTGTTGAAGTAGCCAAAGGCAAAGGAAAATACCACTCATTGTGGAGCAGAGGCAGTAATTTCTGGTTACACATCAGCGGCCTATCAGTGGCTAAAACCAAAGGAATGAAGATTTTTAGCTCAGCAAGTACTTATAAGTTGTAAGACCAAGAGTAGTTTTCTGTGTTTCTGCATGAGGGTAGACAGAACTCCAACTACAGGACTGCAGAACCTGCCGATGCCCCCAGAAAGCCCAGTTGGATGATCTGACACACTGACAACAGAGATCAGGTCCAAATTTCACAGCATGGATGGTGTATTTGAGTAGAGCCAAGGACTGCAAAGCCTCATGGGGCTGCAAAGAGAACAGTGCTTTCACATAAAGACTATAATATGAATAATAACTAAACACAGCCCATCATGTTTACATGAACAGTTTTTTTTTTTTAGTCGAGGACTAGAGAAAAGAAGAATAACATAGCCTGCTCGCTGCTTATTTGGATATGATGTGTTTAGATCCCGATCAGCTATGAATTAACCAAAGTGTACTAATATTAGCCTGCTAACAAAACAATGCAGACCACAGGCAATTGCAGCTCGAGCAAAGGACAATTTTTTCCACCGCTTGCGCTTAATAATGCTTTTATGGTTCGTTCTAATTGTTAACTCCTTTGGGCAAACGTGAGTGGAGAGGGGTTGGAGGCGTGCAGCTGGAGGAGCGGAAGGCTTCAGAATAGCGGAGGTGTCACCAAACAGCAGTTTGTTTTGGTTTAATGCTGGTGCTTAAGGGCGACATCTAATGGGTCAAAAAGTTGCACATTCTTCTTTTACAATGTTTTTATAAGGGGGTTCTTCATTGAGACTCAAAAAAGGACTACGAGAACTGCTATAGTGTTAAATTGATCTGTTCCCATATCATCAAACTATATCTTTTAAAGCCATAGGCATAGATAATTTGTTTGTTATCATGTTGAGCAGCATAATCTTCTTTCTTTCTTGAGACTTGAGGATGAAATAACTCTTGATTTGTTTATATTTTTGTCAACCGATTTTTTCCAATGCAATCTAATTCATTTAAATAAGAGCACGAAGAAAGCTCTGTATAGCCGTTTTCACGTATGCAAATATCTAGATAATTTCAGGAGGACTGCTCCGGAGAGTCTCCCGACCTGGCTGTTCAATGAAACGTTAAGGATGGGAACGACTGGTGATGCAAACTAAATCCTCTGGTCAGACTGTCTAATTTAAGTCTTGCCTGAGCAGTTTATGCAGGCTACAAAGGCTGGGTACTTGGTAAGCTGGATCCTTTGTAAGATGCAACCCCTGAATATGGACACAGCTAGGGTCTCTGTAGTAAGTGGCTGGCGTCATGTGTCCAATCTGCTGTGATGCCTTAACTTCTAAAAATAGGACACAACACTGTGAACAAAGTTTGAATACACAGGATACAATCTACAAATGTATAAACAAACAAACACATTTTTTTAAAGATACAGAAGTAGTCCTCATAACAAACAAGAAATGCTATGGAGGACATATTTTAAAAGTTAATCTTGTACTCCATTATTGTTAGCCATGTATGATTAAATGTCTGGCAGCCAAAAATACTTTCTCCAAATACCAAACTACCTATTTTAGGAATTTATGAACATGGAACATGACTCACTAAGACCGAAAACCTATTGAAAAAAATGGAACCGTAGGTCAGCTTGCCACAATGAAACTACTTAAACATTACCTTTAAACAAAGTTGAAAAGAAAACAGATCTGTTTTTGTTCTGAAAGAAAATGTCTACTCACCGTTGTTTGTTGTTTGTGTCTTTTATTATAAACAGAAAGTAGAGCTCAAGCTTGTACGCACAGCTTGTGAAGCAGCACTGTTTGAGCTTCTGACACGTCTGTCAGCCACTCAACAGCTGCGTTCCATAAATCCAACTCTGATTGTGCCATTTGATCACCAGGAGATGGTGCTACAACTCACCATGCATAACCACTAAGGCTTCCTCTGCATATTAGGACTTCTTGCAGATATTTAAAAACCCTAAGAATGCATCTGACAAACAAACAAAAGAAAGAGGGAAGCGGGAAGATAACTAATCTTCATTAAAGAATTGTGTTCTCTCTTTCTTTCTTACACAGAAACTGTCAATAGAAATCAAAGGTAGTTTGTCATGCATACCAGAGTTACTTTCATGGCCCAACCTTAGGACCCACGCAGTCCGATCTAATTTGAGCCTTAAGTCACACTGAGTGTAATAACCTACACTGAGTCTATCTAATGGCTCCAACCAGATATAGTCAGCAGGGCCTTGAAGAGGGCTGTTAGTATGACATGTAGTCAGAGTTTAGAGAAGCCAGGTAACAAACAGAAAGTTTAATAGGCATGAGGGTTGTAGATGTTGAAACTAAACTGTTTGTGTCATAGTTGTTGAATTAAAACAGTTAAACGCTTATTCTAATAACTTAATATATGTATGTTATGTAAACAAATAAATAAACAGTGGTCATCCTTCAATATAACTTGAATATAAGTGATTACTACTGTTAATAAGAGTAATCATACTTCTAAACTTTTTCATGTGTTGATATGAAAGTTGTCAAATTATGGGTCTTTAACTTTTTTGAAAAAAAAAGTGCATAGTTTATGTGTTGACAAATTAAAAAAATCTTACTAGAAAGGAGCCCTATAAGATTTTAGCAAGGCAACTATAATTAAGTGACCTACCTGACAAGAGCTAGCTGCCTGGTTGATACACCTGTCAACAATGAATGCAATTCAGAATCAATACTCAAACTTATTAGTCCCTTTTTCAGCTGCAGGAACTAGGGACCTTTTGAGGAACTCATGTGTATTTCTAATGTAGGATGAACCAGGGTATAAATTTAGTTCGGGGGTGAAAGATCTATCCCTACGAAGGACCCTTCTATGGGTACTTTCTAAAGGTCCAGGAACTTTGGGGGGCAGGGCATGCAGCCCCTGCAGTGCTGAAAGTCTCCAATTGGTCAGGCACAGCAGGGTTTTAAAACAAACACAGTGTTTAAAAGACTGAGGGCGTGGTCACACTGGCCATCCGTACCGTTCCCAACCCTAAAGTCCAGTTCGTTTGGCCAGTGTGACCGCTCCATGTGGAGCCAAACGACAAAAAATAAGATGCAAAGTCAGTAAAGTAGCTGTCATGGGGTGCGTTCAAATTGTCATTTTAGTTTAGGAAGGTTCCTAACTGAGTGAAATGACCCGGAAGCATTTAAGTGGCAGCCATGATAAGGGCGTTTGAATTCTCTAAAAGCTAAGGAAAGGTGGGTCAATGCTTCCTTTATAACCTCCTTTAGCATAGGATACACTGGACCATCCTTTACCAAAGGAGATGAGATATGCCGCCCCACAATTCCTTTCAGCCACAACATTTAAAGCGAGGCCCTTTCCAAATAGCCACAGTTCAGTATGCAGTACGTACTATTCAGTAGGGAGTTTCAGTATACTGAACTTTTGTGGTCCTGCAGTATGCATTTTTTGGGTCCACCTCAGTATACTGAACATTTCAGTATGGATACGGGTTTTATGCAGTATGGATCGGATGCGTGCTTTCAGGAAATGAATTGTATTTTACCCACAATACTGTGCGAAATTACACGTAAATCGTTGCGTCCGCCTCCAAATCAAAACAAACGAGCGTGGATTAATTCAATCAATTTTTAATCTAGAGTTAAAGTCCCGACTGAAATCACTACTTTAAATTAACAACAGAAAATAAAACAAATGTCTGCATTATTATAAAACCTTTCCCCCTCTATTTAAATAATGATTTCACTATTTAAATGCGTCTTTATTGGTTTATTTTATATTCTGTATATTACTGTCTTTCATTTGTACTTTTCTTTATGTACTGTATGTTATTTAGTTATTTAATCTTTTACTTGATTTACATTGTGATATTGTTTTGTTTACCTGACTGTATATGAGCATTACTCTTCTTGAATAAAGCTAAACAAAAGAAAAACAAAAAAAACGGGTGAATGCGGCCGGTTCAGGAAACGTAAATGACGTCACTTCCATACTGAATGAATCAGAAGAAGTAGGAACAAATATCTGCCTACTGAATAGTAGGTACCAGCAGTATACAGCACGGATAGTAGGTACTGCCTACCAGTGGCGGTTCTAGACCATTTTTACTGAGGGGGCCAAACTGGGGCCAGTTGTTTTGTCAGAGGGGAACATTAAACCCAGGTGAAAAATAGACAAAGATGATCGCTTTAAAAAAGATATTATGCCAAATAATAACGCACATCATAAAATACCTCAACATAAAATACCATGATTTATATTTGTTTCAGTAACAGTATTTAAAACCAGATTGTGAGTCCAGTTGTTGAGTCAAATACTGTGTATGTGTTGTAAGGGGGGGGCTCTTCCCTTTGGAGGGGTGGCCACAGGGGGGACCAAGTTCAGAGTTACAGGGGCACTGGCCCCTGTTGGCCCCTGTTGGCCCCTGCCTAGAACCGCCCATGCTGCCTACTGCCTACTGACAGATTGAGTAGGTACTTCGCAATTCGGATACAGCCCGAGTCACACATACGACCGTTGACGGATATGAACGATGATCGTAAAGTGACACAGATCAAGGGATAAAAAGATAAGAGACATTTTTATCCAGATGATGTTTTATGCAACATATTTAATTCACTTAAGAATGCTTTGTGCAGTTGTACATTTGTATGCTTAAAACATTTTGTGTAGGTTATATCTTACATAAATGTAGCAATTAATTTCATACATTAATATTTATTTTGATGTTGATTTCTGAGTGGACAGGAAGCTGATGGTTTCACTGTTTTTACTTGTAGCCTGGTAGTCTATATTTATTTTATTTCAACCCAACCTTGTGGTGATTAGGATTATTTCACCGGTAAGAAGGCACAGGGGAAAGTTTTTTAGATGATCTTTTTGTAGTCCATTTTCGGAAAATTGTAGTTTCACCACGGCAGACTCACGTCATTCACCACCGCCATCGCATAATGACGTAGCCTAGTGGAAATGTGGATTGTCAGAGTAACGAGATCGCCTTTCCCTAAGTCCTTTATGAATTCTCCTAACATCTTTCCTTGACCTCATGACGTTTTCCCCGGGGTTAAGGTAAAGTGGATAGTGAAAGGAGATAGGAGGGACAATTTGAACGCACCCTTCGGAAAGGGCCGGCCCATTCCTTCGTGGAGGAAATGTGCAACAATTAAAAGTTTCCGTCACACAACACGAACCAAAAACATAGTTCCTACATAGCATTAATACAAAATCAGACCGTTACCATATAGACTGTAAATATTACGGCCGTTACACCGAAAATAAATTAAAAATAATATGAACAACAAATAGCCTACAATAAATGACATAGCATTATTTTTTTTATTCCTCTACATGGCACTTTAGGCTGTACATAGTAAAGGTGTACCAAATGTTCTGCCATTCTTTCCTTTTTGATAATTACTTTATCTTGCGATTTACTGACTGAAGTTCCATAATGTTGGAACTCCGGTTTAAAGACCTTTGCTACTTGATCTGCATGTTCGTTTCCTTTAATCCCTCATTAATGTGCTGTTATACATATGAGTGTTAATGATATATGCCTCAGTCTATTTGTTATCTATAGCTATTATTACATTTCATAAATAATATATGTCTACTATCTGATTTCTGATTTTCATTAAAACTGAACGTGAAACCGAATTACAATGTTTGTAAACATTTAAATGACAGAGGATCAAAAGATAAATGTAATCGTGCTCATATCACTTTTGGTTTTGTTAGATCTAGTTGTAAAAGGTGTGGAGCAATGTGCTGGGTGAATAAAATGGTCAAAACCTAGTTTAACGTCGAAATGTGTAAAAACTCAATTTCCCATGAACCCCTATTGCATTTCCGGATAAACGGGTTTTCTAAGGGGCAGTTGCACGGGAGAACTTCCTTTTGCTCCGACATCTTAACGAGGAAACATGGTGAGCTTTCTCATTACACGTTTTGTCCAAACAAAATGTATAAATACCATATCGTAGTCACTTTTATCAAGTCCAAATTATTCAGTTCATATGACACGAGCTATTTGATTCCTCACGATGTGATAAAATGTGAGGATTAATCAAACTCCTTGTTTTTATTACCTGTTACCGACTGGCCGGCTAGCTAGCCATCTTGCTAATATCACCATGCTTGTGTGCTACATTGTTGTTAAAGTGAATAATCCCGTGTTTACTGCTATAATACAATTACTTATGACACGTACGCCTGAGGTATTACTGTTTGCTCTTCACAACGAAGAGAACAATGAATTTTGCCTGTGCATAATAGTAGCACTCTCTTCTGAGGCAAATTAGCATTGAATTACAAGTCAAGCCCGAGTCGGCCCGTCGACTTCAGCTCAGACCGCCGACTCTTTACTTAAGCCTGGACCCCCACCCCCCAACAATCATCTTGTATAACTATCCCTGTAAAATAAGGTTTGTGTCGGTGCCACATGACCTTAACACAATAGTTCTGAAGTGTGAAAGGGGCGATCCCCTTTCTCCCTTCAGAAAAACCAATGTCAAATTTTTTGAAATTTATTTTTCCCACTTATGTAAACGTATGTACAAAAGTACTTACTCAGTGTGTATATTACAGCAACAATGCAGGTGTCTGCCAGTCTTTTACACTTACAGATGTTCACCTGAGTCTGTGATTTCTAATCTCTGGCACCTTAATTTTGGGGTCACAAGCTGAGAAGTTTGGGAGCCTTAACCCGTTCTGGATAAGACAGTGAGAAATTGTTACTTGTTTGTTTCCAGCCTCCTAAGCAAGACAAGAAGAAGGACACTGGGAAGTCCAAAAAGGATAAGGACCCAGTCAACAAGTCCGGAGGCAAGGCCAAGAAGAAGGTACATGTTTCCTAATCACCCAGAATCTGCATTGATCTTTGTGTTGTGGGCCTTTCATGACTAATGTTTTTGTGATTCTGAGCAGAAGTGGTCCAAGGGAAAAGTGAGGGATAAGCTCAACAACCTGGTGCTCTTCGACAAGGCGACCTATGAAAAGCTGTACAAAGAAGTTCCCAACTATAAACTTATCACGCCTGCTGTTGTGTCAGAGAGGCTGAAGATCCGTGGTTCCTTGGCAAGGAATGCCCTCCAGGAATTGCTTGCAAAAGGTGAATAATTCTGCTTGGCAACCCAAAAGACTGCATATAAGATCAATTCAATCAGATATATTTTATTGTAGATTACTGACTAATGTGTTAAAGCTTGAGTATTGTACTCTACTAGACTACTTTCATGCTGCAATAATGTTCAGTTTTGATTTAGATATAATTGGGACGGAGGGCTGAGGTCATGTTTGCAGTAAACTTCAGCGTGAGGCTGTGAGGGGAAAAAAACATAGGAATTTGTTATGGATGCCCTTAATGAATAGAGTCAATGGAGTTCACCTACCAATGTGCAGCGAGTAACAAAGCTCTCAACCTGATGCATGTTCATAGCCAATCAGAATTGGCGATGCAGCGTGATGTGCTAGGTGTGCAGTCTAGGTACATTTTCTGCCCATATGTTTGGCATTTAAGACTAAAGAACTAGCAAGTGATTGATCTCCCTCACTCTGTACCCATCATGCATGTTGCAGTACACTACACTGCAGGTGACCAGAGAGGAGAGATTGCAGCTGTGAGGTCTTTAAAGGAAAAATGTGAAGTGAAACTTTTTAAACCCCTTGTTTTGTTGTTTCACAAACTTGACAAATACATTTAGTTTGATCATAATTATAAAGTTTGCAGAAAAGACACAAATTGGTGCAAGAAAAATAGATTAGAATGCAGGAAAAATAAATCCAAGAAATCTTTTTTGGGGAAAACCCCCAGACCCCCCTCTTACCTGATGGTTCCAGCTGTTAGACAGCAAATAATTACTTTTAAAGTCATCAACCAAGAGGGCAAGTGATACTTGGCCCCTTAAATTACTATTTAGTTTGGATGGGGGTCTCACAAAATTTGAATCCTCTAGGCATGACACAAATAGTTTGACAGCCACTGTGTGGAGTGAATCTGTGCAGTTGTGTTGAAAATTCTTTAAAGTTGCTACACTCTTAATCATCACATACTGCTTAGGATGCTAAACTCTGGACTTGTAACACTTTAAATGGCATGAATACCTACAGGACCACTAAGTTGTGGGACTGATTAACTGAATCATTTTAGTTTAGTGGTTATACTAAGCTGACAGAAAACATTGTCCTGTTATATCTTCAAGGCATGATCAAACTGGTGTCCAAACACCGAGCACAGCTGATTTATACCCGGAACACCAAGGGTGGAGATGAGGAGGCAGCAGCACCAGAGAAAGCATAATCAGGTACAGCATTGTTATTTTTTTATAAATGCATGCATCTTAAATATATTTTTAACTGTATCCACTGACCCTTTGCTTTTGTGTTGCAGGTTCTCCTGTTTCCTTCCTTTTTAATACGCTGTAAGGAAAGGTGAATAAAAAATTGTAGACAAAACACTTGCATTTGTTTTCATGTTAATACTGTTCTGACCAGGTTATGTTCCTAGTTTTGGTTCAAAGGTGCTGTTACAACTGCAAGGATGTTAATGAACTATTGTAGTTAATGTGGTATATCATTTAAGCATTCTTTCAAAGCACCAGGTTAGGGGCCACTCCCACTAGGCAATACTGTGCCTAAGCATGCTGCATGCACCTTCAAAGTCCAGTTCATCTGACTAGTGTGAGCGCTCCAGTTAATGCTTAAGCACGGTACAGTTCATGCACAAGCAAGGACATTAAATGTGGCTCGTCAGACTTGCATTGTCTAGAAATCCTGTAGTGTTGTGGTTGTTTCTTACTAAAATAACGAAAGGCCTCAAGGGGAATTATGAAGTGCTTTTCATTCCACAGCCTTAGCACTACTTTTTAAATTCATTTTTGCATAGACAATTCTCATATTGGCTTAGTGTTCAAAGTTAGTAAAATTAAACATGCATGGTAAATTTGATAAAAACACTGATGTTTACTACATCAAAGTTCTCAGACTAATTGGGCAAAGAAGGAAAGGAAGCACACCAAGGACAAAGATGGCTGAAGGGGAGACACTACAGGTGAATAGGGTAAAATGTTAACTGAAAGATGTTACCCACTTCCCCAGTTGTTTCTTTGCTAATTGTTTCCCCCCACAAATTTCTGAAATACTAATTTAAAATATGCACTATTTTGCATAGATTTCAACCACATAATTTTAAGTGTTGAATAAAGCCACTTTATTTAAAATCCTGTTTAAGTCAAAGGTTCCTGAATCTCAGTTGGGAGAGCAGAGCACTAATAAAGCTGAGGTTTTGGGTTTGATTGTGGTGAAACAAGTAAATGTATTGACTGCTTCACAAAAGAATTGGCAGGGTCCTCTGAGTTCATGGATCCAGAAATCGGAGTACTAGCCAGGATTTCTCAGTCACTATTTTAACTAACCCTTAACCGGGACCACAAGGGTAGACCTGGTCTACAAGATAGACCTGATCAAACAAGGAAACATAATGCTAACATTAAATGTTTAGAATTTAAAATACTTACTGACAGGAACATGTAACCAAGTCATTCACCTTCTACTTAGAAGCTCTAAAAGTTAATAGAACAACCAATTTCCTTACAGTTGAGAAACTATTAATATTACTATTGATGTAAGATGTAGCCTGGCTCTCAACTTGTCTGCTTACATTGTCTCAACAAAAACCACATCACATTGCGATTGTTAGAGTGAAATACTAGCTGGGGAAAATCACAGCTCAGCCTCCTATTCAATTGATCCTGCCTACAACAAAATGATTATCACAAAGTAAATATTCACAGTGAACACACTTGAACCTCTGGACTCTATGCTGGTCATTTGGGGACACTTTCTTTTTGTGACCTCTTTAGCTGTGTTAATGCACACATAGACACAAGGGTCTGATTTCTTTTTTCTGATTTTAAAATTTTCAACTTCAGCTCTTTAAATATATGAATAAACGGTACTGCAGGGTACACTCCTGGCCAATTGAAACCCATGAAAACTATTTTAATAGTTCCTTCATATTTACAGTATAAAATCATACAATTTATGTAAAATAGCTTTCATTCTAGAGTCAACACTAGTTTTGAAGGTTTTCTACCAGGTTGTGTCATTTATTCATTTTTGGCCATGGGAGCAATTACATGTAATATTCTTAGTTATTTTGTATGGTAAATAATTTATTCACAAATATAAATGGAACCAGAAAATACCAAAAATACAACAATTTAAAATAGAAATGGAACACTATCTACAAACACTACATGGACTGAAAGACAAAAAAGAAAAGAAAAGTCTGGATATTTGTGAAAAATTGTTAATGTAACCCTGTTTTTCAGTTCATCAGACGTCCTTTCCTCCACAGTGTGACGTCAAGTGACGTTGACACTCAGCTGTCTGTCGGCCTTAAGAGCTGTTTGTGTCCGCACAAATATGCACTGTATTATTTCCAATAAAATACATACAGTAACAGTGTATCGTTTGTGTACTTTACCTGATAACAAACATCATGAAGAACAACCTGCAGTCTGCTAATAAAGAAAACAAACAGACAATTTCTACCGGCCAAAAGCTTAAATAATAATAATTTATTAATGTTTTGTTTTTACTGATAATCTGATAGTGAACTGAGTATTTTATTTTTTTTTAAATAAGGATGTCTCAGGATTATTGTAAATGTTTTATTACGATGAAAATTTCATCAAAACAGTGGCCTGTACATCACATTTTCAAACCTTGCGATCATTAACGATCATGAGGAATGTAAAACGTGTTAGTGACTGACAGAAAATAGAAAATGCTGAATAAAGAGAGAGGAAAAAAAAGTTAAAGTTATCTGTGGTCGACTCCACATCCCCACACAGTAGGTGGCGGTAATGCACCTGAGAGCTGAGTGTCAAAAAGAAGAAGAAGAAGAAGAAGAAGAAGAAGAAGAAGGTCATATGACACTTTTATCAGCTGACACGATACTGCAAAGATGGTGATCTTCAGTGTGTATGTTGTGAACAAGGCTGGAGGTTTAATTTACCAATATGACAATTATACCCCGAGAGCCGAGGCTGAGAAAACATTCAGCTATCCTTTAGATATAGTACTTAAGCATCACGATGAAAAGGTAGTCGTTTCATTTGGACAGCGAGACGGAATAAGAGGTAATGTTTGAAAGCGTAACACAAGCTAATGGAGCTACTTCAGCTGACGACGTTTCCTACGATATTCAACAACTATAAGTAGACACATATACGCTTTATTGTACCTTTCAGTATAGATAATTATAGAGTTGCTTAGCCCGACTTTTGCTGTCTTAACTAGTTTCGCATGAAGTCGGCCTTGTTGTGCTCTGTATTCACTGCGTCATGTTTCAAAGCTTTCGGATTTGTTGACTTGTTTTTGTTTTTGTGTCCCTCTCCAGTGGGCCATGCAGTGCTGTCTATAAATGGAGCTGATGTGATTGGCAAGAACACGGCAGAAGGAAAAGACATCCTTGAATACTTAAAGGATCCCTCTAATTATCCAGTGTCTATTCGTTTTGGACGAGCACGCCTGAGCTCCAATGAAAAACTGATGCTGGCATCTATGTTCCACTCGTAAGACATACAAATATTTATACATTCACACTTACTTCACCTTGGGGTTGTTGAGCCAAGTACAAGCCATAGTTTTCCCGTGGGGATTAATAAAGTATGTTTAAAAAAATAATAATAATTAACAACCGCACTTTGAGATGTTGTGTGCTCTGTGTGTCAACATGGTAGACTAAGGGAAAAGGTTTCACTTGATTTTAATGACATGCTTTTGCAACAATTTGACTGTGCTAAGCTCCAGGTTTAAAGCTACTTCCTCATCTCGCAGGCTGTTTTCAAAACCGCATACTATACTACTGGTACATACTGATTTGGCCAAAATGCAGTACGCAGTATGTGAACAACTGCGAGACGTGCAGTATGCCAAAAATACCAGGATGTCATACTGATTCGGGAAAATTGTACAGTATGCATCGGAACAGTCTACTTCGCGTACTGTTTCCCACAATGCAAAGTGCCAGGTCAGAGATCAAAATGCCGGAGCGCAGCTGTTTGAACTCGTCAGTGGCGGTGACTGAATATTTTGCCACATTATGAACCAATAACAAGTATGACATGTTCATATATTTATAAGTCTTACCACCTCGGATTTTCCTGCTTTGTAGACTGTACAAGTGCATGTGCCACAGCTGGACAAGCAGCTGCAATTACAGGGTCCTTGGCTCGCTCTATTACTACAAATTATTCACAGCTGAGTAAAACCAGTTTAACCGGGGCCAAGCATACTGCAAAATAACTGACGACTGGCAGTCATACTACATACTACTGTTGAACTCAGTATACAGTATACAGTATATACTGCATACTGATTTAGATAGTAGTATGCGGTTTCAAAAACAGCCACAGTGAAGGACAGACATTTTTTGCAATGCTTTATAAATCAGTCAGGTCTGACCAACGTGGAATCATTTACCCGTTAAAGTTTTGCATATAGTTTTTAAGTTTTATAGATATAAGTGCAGCCCTGATGTAAGAATTATAGTTCCTGTTTTGTGTATGTCTCCAGGCTGTTTGCTATTGGTTCACAGCTGTCTCCTGAAGTTGGCAGTTCAGGGATTGAGATGCTAGAAACTGATGTCTTCAAGCTCCACTGCTTCCAGACTCTAACAGGTCAGTGGTGTGACTGAGGGCGACTATAGGTGACATAAAGACTGGGTGCCATGATGTTGTCAGTCATGAGTTATATTGAGAGAAAAAGTAGAGACAGTAATATTTAGCCCAACTGGCCCATGGCAAATCCCCTTGTGTTTCATCCTTATAAAACACCCCCCTTAAGAATGTCTGCCCTAGTCACTTATCGTGTGTCTGAGTGAAACATTTTTAAACAGGTTACTCTTTAATGGATGATTTCTTGATATTTCAGGGATAAAGTTCATTGTGCTGGCGGACCCTCGACAATCTGGCATTGATGCGCTGTTGAGGAAAATTTACGAAATATATTCCGATTTCGCCCTCAAGAACCCATTCTATTCTCTGGAAATGCCAATAAGGTAGTAGAAAGTATCATGATGATTTGTCCTTCATTCTATTGTTCTTATGTGTTTTAACTTTAGAACCTTAACCTTACATTTTATACATCTCAAGTGTCTAACACACACACACACACACACACATGTAATTGCTTGTCTTTTAAGCCACTTGAATGTTTGATTTTTAGGTGTGAACTCTTTGATCAGAATCTGAAGAGTGCACTGGAGATTGCAGAGAAAGCTGGCAACTTCGGAGCTGGATCTTGAACCAGGGAAGACCAGAGTACATTTTCTATCATTTTAATTTCACAGCAGGTTCAGAGGCATTTTAAGACTGGGATTGCAGTTGGTTAAAACAAATATGACATTTTTATTTCATTTTCCTAGACTGGGATTTCATGCTATGTAAATAACTTTTTTGTAAATATGTGAGAATTAAATTACAACCTGCATTTAAATGTTTTGGCTCCATTTATATAGAATTATGTCTGATCTAACTTCAGTCAGCTGGGCGAGGTACATAACTATGAAAGTAACTGAAAAAGAAAAATCGAAGTATTCAAGGTTCATTCAATCCACTGGCCACACATTTAATTTCAACAAGACAGTAATGTGTTGTATTCTCTCTTTATGAGGTATAGTTTATTTTAATGCACAATTTATAATGTGCAGTAGTTTACATTCCCTTGTTGAGTCTTGATGCCATGTTTACATAATGTAAAAAAAATGTGTAGACAGATTTTTTAAGAAAAGAGATCAACTTCTCAGAACCTCCACTTATGTTTGTCTGGTGTAAGACTGACTGAGAAATTCTTTATTTAAAAAAAAAAACATTGAAGTAATGGAAAATTAAAATACACTGTTCACCCAAAGTATTCGGTTTCCTCTGGGGGATCGAGGATGAGGTGTAGTGACGGTTTATTCAGTCTTCTTTGACACATGACCCATCTTTGTTCGAATGTTGCGCAGCAAAAAAAATCCAATAGTGACAGCAGCACATGTGATCTCTGCTATCCAGAAGGCCATTTCCCAGCCATGGTACTTGGCAATGGTGCTGAACGGCAGGCCAGACAATAATCCCCCAACTGAGAAGATGATAGGGGTCATGGATTGAGTTATTCCAATGATTAGGGATATTAAGTTATTTAAAACCAATCTACTCCAGGAATGTCTTTAGGCATAGAATCTTACAATATATAAACTGAATAAAGACAAAACATGTGACAAATATAGAAACTTTGCCTTGGCATTGCATTATCAAAACAACAGAAGAAAATACTGATGTGTTATTGATGCACAATATGCTTAATCTCAAAAAAGAAAGCCAACAAACTTACTGTTAGCCATCAGGGCAGCAATTGCATGGGATGTTCCACAGTAGTTGGCTGGGGCACTCTCATGGGCTATAACTCCAAACAATGCTATTGGTCCATAGGAAAAGAAACCAAAGGCAGCACCCAGGCTGAGTATCCAGACCTGATGTACAAAAATCCACGAGAAATACAAAGTCTGACATGCAGTATGCTCTGTTCAAGATAATCTAAGTCATTCATTTTGGTCCAATCGGATGTCAGTGTTCAAATACCGTTGAGCTGTGTGGAGTTACTGCGACTCTGAATAGGTACATGGACACATACATTCCAGCCATCATGAAGATCAGGATGAAGTGGCGAGGATTGCCGTAGATTCTCTTGCCTTGCTGTTCAAAATCAGTAAATATATGAAGTAATTAAGAGATTTTTTTTTGCTCTCTATAGGCAGAATTGTATTGGTCTTTAATGTATAAGTTACAAAATGACTAATGTCATGTAATCTTTAGCCTACAACATTTTTCTGCAACATATTTAACATTCGTACCAGGATACTCCCACTGAGATACAACATCTCATTTACAAACAAGTCTTGACAAATTTTCTTATCAAAGAACAAACAGTGAATTACACAAGCAAAAAACAAACAATAAATAAGTAGTTTCCAGCAGCAGGTCATTGACTGGCCTGACAATACAAAAATGATATCCCAATATTATGACATAATCTAGTTAAAGACATGTTAACCCTCTTCTTTCTGAGTAATAGTGAACATGTCAACCTTTTTGCTGCTCCTCTTTCCCTCATCTATACGATTTAAATCATACAAGTGTGTTTAATATATAACTCACTGTGGCCACAGCTTTATCAGAGATGTATCCTGCTGCAAGAGTGCCCAAAAGGCCTCCAACCTCCAGGGCACTCATGTATGAGCTACCTATAAAGAAGAATATAGTGATTACAAAGAATAACTAGCCAATTAACTCTCTCAAATTAATAGAAGGTGTTTTCTGTGCCCCTCCTGTGCACCCATAAGTGTAGATTGCCCCTTGTCTTGAATGAGGAACAGCTGGCCCCAGTCAGTGCAGGCTGTCTTCACCCCAAACACCACCAAGTAGGGGACAGATAGCAGCCACAGGTAAGGTGACAGAAGGAATTCTGACATAGTGCTTTTATCACTGAAGGATCCTGAACGGGAAGCAGGCATAACAATCAGTATTTTTCCCAATTCATTGTTCTGCCCTTTTTGTATATATCTGGAGCATTACTGTCCACATGAAAAAGTTAATTTAACATATCCAAGGTAGGGTCTGAAGGAATGTCATCTTCTAACATACAACTTTAAAATATGATAAATGGTCTTGAGCTTATAAAGCACTTTTCTAGTCTTCTGACTACCCAAAGTGCTTTTACACTGCAAAACACTTTACTTGTGTCTAAACAAGGTGTAGCAGCACACACAGTGGCATGTGAAGGGCACACTGGGTAAAAAAGTCCACTGAGTCACTGACCTTTCGTAACAACACATGAGCACATGCTGTCTGAACACACACACACACACACACATTGGCAAAGCATGTACAATAAACTGTAAATAACCTATAACAAATGCCCTGTGCCTAATGACATTAAAACCGTATAGTAATAAACAATCGCACCTTCTTTGCTATGTATTGCTGCTGCCTCTATGTTGGGCAGCCCCACCTCCTTAGGCTCATTCTTGATGAGCAGCAGACAGACAAAGGAGAATGCCACACAAATCATTCCAGATACAGACAGTATTGTCCTCCAACTGTAACTCTCGGCCAGAACTGTGGCAATAATGGGGCCAAAGCTGCCTGCCAGATTCTTGCTGCAGGAGAGAACTGCCCAATATGTTCCAAACTGAGAAGGTTCAAACCACTGAAAGGAGAGAAGAGGACACAAAGACATGACACCATGATAGAGTTAACAGTTATCTTACACAGAGGTGTAAAATAATCAAATCAGTGTTAAAAACTAAAAGCAGATCATATCCCACTAATGGTCATTTAACAGGTTTCATTTTGTATGATTTGACAGGCTACAAAACAGTCATGTCAAGAAAGAGTGACTTACAGTGCCATCATCAACAAGGTTTTCTCATGATATGTGTTTTCCACAATTAAACATTTTTAACATTCCAATAAGCTGGTGGATAAAATGTTTCCTAATTTTAGGGGGTGTTGCAACACCCTCAGTTGACTGTAACCTATAGTTCACAGGTTCACCTTCGCAGCTTGGTAATGCAGCTGCTTAACTTTATTTGTTGCCTGCCTGCCTGCCTGCCTATATATATATAGAGAGAGATGATATAGTGGTACGTGGTTCAGCTACCTTTCGCAGCACCCTGCCGCAGGGAGGCCAGCCAAGGCCCTGACCCAGGCCGTTGAGAAACCACAAGGCAGAGAAGACAGTGACAGTTGATGACCAGGAGAAAACCACGTTGATACCTCCCACCATGCAGAGGCCAATGGAGAAGAGCCAACGGGCACTGATCTGGTCTGAGAGCACGCCACTGATGAACTTACTGATAGCATAGGACAAAGACTGACTGCTGGTGATCATGCCTAGAAACAGGGAAGGTATGAGAATCTGTGCATTTTATCAAAGCACTTAAAATGTATTGCAAAACATGGTCGGGTCCTTTATATCTCCAGCATACAGCACTGTTCTCTGTATAGTACACTAATAATTAAAGAATGAAAGATAAGGATAGTAAATAAAATACAGTGTCATACCCAGGTCATCCTTATCCAACTCAATTTCTTTCATCAGAGAGGGCATCACAAAAGAGAAAGTCTTTCTGTTGAAGTAGTACAGTGTGTATCCTACAAACATGGCCAGAAATATGGTGCCTCGGTAGTATCCATAACTTTTCGTAGCCATGACTGCAGATGCATACAAAAATGTAAAAGCTGAAAGAATGTCTTGACTCCTGACAGACCTCTGCTGCCTGTGAACTTTGCTTCAGGATCCACCGACCAGAAGCAACTGCTAACATGGGGAGTATCCAACCGGTAAGGATGGTTAATGTTCAACATCTCTTCCCCAAAACTGATTAAATCTATGTTGTCACAAGGTGCTGCAAATGGGTGGAAAATAATCAGTTATTTGGCATCAATGTTGTATGGGATCTTTTGTTTTCTTCAGGCAGCTATTCGCATTCCTTAACTTGAACAACTGCCTTATGGTAACATTCATCTATTTATGCATGTCAATCTGAGGCTGTTATGGATGAAGTCCTCTGATTACTGCAGTTAATGATTAACTGGGGAATCCAATATTGTAGACCAGGAGGAGTCTCCTTACCAAGCTAAGGGATGTGTGACCTGTGTTGAGAGCTGAGTGTCAAAAAGAAGAAGAAGAAGAAGGTCATATGACACTTTTATCAGCTGACACGATACTGCAAAGATGGTGATCTTCAGTGTGTATGTTGTGAACAAGGCTGGAGGTTTAATTTACCAATATGACAATTATACCCCGAGAGCCGAGGCTGTGAAAACATTCAGCTATCCTTTAGATATAGTACTTAAGCATCACGATGAAAAGGTAGTCGTTTCATTTGGACAGCGAGACGGAATAAGAGGTAATGTTTGAAAGCGTAACACAAGCTAATGGAGCTACTTCAGCTGACGACGTTTCCTACGATATTCAACAACTATAAGTAGACACATATACGCTTTATTGTACCTTTCAGTATAGATAATTATAGAGTTGCTTAGCCCGACTTTTGCTGTCTTAACTAGTTTTGCATTAAGTCGGCCTTGTTGTGCTCTGTATTCACTGCGTTTAATTTAATTTCAACAAGACAGCAATGTGTTGTATTCTCTATTTATGAGGTATAGTTTATTTTAATGTACAATTTATAATGTGCAGTAGTTTACATTCCCTTGTTGAGTCTTGATGCCATGTTTACATAATGTAAAAAAGATGTGTAGACAGATTTTTTAAGAAAAGAGATCAACTTCTCAGAACCTCCACTTATGTTTGTCTGGTGTAAGACTGACTGAGAAGTTCTTTATTTAAAAAAAAAAAAACATTCAAGTAATGGAAAATTAAAATACACTGTTCACCCAAAGTATTCGGTTTCCTCTGGGGGATCGAGGATGAGGTGTAGTGATGGTTTATTCAGTCTTCTTTGACACATGACCCATCTTTGTTCGAATGTTGCGCAGCAAAAAAAATCCAATAGTGGCAGCAGCACATGTGATCTCTGCTATCCAGAAGGCCATTTCCCAGCCATGGTACTTGGCAATGGTGCTGAACGGCAGGCCAGACAATAATCCCCCAACTGAGAAGATGATAGGGGTCATGGATTGAGTTATTCCAATGATTAGGGATATTAAGTTATTTAAAACCAATCTACTCCAGGAATGTCTTTAGGCATAGAATCTTACAATATATAAACTGAATAAAGACAAAACATGTGACAAATATAGAAACTTTGCCTTGGCATTGCATTATCAAAACAACAGAAGAAAATACTGATGTGTTATTGATGCACAATATGCTTAATCTCAAAAAAGAAAGCCAACAAACTTACTGTTAGCCATCAGGGCAACAATTGCATGGGATGTTCCACAGTAGTTGGCTGGGGCACTCTCATTGGCTATAACTCCAAACAATGCTATTGGTCCATAGGAAAAGAAACCAAAGGCAGCACCCAGGCTGAGTATCCAGACCTGATGTACAAAAATCCACGAGAAATACAAAGTCTGACATGCAGTATGCTCTGTTCAAGATAATCTAAGTCATTCATTTTGGTCCAATCGGATGTCAGTGTTCAAATACCGTTGAGCTGTGTGGAGTTACTGCGACTCTGAATAGGTACATGGACACATACATTCCAGCCATCATGCAGATCAGGATGAAGTGGCGAGGATTGCCGTAGATTCTCTTGCCTTGCTGTTCAAAATCAGTAAATATATGAAGTAATTAAGAGATTTTTTTTTTGCTCTCTATAGGCAGAATTGTATTGGTCTTTAATGTATAAGTTACAAAATGACTAATGTCATGTAATCTTTAGCCTACAACATTTTTCTGCAACATATTTAACATTCGTACCAGGATACTCCCACTGAGATACAACATCTCATTTACAAACAAGTCTTGACAAAGTTTCTCATCAAAGAACAAACAGTCACTTACACAAGCAAAAAACAAACAATAAATAAGTAGTGTCCAGCAGCAGGTCATTGACTGGCCTGACAATACAAAAATGATATCCCAATATTATGACATAATCTAGTTAAAGACATGTTAACCCTCTTCTTTCTGATTAATAGTGAACATGTCAACCTTTTTGCTGCTCCTCTTTCCCTCATCTATACGATTTAAATCATACAAGTGTGTTTAATATATAACTCACTGTGGCCACAGCTTTATCAGAGATGTATCCTGCTGCAAGACTGCCCATAAGGCCTCCAACCTCCAGGGCACTCATGTATGAGCTACCTATAAAGAAGAATATAGTGATTACAAAGAATAACTAGCCAATTAACTCTCTCAAATTAATAGAAGGTGTTTTCTGTGCCCCTCCTGTGTACCCATAAGTGTAGATTGCCCCTTGTCTTGAACGAGGAACAGCTGGCCCCAGTCAGTGCAGGCTGTCTTCACCCCAAACACCACCAAGTAGGAGACAGATAGCAGCCACAGGTAAGGTGACAGAAGGAATTCTGACATAGTGCTTTTATCACTGAAGGATCCTGAACGGGAAGCAGGCATAACAATCAGTATTTTTCCCAATTCATTGTTCTGCCCTTTTTGTATATATCTGGAGCATTACTGTCCACATGAAAAAGTTAATTTAACATATCCAAGGTAGGGTCTGAAGGAATGTCATCTTCTAACATACAACTTTAAAATATGATAAATGGTCTTGAGCTTATAAAGCACTTTTCTAGTCTTCTGACTACCCAAAGTGCTTTTACACTGCAAAACACTTTACTTGTGTCTAAACAAGGTGTAGCAGCACACATAGTGGCATGTGAAGGGCACACTGGGTACAAAGTCCACTGAGTCACTGACCTTTCGTAACAACACATGAGCACATGCTGTCTGAACACACACACACACACACACACACATTTGCAAAGCATGTACAATAAACTGTAAATAACCTATAACAAATGTCCATTTGACATGACATTAAAACCGTATAGTAATAAACAATCTCACCTTCTTTGCTATGTATTGCTGCTGCCTCTATGTTGGGCAGCCCCACCTCCTTAGGCTCATTCTTGATGAGCAGCAGACAGACAAAGGAGAATGCCACACAAATCATTCCAGATACAGACAGTATTGTCCTCCAACTGTAACTCTCGGCCAGAACTGTGGCAATAATGGGGCCAAAGCTGCCTGCCAGATTCATGCTGCAGGAGAGAACTGCCCAATATGTTCCAAACTGAGAAGGTTCAAACCACTGAAAGGAGAGAAGAGGACACAAAGACATGACACCATGATAGAGTTAACAGTTATCTTACACAGAGGTGTAAAATAATCAAATCAGTGTTAAAAACTAAAAGCAGATCATATCCCACTAATGGTCATTTAACAGGTTTCATTTTGTATGATTTGACAGGCTACAAAACAGTCATGTCAAGAAAGAGTGACTTACAGTGCCATCATCAACAAGGTTTTCTCATGATATGTGTTTTCCACAATTAAACATTTTTAACATTCCAATAAGCTGGTGGATAAAATGTTGCCTGATTTTAGGGGGTGTTGCAACACCCTCAGTTGACTGTAACCTATAGTTCACAGGTTCACCTTCGCAGCTTGGTAATGCAGCTGCTTAACTTTATTTGTTGCCTGCCTGCCTGCCTATATATATATATATATATATATATATATATATATATACACACACACACACACACACACACACACACACACACACACACACACACACACACACACACACACACACACACACATACATACAGTTGCAGGAAAAAGTATGTGAACCCTTTGGAATTTCCTAGTTTTCTGATTAAATTGGTCATTAAATGTGTTCTGATCTTTATCTAAGTCTCAACAATAGACAAACACAGTCTGCTTAAACTAATACCACACAAACAATTATATGTTTTCATGTTTTTGTTGAACAGAACATGTAAACATTCACAGTGCAGGGTTGAAAAAGTATGTGAACCCCTAGGCAAATTACTTCTTCAAGAGCTAATTGGAGTCAGGAGTCAGCCAACCTGGAGTCCAATCAATGAGACGAGATTGGAAGTGTTGGTTAAAGCTGCCCTGCCCTATAAAAAACACACTCCAGTTTTGAGTTTGCTATTCTCAAGAAGCATTGCCTGATGTGAACCATGCCTTGACAAAAGAGCTTGCAGAAGATCTACGATTAAGAATTGTTGGCTTGCATAAAGCTGGAAAGGGTTACAAAAGAATCTCTAAAAGCCTCGATGTTCATCAGTCCACAGTAAGACAAATTGTCTATAAATGGAGAAAGTTCAGCACTGTTGCTACTCTCCCTAGAAGTGGCCGTCCTGTAAAGATGACTGCAAGAGCACAGTGCAGAATGCTCAATGAGGTGAAGAAGAATCCTACAGTGTCAGCTAAAGACTTACACAAATCTCTGGCACATGCTAACATCTCTGTTGACGAATCTACGATACGTAAAACACTAAACAAGAATGGAGTTCATGGGAGGACACCACGGGGAAAGCCACTGCTGTCCAAAAAGACATTGCTGCACGTTTGAAGTTTGCTAACGAGCACCTGGATGTTCCACATCACTACTGGCAAAACATCCTGTGGACAGATGAAACCAAAGTTGAGTTGTTTGGAAGGAACACACAACACTATGTGGAGAAAAAAAGGCACAGCACACCAACATCAAAACCTCATCCCAACTGTGAAGTATGGTAGAGGGGGCATCATGGTTTGGGGCTGCTTTGCTGCATCAGGGCCTGGACAG
Source organism: Labrus bergylta (assembly GCF_963930695.1). Taxonomy (NCBI): domain Eukaryota; kingdom Metazoa; phylum Chordata; class Actinopteri; order Labriformes; family Labridae; genus Labrus; species Labrus bergylta. Next base: position 10,622,441 of record NC_089205.1, on the reverse strand, counting down.
ATTGCTATCATCGACGGAAAAATTAATTCAGACATTTTGCAGGAAAACTTTAGGCCATTTGTCCACCAATTGAAGCTCAACAGAAGATGGGTGATGCAACAGGACAACGACCTGAAGCACAGAAGTAAATCAACAACAGAAGAAAATAAGCCTTCTGGAGTGGCCCAGTCAGAGTCCTAACCTCAACCTGATAGAGATGCTGTGGCATGACCTCACGAGAGCGATTCACACCAGACATCCCAAGACTATTGCTGAACTGAAAAAGTTTTGTAAAGAGGAATGGTCCAAAATTCCTCCTGACCTTTGTGCAGGTCTGATCTGCAACTACAGGAAACGATTGGTTGAGGTTATTGCTGCCAAAGGAGGGTCAACCAGTTATTAAATCCAAGGGTTCACATACTTTTTCCACCCTGCTCTGTGAATGTTTGCATGTTGTGTGCAATAAAAACATGAAAACATATAATTGTTTGTGTGGTATTAGTTTAAGCAGACTGTGTTTTTCTATTGTTGTGACTTACATGAAGATCAGAACACATTTAATCAGAAAACTAGAAAATTCCAAAGGGTTCACATACTTTTTCTTGCAACTGTATGTATGTATGTATGTATATATATATATATATATATAAAGAGAGAGATGATATAGTGGTATGTGGTACAGCTACCTTTCGCAGCACCCTGCCGCAGGGAGGCCAGCCAAGGCCCTGACCCAGGCCGTTGAGAAACCACAAGGCAGAGAAGACAATGACAGTTGATGACCAGGAGAAGACCACGTTGATACCTCCCACCATGCAGAGGCCAATGGAGAAGAGCCAACGGGCACTGATCTGGTCTGAGAGCACGCCACTGATGAACTTACTGATAGCATAGGACAAAGACTGACTGCTGGTGATCATGCCTAGAAACAGGGAAGGTATGAGAATCTGTGCATTTTATCAAAGCACTTAAAATGTATTGCAAAACATGGTCGGGTCCTTTATATCTCCAGCATACAGCACTGTTCTCTGTATAGCACACTAATAATTAAAGAATGAAAGATAAGGATAGTCAAGAAAATACAGTGTCATACCCAGGTCATCCTTATCCAACTCAATTTCTTTCATCAGAGAGGGCATCACAAAAGAGAAAGTCTTTCTGTTGAAGTAGTACAGTGTGTATCCTACAAACATGGCCAGAAATATGGTGCCTCGGTAGTATCCATAACTTTTCGTAGCCATGACTGCAGATGCATACAAAAATGTAAAAGCTGAAAGAATGTCTTGACTCCTGACAGACCTCTGCTGCCTGTGAACCTTGCTTCAGGATCCACCGACCAGAAGCAACTGCTAACATGGGGCGTATCCAACCGGTAAGGATGGTCAATGTTCAACTTCTCTTCCCCAAAACTGATTAAATCTATGTTGTCACAAGGTGCTGCAAATGGGTGGAAAATAATCAGTTATTTGGCATCAATGTTGTATGGGATCTTTTGTTTTCTTCAGGCAGCTATTCGCATTCCTTAACTTGAACAACTGCCTTATGGTAACATTCATCTATTTATGCATGTCAATCTGAGGCTGTTATGGATGAAGTCCTCTGATTACTGCAGTTAATGATTAACTGGGGAATCCAATATTGTAGACCAGGAGGAGTCTCCTTACCAAGCTAAGGGATGTGTGACCTGTGTTGATCATTATAGGAATGTATATAGGACAGAGGTATAGGTGCATATAGCTGCAAATAACCATTTAATGGCATTATGTACCTCGTTCCTGAGTGATCAATGGGCAATTTTGAGCACAAAAACATATATTTTGAAAGAGCTTTAAAAACCTCTTAGTATAAAAGTTCAATGCGAGAAAAATTAATTGGTTTGAGCAAACTAAAATCAATACTGTATTAATTAGCCTAAGTCAGTTATAATGCTTGCAACAAATAAGGGTGCATTAACAACCTCTCAAAGTCTCAGTGTGCAGGTAGGTTACCGCCTTACCACCCACTTGCTCGCATTATTTTCAAAAGTATTAAAATGCATGTTAGGGGGGCTTGCTGGTGGCGCAATGGTTAGGGCGTGCGTCCCATGTGTTGAGGCTCTCATCTCAAGCAGTAGGCCCGGGTTTGCCTCCACCCGTGGCCTCCCTCCATATGTCATCCCCCACTCCCTCCCTGGCTTCCGACTCTATCCACTGTCCTGTCTCTGCATTAAAAAGGTACAAAAATCCCCCCAAAAAAATCTTTAAAAAAAAAAAATGCATGTTAGGTAAGTATTTTAATTTAACTTTGCCATTTTATGTTGGCATTTCCATGTTTTGTTTTGTGCTTGTATTATGGCTATATTATGGCGATATTTCATGGCACTATTAGTGGGAGTGGTCGACGATTAGATTTAAAGAGCCCATATTATGCCCTTTTTGGGGTTCGTATATTTAATCTATGTACCTACTTTTGTACATTCACAATAGCTAAAGTTATAAAAAAGTGTCTGTTTTCATGTACTGCTCCTCCTTGCTCCCTCTCCGCTCTGAGTCCGTCAGCTACACTCTGTTGAGCCCACACTGTTAGACCCCACGTGGGCCAAGTCTGCTCTGATTGGTCTGCTGATCCGCTCTGTCATTATTGGTCAGTTGCTCAGCACGCTTCTCGGAAATTTCAACATGAGCTGCAGGGCTTGACACAACGAGCCAATGGACTTAGATCAGTGATCTCACACTGACAATGACGCTGCACTGACAAATTTTTATCGCAGGGGGCTAGAACCGAGCATTACATGCGGCTAATGCTACAGCTAACGGGAGGACGTAGGAGAAGCCACGTTTCCGCGGACTTTGAATTTTTGCACATAGATGTGCCTAAACATGCACAGGACACTTAGAAAACACACTAAAGAGCATATAAAACCAGAAAAAGCATTATATGGGACCTTTAATATTTTAGATTAAAGGATAAGGTGAACATTTCATAGTTATTTAATACATTTAGTCAATGCCCTAGTTAATTAACATTTTTAATGCTTGTCTTTTCAACATTTTTTAAATATATATATTTATATAGCCTATGTCGTTTTTTTTTTTACTGAATGTATTTTAATATGTCATGCATTTAGTTAAAAGAGTGTGTGTTAACATTTTCTGAGAAAGCTGGTCAATCATTTGTGCGTACACATGGTCTGAGGAAGTTCGATTTTTGTTCGCAGAGAATAAATTCAAGTAAGAAAATATTGATGAATCCCAGATTTGTGCATCAAACGTTCGTACGCACGATTTAAGCACATATTTGTGTGTACGCGCTGTTAGTGAATGAGGCCCAATGTGTGGATTGTTGTTAGCCCCATAGGGCTGCCTTATGGTGGGGCGTAACACTTGTTTAGTTTAACATTACAGAGACTCTGACACATTTGTGTTTTTTTTTTTTACTATTTTGCCTTATCCTTCTCTAGCAGTCCTTGCTTACACAATGTCGGACTCAGACAATGTCATCTGACCGACAAAACAAAAATACCACAAAAATACAGCCACATGTAAGTAGTTTGAATTGCATTATAGTTACATGTTTCTATGTATTTCTGTTTGTACTTACATTTATAGCCTACAGTTTAGGCCTGGGAAATAATACAAATAATAATAATTTATTTTGATAGACCGCTAATTAGCTAACTAGCTACTTCCAAGATATCATTAGATTAGCTTGACAAACCCAAAATAGTGAATCAAAGATATCTCACTCACATATTTTGATAACCTTACTTGCATATACCCAGTCAAAGACACCAATTATCTTAAATAGATTAAAACGATAATAATACATGGACTGAGGAAGATTGCGCTTGTTAAAGCTAATTATTTTTCTAACTTAATTAAACTGTAAATGGCTAATTATGTGCCTGCTGTCTTTACTTATCTGAACCTTGTTTGTTTAACAGGACCTGCTGAGACAGTAGTTGCTAGAGAGACTTCTCAACAAACTGCAGTCTGCCTTAAATCAACAACCTCTGAATTTGGATTATTTGGAATTCCTGACTGGTAATGAGCTTATTGTGTTTTCTGTGCTGGATCCTAAATTGTGTAGAACTTGCTGAAGGTGATATGTAAGAATCACACATCTTTAATTCCACTTTGTTTATTTGTTACCACCACCACAGCCACATTAACTTTGTTGATGAATCAGTGGTTCTGTATAAAGACTTTAGACTTTATTGTCCCCATGGGGAAATTCTTTTTCACAGCACCGTTACTGTCCAAACAGACTATTACCACCAAATAACATACATACACAAAACACAAACAGAATGGACTCAAACAGAGTACGGTCTGTGCTGTCGCAGCGGAGCGTGCGCCATATTGGATCAGTCTAGTATTCACAAGTATAAACAGGTAAGTTACACAAACATCAATCAGAAAGGAAAGCAGTCTGCATCACTCAGGACCCTTCACACCCCCTTCACCACTCGTTTCAGCTGCAGTCGTTTTAGAGTACCACTGGCAAAAAATAAAACTTACAGAAACTCTTTTATTCCCACTGTAATACGCAAGGCTAAATAAGCAATGTTTTTTAAATGCTGTGCATATGTGTTTTTACCTCGTGTACTTTTAGCTATTTATGACCTAATGTGAGTGTTAGTGTGAATATTTGTATGTTTTCATGTTGAGCCTCAACAAAAGTTAATTTTCTGTCACAATGTGATAGACAATAAAGTTTTTTGAATCTTGAATCTTGAATCCAAAATCAATGAAACTCAATCAAACAAATATTATCAAGCAAGACTTGTGAATGAGGAGTAAGAGTGTAGTTGTGTGTGTGTGTGTGTGTGTGTGTGTGTGTGTGTGTGTGTGTGTGTGTGTGTGTGTGTGTGTGTGTGTGTGTGTCTGTCTGTCTGTCTGTCTGTCTGTCTGTGTGTGGATAGGAAGATGGTGGTGTAACCCCGTGTTGTGCACACTTAACAATGACTTGGCGTGGTCTGTTGTCTAAAGAGGCTGAGTTAAGCTCGGACTCTGCACGGTCTGTATCTCTGAGGCGTTTGAATGGCAGCGAGTGTACAGATCTATGTGTGAATTTACGTGGTGGTGGAGTTGTGCTCCTATGCGGGAAGGCGTGTGCGTTAGTTAGCAAGAGAGAGTTGAGGCTGAATCACAGTTCAAACTCCGCGCCACAACTCAGGAGGAATTCTCTTCATTCACAGAAAGAACCCAATGGCCGAATTCAAGTTTAGATGGTGTATACACTGGTCTTTCTGATCATGAGAGTATTACCCCAGTTATAATACTATTTACAGAGAACACACACAGGATGCGGCGGCCCGAACACAGAGACAAACAAGAGTTTTCAACAGGCAAAACGCGGTGGTCCAATAAAGAAGCAAACATTTTTACAGTTTTTAAATGAATAAAGCAATTATTAAACACACTCTCTAAAGTTAATTCTGCCCAGACCTATTTAAGACACATCTTCGGCCCGTTTCAGTGCAGATGAGTTTTGATGGCGGCGAGTATTCCTTACAGCAAGAGCAGCGTCGATGTGTTCTCTGTCGAGTGGGAAGATGTCCGTGGAAGTCCTTTTCGTTGCAGGACGGAATAGGACCGTTATCTTTTCAGTCTATTACTGAGAAGCTCGGACAGGATGCATTCAATGGACGATCTACAGGTGAATAGGGTAAAACATTTTTAATAATAGATATCACCATGAAACTTACTCAGTTGATTACGTTAAGATGAGAAAAAAATTTATTACAAGCTTTTTGTATTTTAATGTTTAAATATGCAAATTTGGGATTATCTAATTAAATATGTACTAATTTGCATACATTTTAAAAAACAAAATTGATCATGTGATAAAGCCAGGTTCAAAATATTATTTTCATTTTGTTGACATACTAGATGGGAAAAAAAATACAGAGGGATTTATGGATATCTACTTTTGTTATCCTAAATCAGGCTAGGAATAATATATTTACAAATCCCTCTGTAAAAGTCTTCATAATGTAGCTAGTGTAAGATGGAGATGAGATTTATTTTTGTGAAGTTTTATTTTATAGATCTTTATTTTTCTTAGGTTGAGATAATATACATTATTTGATTTAATGCTCATTTCATTTATATTTACAATTTGTACTGTACAAGAGTATCTGTTTGATATGATGCACTATGCCTTTAAGGTTACCCATGGTTACGGTTTGAGGAGTGATATTGCTTTAAAACAAGTGAGGTGTCGATGTCGTTGTTGGGCAGTCTTGATATGTTATGCTTTGTTACGGACGGACATTAAAAAGTATGAGACGCACAGCAGAAGTTGTTCCCGTGCTTTTACTTACCCACACCCGAATATATATATTCAATTAAGTATGTTTAGTATTACAGTTAACGGCAAGACAACCGAGGATAATCAACATCATCCAAGAAGCGCCGTTACACTAGGTCCAAGACTGGAAAGATTGGTGTGTATAGGTGCAACTGAAGTGGAGATTTCTGACTTTTTTTGAGAAAAGGGCATTTAAAGGTTTTTTTGTAAAATTCCACACATTTCGAAAGGAAAGCATTGCTAAGATGCAAAACAACTGCTCAGTTCATTGGTTATAACAATTTAGACCATGTCTAGAACATGGACATTAACAATTGAATAGAACAACATTGCCATATAAGAACACAAAATGTCCAAACAGAACACAAAGTTCACCCATGAGTTTTTACAGGCTAGATGTCCATGCCTGCACCATATGTAGGCCCCTCTTGCTGATGATACCTTATCACTTTTTTAGATGTGCTCTGATTCTTTCTGCAACGTTTTGCAGACTCAGGCTGGATGGTGTCAGCTTTTGTGATTCTCAGCATGTCGGTTTCTCTGATGGTGGTGATGGTGATGACAGTGCTTTAAAGCCATAGCTTATCCATAACAGCAAGCATGGAAGAGGCCCCCTCATTAAAAGTTGCAATGGCCATACTTGCTGCTGCCTCAACCCTACTCTTCCCAACAAACACAGTTTTCGGATAGCGGGCCCATATCACCGAGTTGAGGCACTCATTAGCATTTTGAGTGCCACCATGCTGCATGCGCTGCAGCAGGCTGTCACTAGACATGCGGTGGTACACAGGGAGAAGCTTCTGGCCCACCTCCCCGAGATAAAAAGTTCATGTTCATGTGCATGTGTCTCTCCGGAGTTTCTCCATTTTCCTCCGCTCTCCTGTACCAGCACTAGGACGGGTTGCACCTGGTGTGCAAGGGTACTTCGTCACAGGACATGCTGTGGAGGAGACCAGCCCATATTTCGTTCTTCATCCTGTCTAGGGAACCCTGGTTATTTAAAATTGCCCCCCTGTAATACTTTTGCAATGTTTTACATTTATTGGCTGTTAATTTTCCCAGACCTTTCCCCCCCCCAATTTGCGTTCAGCACTTAATTTGCGAAGGGCTGTTCCCATGTGCTTATGGGCATGGTTAATACATTCTAACTTGACTACCTCATGCTCAGAGTATGGGTTGAGGTATGCCACCTCCTTGAATACAGCACTGTCCCCATCTGACAGCATCTGAGTGTATCTAAGCTGCTGATGACTCATAGACCTAGCCCACATCCTCTTTGCTACTTCCGGCTCCATAGCCTTGCTTGATATCCACACTGATGTTAATCACTGACTGATTGACTGCCTGACCCATAGACTGTCTGACCAATAGACTGTCTGACCCATAGACTGTCTGACCATAGACTGTCTAACCCATAGAATGTCTGACCATAGACTGTCTGATCATAGACTGTCTGACCATAGACTGTAAGGTCTGACCCATAGACTGTAGGGTCTGATCCATAGACTGTCTGACCCATAGACCGTCTGACCATAGACTGTCTGACCCATAGACTGTCTGACCATAGACTGTCTGATCATAGACTATCTGACCCATAGACTGTCTGATCATAAACTGTCTGACCATAGACTGTCTGACCCATAGACTGTAAGGTGTGACCCATAGACTGTCTGACCCATAGACTGTAAGGTCTGACCATAGACTGTCTGACCTATGGACTGTCTGACCATAGACTGTCTGACCATAGACTGTAAGGTGTGACCCATAGACTGTCTGACCCAGAGACTGTAAGGTCTGACCATAGACTGTCTGAACCATAGACTGTCTGACCATAGACTGTCTGACCCATAGACTGTAAAGTCTGACCATAGACTGTCTGACCCATGGACTGTCTGACCATAGACTGTCTGACCATAGACTGTCTGACCATAGACTGTAAGGTCTGACCATAGAGTGTCTGACCCATAGACTGTCTGGCCATAGACTGTCTGACCATAGACTCTCTGACCATAGACTGTCTGACCCATCGACTGTCTGACCATAGACTGTCTGACCCATAGACTATCTGACCCATAGACTGTCTGACCATAGACTGTCTGACCCATAGACTGTAAGGTCTGACCCATAGACTGTAAGGTCTGACCCATAGACTGTCTGACCATTGACTGAAAGGTCTGATCCATAGACTGTAAGGTCTGATTCATAGACAGTCTGACCCATAGACTGTCTGACCATAAACTGTCTGACCCATAGACTGTCTGACCATAAACTGTCTGACCCATAGACTGTCTGACCCATAGACTGTCTGACCATAGACTGTAAGGTCTGACCCATAGACTGTCTGACCATAAACTGTCTGACCCATAGACTGTCTGACCATAGACTGTCTGACCATAGACTGTAAGGTCTGACCCATAGACTGTAAGGTCTGACCCATAGACTGTCTGACCATAGACTGTCTGACCCATAGACTGTCTGACCATAGACTGTCTGACCCATAGACTGTCTGACCATTGACTGTAAGGTCTGATCCATAGACTGTCTGACACATAGACTGCCTGACCATAGACTGTCTGACCCATAGACTGTAAGGTCTGACCCATAGACTGTCTGATCATAGACTGTCTGACCCATAGACTGTCTGACCATTGACTGTAAGGTCTGATCCATAGACTGTAAGGTCTGGTTCATAGACTGTCTGACCCATACACTGTCTGACCATAAACTGTCTGACCCATAGATTGTCTGACCCATAGACTGTCTGACCATAGACTGTCTGACCCATAGACTGTAAGGTCTGACCCATAGACTGTAAGGTCTGACCCATAGACTGTCTGACCATAGACTGTCTGACCCATAGACTGTAAGGTCTGACCCATAGACTGTCTGACCATTGACTGTAAGGTCTGACCCATAGACTGTAAGGTCTGACCCATAGACTGTCTGACCATAAACTGTCTGACCCATAGACTGTCCGACCCATAGACTGTCTGACCATAGACTGTAAGGTCTGACCCATAGACTGTCTGACCATAGACTGTCTGACCCATAGACTGTCTGACCCATAGACTGTCTGACCATAGACTGTAAGGTCTGACCCATAGACTGTAAGGTCTGACCCATAGACTGTCTGACCATAGACTGTCTGACCCATAGACTGTCTGACTATAGACTGTCTGACCCATAGACTGTTTGACCATTGACTGTAAGGTCTGATCCATAGACTGTAAGGTCTGATTCATAGCCTGTCTGACCCATAGACTGTCTGACCATAGACTGTCTGACCCATAGACTGTCTGACCATAGACTGTCTGACCATTGACTGTAAGGTCTGATCCATAGACTGTAAGGTCTGATTCATAGACTGTCTGACTATAGACTGTCTGACCCATAGACTGTTTGACCATTGACTGTAAGGTCTGATCCATAGACTGTAAGGTCTGATTCATAGACTGTCTGACCCATAGACTGTCTGACCATAGACTGTCTGACCCATAGACTGTAAGGTCTGACCCATAGACTGTCTGACCATAGACTGTCTGACCCATAGACTGTAAGGTCTGACCCATAGACTGTCTGACCATAAACTGTCTGACCCATAGACTGTCCGACCCATAGACTGTCTGACCATAGACTGTAAGGTCTGACCCATAGACTGTCTGACCATAAACTGTCTGACCCATAGACTGTCTGACCCATAGACTGTCTGACCCATAGACTGTCTGACCATAGACTGTGAGGTCTGACCCATAGACTGTCTGACCATAGACTGTCTGACCCATAGACTGTCTGACTATAGACTGTCTGACCCATAGACTGTTTGACCATTGACTGTAAGGTCTGATCCATAGACTGTAAGGTCTGATTCATAGACTGTCTGACCCATAGACTGTCTGACCATAGACTGTCTGACCCATAGACTGTAAGGTCTGACCCATAGACTGTCTGATCATAGACTGTTTGACCCATAGACTGTCTGACCATTGACTGTAAGGTCTGATCCATAGACTGTAAGGTCTGATTCACAGACTGTCAGACCCATAGACTGTCTGACCATAGACTGTCTGACCCATAGACTGTAAGGTTTGACCCATAGACTGTCTGATCATAGACTGTCTGACCATAGACTATCTGACCCATAGACTGTCTGATCATAGACTGTCTGACCATAGACTGTCTGACCCATAGACTGTAAGGTGTGACCCATAGACTGTCTGACCCACAGACTGTAAGGTCTGACCATAGACTGTCTGACCATAGACTGTCTGACCATAGACTGTCTGACCCATAGACTGTCTGACCATTGACTGTCTGACCCATAGACTGTAAGGTCTGACCCATAGACCGCAAAGGTCTGATTCATAGACTGTCTGACCCATAGACTGTCTGACCATTTACTGTAAGGTCTGATCCATAGACTGTAAGGTCTGATTCATAGACTGTCTGACCCATAGACTGTCTGACCATAGACTGTCTGACCCATAGACTGTAAGGTCTGACCCATAGACTGCAAAGGTCTGATTCATAGACTGTCTGACCCATAGACTGTCTGACCATAGACTGTCTGACCCATAGACTGTAAGGTCTGACCCATGGACTGTCTGATCATAGACTGTCTGACCCATAGACTGTCTGACCATTGACTGTAAGGTCTGATCCATAGACTGTAAGGTCTAATTCATAGACTGTCTGACCCATAGACTGTCTGACCCATAGACTGTCTGACCATTGACTGTCTGACCATAGACTATCTGACCCATAGACTGTCTGATCATAGACTGTCTGACCATAGACTGTCTGACCCATAGACTGTAAGGTGTGACCCATAGACTGTCTGACCCACAGACTGTAAGGTCTGACCATAGACTGTCTGACCATAGACTGTCTGACCATAGACTGTCTGACCCATTGACTGTCTGACCCATAGACTGTAAGGTCTGACCCATAGACCGCAAAGGTCTGATTCATAGACTGTCTGACCCATAGACTGTCTGACCATTTACTGTAAGGTCTGATCCATAGACTGTAAGGTCTGATTCATAGACTGTCTGACCCATAGACTGTCTGACCATAGACTGTCTGACCCATAGACTGTAAGGTCTGACCCATAGACTGCAAAGGTCTGATTCATAGACTGTCTGACCCATAGACTGTCTGACCATAGACTGTCTGACCCATAGACTGTAAGGTCTGACCCATAGACTGTCTGATCATAGACTGTCTGACCCATAGACTGTCTGACCATTGACTGTAAGGTCTGATCCATAGACTGTAAGGTCTAATTCATAGACTGTCTGACCCATAGACTGTCTGACCCATAGACTGTCTGACCATTGACTGTAAGGTCTGATCCATAGACTGTAAGGTCTAATTCATAGACTGTCTGACCCATAGACTGTCTGATCATAGACTGTCTGACCCATAGACTGTCTGACCATTGACTGTAAGGTCTGATCCATAGACTGTAAGGTCTAATTCATAGACTGTCTGACCATAGACTGTCTGACCCATAGACTGTAAGGTCTGACCCATAGACTGTCTGACCATTGACTGTAAGGTCTGATCCATAGACTGTAAGGTCTGATTCATAGACTGTCTGACCATAGACTGTCTGACCCATAGACTCTAAGGTCTGACCCATAGACTGTCTGACCATAAACTGTCTGACCCATAGACTGTCTGACCCATAGACTGTAAGGTCTGACCCATAGACTGTCTGATCATAGACTGTCTGACCCATAGACTGTCTGACCATAGACTGTCTGACCCATAGACTGTAAGGTCTGACCCATAGACTGTCTGATCATAGACTGTCTGACCATAGACTCTCTGACCCATAGACTGTTTGATCATAGACTTTCTGACCCATAGACTGTCTGACCCAGAGACTGTCTGACCATAGACTGTCTGACCCATCGACTGTCTGACCATAGACTGTAAGGTCTGACCCATAGACTGTCTGACCATAAACTGTCTGACCCATAGACTGTCTGACCCATAGACTGTCTGACCATAGCTGTAAGGTCTGACCCATAGACTGTCTGACCATAAACTGTCTGACCCATAGACTGTCTGACCCATAGACTGTCTGACAATAGACTGTAAGGTCTGACCCATAGACTGTCTGACCATAAACTGTCTGACCCAGAGACTGTCTGACCCATAGACTGTCTGACCATAGACTGTCTGACCCATAGACTGTTTGACCATTGACTGTAAGGTCTGATCCATAGACTGTAAGGTCTGATTCATAGACTGTCTGACCCATAGACTGTCTGACCATAGACTGTCTGACCCATAGACTGTCTGACCCATAGACTGTCCGACCCATAGACTGTCTGACCATAGACTGTAAGGTCTGACCCATAGACTGTCTGACCATAAACTGTCTGACCCATAGACTGTCTGACCCATAGACTGTCTGACCCATAGACTGTAAGGTCTGACCCATAGACTGTCTGATCATAGACTGTCTGACCCATAGACTGTCTGACCATAGACTGTCTGACCCATAGACTGTAAGGTCTGACCCATAGACTGTCTGATCATAGACTGTCTGACCATAGACTCTCTGACCCATAGACTGTTTGATCATAGACTTTCTGACCCATAGACTGTCTGACCCAGAGACTGTCTGACCATAGACTGTCTGACCCATCGACTGTCTGACCATAGACTGTAAGGTCTGACCCATAGACTGTCTGACCATAAACTGTCTGACCCATAGACTGTCTGACCCATAGACTGTCTGACCATAGCTGTAAGGTCTGACCCATAGACTGTCTGACCATAAACTGTCTGACCCATAGACTGTCTGACCCATAGACTGTCTGACAATAGACTGTAAGGTCTGACCCATAGACTGTCTGACCATAAACTGTCTGACCCATAGACTGTCTGACCCATAGACTGTCTGACCATAGACTGTCTGACCCATAGACTGTTTGACCATTGACTGTAAGGTCTGATCCATAGACTGTAAGGTCTGATTCATAGACTGTCTGACCCATAGACTGTCTGACCATAGACTGTCTGACCCATAGACTGTCTGACCCATAGACTGTCCGACCCATAGACTGTCTGACCATAGACTGTAAGGTCTGACCCATAGACTGTCTGACCATAAACTGTCTGACCCATTGACTGTCTGACCCATAGACTGTCTGACCCATAGACTGTCTGACCATAGACTGTAAGGTCTGACCCATAGACTGTAAGGTCTGACCCATAGACTGTCTGACCATAGACTGTCTGACCCATAGACTGTCTGACTATAGACTGTCTGACCCATAGACTGTTTGACCATTGACTGTAAGGTCTGATCCATAGACTGTAAGGTCTGATTCATAGACTGTCTGACCCATAGACTGTCTGACCATAGACTGTCTGACCCATAGACTGTAAGGTCTGACCCATAGACTGTCTGATCATAGACTGTCTGACCATAGACTATCTGACCCATAGACTGTCTGATCATAGACTGTCTGATCATAGACTGTCTGATCATAGACTGTCTGACCCATAGACTGTAAGGTGTGACCCATAGACTGTCTGACCCACAGACTGTAAGGTCTGACCATAGACTGTCTGACCATAGACTGTCTGACCATAGACTGTCTGACCCATAGACTGTCTGACCATTGACTGTCTGACCCATAGACTGTAAGGTCTGACCCATAGACTGTCTGATCATAGACTGTCTGACCATAGACTATCTGACCCATAGACTGTCTGACTATAGACTGTCTGACCCATAGACTGTTTGACCATTGACTGTAAGGTCTGATCCATAGACTGTAAGGTCTGATTCATAGACTGTCTGACCCATAGACTGTCTAACCATAGACTGTCTGACCCATAGACTGTAAGGTCTGACCCATAGACTGTCTGATCATAGACTGTCTGACCCATAGACTGTCTGACCATAGACTGTCTGACCCATAGACTGTAAGGTCTGATTCATAGACTGTCTGACCCATAGACTGTCTGACCATAGACTGTCTGACCCATAGACTGTAAGGTCTGACCCATAGACTGTCTGATCATAGACTGTCTGACCATAGACTATCTGACCCATAGACTGTCTGATCATAGACTGTCTGATCATAGACTGTCTGACCCATAGACTGTAAGGTGTGACCCATAGACTGTCTGACCCACAGACTGTAAGGTCTGACCATAGACTGTCTGACCATAGACTGTCTGACCATAGACTGTCTGACCCATAGACTGTCTGACCATTGACTGTCTGACCCATAGACTGTAAGGTCTGACCCATAGACTGTCTGATCATAGACTGTCTGACCATAGACTATCTGACCCATAGACTGTCTGATCATAGACTGTCTGACCATAGACTGTCTGACCCATAGACTGTAAGGTGTGACCCATAGACTGTCTGACCCACAGACTGTAAGGTCTGACCATAGACTGTCTGACCATAGACTGTCTGACCATAGACTGTCTGACCATAGACTGTCTGACCCATAGACTGTCTGACCCATCGACTGTCTGACCCATAGACTGTAAGGTCTGACCCATAGACCGCAAAGGTCTGATTCATAGACTGTCTGACCCATAGACTGTAAGGTCTGACCCATAGACCGCAAAGGTCTGCCCATAAACTGTCTGACCCATAGACTGTCCGACCCATAGACTGTCTGACCATAGACTGTAAGGTCTGACCCATAGACTGTCTGACCCATAGACTGTCTGACCATAGACTGTAAGGTCTGACCCATAGACTGTAAGGTCTGACCCATAGACTGTCTGACCCATAGACTGTCTGACTATAGACTGTCTGACCCATAGACTGTTTGACCATTGACTGTCTGACCCATAGACTGTAAGGTCTGACCCATAGACTGTCTGATCATAGACTGTCTGACCATAGACTATCTGACCCATAGACTGTCTGATCATAGACTGTCTGACCATAGACTGTCTGACCCATAGACTGTAAGGTGTGACCCATAGACTGTCTGACCCACAGACTGTAAGGTCTGACCATAGACTGTCTGACCATAGACTGTCTGACCATAGACTGTCTGACCCATAGACTGTCTGACCATTGACTGTCTGACCCATAGACTGTAAGGTCTGACCCATAGACCGCAAAGGTCTGATTCATAGACTGTCTGACCCATAGACTGTCTGACCATTTACTGTAAGGTCTGATCCATAGACTGTAAGGTCTGATTCATAGACTGTCTGACCCATAGACTGTCTGACCATAGACTGTCTGACCCATAGACTGTAAGGTCTGACCCATAGACTGCAAAGGTCTGATTCATAGACTGTCTGACCATAGACTGTCTGACCCATAGACTGTAAGGTCTGACCCATAGACTGTCTGATCATAGACTGTCTGACCCATAGACTGTCTGACCATTGACTGTAAGGTCTGATCCATAGACTGTAAGGTCTAATTCATAGACTGTCTAACCCATAGACTGTCTGACCCATAGACTGTCTGACCCATAGACTGTCTGACCATTGACTGTAAGGTCTGATCCATAGACTGTAAGGTCTAATTCATAGACTGTCTGACCCATAGACTGTCTGATCATAGACTGTCTGACCCATAGACTGTCTGACCATTGACTGTAAGGTCTGATCCATAGACTGTAAGGTCTAATTCATAGACTTTCTGACCATAGACTGTCTGACCCATAGACTGTAAGGTCTGACCCATAGACTGTCTGACCATTGACTGTAAGGTCTGATCCATAGACTGTAAGGTCTGATTCATAGACTGTCTGACCATAGACTGTCTGACCCATAGACTCTAAGGTCTGACCCATAGACTGGCTGACCATCGACTGTCTGACCATAGACTGTCTGACCATAGACTCTCTGACCATTGACTGTCTGACCATAGACTGTCTGACCATAGACTGTCTGATCATAGACTCTCTGACCCATAAACTGTAAGGTCTGACCATAGACTGTCTGACCCATAGACTGTCTGACCCATAGACTGTCTGGCCATAGACTGTCTGACCATAGACTCTCTGACCCATAGACTGTCTGACCATAGACAGTAAGGTCTGACCATAGACTGTCTGACCATAGACTCTCTGACCATCGACTGTCTGACCATAGACTGTCTGATCATAGACTGTCTGACCCATAGACTGTAAGGTATGACCATAGACTGTCTGATCATAGACTGTCTGACCATAAACTGTAAGGTCTGACCATAGACTGTCTGACCCATAGACTGTCTGACCATAGACTGTAAGGTCTGACCCATAGACTGTCTGACCATAAACTGTCTGACCCATAGACTGTCTGACCCATAGACTGTCTGACCCATAGACTGTCTGACCATAGACTGTAAGGTCTGACCCATAGACTGTCTGACCATAAACTGTCTGACCCATAGACTGTCTGACCCATAGACTGTCTGACCCATAGACTGTCTGACCATAGACTGTCTGACCCATAGACTGTTTGACCATTGACTGTAAGGTCTGATCCATAGACTGTAAGGTCTGATTCATAGACT
Source organism: Labrus bergylta (assembly GCF_963930695.1). NCBI lineage: Eukaryota > Metazoa > Chordata > Actinopteri > Labriformes > Labridae > Labrus > Labrus bergylta. Next base: position 10,605,661 of record NC_089205.1, on the reverse strand, counting down.
GTCTGACCCATAGACTGTCTGACCATAGACTGTCTGACCCATAGACTGTAAGGTCTGACCCATAGACTGCAAAGGTCTGATTCATAGACTGTCTGACCCATAGACTGTCTGACCATAGACTGTCTGACCCATAGACTGTAAGGTCTGACCCATAGACTGTCTGATCATAGACTGTCTGACCCATAGACTGTCTGACCATTGACTGTAAGGTCTGATCCATAGACTGTAAGGTCTGATTCATAGACTGTCTGACCCATAGACTGTCTGACCATAGACTGTCTGACCCATAGACTGTAAGGTCTGACCCATAGACTGTCTGATCATAGACTGTCTGACCATAGACTCTCTGACCCATAGACTGTTTGATCATAGACTGTCTGACCCATAGACTGTCTGATCATAGACTGTCTGACCATAGACTCTCTGACCCATAGACTGTTTGATCATAGACTGTCTGACCATAGACTGTCTGACCCATAGACTGTAAAGTCTGACCATAGTCTGTCTGACCCATGGACTGTCTGACCATAGACTGTCTGACCCATAGACTGTCTGACCATAGACTGTCTGATCATAGACTGTCTGACCCATAGACTGTAAGGTATGACCATAGACTGTCTGACCCATAGACTGTCTGATCATAGACTGTCAGACCATAGACTGTAAGGTCTGACCATAGACTGTCTGACCCATGGACTGTCTGACCCATAGACTGTCTGGCCATAGACTGTCTGACCATAGACTGTCTGACCCATAGACTGTCTGACCATAGACTGTCTGACCATAGACTGTAAGGTCTGACCATAGACTATCTGACCATAGACAGTCTGACCATAGACTTTCTGACCCATAGACTGTCTGACCCAGAGACTGTCTGACCATAAACTGTCTGACCCATCGACTGTCTGACCATAGACTGTCTGACCCATCGACTCTCTGACCATAGACTGTCTGACCATAGACTGTCTGACCCATAGACTGTCTGAACATAGACTGTCTGACCCATAGACTGTCTGACCATTGACTGTAAGGTCTGATCCATAGACTGTAAGGTCTGATTCACAGACTGTCAGACCCATAGACTGTCTGACCATAGACTGTCTGACCCATAGACTGTAAGGTCTGACCCATAGACTGTCTGACCATAGACTGTCTGACCCATAGACTGTAAGGTCTGACCCATAGACTGCAAAGGTCTGATTCATAGACTGTCTGACCTATAGACTGTCTGACCATAGACTGTCTGACCCATAGACTGTAAGGTCTGACCCATAGACTGTCTGATCATAGACTGTCTGACCCATAGACTGTCTGACCATTGACTGTAAGGTCTGATCCATAGACTGTAAGGTCTGATTCATAGACTGTCTGACCCATAGACTGTCTGACCATAGACTGTCTGACCCATAGACTGTAAGGTCTGACCCATAGACTGTCTGATCATAGACTGTCTGACCATAGACTCTCTGACCCATAGACTGTTTGATCATAGACTGTCTGACCCATAGACTGTCTGACCATAGACTGTCTGACCCATAGACTGTAAGGTCTGACCCATAGACTGTCTGACCCATAGACTGTCAGACCATAGACTGTAAGGTCTGACCATAGACTGTCTGACCCATGGACTGTCTGACCCATAGACTGTCTGGCCATAGACTGTCTGACCATAGACCGTCTGACCCATAGACTGTCTGACCATAGACTGTCTGACCATAGACTGTAAGGTCTGACCATAGACTATCTGACCATAGACAGTCTGACTATAGACTTTCTGACCCATAGACTGTCTGACCCAGAGACTGTCTGACCATAGACTGTCTGACCCATCGACTGTCTGACCATAGACTGTCTGACCCATCGACTCTCTGACCATAGACTGTCTGACCATAGACTGTCTGACCCATAGACTGTCTGAACATAGACTGTCTGACCCATCGACTTTCTGACCATTGACTGTCTGGCCATAGACTGTCTGACCATAGACTGTCTGACCCATAGACTGTCTGACCATAGACTGTAAGGTCTGACCATAGACTGTCTGACCATAGACTGTCTGACCCATCGACTGTCTGACCATAGACTGTCTGACCATAGACTGTCTGACCCATAGACTGTCTGACCCATAGACTGTCTGACCCATCGACTGTCTGACCATAGACTGTCTGACCCATCGACTGTCTGACCATAGACTGTCTGACCCATCGACTCTCTGACCATAGACTGTCTGACCATAGACTGTCTGACCATCGACTGTCTGACCATAGATTGTCTGACCATAGACTGTCTGACCCATAGACTGTCTGACCATAGACTGTAAGGTCTGTCCTCTGTTGGAGAGGACAGACCAAACAAGTTTCAGGTTACATAATTTACATATTAAGCAATACTACAGGTCTGTTGGGCAGTGGGCCCACCAGAGAATAAACCTTCATAGAGCTCATGTGCTCGGTCAACACGCTTCCGTACCTCTGCAGCTTGTCGACCATCCTCCGATACAAGTGAACATCATCTCTGTGAAGTCAAAGGCAGCTGTACCCACTGCAACAGTGTTTGTAAGTTCTGATACCTTATCGTTCCAGAGGTTGGGGGGGGGGGTTGCCACACTGAAGGGCTCTGCCTCCCAAAGTCTGCTCGATGGTGTGGGGAGTGGAGAGCAGAGCAGTGTCTGAGGACTGGAGGTTCTGGGTCAGAGTGTAGGGGTGGAGGAGGTCTGTGCATCAAACAAACACATAATGCTCATCTTACAGTATAATTCACAGTTTGTGGGTACCTGCTGTGCTGGATTGTCAAGAAAAAGTCTTGAAATAAAAATGAAATAATCTCAATCATGTCTTCTCATCAGTTGAAGAAGAAATCAAAAAGTGTGCCTTTATGAAAACAGATGTTTACCATTACAAAATGTTGCTTTGGTTTATCTTCCTTTGTTTTTTCACTGCACCTTTTACTACACCTTCTCTCATTTTTGTCTTTCAGCCACTGTTTAAGGCTCTGTCTAAGCTGTGGTTGGGACTCCAGGACGAGGCTGAGCTGCTGAACATCCTCAATAACATCAGCATCAACCTGCAGCCCTTCATCGCCTCGCAGGCCAAGATCTTCTCTGAAGCTCATTTAGACGGCCTGTTGGAGTCCTCAGAGGTGAAGGCAGATGAGCAGAGGGTAACGACTTCTTTTGAAATCAAATACAGAGTAAAGTCCATATTCCACAAGACTTCAAGAACTGAACTGAACTGAACTGGGCGGCTGTGGCTCAGTTGGTAGAGTCGGTCATCTCTCAACTGGAAGGTCGGGGTTCAATCCCCAGCTCCTGCAGCCACATGTTCAATGTGTCCTTCGGCAGGACACATAACCCAAAGTTGCTCCCTCTGCGTGTGAATGTCTATGAAAGGGATTAACTACTTGTGATGGTCACTTCACATAGCAGCCTCTGCCATCAGTGTGTGAATGTGTAAGTGTGTGTACCTGCTGTGAAGATTTAAAACATTTGCTATTTATTTTAGCAGTTAGAGGAAAGCGGGTAAGGTAGAATGATTACCCGTTAGCTTCATGAGGTGCCCCTTCAGTAACTCTGTTTATTTAGTTCCATCATGTGAAGAACCCAGAGAACCTGCTATGAGGAGAGTACCTATAAAAATAAAAATAAGTCACTGTACACCAAAATACAAAAATGAAAATGATGGTTTATAGCAGTGAGTACACGCCCTTTTGGTAGCACTGCTTTGGTCATGTTTTGAGTTTCCTTTCTATCTGCTCCTGTAGGAGGGAACACCCTGCTGGACGGCCTGCCTGAGCAGCTCCAGGCTGGAATCAAAGGACTGGTTCCCCCTGACACAGGGGAGAGTGTTCATGTCACCAGCCCGAAGGACAGAGACTTTTCAGTGTGGAGGGGAGGAGCAGTGCTTGCCAACCTGCCCACCTTCAGCTCCGCATGGATCAGTCAGGAAGAATACGAGGAGTACGGACCGCAGATCATCTTCAGGAAATGCTTCTGAGATGAACTCTGAGTAATGTACTGATTAACTTTTTACTACACAAAGTGCAATATACAAACAGCCCGAAAACAGTGCCATGGACCGGTCCTCCTTGAATATTTATCTGTCTTGTATGTATTTACGGCTTTAAACCTGCAGTCGGTGTGGATCCTGACTAGTGTGCTCTTACCTATCACCTGAGCTGCTACTGACCCGCTGCACACTCTTAAGCTATTTGCTCGAGGTTCCAGGCTCTTTGCTCCAAGTCCTGTTGCTAAGAGCCACAAACATGGCATGGATGAAATTTATATTTATGCCCTTAAAATGTTGTCCGTCAATGTTACTGTTCATTAAGTGCCTTAAACTGTGTCTAAACCTTCCCAAGTTGGGTTCTATTTTTGTGTCCCATCAATTAATAAGCGAGAGTTTAAAGTATAGAAATGTTTGTGTTTAAGAGACAAGAATTAAAGCTGGCCTTTAATTGATGTCTGCCAATTATTTTTTTCCAAAATAGGCGATTGAGGGACAAAGATAAATCACTCAACGTGCTGACTATATAATCAAATATCAAATATATATTTATACAAAGATGTAAACACAGTTAGTGTAACAGTTTGCTCTTAATGTGTGCGACATGGTGCAAGTTGGATTTTGAATGATTTGGATCAGTGCAGCTGTGCAGTGTTCACAATCTAAAATATTCGATAGAAACGCCATTAAATGATCTTAAGATGGATTATTAAGACCACTTTTCTCAAACTTTTTTCTGGATTTTATGTTCCATTTATTTCCCCTTAAATGTCAAGAAAATGTTTGCTTGTAATGTTATGTCTTTTTTCCCCTCACACGTATCATAAAATTACAGCTTTAGAAGATGTTTGCACATTATAGGAACATATTTAATTTCTTGCAGATGAGATAAAGTGGTTCCCTCTTTTGGTTAAAGATCATAATACATGCAAGTTTGTCGTTTCTGCAGGAGTGTGAACCGGTGGGGAGAGACGTGTTGATTTGTGGGATATGAAGTTTGTTTACTAGTAAACATGCAGCTGAGTCATGGTAAATATAATGGTTATTTTCCAGCTGAAGAGCCCTTTGGTCAGCATGTCTTTTGTTGTGTTCATGGTGTAAGATGTGAAGTGCGGTATTTAAGTGCTAATACCTCTCATGTCTGTAGAATAAGCAAATGAAGTTAATGCTACTGCTGCAGGAACAGTTTGTGTTTGATGTGTCATTTTTTTTCTATTTGAGTGATGTGTCTTATAAATGATTTCCTGAGTTTTGTTTAGAATTGTTAAAAGTTGTGTGCATGTTTTTTTTTCTCTTTCACAGTAGTGGTCATTACTTGTGAAGGGTGTTGCCAAATCTGCTGTATTTATCTCTTTACCATGAAACCTTGAGGAACCTTTAAACCAACCTGTATATAAATATTAAGTTTACTTTTTGAATGTGGAGTTTTTGCATTGAATTATTTTGTTTGCATGTAATTAAGTTGCTCTTTTTCTGCATGTTTCCTCTGTGTGCTTGCTTGTCTTTGTATTTTGCTTTTTAAAAGGCAAAGGGGGGTTGTCATGTGACCTAAAGCTCAGCTCTGAAGTGGGAATCACCATTAAATGTGACTGTAGTGTTTTCTGTCAGAGCCTCGTGTAAAGGCCAGGATGAACAGCTCTGTCTGCCTCTTTTCCTGGCTTCATTTGAAAACAAACATCTTCTTTGTCTCCTAAATGTACTGCAACAGTCTGGACTGAGTCTTGCAACTTTTCACCCAAACCATGCTATGTATGTGATGTCTGTTTTCCATGTTGGAATGGAATTCCATGTGTTGTAGTCTTAACAGGAAATAAAAGGTGAATACTCCAGAAACTGGGGAATTTCTACTCTCCTGTTACATGCTTTTTATAGATTGGTACAATAAAGCATCAAACACAATTTTATAGTCTGCTCTCCAAATTAAATACATAGTCCTGTTTTCAAAACCCCATATTTTTTCTTAAAAAATCATTAATTCTGCTTACAAGATTAGTGTTTTGATGATAATCAGTTTCATTTTACGAGGTTAAGTTATGGTCTTAATCTTCGATACACCAGAAGGTCTTTACTTTATTTCAAATTAAAAGCAGTCAAACAGCAAATGAAGATCTCTCAGTTTAAGACAATGTATAATAATGTGTCTAATTTTATTTTAGAATATATAGATTTACATATATATGGTACATACACTGTATATATATTATAGCACTTAATTAAAACCCAAGTTATAAGTAGGCTACATAAAAACTATAAAATCGTCATGAATCAAAAAAAGTTATTGCATTCAAGTCAAAGTGAAAAATGTATTAATACAGTTTAAGATATAAAGATATATTTTCCCTATAGATGTACATTTTTTATGTAAAAAATGGTTCTGTTCTTTCTAGCTGTTAAATATTTTTTAATATTTCGTAGACCAACAGTGTATTTTTGTTTTAAATATTTAAAATTGATTCGACGTTTTATAACTAGATACAATCAAAATAGTTTATTGAGATTAGCTGATTGATGAGTTTCATTTTCTTTTAACACGCTTGCATGTAAAATAATATATAATAATATAATATAATATCATATAATATCATATATATATATATATATATATATATATATATATATACAATAATATTTACAGTCTATGGCTTGCATGCGGCTGTGAAATGAATTAAATCTGTTGTCGGTGTCGCATTTCTTTTCCGCCATCATGAGGGACGTAGGACAACGTCATGACCAACGTCGACAGATTAGACGGTAGTCATACGGTTGGCACAAACGTGATTGACAGACAGACTGGACCAATAGTGGTGAAGACAGGGACGATTTAATTGGTCTAAATCTGTTCGTGTACATCAAGCGCAAAGAAATGAGCCAACCAACGTTCGAGCTGAGGGGTAGAGGGCGGGGCTCAGCTGTAGTATAAAACAGATGGTTGCCGTTAGTACACGCTAATAAACGCTTTAATTCGTTCATCGAAGTTGTAAACCAATGTACCAAAACTAAAGACAAAATGAGGGAAATTGTGCCTCTTCAGGTCGGCCAATGCGGGAACCAAATTGGTGCCAAGGTTAGTACAGCTTTTTATGTTTTTTGTGCAGTTGAAATCGATGTATTTTAGAAAAGATAGGCTGGGTTCTCTGTGCTTTTGTGAACGTGTAATCCAAACCTAAACTCCCAAGAGCTGCCCTTATGGGGTTGTGATGCGTCGAATTGTAACGAATATAAATCGATTTAATTTGTACGCCAAACCGTTAGTTAGTTAGTTAGTTAGTTAACCGCTGCGGGTGGGATTGACCGTTGAGTGGTTAAAATCATTATTTTCGTTTTATTCGGTGACGTAATTGTTCCCGCAATGCGAAATATATGAAGTGATTGTTTTCTCTCGTCTTGGGCTGTACTGTAACTTGAACAAAGTTCTGCGTGTTTATGATTAAAACAAAAAGTCCGCAGTCGTGACCGTGTTGGCGGTTAATGACGTATGAGCGACGAGGCCGCGCGCGGACTGCTGAACGGCGGGAACTTGAGAGCAACCCATCCGGGTACTTTGCCCAAACGATGCCGGCCCCGCCCCTTTCTGGGTGAAATCATTCCATCTGAATGACTGGCGGTTAATGGACAAGCTGGGGTCATTACCGATTTAAAGTCTTAAAAAATGAAAACGGCAAGTATGAGCCTAAATCTGATGACCGGGGATGTAAACATTTAAAATATGACATTTCTGAACAGAGATCGGCATCATAACGGTATAAAATTAACAATGTGAGTGTTCAGTCTCTCTCCGTCAAACTGCTCAAACTCATCCACATCAGAGGAAACTGACTTTAAACACCTGATGAGTAATTATTAACCGTGTTACCCGAGAGGGATCTTTATTTTTAAATAATATTTGTAATAGTTTCTAACAGTGTTCATAACTGTAATGGAGTGGTTACAGATGTTTATTTTAGAGAAAAGGGGACATAGACTCTGAGTTATCAGCTGGCTTAGAAAAGAATAACACATGTAAAATCACCTGGATGATATTAAAACATTTTGTATTCATAGTGAGTGTAAATAATGATGAGTGGGGTGAAACAAGGTGTTATATTGAGCTAGCAAACTTTTAAATTTGGAGGAGGAGGGTTTGGTGTAGTGTTCCTTCATTTAGAGACATTTTCACCAACATATTTATGTGACGTGACAGTTGAAACGTTGTTAATGTTAGTGAATGAATGTGTGAAGAATCTGTTAACAGACTTCTTCTGTCACAGAGCGATCGCTGCTTTAAAGCAGGAACATGACAGCGGTCCCACAATTTAGCACTTTAATCCTCTCTAGTTTCAGTCCAAACACACACAGCTCTTCTTTTACCCTCCGGTGTCCTTTTGTAAATCAAAACCTGATACTAAATTGTGTTTTTAAAATAGTTTGAAGTACAAAAAGTACAAATTGCATTTAATTGCACGGCTTCCAGTGTTTTCTAATCTTCCGCTGAAACATTCTCAGGGCTTGTTTTCACCCAAACGGGGGCGTGGTCACTCTGGCGAGCCGGAAGTGATGTTCAACTGCTCTTATGAATCAACCTCTATAGAACTGCTGTGTCAGCTTGAAAGAAATGAAAGAAACCGATACATAATGACCTGCATCCACTTCAACATTACTGCCTACTCATTCCCCTGTCACTTGTTTATGTTTTATCAGCCAACAATGTCTTAAAATGTTTTATTATATTTCAGTTTTGGGAGGTGATCAGTGATGAGCACGGCATTGACCCAACTGGCACATACCACGGTGACCGTGACCTGCAGCTTGACAGGATCAATGTCTACTACAATGAAGCCACAGGTAAGGTTGAATTAGATGTTTTAATAGGCATAAACTTTTTGGCTTTTTTTTTTGTGAACATTACCCTCACGTCCTATATGCTTCTTGAAGGTGGTAAATATGTTCCCCGTGCTGTGCTGGTGGATCTGGAGCCAGGAACCATGAACTCTGTGAAATCCGGACCCTACGGCCAGATCTTCAGGCCAGACAACTTTGTTCACGGTAATTGTTCATTTGTCCTTACATTCCTTCTTTACTAGCTACTTGTCATTTTGCATTTAAGTACTGTTAAGCTTAATTCCCCCCGTTTTTTTTTTTCTTTGCTTTTCTAGGCCAGAGTGGTGCTGGCAACAACTGGGCCAAAGGTCACTACACAGAGGGTGCAGAGCTGGTGGACACTGTCCTGGATGTAGTGAGGAAGGAGGCAGAGAACTGTGACTGCCTGCAGGGCTTCCAGCTCGCACACTCTCTTGGTGTACTGGCTCTGGGATGGGCACACTGCTCATCAGCAAAATCCGTGAAGAGTACCCTGACCGTATTATGAAAACCTACAGCGTGGTACCCTCACCCAAAGTATCAGACGCAGTTGTTGAGCCCAACAACGCCACACTGTCAGTCCACCAGCTTGTCGAAAACACAGACGAAACCTTCTGTATTGACAACGAGGCACTGTATGACATCTGTTTCCGCACCCTTAAATTTACAACCCCCTCATATGGTGACCTCAACCACCTCGTCTCTGCCACCATGAGCGGCGTTACCACCTGCCTCAGATTCCCCGGACAGCTCAATGCTGACCTGAGGAAGCTGGCTGTAAACATGGTGCCATTCCCTCGTCTGCACTTTTTCATTCCAGGCTTCGCTCCCCTCACAAGCCGAGGCAGCCAGCAGTACAGGTCCCTCACTGTACCAGAGCTCACCCAGCAGATGTTTGACGCAAAGAACATGATGGCTGCCTGCGACCCACGTCATGGCCGCTACCTGACAGTGGCTGCTATCTTCCGTGGCCGCATGTCCATGAAGGAGGTGGATGAACAGATGCTGAACGTGCAGAATAAAAACAGCAGCTACTTCGTTGAATGGATCCCCAACAACGTGAAGACCGCTGTCTGTGACATCCCTCCACGTGGCCTCAAGATGGCTGCCACATTCATCGGCAACAGCACAGCCATCCAGGAGCTGTTCAAGCGCATCTCTGAGCAGTTCACAGCCATGTTCAGGCGCAAAGCTTTCCTCCATTGGTACACCGGCGAGGGTATGGATGAGATGGAGTTCACCGAGGCTGAGAGCAACATGAACGACCTGGTGTCCGAGTACCAGCAGTACCAGGACGCCACCGCAGAGGAGGAGGGAGAGTTTGAGGAGGAAGGCGAGGAGGAGCTTGCCTAAACCTTAAATTGTCCAAAGGTTTGCTGGCAAATCTGCCATGAAAATGTAACGTTCTAACCAAGTGTTTTCCTGTTTTCCAGTTTTCAGTGTTCTGTCTGCTGTTCATGTGAATAAAAGTTTCTAATGCATTTTTCAAGTCTAAATGTCTTTAATGCACAGGCTACTTTCAAATTAATGAGAACTATGAAGTCAAAGTATTTATTAGAGTAGAGGCTCTACACTGTAGATAAGGTGTAGTTGCATGGCTGGTGTTTTGCCAGAAATACAGAAGTAAACAAACATTTAAAATCTCTTATAATGTGACTTAAATGAAAAGTAGTAAGATCATGGTGGAGATTCTGGATATAAATATGGTTCATTCAATGTTTTGTTATTTTTATTCATTGTAGATAAAGGTGCTGCTAAAATTTAGACAAACAGCACATACATAATTACACAAAAAATTTAAAATGATTAAATTACAAGCTGAAAGGAAAATGTTCATCAGATATCACATGCAGTGTTTGGCGTTTGAATTCTACTGATAGTTAGAAGGTAACATACTGATTATCCAGCTCACTAATAAAATGATGCATCTTAAACCACCTCTGCAGACATTTCCATACTGGCGCTCAGTCTCTGACAGTTCCTGGTTGTGGTCGGTAGGTGGCAGTGTTGGCTAAACCACCCTCTTCCAAACGCAGTAGGTCAGGATGCTCCCAGCCAAGGCCAGCAGAGTCCAACAGCACACCTTCTTCACCTGGCTCTCCAAGCCCTGCTTCGCTCCAAAGCGGGACACAAAGCCGCTCTGTCAACAACAAACAACTAGATTGAACTCTCAATGAACACAGACATGTACTGTAATCATTCAGATTTCTAAGGAACACATTTTAACCTGAATTCTTAGTTGAAATCAGAAAGATTGTTGATACAACTCGGATTAAAAAGTCTCAAGAAACCTGTATTTTACAGTTATGATTTTACCCAATTAGTTTGTAGATCTCTAAACACAATTAGGACAGCTGTTCGTGTTGTTACTGAATATACTAAACACTTAATAAAATAATCTGAATGTTCTCTACATGTTTGTGTGCTCCTGCAGCAGCAGCTCAACAGATATGACTGATTAACATTTTTATCAAAAATAGATCATTGTGGGAAAAAGCAGATTCAAGTTACATGAAAAAAACATGCAGACATCTGAGGCCGCATTAAACCTTCGAGCTAAAGCTAATGTTCCTGTACCTATACACAACATCCTTGCCTTTTGGGTTATACTTTCTTTTTTACAAAGGTTTATTTCTTTATGTCTTTATTTGAGAGACAGGGCATGTGGGAGATAGAGTAAGAAATCAGGGCGAGAGAGTGGGGAACAACACGCCGCAGGTCGGATTCAAGCCTAGGACTGTAGACTCTGTACATGGGGCGTGTTGATGAACCACTGTGCTACCGGTGCCCCTCTTTTGGTTATTCATAGACCTCTACTCTTCTTTATGAGACAGTAAGCTTGTGTTTTTGTTTTACACCCTATAACAACAGACAATTTTCTCTGTATATGAGAATCATTTTACTCCTAATCTCCTGAAAATCCCAGTGTAGCCTATTCTGAAAAAGTTTATGGTCAGACAGTCTATGATCAGACAGTCTATGGGTCCGACAGTCTATGGTCAGACTGTCTATGGTCAGACAGTCTATGTTCAGACAGTCTATGTTCAGACAGTCTATGGTCAGACAGTTTATGTTCAGACAGTCTATGTTCAGACAATCTATGGTCAGACAGTCTACGGGTCAGACTTTACAGTCTATGGTCAGACAGTCTATGGTCAGACAGTCTATGATCAGACAGTCTATGATCAGACAGTCTATGCTGCCAATGTTGTGCTAAAGACGTGCTAATCGCGAAAAAAACCCAAACTAAAATACTTCTTCCAGTTCTCCTTATAATACCGGTAATAATACAGATATCCCTGCATTTTTGCATTTTGGATCAAAATAGATTGGATTCTTTGTGTTTATCTGGGAATATAAAAATCCATAATAGGAAAACAACACAAAGTCCAATTTATGGCTATATTTTAATGAAAAACGGCTCTTGTTTGTTTGTTTTAAAATCTGCTACATATATTGAAAAAAGAAAAATGCCTGTTTTTTTGTTTTCTGATTTGCGTTTCAGAATTGGAAATAGAATGAGCGGAAGGTACACAGACCTCAAACCCAGTCATGTGGTCGATATGAGTATGACATAAATGATCGATGCTGTCTTATGTGTCCAGCTGGTAAGATCACGCCCTGAATGTTTTCATTTAGCCTGGAATATAATATGAAATGTAAATCTACTGTCAACATCCACGCTAATTTCTCTATCTCTCTCTCTCTCTTTTCTCTCTGTCTCTCTGTCTCTCTCTCTCTTTTCTCTCTCTCTCGGTGCCGCTTCTCAAGTCTGTAAGGGCCCGGTCATAAATTCACAGGGGGCCCCTCCAACCAGCAATAATCCCCATTATGTCCAACTGTCCACCGTCTTCTTGTTCCTCCTTTTTTCTCTGAGACGGATAATTCTTCTTCATTTTTAAAAAATGTCTTCTTGTGGTTTCAAACAGGAGGTTGGGTTTATGCAGACTGCACAGAGTCCAGAAGTACTGACTGTCTGCCCTGCACTGATGGAACCTTTATGGACCATCCGACTTACCGTCCAGTCTGCTACAAGTGTAAAAGCTGTGATGAAGGTAGATCTCTGACATTATTATAAAACTTTGGCGTAAAAAATAAAACGACAAACTGTCACAACTAAACAAATGCAAGACATACTTTATTGTCCCCCAGGGGGAAATTTGTTATCACAGCTTTGCACAGTTCACTACAGGTATATATGATAACACATAGACAACGAAATAGGCCAGTCAGCGTGGAAGCTTATTTAGAGCTGAAATCGCAGATGGAACAAAGCTCTTCTTAAAGCGTGCCCTCTCCCTGCTCAGAGTCCTGGATCTCTGACCTGATGAAAGATTGGGTTGAGTGGGTGAGAGGGGTCCTTGGCTGTGGTGAGTGGGTGAGAGGGGTCCTGAGCTATGATGAGTGGGTGAGAGGGGTCCTGGGCTGTGATGAGTGGGTGAGAGGGGTCCTGGGCTGCAGTGAGTGGGTGAGAGGGGTCCTGGGCTGTGATGAGTGGGTGAGAGGGGTCCTTGGCTGCGATGAGTGGGTGAGAGGGGTCCTGAGCTGTGATGAGTGGGTGAGAGGGGTCCTGGGCTGCGGTGAGAGGGGTCCTGAGCTGTGGTGAGTGGATGAGAGGGGTCCTGAGCTGTGGTGAGTGGGTGGGAGGGGTCCTGGGCTGCAGTGAGTGGGTGAGAGGGGTCCTGGGCTGTGATGAGTGGGTGAGAGGGGTCCTTGGCTACGATGAGTGGGTGAGAGGGGTCCTGAGCTGTGATGAGTGGGTGAGAGGGGTCCTGGGCTGCGGTGAGAGGGGTCCTGAGCTGTGGTGAGTGGATGAGAGGGGTCCTGAGCTGTGGTGAGTGGGTGGGAGGGGTCCTGAGCTGTGGTGAATGGGTGAGTGGGGTCCTGTCGTGGGCTGTGGTGAGTGGGTGAGAGGGGTCCTGGGCTGTGATGAGTGGGTGAGAGGGGTCCTGGGCTGCGGTGAGTGGTTGAGAGGGGACCTGGGCTGCGGTGAGTGGGTGAGAGGGGACCTGGGCTGCGGTGAGTGGGTGAGAGGGGTCCTGGGCTGTGGTGAGTGGGTGAGAGGGGTCCTGGGCTGTGGTGAGTGGGTGAGAGGGGACCTGGGCTGTGGTGAGTGGGTGAGAGGGGTCCTGGGCTGTGATGAGTGGGTGAGAGGGGTCCTGGGCTGTGGTGAGTGGGTGAGAGGGGTCCTGGGCTGTGGTGAGTGGGTGAGAGGGGTCCTGGGCTGTGGTGAGTGGGTGAGAGGGGACCTGGGCTGTGGTGAGTTGGTGAGAGGGGTCCTGGGCTGTGGTGAGTGGGTGAGAGGGGACCTGGGCTGTGGTGAGTTGGTGAGAGGGGTCCTGGGCTGTGGTGAGTGGGTGAGAGGGGACCTGGGCTGTGGTGAGTGGGTGAGAGGGGACCTGGGCTGTGGTGAGTGGGTGAGAGGGGTCCTGGGCTGTGGTGAGTGGGTGAGAGGGGTCCTGGGCTGTGATGAGTGGGTGAGAGGGGTCCTGGGCTGTGGTGAGTGGGTGAGAGGGGACCTGGGCTGTGGTGAGTTGGTGAGAGGGGTCCTGGGCTGTGGTGAGTGGGTGAGAGGGGACCTGGGCTGTGGTGAGTGGGTGAGAGGGGTCCTGGGCTGTGGTGAGTGGGTGAGAGGGGTCCTGGGCTGTGGTGAGTGGGTGAGAGGGGTCCTGGGCTGTGGTGAGTGGGTGAGAGGGGACCTGGGCTGTGGTGAGTGGGTGAGAGGGGTCCTGGGCGGTGATGAGTGGGTGAGAGGGGACCTGGGCTGTGGTGAGTGGGTGAGAGGGGTCCTGGGCGGTGATGAGTGGGTGAGAGGGGACCTGGGCTGCGGTGAGTGGGTGAGAGGGGTCCTGGGCTGCGGTGAGTGGGTGAGAGGGGTCCTGGGCTGCGGTGAGTGGGTGAGAGGGGTCCTGGGCTGTGGTGAGTGGGTGAGAGGGGACCTGGGCTGTGGTGATGAGTGGGTGAGAGGGGACCTGGGCTGTGGTGAGTGGGTGAGAGGGGACCTAGGCGGTGATGAGTGGGTGAGAGGGGTCCTGGGCGGTGATGAGTGGGTGAGAGGGGACCTGGGCTGTGGTGAGTGGGTGAGAGGGGTCCTGGGCGGTGATGAGTGGGTGAGAGGGGACCTGGGCTGTGGTGAGTGGGTGAGAGGGGTCCTGGGCTGCGGTGAGTGGGTGAGTGGGGTCCTGTCATGGGCTGTGGTGAGTGGGTGAGTGGGGTCCTGTCGTGGGCTGTGGTGAGTGGGTGAGAGAGGTCCTGGGCTGTGATGAGTGGGTGAGAGGGGTCCTGGGCTGTGATGAGTGGGTGAGAGGGGTCCTGGGCTGCGGTGAGTGGGGGAGTGGGGTCCTGTCGTGGGCTGTGGTGAGTGGGTGAGAGGGGTCCTGGGCTGTGATGAGTGGGTGAGAGGGGTCCTGGGCTGCGGTGAGTTGGTGAGAGGG
The DNA here is from genome assembly GCF_963930695.1 of Labrus bergylta. NCBI lineage: Eukaryota > Metazoa > Chordata > Actinopteri > Labriformes > Labridae > Labrus > Labrus bergylta. Next base: position 10,590,390 of record NC_089205.1, on the reverse strand, counting down.
GTCCTGGGCTGCAGTGAGTTGGTGAGAGGGGTCCTGGGCTGCGGTGAGTGGTTGAGAGGGGTCCTGGGCTGCGGTGAGTGGGTGAGTGGGGTCCTGTCGTGGGCTGTGGTGAGTGGGTGAGTGGGGTCCTGTCGTGGGCTGTGGTGAGTGGGTGAGAGAGGTCCTGGGCTGTGATGAGTGGGTGAGAGGGGTCCTGGGCTGTGATGAGTGGGTGAGAGGGGTCCTGGGCTGTGATGAGTGGGTGAGAGGGGTCCTGGGCTGCGGTGAGTGGGTGAGTGGGGTCCTGTCGTGGGCTGTGGTGAGTGGGTGAGAGGGGTCCTGGGCTGTGATGAGTGTGTGAGAGGGGTCCTGGGCTGTGGGATCCGTCTTCCTGCGGTATCTAGCTCCTTGTTCATGATAACATTTCAATCAGAAGGCGTTGTTGCTGATGTATATACTGTACTATCATCTGCGTGCATAATTAATTTAGCATTTGTTTGAGCGGTAAATCATTAGTAAAGATGGAAAATAGGAGGGGGCCGAGACAGCTTCCCTGAGGAACACCACATCCCACAGACACACAGTCTGAGTAGCTTCCATTAAAGGAGACTCTGTGATCTATTTGATAGCTTCTCAATCCATAACACTCCAGCTTTTTAAGAAGAAGCTGGTGATTGATGACATCAGTCTAACAGGCTATAGGTAGATTGAGAGTAAAGAGATGTAAAACATACCTCGTCAGGAGTTCCTGCTGAGCTTTTTTTTTCTGTAAGACAACATGAAACAAATCATTGATGGTTTCTATAATGAAACATGATCATGTTTTTATTGTCACATTATAAATTCTTACTTCTGTTTAGAAAACTTGTTATCTTCTCTCTGCAAAACCATGCTGTTAATGCCACAAGCACGACAGCTAAATGCCCCAAAACACCACCAACTATCAGTCCAGTCCAGTCTGATGGTATATCTCCACACTGAGCGTCCTCTGTCTTGGTTCCTGCTCTCAGCAGCAGCAGACCCTCTGATTCACATCTGTAATGATAGAGGGACAGTGATTACAGGAACATCTGGAGAGTCCATGTGTAATGTGAAGCTTCACTCACTGTTTGTGTTTCTGACAAAATGTAAACGTCCCGTCTAAAAATGTTCCATCAGAGCAGGTCGAGCACACGGTGTCTGTGGAGGAAGTTCCTGCAGGAAATACAGAACACATGAGACTATTTCACAGAGGTTGTTTTAGACATGAACACAGTCCCTCTATCACCATATATACAAAATGATGTCATGTAATTATCTTATCAGTTGGTCAAACACACAACTAGGGACACGAGTGGAAATTAGCAATAGCTATAAGCTCTCTGTGCAACACATCAGTTTCATGCTTTGTATTCAAACCATGTTAAATTGCATCATCCCTATTAAATAAATAAATTCAAATTCAACAGGACAAGCGACGGATCCTGAGAAATTTGCTTTAATTACTGGAAACTCAACGCTATGCCTATCTCTCTGTCTATTTAAACTGACATAATACACCCACAGCCTGCGGGATGAGAGTTATTAATTAAGGCAGCGTTCACAAAAAAGGTGAAATGCTGGCTGAAAGCAAACCAGAGCTGTACCCACTTTTAAATAGCATCTTAAAACTATATTTTAAACTGATTTATAGCATGTGTAGTGTTATATTGTTGTACCCTCATATAGTGTTGGGGGGGGGGGTTATGTAACAGAATGTTGTATATTTTTACTCTGTTTACCCAAAGGCTCAACTAGGGACAAAAGTTGTAAATTCACTATATCACTATGTACACTTTATGGAGCACATCAGTTTCATCGTCCCTATTAAATAAATCAATTCAAATTCAAAAAGCGTGTTCAGAATGTCATTGGCTACAAGAAACGTCAGTCGTCAGCATAGTGGCGTGCAATTGGCCGGGTATAGATTCATCAGAATACAGGGCACGCACCTCCTTTCATCTCATTGGCTGTAATAGACTGGGAACTGAATGGAAGGTCCTAATTTGCCAAATGGTGCCAATCGAAAGGTTAGAGTTTTGAGTATCCTAATTTTAGAAAATCATTCACAAAAATGAATCATCACAGAAAATACAGCAGGAAATCTGGAACAGTGGTGGACAATTTGAATCAATCTGTAGATCTTTATTTATGTGATGTGTTTGGATTCAATCTTTCTCTAGATTTGGATGGTTGGGACTCGTTCTGATGCAGCAGGACTGTTTTTGTTGGAATATTACGATCCAGAGAGTTCTGAAAATCTTCAGATGGTGACTCAAGACAGAAGAAATTATTTCTTTGTCAGTGGTCTGTAAATAATCGTGATTATGACAGAACAGACTTCCAACTAGAATGGGAAATTCCTGAAGAAATTTCAGTGTGAGAGCGTGCAGGGCTGGGAGTGGAAGCAACTATATGAGCAAAACCATGGCCTTTGCAGCCATTGCTACCACAGTCTGTTTGGCGGCTTTTTCCACTTCCAAGCAGCAGCTAAAGCTTTTGAAGCCCTTAAGCACCACCTGTAGATCAACTGTTGGTGACTGTTGTCACCACAGGAACAAGTTTCCATAATAGATGAGCTAGTCTGGAACTCTCGGGAATCTAACCCATAATCATCAGATTATCAGAGTAGCGGTTTTACCCACTGGGCTACAGAGGAGACAAGACACCATCAAACAATGCTACACTATAGGGCAGTGACAAAACAGTGGAAAAACTTTTGTTTTTAGACCTTAGACTTTAAACACTTTTGTTTTCAAAATGTTAAACATAAATGTAAAAAATATAGAGAAGTGAACTTACAAATGAAATACAACTATTCACTATATGAGGCAATGACATCACATGGGGAGTACTCATTTTAAATTTTAACGCTTCAAATTTCAAAATTCGATCGTAAAATTCTACAAAAAATCATACAACATCCTGATGCCTTCCTGAGGGCCGTCGACAAATTTGGTGAAGTTTGATCAAACATTAAGCGAAACAGAAAATGTTTTTCCTACAGTACTGAGTACAGTAAATAATTTACTGTCTTCACAGGCACACCGTTTAACTGATCTTTACCTAAATCTGTGGGCTGTGGAGTGTCTGACCAATGGCTGTACCAATTTTGGTTTGATTTGGGTAAAAGCTTGATGAGTTACAGTAGTTAATTGATTATTCATATTTTGAAAAATATAGAGTCATGAACTTCTGAATTGACCATAGGTTGCTGCTCAGGAAACGATCAGTACCATCCAAGGAACACTCCGAGCAAATATTATTTTCCGTACGGGTAACTGTTAGCAACTTATTAGCATTGATAGCATAACGCTAAATATCTCACCACATGGTGGCGCTGTGAGTATCATCTTTTAGTATGGTACGCATGTTACCATTATGAACCATATTCGTAAGTTTGAATACTATAGTACTATTGGTTTTTGAGTTATGAGCTTATAAAATTGTGTCCCATAGGGTTCCATTAACTTTTTTTACAGTTTAAAATATTAATATTAAATCACTGGAACATTGTAGCATCATTAAAAGTAATAGCATAATTCTCCTCACCAAGCTTTACCATTTCCAGTTTGAACCATGTTTCTAGCACAATTAGTATAGGAGGAGATACCAGCCAAAAAACAGAGGAATAATAATAATAAGATATAAAAATAAAGCTGCCAGCTCTCACACTAATAAAAGTGAAATGTGTTTAACTAACCGTGTTCTCTGATGTATTCTCCTGGTTCACAGTGTCTGTGTTTCCTTGCTTCCACACAGTCGTCCTTTCTAGAGTCTGAGCAGTAAAATCCTTCCAGAGGTTCACAAACTGTGTCTGATACTTTTGTACACGACGTCTTCATCTTCAGACCAGAACCTGTCGACACAAACACAGAGGTTATTTATGAACTACTGTACTTCTGCTCTACTAAAGAACAGTTTGGTGTAAGGAAATAACAAGTACTCAGATGATCATCTCTGTGTTTGAGGCTCAAACTGAAACTAACTGAAGGTTACAAAGCTGGTTTTAGAGTGATGACTGTTTAGTAACATGTTCTGATCTTTATTTAGTTTTATAATAATGTCAGAGATCTACCTTCATCACAGCTTTTAGAGATGTAGCAGACTGGATGGTAAGTCGGATGGTCCATGAAGGTTCCATCAGGGCAGGGCTTACAGAGAGTACTTCTGAAGTCTGTGCAGTCTGCAGAAACCCAACCTCCTGTTTGAAACAACAACAAGACATTTTTCCGCAAGAACATGAATGCTAAAACAACATGAAGAGAGAGAGAGCACAAGAGGCGCTGTTTGTCAACTGGCAAGGCAGTACTCTGCTTGTTGCCCCAGACGACCAGCAGGGGGCCCTGGAGGTCTGAAAAACTTTAAAACACAGCAGAGGCTCAAAATGTGCAAATTTTGCAATGACAGTAGGAAACCTCCCTAAGGGGGCCCCACCCGACAGAACTCAATCTTGTTGCGCTTTCAAGTGTAAATGCATTGTTCCTGTGAAATCTTAAACTTGCCAATAAAGTCACCAAGGGAAAATGAAGGAGAATAATCTGTCTGGGTGAGAAAAGGAGGAACAAGAAGACGGTAAGTGGAACAGAGGACGATAATATATAATGAATATGTTTAAAGGTAATTGTAAAGGTAAATGTTCTTTAAATGTATATGTTGAAAATAATACAAATATAAAACAGCTTTTGCAAGTTTTTAGTTAGTGTCTGTTTATTTATTTAGAATTGGGACAGTGAAACTAACCTGATAAACTTAAAGATTAATTAAAGATTCTTTAACATTTATGAGGATCTTACCAGCTGGACACATAGTACAGCATCTATCATGTATCTCATAATGATATGGACCACATGTCAGAGTTTGACCTGTGGAGACGTTCATCAGGAGAATCTGTGAAGAGTAAGAGAAATGTTCTCACTGAAGACAAAGTGTACAGGAATACAGAGAGAAATCTAAAATCATCATCCAGACCATGAAGAGAGAAGAGGGAAAGAGTTCAAATCTTCACATCTGAAGTTTGTCTGTTTTTGTGAAGAAGAATCATTCAGAACAAATATTTACACCGAATCAGTGCTCAGATAATTCAATAAGATCATCTACCAGAAACACTGCAGCTGATCCAGGTCTCATTCTCTCTGTAACAGAAGACCAGCACAGATTCCTCGTCTGTTTGAACCAACGCAGATTTAAGACCAAGAGGAATGTAACTCCAAACCAGGACAGGTAACACCTTCCCAGAGAAAAGTGTTTTCAGCTTCCTGCAGTCAGAGAGATCATCACCATCTTCATCTTTTTCATCATCAGGACAGACGCAGATTGTTCACCAGGTGTAAAATGTCTCAGATATGAACAGGTGAGGGAATGAAGACTGAATGTTGAACTATTAGTGTTTGAGAGAGAACACCTCTAAACTCAGTAACCAGTAAAGATGTTTTGGCTGCAATGAAAGATGAATTAAAGTTAATTATTAACAGGATCTTACCAGGACAACTTATCTCATACTGATATCACCACATGTCAGAGTTTGACCTGTGGAGATGTTCATCAGGAGAATCTGTGAAGAGAATGAGAAATGTTCTCACTGAAGACAAAGTGTACAGGAATACAGAGAGAAATCTAAAATCATCATCCAGACCATGAAGAGAGAAGAGGGAAAGAGTTCAAATCTTCACATCTGAAGTTTGTCTGTTTGTGTGAAGAAGAATCATTCAGAACAAATATTTACACAGATAGAAATGTTGAAGAGCAGAAATATAAAACCTGAATCAGTGCTTAGATAATTCAATAAGATCATTTACCAGAAACACTGCAGCTGATCCAGGTCTCATTCTCTCTGTAACAGAAGACCAGCACAGATTCCCCGCTGTTTGAACCAACGCAGATTTAAGACCAAGAGAAATGTAACTCCAAACCAGGACAGATAACACATTACCAGAGAAAGTGTTTTCAGCTTCCTGCAGTCAGAGAGATCATCACCATCTTCATCTTTTTCATCATCAGGACAGACGCAGATTGTTCACCAGGTGTAAAATGTCTCAGATATGAACAGGTGAGGGAATGAAGACTGAATGTTGAACTGTTAGTGTTTGAGAGAGAACACCTCTAAACTCAGTAACCAGTAAAGATGTTTTGGCTGCAATGAAAGATTAATTAAAGTTAATTATTAACAGGATCTTACCAGGAGCTTATCTCATACTGATATCACCACATGTCAGAGTTTGACCTGTGGAGATGTTCATCAGGAGAATCTGTGAAGAGAAAGAGAAATGTTCTCACTGAAGACAAAGTGTGACTGAATACTATCTGATGATGATAAATCTGTTTAATATCTGACAGAAACCGTTTGAGCAGAGAGGAATACAGAGTTTGAAATAATGAATCATAAATGTACTCTCAAGTGTTTAACCTTCAACCAATCAGCCAGTCACACAGACATTATTAAATATGGGATCGTAGTGCACTGTAGTGAATCCGCCATTTTAGAGTCTGGATTCTGAGTCAGTATGATCACACCCTTTATAGTCCACTACATAAAACACACTACAACCCGGGATCATGCTGAACGTTGGTCTATCACATGTTTTGGACTGATCCCGGGACGCAGTCATGGTGTCATTTAACTGAAAGAATGATGATAACCAAGAAGATCTTTAAAGGTTCTGACAGTCAAGTCCAAAAGATGAATACAGATGTAAATATATTATTATGTCACATTACGCCTTCATATTTTTATAAAACACAAGAGTTCAGAAATATTATTTAGAAAAACCTTCGGACCGTTTATCATCAGTTTAGTTCTCTGTACTTTGACACAAAAAGATAAGTCACAACAAGTCCATAAGCAACATGTTTTTATTACCCAATCAGACTGGAGCTTTATGGCAGTGAGTTATTGTAATGTAATGTTTGTAAAGTCAACATCTATAAATAATCTGGTTTGAACTTCATCCTAACTCTGTCATTTTGTATGTGAGGAACAGACCAATAAGGAAACTATGTTTTAAGATATTTATATTTCTCTATTAATTTCTCTATCTAATCAAGGTGGCATGGAAGAAGCAAAACATCCCAAAAGCATGGAGAAGAGCAGGGGGTGTATTAATCCCCAAAGAAAAGGATGCTTCAAGCCTCGACCAGTTCCGGCAAATCAACCTTCTGAATGTTGAAGGGAAAATCTTCTGTAGCATCATTGCACAAAGGATGACAGCCTACCTGAAACTGAACAGCTTAATTGATACATCAGTACAGAAAGCTGGTATACCAGGCTTCTCGGGATGCTTATAACACACATCCATGATATGGCATCAGATTCAAGCTGTGAAAAAGGAAGGAAGAGATCTTCATGTCTTATTCCTGGACCTAGCCAACGCCTTTGGATCTGTCCCTCATACTCTCCTCTGGACAGCCTTTGAGTTCTTCCATGTTCCAGAGACCATCACCAAACTGGTCAGAAACTATTTCCAAGATTTGCAGTTCTGCCTCATAACATCAGAGTTCACTACATCCTGACAATCTTTGGAAATAGGAATAATGGCAGGGTGCACCATCTCCCCATTAGCCTTCACCATGGCAATGGAGCTGATCATCAGAGCATCTAAGTGGGTGGTGGGAGGAGAACGTCTGAAGTCGGGACAGCAGCTACCTCCTATCCGTGCCTATATGGATGGCATGACCACCCTGACATCATGCATTGCATGCACGAAACGGCTGCTAAAAAAGCTTCATTCAACCATAACATGGGCACGGATGAAGTTCAAACCCAGCAAATCCAGGAGTATCTCCATTGTGAAGGGAAAACTCACAGACCAGAGATTCCATATCGACGGAGAACCCATTCCAATGGCGTCAGAGAAGCCAGTTAAAAGCTGAGGGCGTTGGTACAACTCAAGCCTCAAGGACTCGGACTAAAGCGAAAAACTGAGGGAAGAAACCATCAATGGCCTTGTAAACATAGACAAGACCCTCCTTCCTGGCAGGTTGAAACTGTGGTGCCTCCAGTTTGGATTGCTCCCCCGTCTAATGTGGCCTCTGACAGTCTATGAGGTTCCTGTGAAGTTAGAGAGAACAGTCAGTTCATACATCAAGAAATGGCTTGGACTCCCGCGTTGTCTCAGCAATATCGACTTGTATGGAATTGGCGCGCTGGAACTGCCGGTCACAAGCCTGGCTGAGGAGTACAAATGCACCAAGGTAAGACTGGACATGACCCTGAGCGAATCCCAAGACTCCACAATACGAACAGCTGCTCCCAGGCTGGCAACAGGGAAGAAGTGGACCCCAACTCAGGCTGTACAACAGGCAAAGTCAGCTCTCAGGCATGGGGATATTGTAGGCCAGGTGCAGCATGGAAGAGGTGGTCTTGGTCTCGGAACAAGCGGACCTACATGGCACAAAGCAACACTCGGCCAGAGAAGAAAGCTTGTAGTAGCAGAGGTGCGTCACCAGGAAGAGGCAAAAAGATGTGCAATGGCCGTCTCACAGGGCCAATGGACAAGATGGGAAAATCTGGAGAATCGAAAAATCACATGGAGGGATGTTTGGGAGATGGAAGGAAGCAGACTTAGTTTCATCATTAGAGCCACCTATGATCTCCTTCCCACTCCTAAGAATCTAAGCCAGTTGGTTGGAGAAGACCCAGCATGTCCACTCTGCCAAACACCAGCAACCCTAAGACATATCCTCACTGGCTGCAGAACAAGCCTCACCCAAGGACGGTATACCTGGAGGCAACACCAGGTCCTCCGGCAACTGGCTCTAATCCTAGAAGGGAGAAGGGCTACCACCAATACACTCTCTCCCCCAACCACTGGCTTCAATTACACTACTACCTTCGCACCAGCAGGACAAGACCGAAGGAATCCAACTGTGAGAAGGGAAGCATGCCAATTGGATGCATCCAGGGATTGGAAAATGCAAGTCGATCTTGACCTGAAGCTTGTTTTTCCACCAGAAATTGTTGCAACCAATCTCAGGCCGGATTTGATTATGTGGTCAGCCTAAAGTCCCTATATATTGTGGAACTAACTGTGCCATGGGAGGCTGTAGTTGGGGAAGCATATGAACGCAAGAGGCTGAAATATTCAGATCTGGCAGACGAGGCAGTACAACAGGGCTGGAGAACGCAAGTACTCCCTGTGGAGATTGGCTGCAGAGGCTTTGTTGCAACATCTTCCACCAGGCTACTGAAAGAGATGGGAGTCCGTGGACAGGCCCTCCGATGAGCCATCAAGTTGCTGTCAGAGGCTGCAGAACGAAGCAGCAATTGGATTCCTCCCACAGAAACAAATCATTTGAAAAATAATCACAATGAAAAATTACAATACATTTGAAAAAAGAATCATCTCTGTTTTAATACATTTCTTCAGATTATTTCTAATATGTATTTGTGTCTCACATTTTATTTCTATTCTGACTCTGTCCATGGTTCTGATGTCTGCTCTCTATCACTTGCATTGTTTCTGTTTTTTATCATCACTTTATAAAGTAAACGCTGGTAAATGTCATGATATTTTATGGTCCAAACAACAAATGAATTAAAGATAACAATAAAACAGGAAGATTAATGAATATCATTGAAGGGGACAAACAAACACTTTTAATGTTGGAAAATCCCTGAAACACAAACTCCAGTCTCTTGTAAGGTCTGACCCATAGACTGTCTGAAACATAGACTGTAAGGTCTGACCCATAGACTGTCTGACCCATAGACTGTAAGGTGTGACCCATAGACTGTAAGGTCTGACCCATAGACTGTAAGGTCTGATCCATAGACTGTCTGACCCATAGACTGTCTGACCATAGACTGTCTGACCATAGACTGTAAGGTCTGATCCATAGACTGTAAGGTCTGACCCATAGACTGTACGGTCTGATCCATAGACTGTCTGATCATAGACTGTCTGACCATTGACTGTCTGACCCATAGACTGTAAGGTCTGACCCATAGACTGTCTGATCATAGACTGTCTGACCAAAGACTGTCTGACCCATAGACTGTAAGGTTTGACCCATAGACTGTACGGTCTGATCCATAGACTGTCTGACCATAGACTGTCTGACCCATAGACTGTCTGAAACATAGACTGTAAGGTCTGACCCATAGACTGTCTGACCATAGACTGTCTGATCATAGACTGTCTGACCATAGACTGTAAAGTCTGACCCATAGACTGTCTGACCATAGACTGTCTGACCATAGACTGTAAGGTCTGACCCATAGACTGTACGGTCTGATCCATAGACAGTCTGACCATAGACTGTCTGACCATAGACTGTCTGATCATAGACTGTCTGACCATAGACTGTAAGGTCTGACCCATAGACTGTCTGACCCATAGACTATCTGATTATAGACTGTCTGACCATAGACTGTAAGGTCTGACCCATAGAATGTAAGGTCTGATCCATAGACTGTCTGACCCATAGACTGTCTGACCATAGACTGTCTGACCCATAGACTGTCTGACCCATAGACTGTCTGACCCATAGACTGTAAGGTCTGACCCATAGACTGTACGGTCTGATCCATAGACTGTCTGATCACAGACTGTTTGACCATAGACTGTGTGACCATAGACTGTCTGACCCATAGGCTGTAAGGTCTGACCCATAGACTGTCTGATCATAGACTGTTTGACCATAGACTGTGTGACCATTGATTGTCTGACCCATAGACTGTCTGACCATAGACTGTCTGACCCATAGAATGTCTGACCATAGACTGTCTGACCCATAGACTGTCTGACCATAGACTGTCTGACCCATAGACTGTAAGGTCTGACCGAGAGATTGTCTGACCATAGACTTTCTGACCATAGACTGTCTGACCCATAGACTGTACGGTCTGATCCATAGACTGTCTGATCATAGACTGTCTGACCATAGACTGTCTGACCCATAGACTGTAAGGTCTGACCCATAGACTGTCTGATCATAGACTGCCTGAGCATAGACTGTCTGACCATAGACTGTCTGATCCATAGACTGTCTGACCATAGACTCTCTGATCCATAGACTGTAAGGTCTGACCCATAGAATGTCTGATCATAGACTGTCTGACCATAGACTGCGTGACCATTGATTGTCTAACCCATAGACTGTCTGACCATAGACAGTCTGACCCATAGACTGTCTGACCATAGACTGTCTGACCCATAGACTGTCTGACCATAGACTGTCTGACCCATAGACTGTCTGACCATAGACTGTCTGACCCATAGACTGTCTGAAACATAGACTGTAATGTCTGACCCATAGACTGTCTGACCATAGACTGTCTGACCCATAGACTGTCTGACCATAGACTGTCTGACCATAGACTGTAAGGTCTGACCCATAGACTGTCTGACCATAGACTGTCTGACCATAGACTGTAAGGTCTGACCCATAGACTGTACGGTCTGATCCATAGACAGTCTGACCATAGACTGTCTGACCATAGACTGTCTGATCATAGACTGTCTGACCATAGACTGTAAGGTCTGACCCATAGACTGTAAGGTCTGATCCATAGACTGTCTGACCCATAGACTATCTGATTATAGACTGTCTGACCATAGACTGTAAGGTCTGACCCATAGAATGTAAGGTCTGATCCATAGACTGTCTGACCCATAGACTGTCTGACCCATAGACTGTCTGACCCATAGACTGTCTGACCCATAGACTGTAAGGTCTGACCCATAGACTGTACGGTCTGATCCATAGACTGTCTGATCATAGACTGTTTGACCATAGACTGTGTGACCATAGACTGTCTGACCCATAGGCTGTAAGGTCTGACCCATAGACTGTCTGATCATAGACTGTTTGACCATAGACTGTGTGACCATTGATTGTCTGACCCATAGACTGTCTGACCATAGACTGTCTGACCCATAGAATGTCTGACCATAGACTGTCTGACCCATAGACTGTCTGACCATAGACTGTCTGACCATATACTGTCTGACCCATAGACTGTAAGGTCTGACCGAGAGATTGTCTGACCATAGACTTTCTGACCATAGACTGTCTGACCCATAGACTGTACGGTCTGATCCATAGACTGTCTGATCATAGACTGTCTGACCATAGACTGTCTGACCCATAGACTGTAAGGTCTGACCCATAGACTGTCTGATCATAGACTGCCTGAGCATAGACTGTCTGACCATAGACTGTCTGATCCATAGACTGTCTGACCATAGACTGTCTGATCCATAGACTGTAAGGTCTGACCCATAGAATGTCTGATCATAGACTGTCTGACCATAGACTGCGTGACCATTGATTGTCTAACCCATAGACTGTCTGACCATAGACAGTCTGACCCATAGACTGTCTGACCATAGACTGTCTGACCATATACTGTCTGACCCATAGACTGTCTGACCATAAACTGTCTGACCATATACTGTCTGACCATAAACTGTCTGATCCATAGACTGTCTGACCATAGACTGTCTGACCCATAGACTGTCTGACCCATGGACTGTCTGACCCATAGACTGTCTGATCATAGACTGTCTGACCATAGACTGTCTGACCATAGACTGTCTGACCATATACTGTCTGACCCATAGACTGTCTGACCATAAACTGTCTGACCATATACTGTCTGACCATAAACTGTCTGATCCATAGACTGTCTGACCATAGACTGTCTGACCCATAGACTGTCTGACCCATGGACTGTCTGACCCATAGACTGTCTGATCATAGACTGTCTGACCATAGACTCTCTGACCATAGACTGTCTGACCATAAACTGTCTGACCATATACTGTCTGACCATAAACTGTCTGATCCATAAACTGTCTGACCATAGACTGTCTGACCCACAGACTGTCTGACCCATGGACTGTCTGACCCATAGACTGTGTGACCATGGACTGTCTGACCATAGACTGTCTGACCATAGACTGTGTGACCATTGATTGTCTAACCCATAGACTGTCTGACCATAGACTGTCTGACCCATAGACTGTCTGACCCATAGACTGTAAGGTCTGACCCATAGACTGTCTGACCATAGACTGTCTGAACACAGACTGTCTGAACATAGACTGTCTGACCCATAGACTGTCTGACCATAAACTGTCTGACCCATAGACTGTCCTACCCATAGACTGTCTGACCATAGACTGTAAGGTCTTACCCATAGACTGTACGGTCTGATCCATAAACTATCTGACCATAGACTGTCTGACTATAGACTGTCTGACCATAGACTGTCTGACCATAGACTGTCTGACCCATAGACTGTCTGAACATAGACTGTAAGGTATGTCCTCTGTTGGAGAGCTCGCTGCTGCTCACGTGCTCGGTCAACACGGTTCCGTAGCTCTGCAGCTCTTCGACCATCCTCCGATACAAGTGAACGTCATCTCTGTGAAGTCAAAGGCAGCTGTACCCACTGCAACAGTGTTTGTAAGTTCTGATACCTTATCGTTCCAGAGGTTGGGGGGGGGGGGGGGGGGCTGCCACACTGAAGGGCTCTGCCCCCCAAAGTCTGCTCGATGGTGTGGGGAGTGGAGAGCAGAGCAGTGTCTGAGGACTGGAGGTTCTGGGTCACACTGTAGGGGTGGAGGAGGTCTGAAAGGTACTCAGGGGTAATGTCGTGCAGGGGAGTTGTAGTAAGAAAAGTTAATTTGGTAGAGTATAGCATCAATAGCAAAGTGCTTTACAAAATATTACCATAACAGTCTTAAGATAAGCAATAAGTGAGAGTAATACTAAGAAGCGATTTACAAAGGGCAGGGAATTGAAAAGATATAAAAAATGTTTACGAATATGAATATAAATATAATGTGTGTACTGTGTTAATAGAGTAGATATTGCACAGTGTTTGTATTACGCGCAATATGAACAAAATATAAACAAATTGTTGACCAGTTTGCGGACAGATTTGCACGGTTGCCATGTTAACTAAATTCAGGTTTATAGTCCAGTAAATTTCAGACTAACTGACTGTCAAACGGAGGAGTTATAAAGTCTGAAGGCCACAGGCAGGAATGACCTTCTGACCTTCTGTGCATCAAACACTCAATAAAATATCACATAATGCTCATCTTACAGTATAAATCACAGTTTGTGGGTACCTGCTGTGCTGGATTGTCAAGAAAAAGTCTTGTAAAAATGTCCTGGAGAGAAGCTGGAATATTTATGATTAAAAAAAATGGAATAATCTCAATCATGTCTTCTCATCAGTTGAAGACGAAATCAAAAAGTGTGCCTTCATGAAAACAGACGTTTACCATTACAAAATGTTGCTTTGTTTTTTATTCCTTTGTTTTTTCACTGCACCTTTTATTACATCTTCTCTCATTTTTGTCTTTCAGCCACTGTTTAAGGCTCTGTCTAAGCTGTGGTCGGGACTCCAGGACGAGGCCGAGCTGCTGAACATCCTCAATAACATCAGCATCAACCTGCAGCCCTTCATCGCCTCGCAGGCCAAGATCTTCTCTGAAGCTCATTTAGACGGCCTGTTGGAGTCCTCAGAGGTGAAGGCAGATGAGCAGAGGGTAACGACTTCTCGAAATCAAATACAGAGTAAAGTCCATATTCCACAAGACTTCAAGAACTGAACTATATCTGAACCCAACAGACTCTTAATGCTGCTGTTTCTCTAATGCTGTGTAGGTGAGCGAATCGATCCAGGTGAGATGAAGTCACATGATTGGCTCCTCCCTGAAACTACAGCCAGCTTTAATGAGCTGCCACTGCAGTATAACGGAGTCTGTGGATACACTGTGGTGACCAGAGACGGACTCCTATTACCAGGTACTGTCGTCATGAAACACCAGGAAGTCATCCACACTTATTGGAGCTTTTATGCCTTTATTTGAGAGACAGGGTAGAGACAGGGGATTGGGTCAAAAATTAGGGACAGAGAGAGTGGGTGCAAATGAACCACAGGCCAGATTTGAACCCGGGCTTCCTGCTTTGAGGACTGTAGCCTCTGTACATGGGGCACGCGAACTAACCACTAGGCCACTGGTTGTGGGGTGATCTTACAACCATTTTATCTGGTGCATGCTAAGACCTTTAGAAAATGATGCTTTTATATCTTTCTGTCGTACCTAAAAACTAGGGCTGGGCAACGATTCAAAGTTTTAATCGCGTTAATCGCATGAGTTCCTGTGATTAATCACGATTAATCGCATTGTTATATGCAAAATCCAATAATGAATTAAAAAGTAGTGTATAGCGCACTTTTATTGTAAATGTACTTCTCAACTTAAACAATGTAATCAAAGCAAATAAATACAAAACTAAAGCTTATTGCCACTGCAAGGGCATAATGTCATCCTGTTTGTTATATTAAAAAAAAACTGCCCAGAAAGGTTTTAGGCTAAGCGGTATAATGAAAATGTCGGGACGCCATTTTTAAAGTGGGGGAGAGTGTGACAGGTCAATTGAGAACATTGATGTTTATTGTTTAGTTATCGGGGACCCCACAAACACATTTTTGTTGTACTTGTCATTTTAAAATTCTTTAGTTTATAATCTTTTTGAATTCATCTTCAAAGTTGCTAATATTAATGTATTTTTCTGAACTGCAACATTATTCAAGCAGTTGATGTTGACGTGTTATTAATTAAATGCGCTGCATAATCTACACCACTAGGTGGAGTCTGTGAGTGACAGTGACATGCAGGAGTTCAGAGAAGAGTTGTTGTTGTTGTGATGCTCCGGAGTTAGCAAGAAAGCTGTAGTTATTATTCAGCAGCTGAAGAGACTCGTAGGCAGAGTGAATGAAGGTACTGGGTCTTTGTTAAACGCTTAAATAAAGTGAAGACTAGTGAAGCTGCAACATATTTTGGAGTACTTATCAAGTACTCCGGTGATAAGAAAATTCAACTTCGCAGTGGTTACAAATAATTTTGGCTCTGTGGACTGCGCCGTCTGGAAGAACTTTAAAATGAAAACGGCCATGTAAAAGTTCTGTACCCTTCTCCATGCTTTATTTATTATTATGCTTTATTACTTTCTGACTGTTTCCTCTTTCCTGTGAGCGCCGCTTCACTAATTTCTGTCAGTGAATTTTCTGTCAAATAATGACTCTTGAGGGTGATGTTAAAGCTGCCTCTTGTCTGAATTGTTAACCAAAAGTGAAATATTTCAGTCTTGAACAAAGAGGTCTTTCTCTGTGGGGAGCCTTTCTGTGATGTTTCCAAACACTTAAAGTAACAATCTGAGCCTGTCAGAGACAAAAACTTAAAGAGGGCTAACTTTGATCGCGCTCCTATGCAGATAAGGATTGCAACAATAGACTATGTTGCATCTGCAGGAAGGAACAATCTACTGAGGCAATTCTAAAACTTTGTCCCCCAAAATAAATAGCAGATTACCCCATGAAAAACAGAGCTGCTTTTGGATTAATCCGGTTTTAATTGTGGTCAGTTTCTGCGTCTACACAGACCTCAGCAGCTTTATCTTTGGGAGAACAGCTTAAACTGCAACCAAAATGTTCAGGTATCCAACCCCACCAATCTCTGCCAGAGAATGTAGATGATTGGAACTGAAGCGACCGACTGAAACCGATTTTAACATGAGTAGAGGAACACAAGTCTGGGGCTCATCCTGACTTCAGTCTTGGTGGATAAAACCAAATGTAAAAGAGAGAGACACATGTGCAGCACCTGAAGGATAAGGCAAACCCTTCAGACTGGCTACCTGCCTCTTTTTAGAGCACATTCCTAAAAAAGTGTAACTGCCTTTTTATGTTCTTAAACTCTCAAAATATCCTCCTCTATCTGCCCCTCTCTCTTCATGCAGGGCCCCTGAGATTCTCTTTAAACCCGAGCTCATTGGACGGGACCATTACGGGATACACGAGAGCGTCTTCAAGTCAATCCTCAGCTCGGACATCGACCTGCGGCGCTGCTTCCTGGGAAACATCGTGCTGTCAGGTAACAGCTGATGTTTGTTATGGTGTTACACAACAGTCTAAAGGTGCGCTCCAGCTCCAGAGGGTCCAGAGCTTGAAGTGGATAATAAAACAAGTGCAAGTACTTTCCTTCAACAATAGTGTGGTATGTGTTTGCAAAAGTTTCATTGAACATTTGAAAATAAAATAGACTTATACCAAAGTGATGTTGCTCAGTCATCACTCCTAGGCCTCCATACATGTGTGGTGGTGACTGTGTCTGCAGAGACTCTGTCTGGATTTTGATGTTTTGGCTGAGTCAGGACTTTTCTGGGCGAGGAGCTGGTGTGCTTCTCCCAGCCAATGACGGCTCCAATGAGTTTACAAGTTGAAACAATTCAGCGATTGGACGCCATTCAAACCAGCGAATATGACTGGCAGAAAACCTCAAACAGAACCAGACTTTTTCAGCCATACTGTACGTCTAACATGATTCCTGCGATTCCTTGTTTTTTCTATCATCTTTTCACATGATACAGTGTGTAATTCCAAGTGTCCCATTACGACTACAGATGTCAGGGCACTGCATTTTAAATCATCAATATTTCTAAAGACCGTACTGCCCTGGACAAAAAGAGAGCACACAGTCTAAAGTTATTTGATCCTAAAACCTTTATATCTATGAACTTCATGAATTAAACTTCAGTGCTCAAAGTAGCAGTCTTACTGTTGACTGGATGCATGTCAAGTGGATTTTGGGCGGCTGTGGCTCAGTTGGTAGAGTCGGTCATCTCTCAACTGGAAGGTCGGGGTTCAATCCCCAGCTCCTGCAGCCACATGTTCAATGTGTCCTTCGGCAGGACACATAACCCAAAGTTGCTCCCTCTGCGTGTGAATGTCTATGAAAGGGATTAACTACTTGTGATGGTCACTTCACATAGCAGCCTCTGCCACCAGTGTGTGAATGTGTAAGTGTGTGTACCTGCTGTGAAGATTTAAAACATTTGCTATTTATTTTAGCAGTTATAGGAAAGCGGGTAAGGTAGAATGATTGCCCGTTAGCTTCATGAGGTGCCCCTTCAGTAACTCTGTTTATTTAGTTCCATCATGTGAAGAACCCAGAGAACCTGCTATGAGGAGAGTACCTATAAAAATAAAAATAAGTCACTGTACACCAAAATACAAAAATGAAAATGATGGTTTATAGCAGTGAGTACACGCCCTTTTGGTAGCACTGCTTTGGTCATGTTTTGAGTTTCCTTTCTATCTGCTCCTGTAGGAGGGAACACCCTGCTGGACGGCCTGCCTGAGCAGCTCCAGGCTGGAATCAAAGGACTGGTTCCCCCTGACACAGGGGAGAGTGTTCATGTCACCAGCCCGAAGGACAGAGACTTTTCAGTGTGGAGGGGAGGAGCAGTGCTTGCCAACCTGCCCACCTTCAGCTCTGCATGGATCAGTCAGGAAGAATACGAGGAGTACGGACCGCAGATCATCTTCAGGAAATGCTTCTGAGATGAACTCTGAGCAATGTACTGATTAACTTTTTACTACACAAAGTGCAATATACAAACAGCCCGAAAACAGTGCCATGGACCGGTCCTCCTTGAATATTTATCTGTCTTGTATGTATTTACGGCTTTAAACCTGCAGTCGGTGTGGATCCTGACTAGTGTGCTCTTACCTATCACCTGAGCTGCTACTGACCCGCTGCACACTCTTAAGCTATTTGCTCGAGGTTCCAGGCTCTTTGCTCCAAGTCCTGTTGCTAAGAGCCACAAATATGGCATGGATGAAATTTATATTTATGCCCTTAAAATGTTGTCCGTCAATGTTACTGTTCATGAAGCGCCTTAAACTGTGTCTAAACCTTCCCAAGTTGGGTTCTATTTTTAATCAATTAATAAGCGAGAGTTTAAAGTATAGAAATGTTTGTGTTTAAGAGATAAGAATTAAAGCTGGCCTTTAATTGATGTCTGCCAATTATTTTTTCCCAAAATAAGCGATTGAGGGACAAAGATAAATCACTCAACGTGCTGACTATATAATCAAATATCAAATATATATTTATACAAAGATGTAAACACAGTTAGTGTAACAGTTTGATCTTAATGTGTGCGGCATGGTGCAAGTTGGATTTTGAATGATTTGGATCAGTGCAGCTGTGCAGTGTTCACAATCTAAAATATTCGATAGAAACGCCATTAAATGATCTTAAGATGGATTATTAAGACCACTTTTCTCAAACTTTTTTCTGGATTTTATGTTCCATTTATTTCCCCTTAAATGTCAAGAAAATGTTTGCTTGTAATGTTATGTCTTTTTTCCCCTCACACGTATCATAAAATTACAGCTTTAGAAGATGTTTGCACATTATAGGAACATTTTTAATTTCTTGCAGATGAGATAAAGTGGTTCCCTCTTTTGGTTAAAGATCATAATACATGCAAGTTTGTCGTTTCTGCAGGAGTGTGAACCGGTGGGGAGAGACGTGTTGATTTGTGGGATATGAAGTTTGTTTACTAGTAAACATGCAGCTGAGTCATGGTAAATGTAATGGTTATTTTCCAGCTGAAGAGCCCTTTGGTCAGCATGTCTTTTGTTGTGTTCATGGTGTAAGATGTGAAGTGCGGTATTTAAGTGCTAATACCTCTCATGTCTGTAGAATAAGCAAATGAAGTTAATGCTACTGCTGCAGGAACAGTTTTTGTTTGATGTGTCATTTTTTTCTATTTGAGTGATGTGTCTTATAAATGATTTCCCGAGTTTTGTTTAGAATTGTTAAAAGTTGTGTGCATGTTTTTTTTTCTCTTTCACAGTAGTGGTCATTACTTGTGAAGGGTGTTGCCAAATCTGCTGTATTTATCTCTATACCATGAAACCTTGAGGAACCTTTAAGCCAACCTGTATATAAATATTAAGTTTACTTTTTGAATGTGGATTTTTTGCATTGAATTATTTTGTTTGCATATAATTAAGTTGCTCTTTTTCTGCATGTTTCCTCTGTGTGCTTGCTTGTCTTTGTATTTTGCTTTTTAAAAGGCAAAGGGGGGTTGTCATGTGACCTAAAGCTCAGCTCTGAAGTGGGAATCACCATTAAATGTGACTGTAGTGTTTTCAGTCAGAGCCTCGTGTAAAGGCCAGGATGAACAGCTCTGTCTGCCTCTTTTCCTGGCTTCATTTGAAAAAAAACATCTTCTTTGTCCCCTAAATGTACTGCAACAGTCTGGACTGAGTCTTGCAACTTTTCACCCAAACCATGCTATGTATGTGATGTCTGTTTTTATAATAAATATTTTAATCATCACTCTTTTGTGTTGTCACTCATTCTTGAAAGACATCAAAAATAGTGGGGTTAATACAGACAATTATTTTCTGAGTAATTCCATGTGTTGTAGTCTTAGCAGGAAATAAAAGGTGAATACTCCAGAAACTGGGGAATTTCTACTCTCCTGTTACATGCTTTTTATAGATTGGTACAATAAAGCATCAAACACATTTTTATAGTCTGCTCTCCAAATTAAATACATAGTCCTGTTTTCAAAACCCCATATTTTTTTCTTAAAAAAATCATTAATTCTGCTTACAATATTAGTGTCTTGATGATAATTAGTTTCGTTTTACGAGGTTAAGTTATGGTCTTAATCTTCGATACACCAGAAGGTCTTTACTTTATTTCAAAATAAAAGCAGTCAAACAGCAAGTGAAGATCTCTCAGTTTAAGACAATGTATAATAATGTGTCTAATTTTATTTTAGAATATATAGATTTACATATATATGGTACATACACTGTATATATATTATAGCACTTAATTAAAACCCAAGTTATAAGTAGGCTACATAAAAACTATAAAATTGTCATGAATCAAAAAAAGTTATCACAGTCAAGTCAAACGTCGACAGATTAGACGGTAGTCATACGTTTGGCACGAACGTGATTGACAGACAGACTGGACCAATAGTGGAGAAGACAGGGACGATTTAATTGGTCTAAATCTGTTCGTGTACATCAAGCGGAAAGAAATGAACCAACCAACGTTCGAGCTGAGGGATAGAGGGCGGGGCTCAGCTGTAGTATAAAACAGATGGTTGCCGTTGGTACACGCTAATAGACGCTTTAATTCGTTCATCGAAGTTGTAAACCAATCTACCAAAACCAAAGACAAAATGAGGGAAATTGTGCCTCTTCAGGTCGGCCAGTGCGGGAACCAAATTGGTGCCAAGGTTAGTACAGCTTTTTATGTTTTTTGTGCGGTTGAAATCGATGTATTTTAGAAAAGATGGGTTATGATGCGTCGAATTGTAACGAATATAAATCGATTTTACCTCATTTATAAATCTGATAAATTGTGTTAATTTGTACGCCAAACCGTTAGTTAGTTAGTTAGTTAGTTAACCGCTGCGGGTGGGATTGACCGTTGAGTGGTTAAAATCATTATTTTCGTTTTATTCGGTGACGTAATTGTTCCCGCAATGCAAAATATATGAAGTGATTGTTTTCTCTCGTCTTGGGCTGTACTGTAACTTGAACAAAGTTCTGCGTGTTTATGATTAAAACAAAAAGTCCGCAGTCGTGACCGTGTTGGCGGTTAATGACGTATGAGCGACGAGGCCGCGCGCGGACTGCTGAACGGCGGGAACTTGAGAGCAACCCATCCGGGTACTTTGCCCAAACGATGCCGGCCCCGCCCCTTTCTGGGTGAAATCATTCCATCTGAATGACTGGCGGTTAATGGACAAGCTGGGGTCATTACCGATTTAAAGTCTTAAAAAATGAAAACGGCAAGTATGAGCCTAAATCTGATGACCGGGGATGTAAACATTTAAAATATGACATTTCTGAACAGAGATCGGCATCATAACGGTATAAAATTAACAATGTGAGTGTTCAGTCTCTCTCCGTCAAACTGCTCAAACTCATCCACATCAGAGGAAACTGACTTTAAACACCTGATGAGTAATTATTAACCGTGTTACCCGAGAGGGATCTTTATTTTTAAATAATATTTGTAATAGTTTCTAACAGTGTTCATAACTGTAATGGAGTGGTTACAGATGTTTATTTTAGAGAAAAGGGGACATAGACTCTGAGTTATCAGCTGGCTTAGAAAAGAATAACACATGTAAAATCACCTGGATGATATTAAAACATTTTGTATTCATAGTGAGTGTAAATAATGATGAGTGGGGTGAAACAAGGTGTTATATTGAGCTAGCAAACTTTTAAATTTGGAGGAGGAGGATTTGGTGTAGTGTTCCTTCATTTAGAGACATTTTCACCAACATATTTATGTGACGTGACAGTTGAAACGTTGTTAATGTTAGTGAATGAATGTGTGAAGAATCTGTTAACAGACTTCTTCTGTCACAGAGCGATCGCTGCTTTAAAGCAGGAACATGACAGCGGTCCCACAATTTAGCACTTTAATCCTCTCTAGTTTCAGTCCAAACACACACAGCTCTTCTTTTACCCTCCGGTGTCCTTTTGTAAATCAAAACCTGATACTAAATTGTGTTTTTAAAATAGTTTGAAGTACAAAAAGTACAAATTGCATTTAATTGCACGGCTTCCAGTGTTTTCTAATCTTCCGCTGAAACATTCTCAGGGCTTGTTTTCACCCAAACGGGGGCGTGGTCACTCTGGCGAGCCGGAAGTGATGTTCAACTGCTCTTATGAATCAACCTCTATAGAACTGCTGTGTCAGCTTGAAAGAAATGAAAGAAACCGATACATAATGACCTGCATCCACTTCAACATTACTGCCTACTCATTCCCCTGTCACTTGTTTATGTTTTATCAGCCAACAATGTCTTAAAATGTTTTATTATATTTCAGTTTTGGGAGGTGATCAGTGATGAGCACGGCATTGACCCAACTGGCACATACCACGGTGACCGTGACCTGCAGCTTGACAGGATCAATGTCTACTACAATGAAGCCACAGGTAAGGTTGAATTAAATGTTTTAATAGGCATAAACTTTTTGGCTTTTCTTTTTTTTTTGTGAACATTACCCTCACGTCCTATATGCTTCTTGAAGGTGGTAAATATGTTCCCCGTGCTGTGCTGGTGGATCTGGAGCCAGGAACCATGAACTCTGTGAAATCCGGACCCTACGGCCAGATCTTCAGGCCAGACAACTTTGTTCACGGTAATTGTTCATTTGTCCTTACATTCCTTCTTTACTAGCTACTTGTCATTTTGCATTTAAGTACTGTTAAGCTTAATTCCCCCCGTTTTTTTTTTTCTTTGCTTTTCTAGGCCAGAGTGGTGCTGGCAACAACTGGGCCAAAGGTCACTACACAGAGGGTGCAGAGCTGGTGGACACTGTCCTGGATGTAGTGAGGAAGGAGGCAGAGAACTGTGACTGCCTGCAGGGCTTCCAGCTCGCACACTCTCTTGGTGTACTGGCTCTGGGATGGGCACACTGCTCATCAGCAAAATCCGTGAAGAGTACCCTGACCGTATTATGAAAACCTACAGCGTGGTACCCTCACCCAAAGTATCAGACGCAGTTGTTGAGCCCAACAACGCCACACTGTCAGTCCACCAGCTTGTCGAAAACACAGACGAAACCTTCTGTATTGACAACGAGGCACTGTATGACATCTGTTTCCGCACCCTTAAATTTACAACCCCCTCATATGGTGACCTCAACCACCTCGTCTCTGCCACCATGAGCGGCGTTACCACCTGCCTCAGATTCCCCGGACAGCTCAATGCTGACCTGAGGAAGCTGGCTGTAAACATGGTGCCATTCCCTCGTCTGCACTTTTTCATTCCAGGCTTCGCTCCCCTCACAAGCCGAGGCAGCCAGCAGTACAGGTCCCTCACTGTACCAGAGCTCACCCAGCAGATGTTTGACGCAAAGAACATGATGGCTGCCTGCGACCCACGTCATGGCCGCTACCTGACAGTGGCTGCTATCTTCCGTGGCCGCATGTCCATGAAGGAGGTGGATGAACAGATGCTGAACGTGCAGAATAAAAACAGCAGCTACTTCGTTGAATGGATCCCCAACAACGTGAAGACCGCTGTCTGTGACATCCCTCCCCGTGGCCTCAAGATGGCTGCCACATTCATCGGCAACAGCACAGCCATCCAGGAGCTGTTCAAGCGCATCTCTGAGCAGTTCACAGCCATGTTCAGGCGCAAAGCTTTCCTCCATTGGTACACCGGCGAGGGTATGGATGAGATGGAGTTCACCGAGGCTGAGAGCAACATGAACGACCTGGTGTCCGAGTACCAGCAGTACCAGGACGCCACCGCAGAGGAGGAGGGAGAGTTTGAGGAGGAAGGCGAGGAGGAGCTTGCCTAAACCTTAAATTGTCCAAAGGTTTGCTGGCAAATCTGCCATGAAAATGTAACGTTCTAACCAAGTGTTTTCCAGTTTTCAGTGTTCTGTCTGCTGTTCATGTGAATAAAAGTTTCTAATGCATTTTTCAAGTCTAAATGTCTTTAATAGTATTCACAGGCTACTTTCAAATTAATGAGAACTATGAAGTCAAAGTATTTATTAGAGTAGAGGCTCTACACTGTAGATAAGGTGTAGTTGCATGGCTGGTGTTTTGCCAGAAATACAGAAGTAAACAAACATTTCAAATCTCTTATAATGTGACTTAAGTGAAAAGTAGCAAGATCATGATGGAGATTCTGGATATAAATATGGTTCATTCAATGTTTTGTTATTTTTATTCATTGTCTAAATTTTAGCAGCACCTTTATCTACAAAGAGCACTTACACTAAAAATTTAAAATGATTAAATTACAAGCTGAAAGGAAAATGTTTATCAGATATCACATGCAGTGTTTGGCGTTTGAATTCTACTGATAGTTAGAAGGTAACATACTGATTATCCAGCTCACTAATAAAATGATGCATCTTAAACCACCTCTGCAGACATTTCCATACTGTCGCTCAGTCTCTGACAGTTCCTGGTTGTGGTCGGTAGGTGGCAGTGTTGGCTAAACCACCCTCTTCCAAACGCAGTAGGTCAGGATGCTCCCAGCCAAGGCCAGCAGAGTCCAACAGCACACCTTCTTCACCTGGCTCTCCAAGCCCTGCTTCGCTCCAAAGCGGGACACAAAGCCGCTCTGTCAACAACAAACAACTAGATTGAACTCTCAATGAACACAGACATGTACTGTAATCATTCAGATTTCTAAGGAACACATTTTAACCTGAATTCTTAGTTGAAATCAGAAAGATTGTTGATACAACTCGGATTAAAAAGTCTCAAGAAACCTGTATTTTACAGTTATGATTTTACCCAATTAGTTTGTAGATCTCTAAACACAATTAGGACAGCTGTTCGTGTTGTTACTGAATATACTAAACACTTAATAAAATAATCTGAATGTTCTCTACATGTTTGTGTGCTCCTGCAGCAGCAGCTCAACAGATATGACTGATTAACATTTTTATCAAAAATAGATCATTGTGGGAAAAAGCAGATTCAAGATTCAAATGAAAAAAACATGCAGACATTCTCTGAGGCCGCATTAAACCTTCAAGCTAAAGCTAATGTTCCTGTACCTATACACAACATCCTTGCCTTTTGGGTTATACTTTCTTTTTTACAAAGGTTTATTTCTTTATGTCTTTATTTGAGAGACAGGGCATGTGGGAGATCGAGTAAGAAATCAGGGCGAGAGAGTGGGGAACAACACGCCGCAGGTCGGATTCAAGCCTAGGACTGTAGACTCTGTACATGGGGCGTGTTGATGAACCACTGTGATACCGGCGCTCCTCTTTTGGTTATTCATAGACCTCTACTCTTCTTTATGAGACAGTAAGCTTGTGTTTTTGTTTTACACCTTATAACAACAGACAATTTTCTCTGTATATGAGAATCATTTTACTCCTAATCTCCTGAAAATCCCAGTGTAGCATATTTTGAAAAATGAATGACAGACGATTAAAATAAAAAAATAAACTCATGGATGGCTCAGGGATGACAATGAAAAGTATCCCAAGTAAATATATTTCTAGTAAGCCTCTAGTATGCTCTGAAGGCCCGGAGATAACAATAAGCCATGTCATCATTTCTTAACTGAGTTTTTTTAATTGTATCATTTAAAAATATATAAAATGAGTAGCTCTCATGCAGCCATCTATCCGATCTTTAATGGGACCCAATGTCTCATCAAGTGAATAAGTGACATGATTATTCTATGTAGGATGTAGTGATACATAGTAGGTCTGAACTTTCAGCCTGTGCTGCTTTGATTGAAAAAGGTGTTTTTAAAATAGCCTCTTATATGTCACCAATGTTTATGAAAGTGCACTGCAGTATAGGTTCTCTCCTTGTTTGACAAACTGCATTTCAAATTTGAGCTTATTTATTTTCTTAGTGTTATTTCTTTATTCCTTTAAGATCTTATTTGTCATTCTATTTTCATATTTAATCTTCTCCTCTGATTGTTGTTTTGTTGGTTGTTTCAGTGAATTTCAAACAGTCTATTTTAGTCTCTCCTTTTCCCTTTGTCCTGATGCTTTTGATGTCTTGTGTGAATCGCCTTGTTGCTGAAATGTGCTCAATAAATAATCTTCACTTGCAGCATGTCGCAGGGATTTGAGTGAGTTTTATACAAATGAAAGTGGTTTTGTATTAAATGGAGAATCAGGTTGTTTGATCTCCTCTGTAGATGTAAATATTCACTCATGAACACTCACCCATCCTCCCTTCTCCCGTATGTCAGGGCAATCTTCTTTCATTTTTTTAAATAACTTTTTTTTATTTTTCGGATGTCTTTTTTAGCCAGGTCACTGTCACACTAATCCTCATAAAACTTCGCAAAATAAAGATAAAAAATAAATAAATAAATTACGAACAAATGACGGAAGCGTACAGCTGGATTATACCGCCCTCTGGAGGAGAGACTGACGTAATGCATCCGAGACTGGCCCTGTTACTGTGGTAACCAATTATCAACAGGTTGCTCTCGGCTTTGCCAGCTGTTTTGGCACATTTAACCCAGTCTGTGTGATTAACAACAGACATTGACGGCAAAAAGCCTCATTAAAAACATTATTGGTGACATAGTGCGGGAGTGTGCGGTGAGAGGACATGCGGTGTCTGAAACTCTGGTGGCTTTCATGGTCAGTAACCAGGACTAACCTGCTAACTACGTTGTAGCTTAAAGTTAGCTGGTTACTACCACTAGTTCAACATGTTTAATGCTTGATATAAATTAAGTTAAGACAGTCATCAATCTTTTTCATGTGTTAACAGGTTAAAACCCTTCAAATAACAGTTAAAAATGTCATTTTATATTTATTTAAACCTAAATATAGGCTACATCTCCCCTTCTACTAACCAGTCTGGCGTGTGTGGAGGACATTAAAACTCCATTTATAAACTGTTTATTTATATTTATCATATATACTAATGATATACTGTATTTAATACATGCATTGTTTTGTCCTGTTTGCATTTTGTGAAAGCTGTGGTGCTGGACCCTAGAAATGGCTTTAATGTGGACCGGATACTGACCAAACAAGATGTGCAGAAACTCAAAGAGGTGAGTTTACTACAGTGTTCAATTATTTTTTCTCCTTATAACACTTCTCATTGCATTAAAGAAAAAAAAATCATTTTTGTTGATGACTATTAGTAAATTCATTTTGATGTAATTAGATGTATCTCGAAATTACCATATGAAAATATATTCTTAAAGTTAATACATTTTCAGCTCACAACCCCCAAAATAAGGGTGCCAGACTACCGTCCCTGGAGGTGGTTAAGGCATTCACAGCCAAGCACACGCACTAATAGGCCTATCCAAACACTGGTAACACTGAAAAACAACACAAAAGATTACAACAGAATTAAAAACCATACAGTTATAGTAATTGTTTTCCGTTTTCCATGAACAATGAAGTCCTATACTTTCATGAGTATTTTCAAAATCTGTGTAAAAACCCTCTCTATACAGTACGTCAGTCACATCATGAAGAAATGCCTGAGCACATTCTGGCTGGGTGGGTGGGAGGGACTTGTCATTAAATGTGCCTTGTAATTCATGTAATTAGATTTTTTTAACCAGAGATAATAATAATAATTATTATTATTATTATTATAATGATAATAATAATAATAATACATTTTATTTGTAATGCACTTTATATTTTTGGAAAAAATCTCAAAGTGCTACAGAGATTAAAAATAAAATAATAAATCATCAGAATAAACCATTGGAATAAAAACAAGAAAGATTAGACAAATACACTTCCTGAGATTTATGTTGTTACAGGAATTTCTAAATACTGATGTCATGAGGTGAAGCCGCAACATTTATATTTTGAATTGACATAGAAAAAATACATCTTTTAAAGGCTATAAAATATTTATTATTCATTTTGAAGGATTTATTCATTGATTTAAACGGCTATTTAACTGGAAATGAGTTCAACTTATTTGTGTAAAAACCTTGGACTAGTCACTGATTTGCTCTTCACAGCTGTGTCTGGATAAACTGATGGAGAAGTGCAGCCCGTCCCGCAACAATCAAGATGCAGGTGTGTTTTGATTTGAATTACACCTCCAGACGTAAGTGTCTCTGTTTGAAATGAAAACCAATATCCTGTGTGTCTTAACCCAGGAGTAAACATAATTTTCTTTAGTGTATCATAGAAACTGGTATTATTTTGTCGTCATAAATAAAGTTTTTACTGCATCGTTGTAATGATGCCTGACCTGTGTCTAAGGATGCATCATATCATATCTTTATATTATTTTTACGATCATCCAGTCAACTCGCCTGAATCAGTAAGATTATGCTGCAGGAAAGATTTTAGAATAATTGAAAGGCAAATCCAACATGTTTTCGACTAAAAACCTGAAAAGTTGTTTATGGAAACCTTCTTTTAAATTGTGGCCTTTTTAAGGATTGCATATGAGCGTTGTAAGTTGAACATCTTAACAGAGACCTGAATGTGTTTGTGCAGGAGAGTTCCTGGAGGATATCCACCAGGTGATGGAGTCCAAGCTGAGCTCAGTGAGCAGAGAGATCACAGACAGCAGGGTGAAAACACGGGAAGAGTTAGAAGCATTGTACCGCAAAGTCAATTTTGTCTTTGGTGAGAATGAAATGTCTTGTAACTTGGGTTGATGACATTCCCATAGTGTGATAGCTGAAAGTCATTTTCCACAGCTCAGCTTTCAATATATTCAAAACAGAATACCAGTTATTTGTGTGATGGAGTCATATTTCCAATAGAATCAGATCCAGGAAGTGTTGACTCTACAGCTGTGATTAATCTCTGTATTTGCATGTCACACAGGCCAGAGCGGAGCAGGTAATAACTGGGCTAAAGGTCACTACACCGAGGGAGCGGAGCTGGTGGACTCGGTCCTCCAAGCCTATAGTTCCCCAGATTTTATGACATACTTACACAAAAACAAACAAACAAACAAACAAAATAAAAAAATAAAAACATTTTATGTACTTTCATAGGCAAGACCCCTTGCCTATGAAATGACAATATTTAAGTTTTTGGCTTAGAGCTGAACGACATACATCATTGGAAAGGTCTCATCCTGGAGAGTAACATATGTGAAGATGAGGTTTCAACATGACCCCTGTTTTGAAATAATGCCCTTTGAACCTTGGCCTAGGAATAACTGTTTTAGAGAGGTCTTGGAACAAAGTATCAGGTGAGGATAGTCAGCTCACCAAAACAACAGGTGGAGCTGCTATACATGGTTAAAATACATTTTAACAAATGTATCAATTATTTTTTAAATATCTGATAACATAAATGTGTTAACCATCCAATTAAACTCCCCTGTGTACCCTCAATTAAATATATATTACTTCTTAGGTAAGGGAAACACTGAGATTTGTCTAAAAGACTACAATTTTTCAGAGTCAAGTCATACAGCTTGATACTGAATGGCGCCATAATTGTAGCCTTTACGTTTCCTAAAAAAGGTTGTAACTAGGATTATAAAAGGCTTACAAAAGATATATTCACTGAATATGTCACGGATCTTGTGTGGCCGAAGTATTTATTGCATAGTACATATATGATATATGTTAAAATAAAGTACATATATCAGTTAATTTCGGATATTTTGACTGTTATTCTAGAAACGGGAATTTTGGTAGTTATGTCTGGCGTTATGCACAGAGGGAACATAATTAGGGCTGTAAAAAATGTAAATCTACCCACTATATCAAATATTTACTAAAGCCGAATGGGTTTTGTAAAATAATCTAGACTATATATATTGTAAAAAAGTGGTCAAAACAAACCTGTTTTAAAAGATAGTATTAATCTGTCAGGATTATTTAGTTAAATAAAATCATATAAATCACACAAACAGTATTGTCTTTATGTATCAAAGATTGTTACATGTTATAGTTTATAATGTTGCTAATATGCATTGATCTGTTCCAATCGTTTTATTAAATTTGGTTGTAATGAAAGACATCCATAAAAATGTAACATAAATCATTATTTATTGCATAGGAGCTTAGTTTGATGTCTAGGGTCTGATGTAACCGGATGTAACCCGTTTTAAGAGCCGCGAACCGAATGTCCACTTCCTTCCGGTTCGTTGTTGATAGCGTCCATAGCAACCACCATAGCAACAGTAGAAAACGTAAAAGACTGACTAAAGATATCATTCGCAATGGATTGTGGGATGGGTAGTTCCTTGACTCCGGACGAAAATGATGTACACAGTCTTGAACCTACACCTTTGTTTCCGTTTTGGTGCCGAATTGAATGTACTATAGTCACAAGTGTTGGGGTAGCTTGTTGTCTTGGTCCCAGGCGCCAATCTCTTGATATAAGGATTTTGTGAAAAATCAATGGAGGATTTGAATAGGAAAATTTAATTCCGGAACCAGAGCAGCCGAAAAAAGAGCCGCGAACCAAGTGTCCACTTCCTTCCGGTTCGTTGTTGATAGCGTCCATAGCAACCACCATAGCAACAGTAGAAACAGTTCAACGTTTCTCTATCGAGACCTGAAAGAATCTTCGTAGAAACGAACAAACTAAAGATCAAAACCGAACGAAGATTATGAAGATACAAAGTACATTTGTCGCCAGAAAGGTTATCAAAACGACACTTAAGCCTCAAACTATCTTAAAATATTGCATTTTCCGCCGAAAATAGAAGAGATGTCCGCCATGTTTTTTTTTTCGCCAGGGGAAAACTGGGCAGTCACGTGACCTGAGGTATACCTATACAAAAGAATAAAAAAAGGAAACGTAGACATGTCACAATTTTAGAGCCCTTATTGTGAAACTACTACGTTTTGCGCTGTGGACCAACGTAGGTATTACACATTTTGACATGAGACTGGGTTGGTTATAACATTTAAAGGGTCAAACTTCAAAACATCGGGACGATTGGACTTCAAGGTCTATTTCAAAGAAACAAACACACACGCCCTACTGTGGAAAAACAGCTTTCATCCGAGACATACATACAGAGGATTAATCAAATCGCAGTTACTTCATTTCCACAGAATTTTGTAGTCAAAAGCAGGACTTTGAGGAGGCTAGGTTAACCTTATTTGGAGCTTTAAGACAAGAGGCTACTCTGTCCTTTCTACAGAGCATCTTTAAGACCTTTTTGGTTCCTAGGTTTGAAAAAGAGGACAATCAAAAACATATGATCCCTCTCATTACGACGTACTCCAAGCAAAGTCTGGCTTTGACTCATCTTCTGAGAAAAAATTACAGAGTTATTGCAGCATATTGCAGAAACAGTTACCTGCAGCATCTTTTAGAGCACAGTAAACTGAAACCAATCAGACCAAAAATACAGAGAGCATGTCCAGAATATAAACATGTAAGATTTGTGACTAATTTACAATCCCGACTGGTGGTTAAACTTGGGCCTCCTATTCCTGCAGAAACACAAAATTGTGTTTACTTGATCTTTTGTTCCAAGTTTAATAACAAATATGTTGGAGAGACCAAAAATAAAATCAAGATGAGGCTGATCCAACGCAGATATAACATCAGACATCAAAAAAGAACAGACACCCATATTGTTCAGCACTTCTTAGCACACAACATAGAGTCACTTAGGGTCATTGGGCTAGGAAACCAGCCCTTTGTGGACAGACTCTATGCGCAAGAAGTGTGAGCGACAATGGATTCAAACACTTGGAACGAAACATCCATTTGGATTGAATGAGCAGTGAGGAACACCCTACACCTCTCCCAGGATGGCCCGTGCGTCACGGAAACCTGACATCGTTCGGGCTTCCGGATATTCAATTTCCCCTAACCTAACCCACCCCTAACCCAAACCCTACCCTAGCCCACCCACCCTCTAACCCTAACCCCCTAACCCTACGACCTTCCGTTCCTGAGATATGGCCAAAAACACTTCGACCAATCACCGTTTGACCACTTCCTGATGTGATACATACTCAAGAGTGCTACCAATGGAAAGCCAGGGCCTCTAAATGGGGGTGTGCATCTTGGTTCCAAGTCTGTGCAACCTTCCCATCAAGAGTTATTCAAATTTCAAACATGAGCGGGGCGCTCATCTTGGTTAAAAACCCCTTTCCCTTACCCTAACCCTAACCCTGGAAAGCCTGTGGCCGCAAATGGGGGGATAGGACCTAGTGCTGCGGCGATGCTGCACTCCTATCAAAAGTTATTCAACAATCAGACATCCACATTTCTGAATTTGACTTTTCACCCACTTCCCAATGTGCGTCACGCAACAAACTAGTACCGTTGGAAAGCCCGTAGCCACAAATGGTGGGGGTAGACACTAGTGCTGCGGCGATGCTGCACTCCTATCAAAAGTTATTCAACAATCAGACATCACGGAAATCTCGACATAGCTGCTTCCGGTACTTCCCGATACTGTTGGAAAGCCTGTGGCCGCAAATGGGGGGATGCATCTTGGTTTCGAGTCGATACAACCTTCCAATCAAAAGTTATTAAACAACTAGACATAGCCAGGTGGTAGTACTTTTTACCCTTTCCACCGCCCCATTCATTTCTATGGTGGTCATTCAAAAGCCTATAGCTCAGCAACGCAACGTCCCACACACTCGTGAGTGGTACCGTTGGAAAGCCCGTTGCCACATTTGAGGGGGTAGGACCTAGTGCTGCCCTCCTATCAAAAGTTATTTAAGAATCAGACATCCACATTTCACATGTCTGAATTTGACTTTTCACCCACTTCCCGATGTACGTCACGCAACAAACTGGTACCGTTGGAAAGCCTGTAGCCACAAATGGGGGGTGGGGGGGGGTAGACACTAGTGCTACGGCGATGCTGTGCTCCTATCAAACGTTATTCAACAATCAGACATCACGGAAACCTCGACATAGCTGCTTCCGGTACTTCCCGATACTGTTGGAAAGCCTGTGGCCGCAAATGGGGGGATGCATCTTGGTTTCGAGTCGATACAACCTTCCAATCAAAAGTTATTAAACAACTAGACATAGCCAGGTGGTAGTCATCCCTTATCTTAACCCTCTAAATCAGTCCTGGGCGATAGGTAGTAATCATCCCCGTAACCTAACCCTAACCCTACCCTAATCCCTAACCCACATCCCCTCTCTGCTGTAGCCATGCAAACACTCCAGGTCCTGTCCAAGATGGAAAGGCAAGGTCTCTCTTATGCCAGGAACATGGAGGTCTACAGGGACCACGGCATGCCTTGGATGTCTGTGGTGTTGTAGCGGCTGCCACAGCAGATGAAGGGAGTCTTGCTGCTACACACACTTACCTTCATTTTGTGTGTCGGGGTCCTCATGAACTGTGGCTTTGTCGACTATTTAAAGCTCCTCGAGGTTCTCCAAAAGATGTCCTTGGGAGGCATGTCTCAGTCTGGACTGCAAAAGCTCTAGATTCAGCGCAAATTCACCTTGGACAAGGTGAAGAATGCCCTGATCTGGAGGCTGCACCCACAAGTCCCGTGCAAGATTGTGCAGCAGGCTGTGCGTATTCCTTCCTTGAGAGCCCCACCCACCGACAATGAATGTGTCCAGCCACTGGAGGACGTCCAGGCTGTGGAGAAGCAGGAACAAGACGACATCAGACCTCCTGTCAGATCCGTTGCCTGGTGTCTTCCAGCTAACACAAAGAAGGCCTGGTCGGATTTGGAGGTGTCTATCATAGATAGGGACAAGGCAAAGACACAAAAAGAGGCATATGCCTTGTACATGGAAAAGTGCAAAGACAAATCTCTGACAAATCTCTCAATTCAGACCCTTGCTGCATTCAAAACAAAGAGATTGCGCTACATGCGTTAGTGGACTTCAGTGTGTACATAGTTCTTTGTGTATTTTAGTAATAAGTAATACTGTTCTTTTGTTGCTATGATTGTAAAAGTTTTTAGTTCTATATTCATGTTGTTTACTTAGTCTAGTATAGTTCAATTGTTCATTATTAAAAAAAAACCTCACATGGACTCTGCCTTGACATTGGCGCCTCCTGAATACTTGGGATTCTCCAGAATAGCGCTTATAACTCGAGAACGGAAGGTCGTACGGACTCGGAACTTTGATTCGTCTAGCATAATAACTGAACCAGTGGTCATATCCCTGAGCCTCTACGACCTTCCGTTCCTGAGATATGGCCAAAAACACTTTGATCAATCACCGTTCGACCACTTCCTGTGATACATACTTGAGAGTGCAACAAATGCAAAGCCAGAGCCTGCAAATGGGGGTGCGCATCTTGGTTCCAAGTCTTGTTATTAAAATTTCAAACATTCGAACATGCAACCCCCTTGCATCTTGGTTAAAACCTCCTTTCCTATCATTAACCCTAACCCTCTTTGCTCACAATTCAATATTCTAACCTCTCTCAAACCCTTTTACTAAACCTAACCAGTCGGGATGTGTTGCAAGTCTCACTAAGTACACAAGTCCACTCACAAAAATGACACTTAAAAGTATGTTCCAATAGACTCCAAATGCTCTGAATTGTGCTCCTAAACACTTTCTGAATCAACCCTTTGACCAAAACACTTTTTTCACATTCATATCAGATGGGCCCATGTTTAGGCATATAACTCCACAATGGAACGTCACATCCACTCCAAACCACCATCCATCCAACATATTTCGACCACGCTGAACACGCTGGTCTTGTCCCTGAGTCTCTACGACCTTTGAAAGATCCCGTTTCAAACATCCCTTTCCCCTTTCCCTATAACCCTAATCCAGAGAAAAAGCTAACAAGCTGGACAAAGGATCCCGCTCCTTCAGGATAGGGTGACTCACAACACTCCTGTCTGGATTCCTACTTAAGAGACTTTGTTTGGACACTTTGGGCCTCAATTTAAGACAGTAACCTGTGTTATATATGTGTAATCTGTGCTTGCTTGATGAATAAAATTATTTGGTTGGTTCCACAGGCCAGGATTAGCTAACCAAACCTTGGTTACAGCCATTTTAGAGCATGTAATTGCCTCGTTTGTCCACTAGATGGTGGTAGAGCTCCAGAGACTGCCACCTGAGGCATTTTTTTTACATTGTTCAACTCCTAAGTATATAGACATAGGAGAGCTTCTCTAAAGTTATCCCTCCCTCCTCGTTATCCCTTCCTCCTCCTTCCCCTTTCAACCTTTTGATTTAGCCTAATTGTTTCATAAAATTAGTCCCTTTTGATTAACTTATAATTGGATTTGTTTGATTTATTTTCCATTTTTAAGCATTTGATAGGAAATTAATTAGAATGTAATTAATCAATTAACTTATTGCCTTTCTTTTTTTTCTTAACAAACACCATTTAATAATGTTTCTCTCTAATTTGAATCTGAGGTCGAGCTTCCTGTTGTCTAAACGTGCTGTCAGCAGTCTATTGTGACACAGATCTTAAGGGTAACACTGGAGAGAACGTATATATACATATATATATATATACATATATATATATATATATATACATATATATATATATATATTAAAGGCAGCTTGTAGGGCCTGCCTTGGGGACTTCTCCTGCTCTGAAGGTTTTTATTCAGGGAACAGACATGGATTAAAATAACTAGCTCCCTGTTCTGCATGCTGAATATAAAGGATTCCTTCTCTTCCGTCATGACCTTCTTCTGCTCTCAGCTGCAGAGCGAGAAGTATAAAAACTAAATTCTTTCAAAGTTACTTCACTTTCTAAGCTGCCAAACAATCAAAGACGATCATAAGATTTAGTGAGGACGGAATAATCCTCCTCATGACTCAGGATTGAAATAAATTCTTCTTTGTGTGTTTGAGCTATAGATCCCTAACCCCTTAAACCTGTGTGTGTGTGTGTGTGTGTGTGTGTGTGTGTGTGTGTGTTTTTGCTTCAGATGAAACATTCAGAAAACCAAAGTGTCGCGAAAACATCTGTTTCTAATCCCGCAAATAAATGAGTGGAAACCTATCAGTGTGTGTGTGTGTGTGTGTGTGTGTGTGTGTCTATGCGTGTTTGTGTTTGTGTTTGTTTGTGTGTGTGTGTGTGTGTGTGTGTGTGTGTGTGTGTGTGTGTGTGTGTGTGTGTGTGTGTGTGTGTGTGTGTGTGTGTGTGTGTGTGTGTGTGTGTGTGTTGGTGAAACCGCGCGAGTGGAAAACACAGGAATGATGTGGTTTTACTCCTGAATCCACAGAGAGAGCAGAAACTTGGGTTTCTCTTTTCATCCCCCCCCCGTCTGTTTGTGTGAAGTCAAAGAGACGAAACACATTCCATAGTCTGAACCACAGCAGCCATATTAGTTTACTTTTAGAGGAATTCAGGTATTTTTTAAACCAGGGCCCTACAAACTTTGGTGTCTTAACAATTTAAAGCATCAACCTGTAACTCCTCCCCCTTCAGTTGTTTCAAAGTCGATCTAATAGAACAATAACCTCCAACAGGGAGGATGGCGTCTCTCTCGGGTCCACAGAGCGCCCCGATCGCCTGTTTTCAGCACTATGTAACTTTGTCAGCGGGCCGAGGTCATCTGGTGAGAAGTGCGTACGTCTTTACGGCGCTAGTTCACACAGCAGCCTTCAGATACAAAGCAGCCAGTTAGCCCGTCTCTGTACTGTTTGATACGGCGGCTGAGGCTAAGAGGAAGAGAGACGGATGAAGATAAGAAGGTAAAGAGAGAGAGTGAGCGAGTGTACATCCTGCAGATATTATTCACAACAGATCAGCTAGCATGTAATTAATGAGTCTCTCCAATGGAAACACTTAGCCACGGCCTATAGTCATAGCAACAGGTGAATACACAAACACATAGTCCACATGCTAACAGTGTTATAACAACGGGCTGTAGACGCTGTCAGTTGTTTGGCTTCTCTTCTCTTTTCTGCCCTCTGATTGTTAACAGATGCACGTTGTCGACAAGAGGAAGGAGATAACAGCACGATGTGTGTTTTACAATAGTGTAGCTGTACTCACAGACCTTTAGGGGCGCTAAAGCACCAAAACAAAGTCTTACATAGTTGGTTTAAAAGGTACAAACACTTTCTGAATGTCTCCAGTAGGTTTGTTCATCCTGCAGCAGTGAAACAGGCTGTAACATCTGCACACATTCAAACCGCAAACATTTTGGAAAAAGCTCAGGTGGTTAAAAAATGTGGAAGTCTAAAAAAGCCTCAACAGCGAGTTAACCATATCCAAACATGCATTGAAAAATTTCAACTTTTAAAAATGTAAGGCTTCTACATACTACTTAAGTTGTCAACATGCCACTGGGTTAAAAAAAGGCTTGTGGTGTTTAAAACATACAGAACTTGTTGTTGAGCTGACATGTCAACCCAGCAGGTTGGTGAAATATTAAGGAGGATTTACCATGAACGATTGATTCTGGTATGATCTTTTAATGAAGCAGCTTCACAGTCTTCTTGTCAGCATGCTGGGAACACATACAGTAATATTTAGCATTGATGTAAAGGGTGCATTCGAATTGTCATTTTAGTTTAGGAAGGTTCCTAACTGAGTGAAATGACCCGGAAGCATTTAAGTGGCGGCCATGATAAGAACCGTTTGAATTCTCTAAAAGTTAAGGAAAGGTGGGTCAATGCTTCCTTTATAACCTCCTATAGCATAGGATACACTGGACCATCCTTCACGAAAGGAGATGAGATATGCCGCCCCACAATTCCTTGCGGCCGCAACATTTAAAATGAGTCGCGCATCCGACTGTTCACGAACATTAACAATGACCGTAAAGTGACACAGATGATGTTTTATTCAACATATTGCATTCACTTAAGAATGCTTTGTGCAGTTGTACATTTGTATGCTTAAATCATTATATGTCGGTTATATCTTGCATGAAAGGCTTTATATGCAATTTTTCCCACTTATACATATACAATATAATAGAAATCAAGTATATCCTCTGAAAATAACTCTGTGAGTCATGACTGTCTACAATGGGTGTAACACTCGAGTCCCACTGTCTGTGATGTTTTCAGAGCTTTTTTTCTGTTTGTTGACATAGCCGGCCCAGCCGGCCGGCTCCTCCCCTCGCGAATAAAAGTTGTTTAATTGAGGGACTAGAGAAAAGAAGAATAACATAATGTACTCACTGCTTAACTGTGTTTCTAGCTCCCGCTTATTTCAGGTAAATTTACATGCAGTGTGAAGATACGAGCATAATAAAGATCACTAGCATTAGCATGCTAACACAACAATGCACCGCGAGTTGTTTTGGTTTCATGCTGTGCTCAAGGGCGACATCTGCTGGATTTTACTTGTAGCCTGGTAGCCTATATTTCTTTTATTTCAATCCCAACCTTGTGGTGATTTGGATTATTTCACCGGCAAGAAGGCACAGGGGAAAGTTTTTTAGATGCGTTTTTTGTAGTCCATTTTCTGAACATTGTAGTTTCAACACGGCAGACCCACATCATTAACCTCCGCCGGCCCGTCGCATTTAATTACGTAGCCTAGTGGAAATGTGGTCGGATTGTCAGAGTAATGAGATCGCCTTTCCCTAAGTCCTTTATGAGCTCTCCTGACATCTTTCCTTGACCTCATGACGTTTTCCCCAGGGTTAATGTAAAGTGGATAGTGAAAGGAGATAGGAGGGACAATTCGAACGCACCCAAAAATTGTTATCAGAGTGTGAGGGAGATCACTCTGGTCCCTAACTGAGTGTGGGGAGGTAATCATCTCTGTGCAGTATCAGGTGTGTGTGTGTGTGTGACTGATTGGCCCTGATTTGGACCAGCTGTGTTAAATTTATGTATTCCCCTGAGTTGCAACACCATGTGCCTACTCATTGTCTCACCTTCAGAGATAGTGAGTGGTTTTCTCTGTGTTTCTTGTGTCTTTTAGACGTGTGTGATTCTTAATAAGCACAACCGGCCTTGCTTACTATTTCCAGCAGCTCTATAAAACCCTTTTCACACATATGGAAATCTCCTAGAGGGGATGTGTGAACGCAAACAGCCGCATTTTTCGCGCTGACTTTTATCCACAGAAAATCCGAGTTAGCTGATGTCTGAACGCGGCCGCATATACTCTGGAGATTTCAACTCGAGCTCACCTCGAGCCAATGGGAAGAGAATGACGTTTATGTACAGTGCCCGGCTAAAGTGTCTGCACCCGACCACTACGATCTCTGTGCACGTAATTAAACGGCTGCATTATGTTTTCTCTTTTGTGGATGTTGTCATTCCATTGGATTACACATAGCATTGATATAAAGGCGAACATTCTCATTATAACGTTGTGTAGCGGACTCTGTTGCTACGGCAACTACTGCGCATTTTTGACCCAGCCTTTTTGGTTTCTTTATAAACATGGCCTGGTGGCCTTTGTGTCACAGCTTTAGTGAGTTTCTTTTTTCTGCCCTTTAATCTATGTTTTTATCAGCTGCTCGGCAGGGTTATGGTTTAGTTTCACTTTGTCCGTAGGCTATCTGAAACCCACTAGACATTTTCATGAGTGCATGTGTGAAACTGCTTTTGTTACTTCTTTTAGTCCATTTGCAGGGCAGAAAAAACAATGTAACTTGGAGGAAAGACTCGTTTGCATCTGGCAGGGTTAAATACAAAGTCGGTGCCTAAAAGCATCATATATATAAAGAAGTAATGCATCACAGTGAGTGCAGGCTGTAGAATTGATTAGTGGAAAGCTGAAGTCAACACATTCTGGACTTTCAAAAGCTTTATTGATTGGCTGATAAGTGTGCTGCTGTCTGCATGAAGCAGACAGTCACTGCTGTTGCTGAGAGGACGCCCACACACAAAAATTCAGGCTGAGACAGAACAAGTGAAAAGAACAATTGAACAATTAGCCATTTCAGAATATACTTTTCTGTCACATACAGAGAAAAAACTTCAAACAACTATTACAGGAACAGGAATACTCACAAGGGTCTTTATCAACAAACGTGCCTTTAAGTCCTAACATTTCATCTAGACTCCATACAATTCATTGCTGTGGAAGAATTATTGTTCTCTCACAGTAACAATTTTCACTGCTGGCCTCCGATTCAAATGTCTATGTGAAGTTGGGTTAGTCAAAGTGTGAATGCAACAGTTCATGTGCAGAAAGATTCACTGTGGGCGAAGCTGCCGGGATTACGTTGTTTATCACACAACTGGTTTGCGACAGGTTTGATATTTGTGCACGTAATGAAGCAGTTCGATGATGTACGTCGCTTTGGATAAAAGCGTCTGCTAAGTGAATTGTAGAATTGTAGTTCTATATTCTTTACTGCTCACCATGACGTTCCACTGATTCGTTTGTACTGTGAATATGTTCAATTTAAATACAGCTGATGTTTAACTTTGTTAACTGCTGATCAGAAAACAGAAACTAGAGATAAATACTAATTCTCCTCCTCATAGCTCCTGTTTCTCTGCTCAGCACCTCGTTAACTTTTTATTGGACTGTTTCATGAGCGTGTTCAGGTGATTTACTGTACTACGACTTCCAGCCTGACAGTTTTACTCAACCCTTGTCTACCACAGAGACATAAACTGCATCCAAACGTCACTCCATTTTTTTACTGGGGTCTATTTTTCACACTTCATAAAGTTTATTTTTGATTCTGCAAGACCTTTCTCTCTTTCTTTCTTTTTATTGGACCTCTGTGTGATTTGTGCCCTACAGGTCTTTTCCTAGCCAGTGAATTGCTCCCATAAATACCACCCAAACTCTAAAGTCCTCCGTCCCGCACACTTCAGGAATTCTAACGGAAAGAGTTCCAGTGATGATATTCGCTTCTGTCCAGCATCAAAGTTAGGGTTGTCCAAATGATCAATACTTCAATACTTTTTGGACACCCACCATGGCCCTTTTCCTTTAATTAAGTTTGACCCTTTAGGGCCTTTGTCCACTAATAGCGTTCTTTGCGCTGGCAGCACTCAGCGCCGCTCACCAGCAGGCTCACTGCGCGTCCTGCTCCCTTGGCTTTGGCTTTGCTCTATGTTTAACACTTTTAATCAAGGACATGTACCTAAGACACTGGTGGTGGTGGTGATTCCCTCTGATAAAGTCTTGATCCTGGTGGTGGTGGATCATTTGTTGAGAGAGGATGTGGCAGAATCTAGTTACATTATAGTGAAAAAGCCAAAAATTAGCTGATCACCAGAGCAGGGTGGCGAAGGGAGAGGAAGAGACGGAGTGGCCAAGTTGAATGAAGAATAATGAATGAATGTGTCAGAGACTGTAACCAGTCTTCCTGCTTGAACTTACTGAGCTCCATTTGATCCTGTAGGTAATAGTCTTCTTTAACAGCTTTCCAGATACAATTTAATCCAGGGGTTCTGGATGTCGTCTAGTTTTTCCTAAATCATTATCAGCTACAACTGCATGGATTGGACGGTTCTTAGCCAATAAAAGTTCTATATCTTTCGTCTTGGAGTGGTAGTCTTTATTGCATAGATTCAACAATGGTCTTAGTTGAGTGAAATCATCTTGTGGTACTGCCAGACCTCCATTTTGTATTTTTCCTTTCCAGATGAATCTGGAGATACATTTTGTATATCTGATTTCATTTTAGTCAGCAGGGGGTCATAATTAATCTTCCCGTAATAGTACTCCGAAATATTTCAAAGTAGTCTGATCCATTTCAAATTTAAAGTCAGGATCTGTTTTTTTAGAACAAGAAAGTTTATAGACTGGAGGAATCTAAAAGCTTAATCAGTTGTTCAGGACCGATATGGATGCCCTTGATACTCTCAGCTTGTCTGATCCTCTGAGGGTCTCTAAGAAGCTAAAGAGCAGAGGTGACTCTCTGCAGCATTGTCTTGGCCCACATTCTTATTTAATTCTGGCTGATAGA
This sequence comes from Labrus bergylta, assembly GCF_963930695.1. Lineage (NCBI taxonomy): Eukaryota > Metazoa > Chordata > Actinopteri > Labriformes > Labridae > Labrus > Labrus bergylta. The sequence continues at coordinate 10,548,336 of NC_089205.1, read as the reverse complement.
TATCGTTTATTTTAATAATAATTTTATTAATATGATAAATTAATAATTGGATTTGTGTATCACATACGTATTCCCTGATGAACTCACTTATATCTATTATTTTATTATAATATTATATCATGTGTTTGTCTCTGTGAGATGAAACCGGTCTGGTATGTGGAGAAGTTTGGGGAGTAGCCTCCTCAACCAGAATTAAAAATTTGAATTTATAATCAACATTAAAAACTGAAACAACATTTGTATCTTTTCTTTAAATTCTTAAAATGAAAATGAATGACTGATGTAGATATGAGTTTAACCCTGGACAGTAAATCTTTGGGTCTGTTCAGCATCATTACCTCCCGTCCAATCACAGTGTGTGTGTCTGTGTGTTCTTGTGTGTGTGTGTCAGTTAGGATGTGTGTGGGGGTTCTTGTGTGTGTACACAATGCCATGTTTACCCCTGTGAGAGTTACTGCTGCAGGCTCGGGTTTAGTCTGGGTACATGGAGACAAAGGAGTCTTTATAGGTCCTCCCCACCCACACACACACTCACAAAGGGGGAGGGGGGGTCATTTCGTCCCCCCATTACACCTCCACAACAGTAAAGTCAGAGCTGTCACAGAGACGTTAATATCACGGCTTGAATGGCAGTCTGAACAGGGTCACACATACAGACACACAGAGGAATTACAGACAGACCACAGATTATAGAGTCTGGACTGGTACTCTGAAACAGGAAGTGGCTGCAGTGTTCTGCAAGTGTGTGAGTGTAGGGGGGGACTCATGCTGCTTTCTTGAGCGCTGTGAGCATATGAACAGAGGATTATTACCATTCATTATTACTTTTGTAACAAGCTGGATTAAAGGACCTAAAGCTCTGCAGTCTGACTCTCTCTTAGACCCTGAAGGCAACACAACACTAACCTATTTTACCTTTAATTAACAGAAACAGAAACATGACACTGAGACAAATTAATTCTACATTAAAGATCACTCTGCGCTCTCTCTGTATCTCTCTGTCTCTCTCTCTCTGTCTCTCTCTCTCTCTCTCTCTCAGCTTCAGACTGAGTGAGGGGGGTTAAACAGGAAGAGGTGGGTGAGCTAGACAGAGAGCGAGAGAGTGAGAGAGAGAGAGAGACTCACTCATACGGATAGAGTCTGAGCGGACGAAGACGGACGGAGGTCTCTGTGTCGGTGGGATCAGGAGTTACAGGGTTTTAGGAGATGCTGCCTCCTCAGAGGAGATGGATCAGAGAACAGCCAGTCAGCTCTGTTACCTCGTAAGTCCCTTTGTGTCATTTCTCTGTTCTCTGACCGACTCAAGCTTTTCTGTCCGGTTCTGTCTCAGTTATTCGTTATCTCTTTTTCTAACACTCACCCAGAGTGTGTGACTGAGTCTGCTATAAAAGTTGGATCCATTTGAAAGACAGAGACTTATATATTTGTTGTATTGTGTTGTTATTGTTGTATTGAATCATTCTCATGGTTTTAATTTCCCAACATGGACAACTTTGTCACACACACAAAAACATTGGCAAAGTTTATTTATTCAGGACTGGTTTTTTTTTTTTAAATAACTAATCATTAAAATAACTGTTACTGATAGTCTCAAAAGCCTGAGTCTAAATGTGTTTCACCGGCTTCAAAAGGGCAGAATTGATGACGAGTCCGAAGAGTGAGTAAAAGAGGAAACTGGTTTTATGAAGCAGGGTTTGAGTGTATGATTGTGAGATCTTCTACAGAGCAAGGGGAAGAACAGTTCTAGAACCTGGTTAGAGGGTGAGATTTAGACCCTGTAGTGGAGTTTAGGGTTAGACCTTGATTGGAGACAGACGACTCTCTGTAAGAAACAAGCTGCAGCTGTCACCTCCCTCCGACGTGGTTTTGAAGGTCTGATTTCCCCTGACGCTTCATACCAATTCCATTAAATTAATTAGGGTCATTTCCTGAGAAACTAGATCACCGTCTGAACGTTGTTACAGTGAAGAGTTTGTCACAGTGAAGATCAGTGTATGTGCACACAATCTGCTGCTGACCATTAAAACAAACGTTCATGAATCCATCGTCTGGTCAGAAAATGAATCAAATCCAAACCTCAGACGTCTCAGTGCAGATCTTTGATCACAGCAGGTTCTGTTGAAACATGAGCTCATCAGCATCAGGTTTCTGTCTGCTGATGGAGGTGAAGCTGTAACTCCACACTTGACTGCATGTGGGTCAGTCACTGTGGACGTTGGAACAACATATCTAGATAATGTGGTTGGGGGTCAGTTTACTAAAGTCTTTGAGCAGGAAGTAGAATAGCATAAATGCGATGAAGGAAGCTGGGAAGAAAGCAAGATGAAGGTATCAACATGGCGAATGCTACATCCATAACCATGCGTTTGTGGACGGACGAGGAGACAGCTGAAGTAGTTCAACAAATTGAGATCCAATAATTAAAAGAAAACCAGTAATGGCCAATCACTGAGTTGGTAAAGCCCAGCGTACACTGTGCCATTTCAGCTCGATTAAGACCTGATGTTGGTTGATCATGTTTGATATTTTTGTCGTAAAACTGCACGTTTTACGACACTGGGAGACAGCGTCTGAAATCACCATGGCAACAACAGCAGATATGTCTGTTTAATCTGTCTCCCCACTCTTATCATGAAGCTATATCTGCAGACCTCCAGTTCACAGGAAAAACATGCTTTAGCTGCTAGTGTGTTTGAGAGAGAGACAGAGAGAGAGCACTTTTATGCCGGCTGGTGTAGCCCAGTTCAGTCGTGCATGTGAGAAAACAGATATTATCCTCTGTCTGGGAAAGTTTTCTGTTGACAGCTGTGAACTCTCAAGTCGTACACCGTGAGCTAATTTTACGTCATAATGGATTCAGTCATTCAGTGTGAGCTGACGTTCCAACACAACTTCTCTACAATTGTACAGAGTATGTTGGGATTATACAATAATAATAATATACTTTAATAGGTCAACCAGAAGAAGGTCTGTGGCGGAGTCATGCTAACACACTTCTGTCCATTAAGCAATCCTCCCTGGGAACTAGTAAAAATACATTTTCTAATTTAAGAAGTTATAATTTCTCACTCCGTTCAGGGAAGAAGCTTTGTTTGAAACGGTGAAACTCATCTCACATGTTTAGAGTGTGTCCTCTCGATAAATTGACAAAAGTTTCTCACCTTCTGTATGTAGACAGAACTGAGCTTGATCAGTGTGAGAGTACAACTCCTTCAAGGTGAGAGTACAGCTCCGTTAGGGTGAGAGTGCAGCTCAGTTAGCGTGAGAGCGCAGCTCCTTGCAGAGTAAAGGTGCAGATAGCTTCTCTCCATATTCCCAGACTAAACAAGAGCTATCAGTGTTTGTGTCTGAAGATCATCAGAGCTTTATACTTTGAGAGTTAGACTCAGAGACGAAGACGATAGAAGGAGAATATGATGAACCATTTATGGAGATATTAGCAGCCTTAGTGAATCTGGGTCTTAGTGTTTTATATTTAGTCTGCTGAAAAGTGAAATCCTGAAAAGTGGCTTCCAGCTTATCATTGAAGATCTCGGATTCAACGCTGAAGAAACCTTAGCATTGTACAGTGAACATTTACAATTACAGTTAATAATGAAGTGACTCTACTATTTGTAGACAGACTGAGTTTATTATGCTATCTGTAGGAGAACAGGTTATTCCTCCCCTGTGTTTGTTATCATGTGTTTAACAGATCGCAGCGGTTTTCTATATTTTACATTCAACAATGGATAATTTGTATATCAGTAAACGTCCCTGAGCTCATGTTACCGTAGCTGCATACACACTGAGCCCAGTGTGAAAATGATTCATGTGACCTGGCTGTGAGGATACATCAGTGTGTGAACACAGTATGAGCTGTGCAAAGAGCACACATTGATCTGCACTCACTCTGCTCTGCATCACACAGAGCTGCTGGCACTGACATGACTGGAATTCTTCAAAAAGACAAAGTGCTACCTCTGCACTTAAGACTGAGGTTAAAAGTTTATGTTTGAGGGCTGCAGAAGGCCTGGAGGAGGAGAAGCCTACAGATGTGACTCTAGCCCCTAGCTCTCCTTCCCTCTTCATCAAGTCCTCATTTCTGCTAACAGCCCCTGACCCCTGACCTCTGACCGTAATAACACACTGCCAGATCGCATTGTAAATGTTTTCAATAGAGTTTTTAGGGTCCGTTAGTTTTCCTGTCTGCAGACAGTGAGTGGTTTTTGTTCATATCTGTAAAGTATTGAAATCAATTGAGATGAACATTGGACTTTGTGAACATGCAGATCATAAACTGTATAAATGGTGGTAGCCTCTGTGACGTCCCCCAGCACCCCTAACCCTTGGTATTATGACGCCACCGTGTCTGTTTTCTGGAGCCAGAAATGAACATATTTGTGGAAAATTTCGAGTTACCAAAAGTAGAAGTCCCATATACATATTGGGTAACTTCTTATTTTCAAAGCAAACACCTGCACACTCCTTAAATTGCACAAATACATTGGCAACTCATATTGGTCAGTTGCCTTTATACCAACGCTACATGATAATACAGGTATCGACAGTACAAACCAACGAGTGGTAAAGAACTGGTGAGCAGAATAATATTAATGACAATACATTAGACTTTTAGAGAGAATGTTTTAGTACTCTAAGTTGCTGAAAACAGAACAAAAAGAAAAGAAAGCAGGAGGATGACAGAGTTTCTCAAGCGATGTAGAAGAGGGGAGTTTTTAGGGATTTCATGAAAAGAGTATGAAGATCACACTGCTCAGGATATTAACATCCTTGCCACTGCCTGCTCGCCAGCAATGAATTATCCTGCTGCCTTTGCACATCAGCTCATCGTGACCTCACAAGGACGTTTTACCAGAGGGCTCACAAGAACATGTTGTTGTAAAGTCAGAGAGAAAACTTTGTTCCAAAACGCAGCTCACAAGGAAAGTTTGGTTCATGAGTGAAAACACCAACAGGTTTTTGTTTTTTTATATCATGAGCCAGGCCGCATAGTGATGAAAAAATTATTTATACCATGTTGGATTAGAAAATGAAGGAGAAGCCACAGATTGATGTTAAAGATCGGTGGAGGATCTGAGGACATATAGGATTTGTTGTTTTATATATGTATGATATTTTTATATGTATCTGTGATGATGAGTGTCCCTACAGGTCTTTAAAAACAGTTGAATCCAAACATTGTTTTCACGGTTTGTTGGAGGAGTTTGTGTGCTGTTCCTTTTCCATGAGGTCGGTATTTAAAGCTGTGGCTGGATACTGAGATCTTTTTATAGAAACTCAAACCATCAGACCAACAGCACATACATCAGCAGTTGGAAACAGACATGAATGAAAAAAAAAGTATTTGTATACGTGGACTCTCTGTTGTTAACATGGATATAAGAAGTAGAATGAAACCTCAATGGGAAGACACTAATCCATTTCAATCCTAACAACAGAGTTGGTTTATACTATTTGTTGTCCGAGTCAATATGAATGTAAAAATTTGATCCAATTGTTTCTCCTTAAGGTTTCTTTATGCTCTAAATATGATACGATACGGAGCATCCAAGATGTACATGCATTCATATAGTTCATATTTCTGCATATTTTCTGGAAGCTTAAAGCTCCCATCTCCTCCTCATGTTCAACTTTCATGTTGTCAATTTGTGAAACCTATGGAGCTTCACATGATCTCATTTATCTGATACTGGCGTCAGTAAAAACCCTCATTTCAGCTGACTTGATTGACAGGCGGGCCCAGTGGGGTTTAAAACCCCCCTCAGCTCCAGCTCTCAGCCTGTCGTTACGTTTACTGAAAGTTAGGAGACAGCATTTCCAGCATGGAGACCGGTATCAATGGGACTCCAGCGCCCCCTGCAGGAACAGACAGATGACGTCATTCAGGCTTCGTACTTTTAGTATTTCCTTTTTAAGGTCTTCACTTGATTCTGCTGGTCTGTCATCTGCCAGGAAGCCAAACTCAGTAAGGCTGTATGTGTGGGTTTCCCGGCACTCTCATCTTCCTCATGTTGAATGAACAGATGCAGAATAAAAACTCATGAATATTTGACGCTTGTGTTTGTTGTGGAGACTCGTAACTGAGCCATGTTCTCTGTGAGTGGGTTTTAAAATGGAAAAATCGTTTCATGGTAGCTTGATATATTGTTCAGACCGCCTGACTTCTGAAATACTTTTGATGGTGAAACGTTACAGTGTGTTCATTAGCTCCGCTCTGCCAAGTCTGCTGACAGAGCTGCTGTCAAAATCTCTGCAACCACTGGAACAAGTTCACTCTGAAATACCTCGGCTCATGTTCAGTTTGAGGAATGATCCCTGCATGCTGCATTTCACACGACCTGAAAGTTATTAACTTCTGAGTCTAGATTTTATTAAAAGAAAATATTCCTTAAAATGTTCCTAAAAAACAATCCTCACAAGATCAGGATTTATTTAAGAAGCTTTATAAAAGAATGTGTGTGTGGTGCCCCCTGCAGGTGTGTAAGGAGAAGGCTGTGCATCAGGCGTCCTTCTCTGTGGACGTTACTCATCATACTCATCGTGTGCATCGCCATTCAGACCTTCGTTGCCTACCGGACGGGGTACAGTCACACACACTCACACACACACACACACACACACACACACACACACACACACACACACACACACACACACAGTTTTGTAACAAATGGGGGAATATTGTTTTACAGTAACTAAGTGTGGATTTGGTTTTCTGGTTATTTTGAAAATACAGAAATACACTGCAATGGTACTTCCTGTTTCCAGTCTTTCACCATGTTTAATTGCACACACATGCAACAGACTGTCAAAGATCTAGATAAACCAACACTATAAACCTTTAAGTCATTTTGAATAAATCATTTGGATATAGTTGTTTTCATCATGTTTCAAATCCAAAACTGTACATTTCCCCTCCCCTCATTTTTGTGCAGTCATGATCAAATCTGGTCGTCGAATGATCTACAAACATAAAATGTAATGAAACAGAGCAGGTCTAGAGCTGACTCTATGTTGTATTATTTAAAAAGACCCAACATCAATCCACCACGAGCACTAAGCAACATATAGCAAAGTTACATGGGAGAGGAAACCTTTAAAAGGCAGAAACCTGGAGCAGAACCAGACTCATGTTATACACCTATAGTGTTTCCAGAAGCACGAGTCCAATTAGATTTGTGTACTTTAATTAAGCCAACAAATAGAGATTTGAAAGACACTGCCTCCAAAAATACTAGTCCGATTGACTTGACTTTACTACACATAGTTTCTACAGGATGTGTGTGTGTCCTGTCAGCACACTACAGAGCGGATTGTGTCCTCTGTAGTCAATGCTTCTGTTTCTACAGCATGCACTGTCATCTGTCTCTGGAATGTTCCAGCAGCGCCATCCGACTCTGCTCCATGAAAATACACAACAGGTCCATTTAAATCAGGAGAGACAATTTAATGCATCAAAACAATATATATTTTATTAATTTTACACATGTGATGTTGAATGATTGTCAGAGAATCTTTGGCTCTCTCTGAAAACTCTGTAGGGAGATAGGGTGATCGAAGGTGTCTGCCCTGAGCTGCAGCAAGATCTATACCCCTGTGGAGTCCAAGGTGGAGGCGTGAGCTGATGATGTGGTCTGGGTGTATGGTTTGAAGAAGCTGATTTATTTGTGAAGACTGCCGTTGATGAGAAGATGGCTGATGATGTCATCTGGGGCTGATGGGATGAAAGAAAATCTAACTGAAGACTGGGGTTGACTGGAAAAGCTAAGGATGTCGTCTGAGGCTGAAGAGATGAAGAGGCTGACCAAACAGTGAAGACTGAGGTTGACTGGAAGAAGGTTGATTCTGTGATCTGAGGCTTATGCGATGAAGAAGGTAAATGGTTAATGGAATTGAGCTTGTATACCGCTTTTCCAGTCTTCTGACTACTCACTTTTACGCGGAATGGGTAAAAGCAATACACACACTGATGGCAGAGGCTGCTATGTAAAGTGATCATCAGAAGAACATTCAAACATATTCACATGTTAAATGAAGGCTGACTAAGCAGCAGGAGCAACTCGGGGTTAGGTGTCTTTCCCAAGAACACATCGGACATGTGGCTGCAGGAGCTGGGGATCGAACCCGACCCTCTGTTTAAGAGACGACCAACTCTACCACTGAACCACAGCTGCTCCAATGATGGTGAAGAAACTGCGAAGGCTTGGTGGTGACAGGGAGGTGGAGGGTCGTACCCAACGATAGTATGTATAAACTAGTGGAAGAGAAAGCCAGCTGCAATATGATAGGCTAATGATGAAGGAGTGGCGCATAGCTATTGGATAGATATGACCAGGTGATGTGACCAGGGGATGTGACCAGGGGATGTGACCAGGTGATGTGACCAGGTGATGTGACCAGGTGATGTGACCAGGTGATGTGACCAGGTGATGTGACCAGGGGATGTGACCAGGGGATGTGACCAGGGGATGATTACAAGAAACTGAGTCAGCATGCCTGGAGGAGCAATGTGACTGAGAATTAACAATAAAACCAACATGTAGAATATAGTCTTCCTTACTGAACTTGCTAGAGCAACATTTTTGACAGTTTCGCTTCAAGCATACGCTAGCTGAGCAGAGATTGACCTGCACAAGAAGTCCTGAATGAGCATGAACGAATGGAAAACATGTTGCCCATGAATCTTTGCAAAGAGATTTGAATGAACTGACAACTTAAATTGGAGAAGAATTTGACCTTTTAAACTTATTTTCATGATGTGAACAACGATACATTAACTTTTGGATTTTAACTGTACGAGAGATTTTTACCAAATTTGGTTAAAACAAGTTTAGCACAGATGAATACAGTTCTTTTTTTCTTTTTTTTTTAATTCAGATGTTTTTATTGAATTTCTCAAAGGCATGGTACATGGCATGAACACACTTATGTTTCAAGGATACAGTAACCCTCAGTTTACACATCGTGGAGGCAGAAGTCAGTACACATATCCAGTGAACATAAACAGCTACAGCAGCAGGCTAGAAAAGAAAAACTAGAAAAAAGTAAATACATCAGGTGTAAATATAATTATTATAATTTTAACAAATAATATATGTCACAGCAGAGACAAATCAAATCAAAAATACCTCAAAATGGTGATCCTTTCAGGGATGAGACTGAAAATGATTTGGGCATGTCATCCACCTTCATGTAGTCCCAGAACCTGTCCCAGGGAGACCCCGCCTCCACCATACTGTCACTGAGTCTGTTCAGCATACACTCATAAGATGCTGTTTCAGTCATTGCACTGACCCATTCTTTTACATATGGGGCCTCTGATGTTTTCTAGTGTGTTCAGATAACTCGACAGGCTGTTATAGTACCGACCATGATCACACAGAATTCACACTTGGATATGTTAGGTATCTGAGATCGCTCTCCTAGTACACACAGCTCTGGATTAAAAGGAATGTCTGACTTAAACCAACTACGTAAGATATGAATGGCCTGAGTCCAGAGAGGTCTGACCAATCTACACTCCCACGTACAATGCAGGAAAGTCCCTGTTTCAGTTCGACATTTTCAGCACAAGTTATCATTCAACAGTTTCATTCTGTAAAGTCTAGATGGTGTGTGATAAAATCGATTTAGTACCTTATACTGTGTGAGCTTATGAATACAGATCTTAGAAAAATCTGCAAAAAAGTGGTCACTATCAATCAAACATTTTCCAAAGGGCTGGGCTTTGCAGAAAATGAATAACAAACAGAGTGTTAAGTATTTTAGGGTGTGGTCTGATATCATTATTGTCTTATGTTCAAGTTTCCCATAAGCTGGAAAGAACTACAACCAACAAACATTGCACTGTAACTTGGCGTAATGTGATAGAGCTTTCACAAAAATGTCATTCTAATTGGCCTGATGGTGGTTCTATAAATACAATGAACAGTGGAGACTTTGTACCAATGCAAGATCTGTCCTGTCTACAAATGTTGCATACAAAAAATGTGTTGCACTTTACACAAAAACTTTGCAAGGACTGGCGCTAAGAACAAAAAAAAAGTATAGATTTTCTGTTAATGAGCAATTACAAGCAAAAGTAGGACAGATCATACACAGACGGGAGTCTTAGTTCTTTTTGTGCCGCAAAAGACAACAAGCAGGTTTCAAGTCTCAAGTAGGAAAATGTCACTTTCAGCTGGTTTAATTCTGTTTGAAATCAGAGACAGACCAATCACACAGTAGCCTCATGTGTGTGTTTGCTGAGCTGCAGAGAGTCTGTGAACAGGTGCTATGAGTTTATTAATCAGCTGCTGTTTCACTGAGAGCTGCTTTGTGATTCTCCCTTGAGCCATAATTGCATTGGCAGCACAGCCTTCTGAATCGCTGGTGCCCCTGCTGGATGCAAAGTTACAGCCTGTCTTTCCTTTCTTTCTCCTTAATCTAAATTTATCCCCAGAACAGTTGGTTTTCCTTAATTTGACAAAATAGTTTGTATGTTCAGGAAAAAGCCAAAGGTGTTTCTCGGTGGTTTCATCAGGATTTCATTAGGATATTTGAGCAGTTGCATAAGACAAATAACAATTAAAATAATGGGGGCTGTAATCCTTATTATTAATAATAAGTTATTAATTCTATACCCCCATAATAAATATAAAAATGTGATCAGGAAATCAGAAATGATTTCAAGGTGAGTTATGCTCAGGGTTGTGTGTCCTATTATCTTTCGTCAATGGTTTGATATTTGAAGAAAGGTGATCATAATACAATTTTAAACCCTGACCTCACATTTAAGGTAGATCATCTTCTTTTAAGGTAGATCATCTTTTTTGGTCAACAAGATAATGTTGTGAAAGCATGAAAGTAGTAAGAATATATTTCAGTGTTGTATATGATATTCTCTAATTTATTGTGTTTATGACTTATTTCAGGCATGACAAACTGAAAGGACTCCAACATCTCACTGTCAACAAACAGAACCTGTTTACTTCTCTACAGAACTTTTTAGAAGGCCTCAACTCTGGGTCTCTCCTGGCAGAAAAACAGGACCTGAAGTCACTACAAAAAAACAGAACTTCAAAGCTACATCATAGAAAGTCACCAGATGATATTCTGTCGAGTCAGGTGGATGGAAATATCCACCCTTACACAGGCCCTCAGATGGAGGCAAGAACAGTTTTTCATGGAGAGCTGCTTTTACCAGAACCTGAAAACAGGCCGAGCCTTGGACCTTCACGTTTCTTTGTTTCTCAAAGTACAAGGACAAGTTCATCTGCAGAAACTAATCAAAGGCTCATTAACACTCCCACTCCATCCAGTCATCTACAGGCTGGCACTGAAACCACCTGCCAGCCCAAGTCTCACATAGTTTTCCTAAAGACTCACAAAACAGCAAGCAGCACCATCTTAAACATCCTGTATCGTTACGGGGAAAGCAGGAACTTGACCTTCGCTCTCCCTGTGAAAAAACACATGCAGCTGTTTTATCCAAACTTCTTCGCAGAGCATTTTGTGGAAGGTGTTCAGAGCCAACGTGTGAGGGAGTTCCACATTATGTGCAACCACATGAGGTTCAGAAAGTCTGAGGTGAGCGTCATCTACTGTTCCACTTCCAGGTTGTTTGGATATATGTAGAAACTTGTGGTTGGTGGAGCTATGCAGGAGCAGGAGGGTAGAAAGTGGCGGTCAGAGATTTTTGACACAACAAACGTATAAATAACATTAAACTGCAAAGAAACATTCACTTATCAAAAATAGAGCATTGACTGCAGGTCATAATAAAATGAAATCCATTAATCAACAAAACAAATAAAAAGCACACAACCATGAACAACAAAAATAGAAATCAGAGCAAAACTCCTCTTTTGACTTTTCAGATTACTTTTCCATAATTGGATAAGCAAATTCATAAACAATAAAAAATGTTATTACAAATAACTATGCATTTCATTTTATCTAAGCACAGGAAAACTGTCTTGGCTAACACATAACTTAAACTAGTAAGCAGCTGCCTTCCAGTCGTAGCTAATGTTAGCCAGATAGTCCTCCTCTTCCTCCTCCTCCTCTTCAAGATGTTTTATTTCTGATGTATGGGACTTATTTTGTAGATACAGACATTCAAACTTGTATTGAAGGAGTATTGTTCTGTTAATATCACTTTCATGGATCCAATTCACTTATCTTACTAAAAGGGTTCAGCCATTTTGAATCTGGTCATTGTGGACAGTAGTGATCGCTTTAAGCTACTTTGACAAATTTAGATTTTGCGTGGATTTTTGTGCCCTCTGTGGGGAAGCACTGCATCCTGTCTCATTTCTGATCCTGTCCAATTCATGTGTGAAGTATTCTTTAAAGAAAAAATGCCATCCTGCTGTTCCACTTACTGGATCTTTTGCACATAGTCAGTTTCATAACAAGTTTAAACTTCCTCACAGTCGGTTTGAGGATTTATTAAATAAAATGTATAGTCTTGATAAGTTAGAGATGAAACATCTAGAGAAACTTGACCCTCTTTCTCTAAAATAATTGTCCTTCTGTCCAAGGTGGCCAAAGTTATGCCTGAGGATACATTCTACTTTTCTATCCTGAGACATCCTGTGGCCATGATGGAGTCCCTCTACACTTACTACAAGAGCATTGCAGTTTTTCGCAAGACTTTCAACCTGGACAACTTTCTGGACAACAGCTTGACAAACTACATGTCTGCTGTGTCTAGAAACCACTATGCTCACAATACTCTGGCCTTTGACTTTGGCCTCAACAACAACATTACATCTTATGCTGATGACCTGGAGGAGAGAGCTAGCATGGCTATTGCAGCCATCAAACAGGACTTCCATCTTATTCTTATTTCTGAATACTTTGATGAATCCTTAATCTTGCTCAAGCATGCCCTCTGCTGGTCCCTGGAAGATGTGGTTTCCTTTAAGCTCAACAGTCGCTCTGACAGATCTCGCCAACCACTTTTGCAGAGCACTGCAGAGAAAATCAAGAGGTGGAACGCTTTGGACTGGAGGATCTACCTGCACTTTAACAACACCTTCTGGTATACAGTGAAGAGCCTGATAGGGGAAGAGCAGCTGAAAAGGGAAGTGAATACCCTCAGGGCGCTGCGGGCCAAGCTAGCAAACGTCTGCCTGAAAGGTGGTGGGGCTGTTGACCCGTCTCAGCTAAAAGATCATAAGCTAAAGCCATATCAGAGCGGGAAAGCCATTATTCAGGGCTATAATTTAAACCCACTGACAGACATCCAAACCAAACATAAATGTATGAGACTCATAACTCCAGAACTGCAGTACACAAAGCTCCTGTACAACAAGCAGTTTCCAGATCTACATGATTAAGGACAATCGACTGGGAAAGTTTAACAATGGCTCTTGGACAGAACTTGTGTGGTGGGAACGGCCTGTCACAGAAACGTCATCAGACGCACACTCTCTAATCTCAAAAAGAAAGAGCCTGCAACAGTTTTCATTTAACACCCACAAAAGAGAAGGTTACCAAGACATGTGTAAGTCCATTTGAAACCACTTGTGTAAAGTCTTGAGATGTAATAAGAAATATGTGGTTTCCTGCTCTAACAGCCTCACCAGTAATTAATCTATGAGGATCATGCTGCTGCAGATAACAGGGTCCAGAAGGGGATTCTAGAGTCTGTGTAATGTACAGAGGGGCCCTAAAACTAGCATTCATCAACATTGTCTTTAAATGTCAACATATTTTGTTTCCAAGTTCATTCCAAAACATTAAATTCTGAAATCATTAAATAACATGAAGTCCTTTGAAAGTTGTGCTCTACTGGAAAAGAGCAGGCTTTCGTGTTAGTAGGATAAAACAAAGAAATATAACATTAATAATAAAATGTACAAACAAATACCTAGCTACAAATTAAAAAGTTCAACATAAATGTAGTCCTAAATCTGTGATTATCTTGAAAACTCTGTAGTTTCCTTTAGGATATAAACTCACACTCGGAATCCCCTGCTTCAGGTTATCATAGGAATAAAGCAAGCCACGCTTAGCGGTGCAACAATGATGCTGTCAGATGGGGCCCCTAAGGGAGGTTTTCTATTGTCATTGCAAACTTTGTACATTTTGAGCCACTGCTGTTATTTGAAGTTTGTCAGCCTTTGTCGGCCCCCTTCAGGCCCCAAACAGTTGGCTGCCTTGCCTAATGACAAGCAGTGCGTCTGGTTGCATCTGATCTATACACTCTTTATTTGTGCAGCAGAATTGTGCTTTCCTCCTCTCTGGTCAGGTTCACTTACATGTTGGACTGTAAGTTGAAAAATATATTTTCCGTGGAAAGAGCGACATTCTTAATAAAGTTGTATTTTTGCTTCCTTAATGTAAAACATGATACACTCAGAAACGAACCAGCTGCACAGCCTTCCTGACTGTGCTATCTTACAGTAAGTTTGTCACACTTGACCTCATCTATTGTAAAAACTCACATTTAAATTTGATAAGATGGAAACAGTGTGTTCTTATATGGTTTGAAAACAAATGTCAATAGCACTTCTTAACTGTTGTTGAGAGAACCCAAATGTTCACTTCGACTCAAAAAGGCATTGCAGCTGGTTGTTTACTTTTAAGTTCAGGTTTTAACCCTTCAGTTAACTTTTTAAGTACCAGTTACTTGATTTGAGATACATAGCATTGGATTATTAAAAAACAAACATCTAATTAAGTCAAGTGGTGTCATCTCTTGTTCTATGTCTGTCAGAGGACAGAACATGATTGGTCCAAAGTCTGAATCATAAAAATCAAATGTAACTGATCATGATGGGTCATGATGGGAAATAAAATAAGTTGGAAATGAGTCAGAATGCATCTTCAGGTTTGTTGTTCAGACTTTAGTCAACTCAATTATAACAGAGCTGTGTTTAGTGTCAAATACATTCCTTTAGATTTAGACTTCGGGCAAATGAAATCTGTTAATTTTTTTTTCCGATTTAAATTTTTACATTTAAGTTTTTCTGAATTGCTGGGGGTTTTGACTTGGAACTTCAGAGAAAGGGGTTTTAACCCAGATTATACTCCCACTCATTTTTGAAATTTGAATAACTCTTGATAGGAAGGTCGGAATGTCTTATGAGCTTGGCCTTATTACCAAGCTCTGCCCCCCACCACCACCACCTCCATTTACAGGCCCCAGCTTTTGGAAACATGTGAAATAATTCAACTGATGGAGTAGGGTTACATGAGGTGAATCTACAAGCTCTGAGCTCTTGTTACAGATACACAGACGATCATGTTTCCCAGCTCTGCACTTTATGAAGGTCAATACACTGATTTCAGATTATAAAGTTACAGAAGGGAAAAATAATCTGCCTTCTGAAACAGCTCTATAAACTCTTCTTTAGAAATGGGTTAGGGTTTAGGCTTAGGGTATTTCTCTATGAAATGTATAACTGGTTCAAATCCCACACAGGGAAACTGTTTTTTCCTGTCCTGGAGCAGACGATGCATTGATATAAGTATTCAATAGTTTATGAGTTTCTATCTGGCTGTCAGCATGATTAGAAAACTTGAGCCTTACTTGTCTGTCTGTCTGTTTTTTTTCCAGCAGATGTTTGTTCTCCAATGAGTGGTGCATGTAGGACGTTGGTTGGCGCTGTACAGCAAAGACTGATGAGGTTCAGGAATATTACATAATGATGATCAAATTTGACTCTGCTAGCATCTACAGCTCGTTGTTAGCTAACCGTTAGCTTGTGGAGTAGATGAATGGATGGATGGATAGATAAACTATTTACGATTCGAAATCGTTGCGTTCACAAAGTTCTTCTGAGCAGTGCAGATCATTCTTTCAACTAACATTATCGTTAGAACCTTAAAAACATCGGGATGTTTCTTACTTTGGTCAGAAGTGAGGAGGAGGACGTGGTCAAAAAGACGATTATTTACAGTAAACTGAAGGAAATCTGTTTCCAGAGACAAAAACATGTTTCTACTTCCTGAACATGAAAACGGCACGAGGCCTCACACACGTCCATGTTTTCTTTTTGTGCAGAGAATACACACACACACACACACACACACACACACACACACACACACACACACACACACACACACACACACACACACACACAGAGGGCTTTAACTAAATATTCTGAATCAGGAACATGGAGCTCCCAGCTTTGAGCGTAGATTTAGTCCAAGTCAGATGTTTTCTCTTAGTGAAGATATTTTCTTTCTGTTATTCATTGTTTTGTCTTTCATCTCAACAGTTAGCTTCTTCCTCTTCTGCAGAAATCAATAACCTCCATCTGCTCGTCTCTCAGCTGGTTCAGGGAGCTCAGGATGGAGGTGAGGCCGTCCCTGAAGCCAGCTTTAAAGGAGTACAAATCCTTCTTTGATATAAAGTTGGAGGACTGTAAAGAGGCTCACACTCAGTGAGATGAGGAGAAACTAGGACAAAACAGAAGAAAGCTGCAGTTTTCTTTGCAGGAAAGTTTTCTATCGATTCATTTTGACCGATTGAAACACAGTGGAGTTCCTGAGTCAGACGACAAGGCGCAAAGTGTCCATTTTAACACATCTGAGTTCAACTGTTCAGCTGTAGGAAATCAAAGTTTGAAGAATGTAAATAATTAAAAGACTTTATGAATCACTGATCTGGGAAAAATATCTAACTGTACATAAAACATTACAGAGCGTACAACACTAGCTAGCATTAGCTTAGAAGAGGCTAGATTCTTGTTGATCACACTGAGTGTATAAAACATGGACGAAGTCTCAATGACATAAAGCATTTTGAAGCACAACCATTGCTGTGGCCATTTTGGAAATGGTCACTCTAGATCAATCTAGAAAGAGACAAAGAGTTGAAGCTGAGACTTTAACATGCCCACCTGTCAGTCAACTCAGCCACGCCGCTAATTATTCAAATTTAGAAATAAATGTCAGGCCTAAAATAACAAATTCACTCCTACAGTGTAAACCAATAAGGAATGAGCTGTTTATTATATATTTTTTAACAAGATGTTGACTTCTTGATTTCTGCTGTTAAAAATAATATAATAATACAGATTTTAACGGCGGTTTCTTTGTTCTTGCAAACAACCTCAAGTGGAAACTCCAGGAACTGCAGCTGTTTTCCCTTGCACTTGATTTTGTTACTTTGATTATCTGTTATCTGTTCAGTTGTATTTCTGGTTTACAAAAAGCAGATGTGAGCCTTATTAACTGGGCAACTTGAAGCTCATCACAACAGAGACTCATCTTCTTTAAGGTTAAAGGGTCATACATCAGATTTGTAATTCATTCCTCCGGCTTGGTGAATTATTATGTGTGTTTTAAAGAAACCGTTAGTGTGACAAAATTACACATTTATTTCTCATATTTCAGTTGGAGACTTTTACACTAGACGAGTATTGACACCAGCTAATGAATTCTCCCATCAAACATTTTTTGTTTCCCAGTTGTTACAAATGATGGTAAAAATTATTCAACACTTTTCATTCTTTGTGTTTAGATACCAGTCATTATTTTATGTACAATGGTATGGAAAAGAACCAAAGCTTAAAGGCTTTATATGCGATTTTTTGATCCAGCAGATGTTGCCCTTGAGCACCAGCAAGAAACCAAAACAACTCACGGTGCATTGTTGTGTTAGCATGCTAATGCTAGCGATCTTTATTATGCTTGTATCTTCACACTGCATGTAAATTTACCCGAAATAAGCGTGATCTAGAAACACAGTTAAGCAGTGAGTACAGTATGTTATTCTTCTTTTCTCTAGTCCCTCAATTAAACAGCTTTTATTCGCGAGGGGAGGAGTCAGCCGCCGTCCCAACGATGTAAACAAAGTGAAGATAGGACTCTGAAAACATCACAGACAGTGGGACTCGGGTGTTACACCCATTGTAGACAGTCATTACTCACAGAGTTATTTTCAGAGGATATATTTGATTTCTATCATATTTAAGTGTGAAAAATCGCATATAAAGCCTTGAAAGAAAACTGCATAGTCATATTTTAAACCGACAGCGCCCCGAGCCAGAGAGAGAGAGAGAGAGAGAGAGAGTGGGACTGGCATGATGGAAAGGAGCCACAGGTCAGATTGGAACCCGGGCCGCCTGTTTGGGGGACTTTAGTTTACATATCTAGGGTTGTGCACACGAACCATGATGCTTCAGGCGCCCTGGTTTTAGGTTTTATTTGATTATCGCAAGAATCGTATGATTTAAATTCTGTGACAAATTCATTATGATGTTTTTACCACTGTGCAAAGGACTCTGTATAATAAAATCTAAAAATGAAACGTGTAAAGGTGAAAGCTTCATGGCCCACAGCTGCCTGCAGCTTCTCAAAGAGGAGGTCATGGAATCAGAGGCAAAGCTGAACAGGAACTGTTATGGTATTTAAAATAAAACAGCTCCACTTGCTGGTAATAACAATCATGACAGATAAAACAACAACTGCACATCAGATCCAATCATCTGTGGGAGAACTTCCTGTTCATGTGTGTGATGATTTTTTTACATTTACCCGTCTTTACCCATCTTTACCCATCTTTACCCATCATTACATGTCTTATCCTACTGTTGTTTTTTCCGTCCTGTGTCATGTGACCGGGTGGACACATCAGCTTTATTTTGAGTTATTTTTTAAACATTAAGGCTGAAATGATCCGTCTTCATGTAATGTAAATCCAAACTGAGTTTCATATCAGTCCTGTTCCTGTGTGTGTGTGTGACCTTTGACCTCCAGTCATGTGGCTCTATCATCACTCTGTCCCCAGAGAATAGTCTCTCTGTGACTCCTGCTCAATATGTTAACTATTGTCAGATCCCACACTGATTGACGTCGAGTCAGCTGTTTCTGAGTGAAGCTGATGTGAGAAATGAAACCAGGACGGGTTAGAGTTAGATTTTATTAGAAAGACACACACACACACACACACACACACAGACACACAGACACAGACACACTCACACACACATATACAAACAAACACACACACACACGATTATTATAATGTAAAATACTTTGTACTTGTGATAACAGCTCCGTTTTCAAAAGTTAACTCTCATAATTGTTTAATTGGGGGGGGGTTGGGTTAGGGGTCATGGGTCAGAGGTCAGGGGTCAGTGGAGTTTAAACTTTGCAGAAACCTCAAGTTGTATCTTTAGGGTCAGTGTTAACCCAGAGACTCCTAAAGTTACTGAGAGGTCACAAACGTTTGTGATTAAATGATCAGTTATTGGGTGCATGGCCATGGTTTTCAAACAAGAATTGATATTGTGTTATTTTTAATTGTATCGTATCGAAGTGTACATTTATGATATCGTGACAACCTGAACACACAAGCAGCATGTTGTGAGCAGAGCAGAAGCTGCGGGACACCAACCAGCAACAAGCAGCTCTTTGAATGAGCTGTGACAAGGTGTTGTTCTTTCCCCCTCCCTCCCTCTGTCTTCTGTCTTCCGGGAACACTAATAGGCTCCATGCAGAGTAATGTGACCAACTGAATCATCCTCGCCGGAGCTGGAGGCTGCAGAGCGGAGACACAGAGAGCCGAGCGCGCTCAGTCCGGCTCCCACACCGAGGAAACTCTCCGGGGTGACGTATCCTCACTGGACTCCTCTTGGACTATACAGGGACACTAGCTGCTCTCTTCCATCCACCAGGACCCCCTTTTCTCCAGCTCCACAGACCTCAGATCAGCTCTCAGGTCACTGGGCCCCTGGTTAGGCCTGACTGCAGCTCTTGGTAAGTGTCATGCTGGGCACACTGATGCCCTCAAACCACAGAGACAAAGACACACTGATCTGATCAGTGCTGATAAACCTGTTTAACATTTTCAGGTGCCATCCATTTGTTAAACTAAATATTGAGAGGAGATTAAAGGTTTCATGGGCACACAAGGGCATTTGAAAGTCAAAACCACAAACTCTCTGTCTGCAATTAAGCAGATATTTTACTTTTTGAGACATTTTCATTGTGTAGAATAAGTTAAATCTGCAAACTAAAAGGTACATACACTTTCTGAGTTTGCTATAAGGACTCTTTTCCATTGACTACTTTTCTTGAGTTAGCACAATTAGCTTAGCACCTGAAAAATGTCTGACTATAAGTGAGGCGAAGAGACGACTTCAATCAGTCTCTGTCTCCAGCAGCCTGAAGGGACCGAACACAAAGTGTTGTTTGTTTCCTTACATCACAAGTTCAACTTATTCAGGGGATAAACTTAAAGCGGTGGATCCAAAGTTTAGTGAATGAAGCCGATCAGAAGTTTGTAAGGATGAAGCGTCCCGGGATCTTTAAGTTTGAAATATTCTGTTTGTAAAATCACAATCTTTGTCATCACTCACTTGCAGCGTTAAAATGAACTCATAGACATAGATGATTAGACATAGCTTTAAAGTTCACACACACACACACACACACACACACACACACACACACACACACACACACACACACACACACACACACACACTCTTAGCCCCACAGATCAAACTCTGTTCAAAATAAATAATAAATGTAGTCTATAAAAATTAAATAACTTCTGTAACATTGTTAGAACATTTATTTTGATCATTGGGTCAGGACTCTCGTCAGTTTGTTTTAATCTAACGTGAGTTTTATGTGACAGTGAAAGTGTTTGACTTGTTCATAAAAACATTTTCCAAAAAGCAACTAAAACAAACTTTTATGAAAACCAGGTTGTTTGTTTTCTTACGTTTAATAAACTGGTTAGGAACCTCCATCTCTTAGTAACCATCACGTTTTCACAGCCTTACCTGAACCAATCACCTGTAACAACTCTTCACTTTGACTTCTGAACACTGATATGAAACCAGCTGCCAGTGAACACAACACAGAGGGCAACAGTCAGAACAAACTCTGCTAACCGATCAAATGATGTTTGAAAGAGATTCCTCCCTTGGTGACATTAAGAGTTAAACTATCAGCAGCTCAGAGAGTTTAGAGGTGCAAGTGGATGATTGTTTAAACCTATGAAAGAACCACGTGGACTTTTCCTCCTGCTTCCTGTCTCCTATGTTAAGATAGGATAACCATGACTCTTAGCATGAACTGGCTGAGAGAGCAGAAGAAACATAAAGACACACATACAAACGAATGTAACCAGGCGTGGCATTAACCACATACTTTTTTAACAATGATGGAAAAATCTATAGGCTGTCATTTTGACAGATTAGATACCAAAGGCACCAGAATCCCTTTTAGCAAGTTCCTTTGTCTGACCAGAGGAACTTGAACCAGACTCACATTGAACAGACAGAAACCTGGATCAGAACCAGACTCATGTTGAACAGACAAAAACCTGGATCAGGACCAGACTCATGATGAACAGACAGAAACCTGGATCAGAACCAGACTCATGTTGACGAGACAGATACCTGGATCAGAACCAGACTCATGTTGAACAGACAGAAACCTGGATCAGAACCAGACTCATTTTGAACAGACAGATACCTGGATCAGAACCAGACTCATGATGAACAGGCAGAAACTTGGATCAGAACCAGACTCATGTGGGACAGCCATCAGCTGAGACTGAGTTGGGTTGAGAGTGGATAGACTGATAGAGAGAACTAAAATAGTCAATATGTTAATTCCCGGTTCCTTATCAATAGAAGAGCCAAGACAGAAATGTCACAATGACCGCTGTGACAGACCACGGAGGTCATGTGATCATTTACAGCGTGTTATCAGGTGACAGGTTCCTCATCTTCATCACACAATCAATCAGTCATTGCCCTTCCTGCTGTTTGTCTGTGATGGGGATCTGTTTTCTTAACTCCAGCTCGTGTTGATAATGAATCCTGAACTGACACAAACTGACGAACAAATTCAAAATACTTTTAAAGTTTAAACTTTGTGACACAAACTTGATCAGTTATTTACTTAAGTTCATGTTTTACGGCAAATAGTCACTTTTGAAAAAACAAGGCTAAGCCTAACCTTAAAACAATGAACACTGACACTAAACCAGGACTCTGTAAAGTGTGTCATGTGTTCATGACTAATGTAGTCAGACTAAACACATGAAGAACATGATTATATTCTCAATAAGTAGATGAAGGGGCTTTAATGTAACATTTAAATTATACTGCAGTCATCTAGAAACAAACCTTTACAGCCTGCCTCTGATTCTTGTTGTGAGTCTTTAAAATATAATCCTGACACGGTGTGTACGTGAGATTCATGCTTCAGCTAAGAAATAAAGACTGTGTGTCCTTGT
Source organism: Labrus bergylta (assembly GCF_963930695.1). Classification (NCBI taxonomy): domain Eukaryota; kingdom Metazoa; phylum Chordata; class Actinopteri; order Labriformes; family Labridae; genus Labrus; species Labrus bergylta. Next base: position 10,526,129 of record NC_089205.1, on the reverse strand, counting down.
CAGATGAAGTTTGTGTCACTGATATGAAAAGTGTTTTTTCTTTCTATAGAAGATATGAAAAAGAGAAGATGGTTGAAATTCTCTCCTTGGTAAAGTTGTTTTTGTTCTTCCAAACAGACAGAGTTTGATAGAAGGTATGTAGCTCAAGATTCACTGTTTAATTTAAATTATGTGTAAAATGAGAGGGAACGTATGGTGTACTTGTTAAACAGGCCAAGCTGAGCGTTGCAGTGCGGTCGGTTTAAAGCTCCCTGCAGATGAAAGACACATTCCTACTCTGCATGTCGCTGTGTTCCTCAGACTGATCCCAGCTGGGACCAGCTCTAATCTCCTGGCAACAATATTGACATAGAAATAGAAACTCTGACAAAGACAGACTCTGAAGCTGTCCACATGGCCTGCACATACACCTGCTGATAAGTCACTGCACACATATGTATGTCCTGTTTCATACCTCTGCTGAGCACACACTCTATGCACATGTCTTGTTTCAGTTACGAACATGGTGCCTCTGCATGGATTTAGGATGAGGAATCATATTTCAGACCATTGATCGTTTACTTTTTTACAAAGACCTCCAGGACTCGTTAATGTAGCTACACTCAGAGAAACAGTTCGGTGCCTTCTTGTTTAAGACTGCAGAATTAATTTTCTCATCACTTTACTCAAAGTCAAGTCGGACTCAGTCACTGATTTGATGACTTGAGACTTGATTTCATGCAAAAATAGCTTAACCCTTTTAAAACAAGCCTCTGCGGGTGTGCACAGGATTACATGTTTGCACAATGCTAACTATAAATTCCAAAGACATCATTCTTTTTAAAAATAAATATGTAACTTTTGTTTGCATTCTTAAAATGTGCATTCATTGATGATGTTCTGATGTTATTGGGGAGTAGCACTATAAAAAAGAACCTACTGTTGTCTTAACATCTGTTTGTCTGACTTCCTGGTGAAGGTTGATGCTAAGACTTGTCAAATGTGTTTTAAGGTTTCCACCAACATGATGGAAATAGAGGCATTTTAAAGAAAGTGCTCCCTATCCAAAAAACTCCTGTCTACACCAGTGAGTCTGATTCTGCTCAAGGTTTCTGCCTGTGGATAAAATGTGGATTGATGTTGGGTCTCTCTTAGTATAGTATATCACATAAAACAGACCATGATGTTTATGGAAAGTGTCCTTTATAGAAACAAAAGTGACTGATTCCCAGGGTAAATTATTTCATGAAAAAAAAAACATGACAAAAAATTGTTGCAAAGTATTTCTGCCTAGACCAAAGTGACAAAACATTGGTAGGGACTATTTTATGGAAACCAACTCAAAATGCAGCTGTGTTTAGACAACAGTTGCCTATAACTATTCACATCATTAAAAAAGTCCCGACAGGGCCACAGAGTCTGACCAGGGGCATAAAAGCCTACACAAAATCTAGGGGAAAAAGTATTTTCCAGCTGTTTCATATTCTGTTTGTGCTATGAACTTTGCTTGCTCATAAGCTGACAACTATACCTGGCTCTCTTTCAGGATCGTCCTCACCTTGACTCGCTCTGATCGAGATCTATATACAGCCATGACCACCAAATCCACCAGTCTGGTTCTGGGTGGAAAGGCCTCCTCCTCACCTCTCCTGTCCTCTCCGCCCTGTCAGCGCCTCGTCACCAAAGATGGACACTGTGCCCTCCAGCCTACTCTGTGCCCTTCAGGGTCCTGGCGGGGGGCTTTGAGCAGAGCTTGGCGGCTGGCCCTGCAGGATCTGTGGGGACTTTTGGTGGGTCTACGATGGAGGTGGGTCCTTCTGGCTTTCTGTGCGTCCTTTCTGGCACACTGGCTGCTGTTTGCCTGCCTCTGGTACCTGCTGGCCCATCTGAATGGAGACTTGGCGGTGCAGGACCATGATGCCCCCCCACAGGGGCACGTGGTCTGTGTGAAGCACATCACCAGCTTCACTGCAGCCTTCTCTTTCTCCCTGGAGACACAGCTGACCATCGGATACGGCACCATGTTCCCCAGTGGAGACTGTCCGAGTGCCATTGCTCTGCTGGCTGTGCAGATGCTGCTAGGGCTCATGCTGGAGGCTTTCATCACAGGTACGACTCTCCGATTATGAAACTCTCCATCTCCACTATCAGCATAATCTTCAAGGCTATTAGTTTTATAACTGGTGATTTGCTTTTGTCTAAAAATTAATTCAGAGTGCACCACCTCCATTGCTGTCGAACAGAGGAAAGTAATGAGATCTGGCATGAATGGTAAAGGATTTAGGAATGTCTGGAATGTGGAGCACTTGAAACTCTACCAATTATTTTGCCAGGCCAGTTTCTATTAGGGCTTTCACACCTGCAGTAAACTACTGAAGTGTTCATGCTGAGCGTCATGTGTGAACACAAACAGCTGAATGTTTCTCTCTTCACCCGGAGTTTCTCCTCCAGCCTCCTCGTATTTATTCTGCAGAAAGTCAGAGTGAGCTGATGATAGAACAAAGCAGGATATAATCAGGAGAATTCACCTGGAGCGAGTGGGAGGGGGTGGTGACGTTTATTTCCTGTGATCACTGCACGACCATAGACTGTCTGCACGCCACCTCTACGATCTCTGTGCTCTAATGAACCTGCTGCATTATGTTTCCTGTTCTCCAGTATGTTATTCTTCAGATTGAGATTCTGTTCAACTAAACATAGCTTTGATAGAAAGATACATGTTCTCATTATAGCGTCGTATAGAGGACTCGTCCGCTACTTCCGCATCTTTTTTTTATTTTAGTAAAATAAAGTTTAGCAGCTTTAATGTATACAGATAATCGTGTAACCCGAGTTATGTTTTTGCACAAACTGATGTAATATTACTGAACATTGTCATTCCACATGAGCCTTCGGCTTCTCACAACACCTCCGTCTGCTTGACAACAATGAGGGGGAGTAGTGATGGAGACATAACAGCACTGTGTCTCTTACAACAATGCAGTTGCACTCAGAGACCTCCACTTAATCGTTTGAATGTGGGAAAAAAACACTAAAGAACTTAAATATAGGATACAGCAGTCTAAGCAGGAGGGGCAGTATGAAATGCTGTTACTTGTCAAATTAAACACTTTGGTTGATGCATATTGACCCCTGTAGCCTCCATGAGCAATCCATTTGTATCAACCATTAGCCCAAAATTTTAATTACATTTTCACTTGAATTCCTTCCAAATGTTGATCGTACACTGACCCATGAGAATCTGCAGGAACACATTACCTGGGGCTGCTGATTCAGTCCTTAACAGTCCATTAAATGGCTGGAATAAGTTGTCATCAGAAGCTTGGAGTAGAGTTGCTACTTCATATTGAAAGAGGAGTAAGGATCCCTCCTGGGAGGGAGGAGGCCTGGTGATATAAAAATGTATGCCTGATGGAAACACAAGAACAACACAGGGGAAATGGGAAAGACCTGTAGCTAAGACCAAGGCCATGACACTAAGAGCATCAATGCATCCATTTTCTTCCGACTTCCATTAATGGGTCACAACAGCAGCCAGGTATTCCAGATGTTCCTTTATCTATCAACTTTTAGAAGCTTTTCCTAGGTGATTCTGAGGCCATATGGGATGCCTTATTCCTCAAGTGTGCCTGGAAAACCTCCACAGACACTTTTGGGGACCCTGATGGGATACCCAAACCACCATAACTGGCTCTGATCCAAGCAATACAAAAAACCGTCTTTGTCTTTAAACTCAGTCTCGTGGTAACTGTAATTCAATGGAGTTGCAAAGATGAATGAATAAATCAAACCAACATGAGACTTTTACCCAGACGACCAGGGTTTGTTTTTGCTTAAATGAGAAATCAGGGAGAGAGCGTGGGGAATGACATGTGGGAAAGGAGCCACAGGTTGGATTTGAATCTGGGCTGCCTCCATACATGGGGCACGCGCACTAACCACTTCGCCACTAGCGCCCCAGAGGTGTAGTTTTAAATGAAGAGCTGGGAAAGTATTGCCTTTCACTTCAGTTGGGTTGGTACCATTTTCTTTGAAATACTTTAGACAGAGGTGAAAATATATCAGGCATAATCATTCATTATTATCAACTGATCTTTGGCCTTAAAATGGTCTCAAATATCCAAAACATCAGAAGAGTGGGTTATTAAACAATGAAAATTACCAAAAAAACAAATCAGAAAAGGCTGAACAATATTATGAATGAAACATCTGTTCTTAGTTACATTTGACACCCCCCCTCATATGACTATTTTATTTTATTTCTTAATGATTATACACAAAAAAAAATCTCCCAATCATATGATTTTGATATCTCATTTTCTTACCCTTCAGGTGCCTTCGTAGCAAAGATTGCTCGTCCCCAGAAGCGAGCAGGAGCTATCCAGTTCAGCCCCCAGGCGGTGGTGGGCAAACACCAAGGCCAGACGTGCCTCATGATAAGAGCCACCAATCTGCTGCAGCGACCCCTGGTGGACGTGAAGGTGAGTGCTGTGCTCTATGAGGAGCATGAAGGGCAGGCCCTCCACCAGACCTCTCTTGACTTCTACCTGGATCATCTGGGCCAACAACCTTGTCCCTTCTTCATATTCCCGCTCACCTTTTACCATCCCCTGGACCGTCGGAGTCCCCTGTATCCTGCCCTGTGTGAGGGCATGTCCAACCACTTTGAGCTGGTGATCTTCCTGTCCGCCTTACAGGAGGGAACTGGAGACTCTTGCCAGAAGAGGACCTCCTACCTGCGGCAGGAAATCCAGTTTGACCGTCGCTTTGTGCCGGCCTTGGGGCTGGATGCTCGGGGAAGATACATAGTGAGCACTCAGCACTTTGAAACGGCCCACTCAAAGGAACCTTTGAGTAAGGACTGTGTGGTGCAGGTTAACGGGGATGGTAGTGACAGAATGGAGTAAGGGTGTAGAAGGGCAGCCTAATATGGAGGGCATGGAACAGTGGGGCAGATAGCTTCATCGTGAGGTTCTTGATTTAATTTGGGAATTAATTTTAAAAAATGCTTAATTTGAAATATACCGGGGATGGGGGCTGCTTCAGACTCCCTTATTACCCCTACCCAACCATTCCTTCTAAAGTAATAAAAATGATAACCCCCTACTGGCTTCCATACCCACCCCCCCCCCCCCAATATCCTGTTGTTTTGAATTTAATGTTTTGTAAATCGAACAAATAGTTTTATTACAAGTTTTGTTTTGTCATTAGCTCTGTTGGTTAAGCTATCAAAATAGTAAAGCCTGATTTATACTACGCCCTTGAAGCCATGGACCCTATGGGATGAAATGTAATTCGCTTTTGCGCTGTTTCTAATTGCAGCATCTCTAGCTATTCTTCCTGATCGAATCACACTAAAATCCAAGATGACTGGGCTTTAAAATACCATGTAGCTGCTTCCTGTTGTCGGCTTCCAGGTGTATTGTGTTTGAATATTTTCTGCGTTGCAGTAATTTCTATAAAAGTAAATGTATTTTTTCTATCTAGCTACTACTCTAACTTGATTCACTTCGTTTCTCTTTGTTTAAATTACCTGACAATGCCAGGAAAACATAAACACAACGGATGTGAAATTCCACCACTAACTAGCTTTTCGTGGGAGTCAATGCTAAGTGGCACAGACACACAAGCACACCAGTATAAATGCTAACATCGATGTGAACAAACGGCATCCTGAAGCACAAACCACAACTACAAACTCTCTTAGTTTCTTCAGTCCAATAAATAAACGACTCCAGCTTATAAACCAGTGTATGTAAACAATCTCTCTTTGAGAGTACAGTGTGTGCCGATAAAGACGTGAACTAAGTGTAGGGGGTTACCCTACCCTACCAAAGAGGGTTTTGGTAGCAGGCTATAAACATGCTTATTTCTGTCGCTTAAATGAACATTTAGAAAAACAAGCAACATTTTTTTTTCTTTGAACCAGGAAGTCACATGGACATTGAAGGCCTTGTTTTACTAGTAGTATAAATCAGGCTTGAAAGAAGTGAATACATCTACATCTATAATTTACTTACAGACGTAACACTCAGCCAAGCTATAAAGACTATGACACATTTACCGTGACAGTTTAGCTTGTTAGCATGCTAACATTTTAGGTACACAAGCAAAACAGAACAGGATATCTAATGGACCTATTGTAGAAAAGTCACAGTCAAATATTTAAACCCTGCAGAGTGCTTTGGGAAATGGCCACCATTGATGTAAAGTAAATTAAATTTGTAGTGAAAATCAAACCTGAAATTCACCTCCAAACATCAGCTATTTTATAAATCTGAGGGGAAGGTTGAACACAAGTGTGGTGATAAATTGTTTGAAAGAGCAATAAGGAATGGACTAAATACAATGATTCGTCATCTCAAAGGGCATTCATGTTTGTTTGTGGACAAGCAACACAACTGAAGAATCGAACTGTAAACGATCAACATGAGCTGTCAATCACAGAGTCTGATTCTGTCAGGTTGAAGCTGCTACAGTTGTTCATTTGAACATGAGACATTAATATATGACATTAGACTAAGCTGCTTAAAATTGATCAGTAGTGACTGATAGATTGATTTTATTAATGTATATCTTTTTTATTAATCATTACTTGAATCAGTATGCGAAGCAGAAATTCAAGTTTCATGTCCAAACAGTACCATAATAAATATCTCTAGATGATCAGAGGAGGCAGTTGTAGTCAGATGTTTTTATTTCGTATATAATAACAATGCTGTTGATATGAATCACTGTAATCTTTAAACAAATTATGTTTCTTCAGAGGAGAAGATTTTAAATGGTGAGGTGTTGAAGTGTCTCACATGTTTAGAGCCTTTGTACAGTGTACATGACATTAAATAAATATTTTCTAAACAAGCTGGAAACATGGACTCCATATTCTATTATTTATTTTGTTATTTCTGCACTGCCTCGAGAAGGGGTGCTGCTCCCTGTTGGTGAAAAGTGGTACTACATATGTGAGCTTTAAAGGTGTAGGTCATGCACATTTCATTAAAGCTCTTTAGTACTCAATAGATTTTACGATTCACCATCATGTTTAAGTCATATCACTTTTAATCTGTGTCTTTTGCCGATCTGTTTTTCATTTCACTGTTCACTACGATTACTAAAATCCGTCAGCTTCTGGACAACACATACTGACCTGGCAGAAGCTAAACCCTGAAATATCAGAACACACAAAGGTTTCAACATTTTCAACATTTCAATACCACCTGTTTTTAAGCTATACAAGCTCCCTTATGCAAATTATTAAAAGTATCGTTGCTGTACTGAAACATGGCCAATATATTTGTGTTTTTTAGACACTGTGAAAGAGTTTGGCTGCAGTTTTAGGCATAAAAAATAGATATCCTTGTCACTGGGTGCCTTGACTTATTTTTTTTGCCGTGGTTTCCAAACAGAAATCAGTATAATGTCTGGTATTGTGACAACTCAGGAACTCACACATATCTGGATTAACTTCAATATCATCATCCTTAGTTTGCCTGTACAAAAGAAAATGATGGTTCTGCTCCAGGTTTCTACCTGTTCAACATGAGTCTGGTTCTGCTCCAGGTTTCTGCCTGTTCATCAAGAGTCTGGTTCTACTCCAGGTTTGTGCCTGTTCATCATGAGTCTGGTTCTGCTCCAGGTTTGTGCCTGTTCATCATGAGTCTGGTTCTACTCCAGGTTTGTGCCTGTTCAACGTGAGTCTTGTTCTGCTCTAGGTTTGTGCCTGTTTATCATGAGTCTGGTTCTGTCTGTTCTACATGAGTCTGGTTCTGCTCCAAGTTTCTGTCTGTTCATCATGAGTCTGGTTCCGATCCAGTTTTCTGTCTTTTCATCATGAGTCTGGTTCTTCTCCAGGTTTCTGTCTGTTCACCATTAGTCTGGTTCTGCTCCAGGTTTCTGCCTGTTCAACATGAGTCTGATTCTTCTCAAGGTTTCTGTCTGTTCAACATGAGTCTGGTCCTGCTCCAGGTTTCTGTCTGTTCAACATGAGTCTGGTTCTGCCTGTTCAACATGAGTCTGGTTCTGCTCCAGGTTTCTGTCTGTACAACATGAGTCTGGTTATGCTCCAGGTTTGTGCCTGTTCTACATGAGTCTGGTTTTGCTCTAGGTTTGTGCATGTTCAACATGAGTCTGGTTCTGTTCCAGGTTTCTGTCTGTTCAACATGAGTCTGGTCCTGCTCCAGGTTTCTGCCTGTTCAACATGAGTCTGGTTCTGATCCAGGTTTCTGCCTGTTCATCATGAGTCTGGTTCTACTCAAGGTTTGTGCCTGTTCAACATGAGTCTGGTTCTGCTCCAGGTTTCTGTCTGTTCACCATGAGTCTGGTTCTGCTCCAGGTTTCTGCCTGTTCAACATGAGTCTAGTTCTGTTCCAGATTTCTGTCTGTTCATCATGAGTCTGGTTCTGCTCTAGGTTTCTGTCTGTTCAACATGAGTCTGGTTCTGCTCCAGGTTTGTGGATGTTCAACATGAGTCTGGTTCTTCTCCAGGTTTCTGCCTGTTCATCATGAGTCTGGTTCTGTTCCAGGTTTCTGCCTGTTCAACATGAGTCTGGTTCTGTTCCAGGTTTCTGCCTGTTCATCATGAGCCTGGTTCTGCTCCAGGTTTGTGGATGTTCAACATGAGTCTGGTTCTGCTCCAGTTTTCTGCCTGTTCATCATGAGTCTGGTTTTGCCTGTTCAACATGAGTATGGTTCTGCTCCAGGTTTCTGTCTGTTCAATATGAGTCTGGTTCTGCTCCAGGTTTGTCTGTTCATCATGAGTCTGGTTCTGCCTATTCTACATGAGTCTGGTTCTGCTCCACATTTCTGCCTGTTCAACATGAGTCTGGTTCTGTTCCAGGTTTCTATCTGTTCATCATGAGTCTGGTTCTGATCCAGTTTTCTGTCTGTTCAACATGAGTCTGGTTCTATTCCAGGTTTCTATCTGTTCATCATGAGTCTGGTTCTGATCCAGGTTTCTGTCTGTTCATCATGAGTCTGGTTCTGATCCAGGTGTCTGTCCATCATGAGTCTGGTTCTGCTCCAGGTTTCTGTCTGTTCATCATGAGTCTGGTTCTGCTAATCGGATGAAACATTGTTGAAGGGAGGTTCCCAATTGAAATCCCCAGTGAAGTCCGAGCTTTTGCTGACTGTCAGTCTACACACTTCAGTTGTGGGCGGCCAGATGCGACTATCTAATAGGGCAGGTAGTATCGACGTTGGCATCAACTATTAACTCACATGAACCTGGTCTGGGTCTATTGAAGGTGGCGATGCTGGTTTGGTTGTGTTGGTAACTAAGGCCATAGAGTAGGATATGTAACTTATCAGTTGAGCCAAGGGGCATAATTGGGAAGATGGATTTCTACACTGAGCCCTTATCCTTATTAGCGCACAAGTACACCTTGTGTTTATTTCAAATAAATAAACTTACCTGGACACAAATCACCGCCAATGTCAAGGTAAAATTTATCATCCCAACAGGGCAATTTGCTTTATAGCCAGCAGTGAATAACACAAGAAAAAGTGAGTCTCATTCACACAATAACACTGAAAACCATCAAGGGGGAAAAGAAACCAACGGCACTTGGAGTCAACATTATGATGATCAGTTTACCTGAAGAAAACTAAAGGCTGTCATATGTCAACAACATATATATCTGTCACTCTCACCCATCCCAAGCTGCCATTGTCCACCCTAATAAAGTAAGGTCAGACTAATGTTATGTGTATTTTGTGCTTTGAGACTCTGGGGTAAAAGAAAATAAGTCCAGATTTTGAGAAACAACCAGAAAAAAACTTTCTTTCAGTGAAAAACAAAGTAAATCAAATGTATGAATGCATGTCTACTTTGGGCTTCCATAGTTAAATATTATGGGTTGTGTTAAGACAAAAATTACACATTTTTCTTTTCATAAGAAAAAAGAGATTCTGTATATTTTTTTAACATCATTTTAATTTGTTCATTATTGCAATCAAGTCAAACGTTTCCATCCTGACGGGGTTTATAACAACACAACATCTTTACAAGTGCCCAAAAATATATCTCAATGACTTTGTCTTTATATTTGGCAACTTATAAATCTCTGCTAAAACAAATAACAATATATATACTATTTTATTCATGAAAAAATACATTGTCCATTTCCACAACAAATAGTTACGTGTTATACGTACAGTAGATTTCTTATATGACACCTGGAACATGCTACAACTGAAAAACATGAAGATACAGAGTAAATAATGAGCCGGATACTGAAAATACAGAGTAAATAATGGTAAAGGGACGGACACTGAAGATACAGAGTAAATAATGGGCTGGATACATCAGATACAGAGTAAATAATGGGCCGGGTAATGAAGATACAGAGTCAATAATGATAATGGGACGGACACTGACGATACAAAGAAAATAATGGGCCAGGTAATGAAGATACAGAGTAAATAATGGGCCGGATACTGAAGATACAGAGTAAATAATGATAATGGGACAGACACTAAGATACAAAGAAAATAATGGGCCAGGTAATGAAGATACAGAGTAAATAATGGGCCGGATACTGAAGATACAGAGTAAATAATGATAATGGGACGGACACTGAAGATACAGAGTAAATAATGGGCCTGATACTGAAGATACAGAGTAAATAATTGGCTGGATACTGAATATACTGAGTAAATAAAGGGCCGAAGATACAGAGAAATTAAGTGCTGGAGGACTCTCCTGTCAGGCTCTGACCCTGGACGCAATCAGATGAATGATTGAGCAGATTCTGGTCATATTTAAACATTTATTTCAGCCTTTATGAAAAAGTGGATGTGTGTATATTTGTGGTACTGTTCCTCTAACATCCAGTAACATTGACCAATAATAAAACTAGCACTCACAGTGACGAGAATGTTTTCTAACTGAGGAGAGAGGACTACATCCCTGTCTCAACTCCTTCAGAGCTGTCTGTCTGTCTGTCTGTCTGTCTGTCTACCTCTCTGTCTGTCTGTCTGTTTGTCTGTCTGCCTGCCTGCCTGTCTCTCTACCTCTCTGTGTGTCTGCCTGCCTGTCTGTCTGTCTGTCTGTCTGTCCGTCGTGTTTCACTAAAACAAAATGCTACATGTATCGTGGTAATCAGGGTTATCGTTCTTAGTTTTGGTTGGTCCTGGATGTTGACCCTGCAGATGTCATTCATAGTGACATTATAGACCAAGTAGAGTTATACATTATATAACCCCTAATGTAGTTTCCCCCGAAAATATTCCAACAAATAATTTTAATATCAAACATGAAATAATCTCAAATAAGGAACCCGCTGTTCAGTAGAATCTATCAGTAATTGTGGATTATGGCACCCCCTGTGGTCAAAGTATGTAGTGTCCACGTCACACTAAGTCCTAAATCCAAAGACACTTAAAGAAGCCAAACATCCGGCTGTAGGTTGTAAGTTCTTATGTGTTCACAGTGTTAAAATAAAGTTTCTATAAAAAATAAAGATTAGAACAGAGTTCAGCATGTAGTGTTGATCTTTACAAAGATTTAGGATCAATATCAGACCTGTAGTCCTCACCACCAACAACAAGACAACAAAGCGGACAAGGTGGACACTGATGACCTGTTTCTGCTGAGGGTCTGATTCACATAAGGATTGATTCAGACCCTTAGCTCAACCTGTGATAAGGAGTTTAAATGACACTGTCAAATTCACCACATGCAAAGAGTTAAATGTTCCCCTAACTGCGCTGCAGAGCAAACAGTGTGTCTGTGTTTATTATTCAGTCATTTGAGAAACAATTGTCTCTTTCTCTGTAGATCAGCCTCATTGTAAAAAGAGTCTAACTCACAAACAGAGGGCGCTACCAGCCACATACAGTTAGAGTGAAAAAATTAACGTCTGCTGAGAGTTGGTGGTAACAGCGCCATAGGATTTATAAGAGATGTGACACTCAAAAATTCCAGTGATCAGTAAAACAATTACATCTCTGTATGCCTTCAAAATAACATATATTAAAACGCAAACTGAAGTTCACTTCTTAAAATCTAAAGCAGCTGCAGACTCTTTAAATCTGAGGCTGCTGCAGACTCTTTAAATCTGAAGCTCCTGCAGACTGTTTAAATCTGAAGCTCCTGCAGACTCTTTAAATCTGAGGCTGCAGCAGACTCTTTAGATCTGAAGCTGCTACAGACTCTATACATCTGAGGCTGCTGCAGAATCTTAAAATCTGAATGTGCTGCAGACTGTTTAAATCTGAAGCTGCTGCAGACTCTTTAAATCTGAGGCTGCAGCAGACTCTTTAAATCTGAAGCTGCTGAACTACATGAGGCTTGAACATCGAGTCATATAAGTACTTTATATTGTAAATATTACAACAGCTCTTCATGCTGTTTTCTTATTTTACAATATCTCATCACATTGCAGGTAGCAGAGAAGACGCTCATGTTGAGATCACTGTAACGAGGTGAGAATCAAACAAAGCGACACAGAATGTTCAAAAAGCTTCACAAATATCCGACTAAAAGTTCACGTCACGAGACGTTTCCCTTGTGCTGAAAACTCTTTTAGAGAAACAAAAAGAATAGAACAGAATAAATCGATGATACTTTTATGAATTTGAAACACTGCATATTTAAAGGTGTGTTTTGTTTTCTGTGCAGCAGCTGCAGAACATCTGGAATGAATGAACCGTACATGTGCTGTATTCTATAATCTCTGGTTATAAAGTGCTGCACTGGGAGTGATTTCAGGGGTTAAAAAAAGTGAAGCTAAACCTCTCTAACACTGACTGTGCAGGTCAGGGCGGGACTTGAGTTCTGGTCTCTCTAACACTGACTGTGCAGGTCAGGGCAGGACTTGGACTCTGGTGTCAGGTCACGAGCAGAAGGTTGACTGCAGCTGCTTGAATGCAGCTTGTCTTTGTTTCTTCTCCACTTCCTGTCTCTTTTGTTCTTCTTTCTCCTCTCGGATCTCCGCCTCAAACATACTGCCTGCAGCTGCAACCTTCATCTGTGCAAACACAAGAAGGACGATGTCACTCTCACCCAGCATCATTCATCCTGAAATCTCATGTCGCCTGGAATTTAAAGGGCTATTGTCCTTTGACAGCAGCTCTGGGTTCATGGGGAGAAAGAATGCAGATCAAGAAACTCAAACTTCACCCTAAAAATAACCAAGTTAGAAATGTAGTTTTGTTACATTGATGATGTAGTACTGTACCCCAACCACCAGGGGGCAGCCAAGCAGCATTTTCTACAGGCACATAAAAACATTTCATTGAAACGCTGCGGGCAGGTGACTAATAAAAGTTTCAGAGTTTTATTTCCAGATATACACTTTTTTTTTTATAAATAAGACTTTAGTAAAACTTTTATTCTGGTGTTCAAGTTCTTGTGATGCCCTCGGCTTGTCTGTTTTTATCTCAGATGAACTCTTTCATGGTTTTATTTCCCAGCAAGGTGTATGATTCAGGTAATGCCCGATCTGCACTGCAGCTGGAATCGTTACCTGAGTTCATATTTCATGAATGAAAGGACTAAAAGGACTAAAAGGACTCAGCTGGTCAGAAACAAATATGATGAACACCAAGAACAAGTAAAACAGCCGTCATGATAAAGACGTGGTTAAAGGATTAAACAAAGGAGTACCTTTGCTTCAAAGAAGTCTTTGGCTCCCATCACTCCCTCTGTGGAGACGTTGATCTCTGACAGACGAGCCAGAGCCATCAGGCCACTCTCCTCCTGCAGCTCTCCGGCCGCCGCTCGCCTGAAGATCAGCAGGAACTGCCGGAGACAAAGTTTGAACACAATGAGTAAAGATGGAAACATGACATGTGCGTGTCATCGATGGAGAAACACTGAAGCCTTAAAAGGGCGGTAACATCCGCAGCAGAATGGTCACATGACTTTCGAACTCCATTCATAAAAACATAGATTTAGGGCACACTCACACGAGGCAAATCTGTCCCGTATCATGCTTAAAGGCTTTATATGTGATTTTTTTGATCCAGCAGATGTCGCCCTTGAGCACCAGCATGAAACCAAAACAACTTGCGGTGTATTGTTGTGTTAGCATGCTAATGCTAGCGATCTTTATCATGCTCGTATCTTCACACTGCATGTAAATTTACCTGAAATGAGCGTGATCTAGAAACGAAGTTAAGCAGTGAGTACAGTATGTTATTCTTCTTTTCTCTAGTCCCTCAATTAAAAAACTTTTATACACGAGGGGAGGAGTCAGCCGCCATCCCAACGATGTAAACAAGGACTCTTGACACCTCTGAAAACATCACAGACAGTGGGACTCGGGTGTTACACCCATTGTAGACGGTCATGACTCACAGAGTTATTTTCAGAGGATATACTTGATTTCTATTCCATTTAAGTGTGAAAAATCGCATATAAAGCCTTTAAGAACGATTGTCCTCGCCCCCCCATTCCCCCGCTGGCCTGCGCTCACACTGCTCCAGGACTAACCGGGTCTGAGCACGTTACCTCTGTACATAACGTCGTAAAACAACACATGCACGCCGTTATGTTATTATGAAGCATGCTCAGTTTACAAGACGGACTCAAACCCTAAACCAGCCATCGGAGAACAACACAGAGAACATGACGGCTACTTTACTAACTTTGTGGTTTATTTTTATTTTATTTTTTTTAAAGATTTATTTTGGGCTTTTCGTGCCTTTAATGAGGAGAGAGGACAGTGGATAGAGTCGGAAACCAGGGAGAGAGAGCGGGGAATGACATGCGGAAAGGGGCCACGGGTGGAAGCGAACCCGGGCCTACCGCTCGAGATGAGAGTCTCAATACATGGCACGCGCGCCCCAACCATTGCGCCACCAGCGCAACTGCTTCCATAATGAAGAATTTCCACGTTGCGTTCCCGCGTGTTGTACTCGTTCATGAAGTGTGCCGTGCTTGAACACGAATCGGAGCACACACACTAGACAAACGAACCGGACTTTAGGGGTGAAGTGTGCTTTGGCACGGCCTCCATCAGTTTGTTAAGATTAAGATTTACTTTTATTGATCCCCGCAAGGTGAAGAGAGTTTTTACACACTCGGTAAGTCATGCAACACACACATAGGCTGAAATATACACACACATGCACAAACAGGATCCTACGGATGTCAGAGTGACGGAGCTGCCCACAGTGGACGCTCCTGAGCTGGTGGTGGGGAGGGGGTTTAGTGCCTTGCCCTTGCTCAAGGGCACCTCTGCAAACTTACATATTTGGTCCACACCAGGACTTGAGCCGGCGACCCTCCGGTTCCCAACCCAAGTCCCTACAGATTGAGCTACTGCCCACCAGTATGTCAGAATATGACACCACCTGGTAAGTATTTAAAACTCTAACACAGAGGTAGTGAAGGAGGGTGGAGCAGCTGATAAACAGTCCTTCACAGTAAAATGAGTCTTTTTGTAAAAATCTAACATTTTATTATTTATTCTGTTGAAGTATTTAATCTATGATTAAACTGTTTAATGACTTTTCAAAATAAATAACACAAAAATATTTCGGGTCTAGACTTTGGATAAACGAAAGAAAACAACAGACTGTTTGATCTGAATCCAATATGAAGACAAATACATGTTATTATTTTATGATTATGCATCATTATGTCCAAGAATACTTAAGTATAAACTTTTAATTTGAAGAGATTTATTGACAAATAACTGAATCACATCCAGAAAACATTCGTAAAGCTTCTTTGAGACGACAAATAGTTTTTCTTAGTTTGATTTCTTCTCTTCACAAAGGAGGATAATTTCAGTATGAATGACACACCTACACACAAACACACACACACACACACACACACACACACACACACACACACACACACACACACACACACACACACACACACACACACACACACACACACACACAAACGCACACACACATACACACACACCCAGCTCAGTGTGGGGTTTATAAAATAAATCAGAGTTATTCTCTCGGTCTTACCTCCCTGAAGCTCAGCTTCCCGTCGAAGTCTTCGTCGACCTCTTTGATCATGTTCTTCAGACCCAGGTGAGTCTGAGGAGCTCCGAGTTTCTCCATCATCAGCTTCAGCTCCATCAGGTCGATGAAGCCGTCTTTACCTGTGTCGTACCTGCACAACACAAAACATGCACACACTTTAAGTATGACAGCCATAATTCTGTTTAGGCTGCATTCAAAGAGGGTGCAGCTCCACAAAACCTGATGCACATTTAGTAGATGATGTTTTACTATAAGACAATGACTTTATGTACACATGCTTAAGCAGCAACATGTGATCTTACCTCTAACCCCTAACACATGGACATAGTTGTAAGGTTGGACAAAATGTATTTGAACAGTTTAGACCGTGTCACCAAGTCTGCTCTGTCTGTTTCTAAGAGACATGAATGTAACTGTTTTTATCTTTGAGACTTTAAACATGTCAGTATTTACCGACCTGTGAATTTAAACGGACCCACGCTGCTCTCTCTTTCACTGGCTTTGGAAACTATTGATCAGTAAAATATCAGATATTATATTATTTGAAATGATGTAGTATCAAAACTGAACCTAAGCCTGTAGTGGAAAAATAACACTCAAAATCATCTTCATATGTCATGTGCCCTCTTTACATTGGTTTCTCCGTCTTATCCGACAGCTGATGCTAGCTATGCTGATGCTAAGGTAAGAATGATAGCATTCATCTCATATCTGTCAGACTTTTTCTCCAGAGCTATCTGAATGTAAAAACGTGATCACAGCTCTAGTTTATACTCAAACTTTATTTGTGATTTGAAGAAATTAGTTTATCTTCTCAGTATCTCAGTTCAATTCAGCTTCTTTACAAGTCCTCTCACCTCCATCACGTCTGCATGTGAGACTCTGTTATCATCCACTGAGAGCCTTACAGGCTTATGTCTGATTGGAGCAGTATTTATAGAAGCTTTCAGCAGCTGTGCATGTGTGTGTGTGTGTGTGTGTGTGTGTGTGTGTGTGTGTGTGTGTGTCTGTGTGTGTGTGTGTGTGTGTGTGTGTGTGTGTGTGTGTACATATACATAGACTTATCTTTCAGGCGGAGAACCAAGTCATTGTTTTGGAAAAGGCCACGAAATCTACCTCAGACTTGCAGTCTCCGGAGAGGAAACAAAAAAAATCTACTGCTAAGCAAAACCTGTGATTGTTAGCATCATGTGATTCATTCTGGCTCATTAGATCCTAACCCTGTCACACTATGGTGGCATCATAAAAACACACCTGGAATCTAAATCCATCCAATTCAGTCCGACCCCTGGATCCATGTTGGCCCTGATACAGACTTTAAAAGCCAGATATGATTGTTCAGATATCTGTTTATTTATCCGGAATCTAAATCTGTTTGGTCTCAGAAACGCCATCCATCCATCCATCCATCAGACCGTCCAACCATCCATCCCTCATCATCCATCCATCCCCTCGCCCATCCATCCATCCCTTTGCCCATCCATCCCTTTGTCAGTCAATCCATCCATCCCTTTGCCCATCCATCCCTTTGTCAGTCAATCCATCCATCCCTTTGTCCATCCATCCATCCATATGGCGTCAGGTCTTGGTGGCAGCAGGCTGAGCAAGTTAGTCCAGACTTCCCTTTCCTCAACAGTTTTTCCTCCTGGGGGACCTTGAGGCATTCCCAGTGCAGATGGGTAAAGGCTCCTTCACCTCAAAGACTCCTCCCAGTTGGACACACCCAGAAATCCTCCAAAGGGTGACGCCAAAGAGGCTTCCGACTCAAGGCGAGAATAGAAGAACTTCTCATCAAGTGCAGAATGATATCAAGTAGAGGTTCAGTGTTTCCCCTAGGTTTACAGCGTTGGGGGGTGGGGACAAGCCGACACACTTGAAGGAATCTTGGTGTTCATGTGTTACTTTTAATGACAGCTGTCCCTTTCGATCGGAAAGGTATCCTTAAATGACTTCTTTCCCTGATTTCCGACTCTATCCACTATCCTATCTCTACAATAAAGGCCCAAAAAGCCCCCAAAAATATATTTTTTTACTTGACCTTCAAGGGGGGTGGGGGGGGGGGCGTTGGGGGGCGGGCCAAACCCCTAATATAATGGTAGGGGTAACACTGAGGTTTATTACTCACTTATTTAAACAGAGAGGCTCTTGGAGGAGTGTTTTCTGACCCTCCTCTGTTCCTGTCCCTCCTCTGTTCCTGACCCTCCTCTGTCCCTCCTCTGTTCCTGTCCCTCCTCTGTTCCTGTCCCTCCTCTGTTCCTGTCCCTCCTCTGTTCCTGTCCCTCCTCTGTTCCTGTCCCTCTTCTGAGGCTCACAAAAGCCCCATGTCCACCAAGAGGTAAAGTTTGGTAGGTAAACCCTGATCTAGCTTGTGTTTCCACAACCAACTGTACCCTTACTTGTTAAGCAGAGTTTAAGCTTGATGGCGATAGCCATGTCAGTTACGTAAAAGTGTGACATCATAGTAGTGTGACATAGCGTAGCCTGCCATTGAATGAAGAAGAACCTGACACAGTAAACAAAGGGCAACAATGGAAGGACGTCCAGCAGAGGTCAGCACCTCCAAAGTTATCCATGGGACTAAGTTACAGGCAAAACAGACAAACCTTAAAACAAGCTCAAATTCTGCGTACCTAGCTGTGTTTACAACGTCACTTATTGCTAAATAAATCTTTTAACGGAAGCTCTGGTGTGCAGATCTTTTTGCTTCTATCTGTTATGGTTATCTGTTTGTTTTATCAAACTGGTGATACTGGTACTCAGATTGAACATCAAGTCAAAGATAATATTTTTGATCAGTATCTTTGAAGTCTTGAAAGTCTACATCCCGGGAAATACATTTGTTTATTTGTACACACATACACACACACACACACACATATATATATATATATATATATACATATATATATATATATACACACACACACACACACACACACACACACACACACACACACACACACACACACACACACACAACACACATGGCCCCATGAGGCTATGTTCATGGATTCGACTGTCCAATGGGAAAAGACTTCTCGTCTACTTTCTGCAGCTGAGCTTTGAACTCATTTGAATTCTTTTCATTGTGACAATTTGTAGCCAGGCTGGAAGTGATCAGAATTAGGCCTCATTTGCATTACGGGCTGATTAAATGTGGAGGAGGGGGGGCTTCCTCTCCTGGCACAGCGTCTCTGTCAGGAACACAAAGGCAGCCTGGACCAGTTTGGCTCACTTGGTGGGAGCACAGGAATGCCAGAGGCTGCAGCAGGGCGTATTTCCTTCGGACCACGAGCCCCGCACGCAGCACTTACACAACACTTGTGGTATGTTCACAATCCAGCCACATTATCTTTTTCATTTATTCATGACAGTTTATTCATTTCCTTTTTGTTCTCTTTTTATTTTTGTAAGACCTGGTGCAACCCAAATGAAGCTCTGAGATGAAGACACACAAAGACACTCGGTGCTGAACTTTGTCCTTCTTGTGTCTTTTAAGATGTTTCTTATATTTACTGCATTCAAAGAAAATATTTTAACCATAACCATAACCAACATTTCAGCATGCTAGCTATGCTATCTTTAAATATCTGTATGTTTGACTTTTACAGCCCAGGGTTCCTATGTCGCCCATGCCCTCTGTAGCGTTCCTTCAGTAGCACCACGCTCTTACCTTATGCTCGTGAAATGTTCTTTTCTCTTGTCACATCAAATCGAATCGTTACTATTTTAATTAAATGAATGAATGTGATCGTAGCCGTAGAATCAGATCGACAGGACGGATTGAATTTAAGGGCGCGGTCACACTGGCGATTGCCCCCCCTCCTTCACAGAGAACATGACAGCTACTTTACTGACTATGAGGCTTAATTATGAGTCAGGATTTCTTCTGAATGAAGATCATCAGCGTTGTGTACCTGCGTGCTTGTGCTTGTGCATGACATATACCGTGATGAAGAACACCTCTTCGAAGTGTGCCAGAGCTGAGGAAGTGTACAGCGGTCACACTGGTCAAACAAACTGGACTTTAGGGATGAAGCGTGCTTAGGCACGGTACAGATTGCCCCCGTGTGTGTGTGTGTGTGTGTGTGTGTGTGTGTGTGTGTGTGTGTGTGTGTGTGTGTGTGTGTGTGTGTGTGTGTGTGTGTGTGTGTGGTAGATGGAGAGTGTGAAGTCTGTGTGTGTATCCTGACATAACTACAACTTGAATGTTGAGGTCGGCAGTATTTGGAAACTTGTAATTAGTGGAAAAGCCACATGACATGTTTACTACATGAACAGCTGAGGAAAAGAGGCTGAGTCTGTTTGAGATGCGTGGTGGATAAAATCGTTTCAATACTTTTCAAAACCTGATCTAAAACCATACAAACTATTTTAATGACCACCAGTTTTAAAAAAGCCAAAAGAGAACGAGCAATGTCTACAATGCTCAAATACGTTGGCAACCTTTTGGTACTAGGACTTCTCTTTGAGTTTTGTGTCTGAGCCTAATCACTCCTGAAAGTTTACTCAGGTGTGAAAGAAACAAAAGTTTTCTTTCTGGATTGAAGGAAACCATCAGAACATTGATCGCACACAGAAACAAAGGGTTTGAGAGGACAGGACTGATACTAAACTGCTGCTCAAATCCAAAAGCTCAAACAATTAAGAGATTTGCTGCTTCATTTGCGAGTGACCTGATGCCACGTCGCCTGAAAAAGTCCGGACTGAGCCGCATTGTTCTGCAGCTTCCTTGTTAATTATAGATGCCTGAACTTCTGGCACGAGGGAACTCACTTTCTCTGCTCGTATTCTTCTCCATCTCCCCCCATTACGACCCATTCAGCTCAGCTCAGCCAGAAGAGCTCTCTAATGTGTTTTAGTACGCCAAATGTAGAGAAAAAGACTGTGCTATTCCTGACAGAACTCAAGTTACTCTCTAACATTAGGCAGGACACAAGACCAAATCTAACAGGACTCCAAACCTGCTTTTTCTGATTAAAATTCTCAGTCGATTAGAGCTTGACGAAATGTTGTAATTTGAAATATGCCTCAAAGCCCACAGCTCTGAGTGGAGGGAAAGTGGGTCAGCAGGCGGTGGATGCCCCCCGGGAATGTGGACTGAGTGAATGAAATCAGTGCAGCCACAGAAATAAGACTGAAGAGATTTGAGAAAGACGTAACTGAACCTCCTGAAGGACAAACAAGTTTGGAGATTAGAAACCGGGCTGTGTCGAAATGCAGCGAGAGAATCCAGCCTATCCACAGCCACTGTTTAAATCAAATCCACACAATGAGCATAGTGTCAGGAAAGGGCAGCAATCATCATCTGACTAACCACCAGCCCACAGCTAACGGGGAAGAGGTCAAGAAGACAAGAGGTGTTTGACTTTACTCAAGGGTTCAACTTCAATAACCAGCTGACCGGAGAAGCAAACAGAAACCTCACACAACACTTTGATCCTCTGCATGAAAACAAAAACAAGATATTCTGAACAAGCAGCAACCAGGAAAATCAATGCAGAAGTGTCACAAGCTGCAGTACCACCAGTGGGCACTAGAGTCTGTCTCCTGTAGTGAGTCAGTCCCCATAGAACCCCATGTTAAAATGTCCAACATTACAGCTGCAGTTCCTCCAGTGTCCACTAGAGTCTGTCTCCTGCAGTGAGTCAGTCCCCATAGAACCCCATGTTAAAATGTCCAACATTACAGCTGCAGTTCCTCCAGTGTCCACTCGAGTCTGTCTCCTGTAGTGAGTCAGTCCCCATAGAACCCCATGTTAAAATGTCCAACATTACAGCTGCAGTTCCTCCAGTGTCCACTAGAGTCTGTCTCCTGTAGTGAGTCAGTCCCCATAGAACCCCATGTTAAAATGTCCAACTTCACAGCTGCAGTTCCTCCATTGTCCAAAACAGTTGTTCATAGTTTTCGTGTTTTGGTCCATATATGGTGACTTTATATCAGCAGTTTGTTTGTGTCCGGGGGTCTTTATTGTTCAGCTGGTTTAATGTCACTCAATAATTTCCTGCTGCAGGAAGACGAGCGCTCGGGGAATATTCACGACGACAGAAAATGTTTTTATTTCATTACGGACTGACTGACAGGAAATGAACACAAAAATGTTTTATTTTGAAGTCCAGTGACAGGAGTTGAAAGGTCAGTCAGAGTCGTGTGTGTGTGTGTGAATATTGAAATATCATTAATGGCTCATCGTTTACTCCTCTTACAATTGAATATAATATAATAATATAAACATTTAAATAACATGGAGAATATTTTTTCTTTAAAATCATAATAAACTGAGAACTGTGGAGAGGAATGTGCGTGATCACGACACACCACATGGAGGCCCCTGCAGTGAGTCACACATCCACACACACACACACACACAAACACACACACACACACACACACACACACACACACACACACACACACAAACACACAAACACGCACACACACACACACTTTGGTTACAGAGGTGAACAAACAGACACTCAGTGACCTGAAGGTGGCGCTGTAAGAGTCAAGTGAATGTTTCATGTCGTCGATGACATCACTGAAATATATTTGATTTGAAATGTCATAAACTGAATCTTTAGTCCAGATGTCACAGATGTTACTTTACTCAATTATTAATTATAGATTGGAATGATTTAATGTCTAAACTTCACAGCTGCAGCTGATGGAGAATAAACTAATTTTTATAACAAGTTCTAAAATAAACTTAAAATAATTCAAAATAACAGATCATGACTAATTTAAATATGATATAATAATATATCTTACATTTAAATATAATAATATATCTTACATTTAAATATAATATAATAATATATCTTACATTTAAATATAATAATATCTTACATTTAAATATAAACATATTTTCTTTAAAATCATAATAAACTGAACTGTGAAGAGGAATGATCGTGATCACGACACACCGCAGCACAGTCACCGCACAGAGGCCCTGCCGTTGCAGTGAGTCACACACACGCACACGCGCACACACACACACACACACACACACACACACACACACACACACACACACACACACACACACACACACACACACACACACACACACACACACACACACACAGCTTTCACCTGCAGGCTTCACGTCAGCAGCAGCAGCTTAATCTCATCAGGAGCTTCTGACCCTGCTTGTTCAGAGTAAATCCGCCCCGGGTCCGGGTCACGGTTTATTACAGGTGTGTATTACAGGTGTGTGTTATCAAAGGGGTTATAACGCACAAACAGACACGCACAGTCTTACCGCTTGAACATCGCCTCCATGTCCTTGATCTGTTTGCGGGAGAACTCCTTGAATTCGGTGTACGGGTTGAACACTCGGCTCGGTCGTGGAGCGGCGTTTCCCTGGTTGATGTCCAGCCTGCGGTTCAGTATGGCGGACAGCTCGGAGGCGGATTCCCCGCAGGCAGCATCGGGCTCCTGCGGTCTGGATCGTTGCGGGCTGAGTGCGGGCTCCGGCCTCGGCTCCGCATCCTCCTGCGTGACCACCAGCCGCGACTGCAGCTTGTGTGCGAGCTCCTCCGCTGCCATGCTGAGGGTCCTGCTTCTGCTGCTGACGATCTTGCGCTTCTACTGAGGGTCCTGCTGCTGCTGCTGATGATGATGATCTTGCGCTGCTGCTGAGGCTGTCCGCGGGAATGGAGGCTGACAGCAGCTTCAAGCACCACTGACAACCCGCCT
Organism: Labrus bergylta; assembly: GCF_963930695.1. Lineage (NCBI taxonomy): Eukaryota > Metazoa > Chordata > Actinopteri > Labriformes > Labridae > Labrus > Labrus bergylta. The sequence continues at coordinate 10,502,498 of NC_089205.1, read as the reverse complement.
GCGTGACGTCAGCCGGGCTGCGTCACGCGTCACAGCGCCTTCGTGATGTCAGCCAGCCTCTGCGTGACCCGTCACACCCCCTGCGTGCTGCTGACAAGCGACAAGAGTTTGTTTCCGGCCACATTCAGAATAAGACATAGCCTAGAGAGTTATGTTAAGTTTCCACATCTGTGATTATGTTTGTGCCAATAATAAGTTATATTACCTTCTAAAATAAGGTGACATGTTGAGGAAATACAGTTTTGTAAAACCTTTTGATTATTTACAAGTTTAAAAATGATAAATTATCCTGTTAAACTCGAGAGGAACAGTAATGCTTTTAACAGATGATTCAAGCTCATGCTCACATGAATTGAAAGTTCACCTGCATATTTGACTCTGGATATATTACTGTTCTTATTAATGTAATATTTCACATTTTATTATATTAGTCATTTTCTCTTCATTGTTTCTCCCTGTCTTATTGCTTTTCTTCATATCTTTAATTGTTTCCTTTCAAAAGCCTCTGAGATCTCACTGTAGCGGTCAGATGTTCAATGGAAAGCTGCCACCAGGTGGAGACGGAGAGCGTACTGTAGCGGTCATATGTCCAAAAGCTGCCACCAGGGGGAGACGCTTGCGCAATGTCAGCACGGCCCCCTGCTTGCTGCTGACAAGCGACAATAATGTGTTTTCGGCCACATGTTTAACCAAATTTTATTTCTGTATTAAAATATAAAATTTAATTTTCAAGCAATATGCTAATTTTCAAAATAAAGTCAGTATAAAATTGAAGATACAGTTTTTATGCCCTTACCCTTATTATTAAAAGTGTGGAAAACAACCTGCAGTGTCCCTGTTCCCAAAAAGAGACACCCAACTAACTTCAATGACTACCGGCCAGTTGCTCTCATGTAATGAAGTCCCTGGAGAGGCTGGTCCTCAGCTCCATCAGGTCCATGGTGACTCCATACATCGATCCTCTTCAGTTTACATGTCAGCCTAACATCGGTGTGGATGATGCCCTCATCTACATGCTGCAGAGAGCCCATGCACATCTGACGCAATTGTAAGGATCATGTTTTTGACTTTTCGAGTGCCTTCAATACGATACAGCCAAGGCTTCTTGGTGAAAAGACGAGGAAGATGCAGGTGAGGTCAGAAATCATCTCCTGGGTTATAGATTATATTTCCTGCCGACCACAGTATATGCATCATCAAAACTGTGTCTCTGGAAGAGTCCTGTGTAGTACAGGGGCCCCACAAGGCACCGGGTTGTCTCCGTTCCTGTTTGCTCTTTACACGTCCGACTTCCAATACAGCTGTACAAGAAGGGACAAAGCCGGCTTTATTTTTTGAGACACTGAGGTCTTTTAACATCAGTAGGCCTCTCCTGTGCACCTTTTATCAGACAGTTGTTGCTAGTGCTTTGTTCTTTGGTGTGCTGGGGAGAGGGAGCTCGCACAGCAGACAAAAACAGAAACAACAAGCTGATTAGGAAGGCCACCTCCATCACTGGGACTGAAATGGAAACCCTTCAGAAGGTCACAGAGGCAAGAGTGCTCTCAAAACTCAAGTCCATTCTTGGAAATCCTGCACACCCACTACTCGATGTGATTCCACAGAGCACGTTCAGTCACAGGCTGATCACCCTGAGGTGCAGAACTGAACGCTACAGGAAGTCATTTTTCTTAACTGCCATCAGACTGTTTAATGGAGAATAACGCACGATGAATACATGTACCCATATTTACTCATATTTATTTATATTTATTAATGTATGAATACACTTACTCAGATTTCTGCACACTGGATACTTTTGTACACTAGAGGTTAATTACATTTGTAGGATATATTTTATTTATAACTCAGAAGTTTTAGTCTAGTTTTTTTTAAATAACTGATCTTGTGATTTCAGTTGCTGCTGTGACAATGTAATTTCCTGCAAAGGGTTAATAAAGTACCTACCTATTTATTAAAACTGCACTCAAACTGAAATTAACTCTTCTCATTAAAACTTTTTAGATCTACAAATAAAATCCTCCTTGATGTCTCAGCTCGTTATTCTTCTAGTTTTATTGTCACTCTAAAGACGAGAGTTATTTATTTTGATCCACTTCTGTAGAATAAATGTTAATCTTTTCCTCATCCAGCAGATGGTGCTAACACTCCATATTTAATAAACTTTATTTATTTATCACTGTTAAAAATATAAACACCAGAAAAAATGGAAGAATATGACACATAATTCAAAAGATAATTTTATTATTCATTAAAAATAACATTTACCAATATTCCCATTTGTCTTTAATATTATATAAACTTATTTTATCCTCATTTAAAGTTAAACTTTATTTTTATTATAAAACAGAATTTAAACATATATAAAGACAAAGTGAAGAAACATGATGATTTCATTACAGTTTTTTGTGATTACTATGGCACTTTTCAATACTTTTTGCTAAACTCTTTACACAGTTAGCACAACATCCGTCCCTGAAGGCTTTGCAATAAACACATTTCTTGTTGCTTTGACACAAAATGCATACATTTAACACATATTTAAATTGCTTGAATTTCTTTTACACACAAGCTCAACCAAGACCAAAACAATGGATTTTTACAGCCAAATTTACCAATGATTTCACACTATATGTCATAACAGATAACATCATGTTCTAAACCTAACCTATAGGCTAAAGTCTAAGTGAACAGCTGTTCATGTTGTAGATTGAAACACATATATATCCTCTGTATTTTTTTCCATTGCTACTGAGAAACAGCTGATTGAAGTTATGCAAAAAGATCAATCCCAGCTGATTCCCATAGGAACACACTCAGGGGTTGAAGTTCTTTCATTCGCATGCCCATATGTTATACAGTAAAAAAGGACATCTTTGGACTGACCTTGTGTGGAAAAGAAACAATATAGAGCAACACAAAGAAAGTAAATACAATGCCTGCACGAGAGAGAGGAAGACGAGTACCAGGACAAGGGAGAGCTAGACGAGTACCAGGACAAGAGAGAGGAAGACGAGTACCAGGACAAGGGAGAGGAAGATTCAAGATTTGTCACATGCTCAACAGATGTGCAGTGAAATGTAAAGACTGTTCCGCAAGGCCATAAAAGAAACACTCAAAAATTACTACAGTAATACACATACAGGAAATGTAAAAATATACTGTAAGATAAGCTCAAAAAAGAAAAGTATAAATATTCAAAATGTGGAAAATGCAAACATTGTAATGAGTAAAGTATCAGCGTATAAAGTGTCCAGGGTGTCAAAGTGCAGACGAGTACCAGGACATGGGAGAGGAATGGATGAGGACATGGTAGAGGGAGACGATTTAGAAAGCCTGGTGGCGCTCAAAGAAGGACCAGAGATAGGGTAACTGATTAAATAAGAGCTACTATCATAGACCATGTCATAAACCAGGTTATCATACAGAATGACTGGTGAACGAGTACAGCCAAATCTCAGCCGGGACACAGTGGCAGCCATTGTCTGGATTTTTCAAGAAACCAACTGGTAGGATATTATATAATGTCTTATCCTACTGCAAGTGTAAATCATTTTTACCTTGTATAACAGTTACTGTAAGCCTCCGGTTTCTAATATGTAACTGTATTTTGTCTCTCTAAGGATTCAACATCTACTTCCCTCAGAGGGCAGAGGAAAGCACCTACTGTTCTGTAAATGAAGAACAGGAACTTGCCAATTTCAACATAGTGATTGCTGACAATGAAATACAACCTTTACTGCAGCAATTCTGTCTCTTTCTTCTTCTTTTCATAAACCATGCATTCTATAAAGCTACTCTGATATATTTATTTACCATTTTGTACCTTTTGCACAATTTAGAATTTATTACTGTAAATATTCTTAATCTTATTTTTACCTCATTTTATTTGATCTATTTTACCTTATTTTGGTTGTATTGCACTGCGGGACGGAGACAAATGAAATTTCGATTCCACTGTATGTCTGGCATATTTTGAAATTGACAGTAAAGTTGACTTTGACTTTGAAAAACAAAAATATGGGTAATTCCTTTTTTGTTTTGAATTCCTGCAGCAAAAGAAACAAAATACATGCATTTACTTAACCCAACAAAACAGAAATGTAGAGAGGCTTCAAAGAAAATGCAGCGCTAAACACAATCTATGATCAGTACATTATACTGTCTATTGTATAAGGGCAGACCTGACACATGATAATGCAGTTTCTGTTATTCCATCTGATGTTAGTGTTTTTTATGACATTGTGCTATGATTGACTAAATGTTCCTGTTGAAAGTCAACATGTGTTAGTGTTTTGGAAGATTTTTTGATTTTAAGACATGCTTACAGTGTTTTAGTGGGTATAGTGTAATGTGTTTGTGTATTATTGTATTTTGAAAATGAGTGTTAGAGTTTAGTTTACAATGGGTGGTTTTGAGCATGAAATTAACTGTTTTGCCAATTTTGTGTTTAGAAAAATTGTTTTTGAAAAAATCTTCATAGCAATCGAAAAAAAATGTAATTATAATATATTAAATTATCATTATATCATTAAAGTTAAAGTTTTTATTTAAGTGGAAGAAAAAAGATAATTTAATGTGTATTTTCTGTAAATAGACAAAATAATTTAGATTGAATAATTTTAAATGTTTTTTATTTCAGTCTTTATTATTTAATATATATATTTTATAAATAATGTTTAACTAAATGGGGGCTTTAGAGAGCTTCTTACTCCGGCACGGCAAGGGGCGAAAGTCTTTCAACACGAGCTGACTACTTTTAAAGTAAACGAAGAAGAAGAAAGAGGTGACTTTTATTGTGAAGCGGTATTTCCGGGGTACAGTTTCTCAGCATCGACCAACCTCAGCATAACATCTGACACAAATCTAACAGCTGATCAGATCAGATTTATTTTACCGACAGAAACCGTTAATAATTCAAACTACAGACGGAAGTAAAGTAAACGTTAATGACCGGAAACAGAGACCTACAGGAGACAGGACGCAGCGCGACAACACGTTAGTGTGTAAGTTTATGACTCTTTATTTTACTCTTATTTCTTACTTTAATAATCACCTGTTTGCACCTCTCCGCTCTTAGCTGGCAGGCTAACAGCTGTAGCATAGTTAGCTCATTCATACATTCTGTTCTGTTTATATATATAGCTCGAGGTCACTTGCTGTGACGTCATAATCAACATAATAAAATACTGTAAATAATATGTTTTTATTATAAATAATAACAAGCATAATAAAATACTGTAAATAATATGTTTTTATTATAAATAATAACAATCATAATAAAATACTGTAAATAATATGTTTTTATTATAAATAATAACAAGCATAATAAAATACTGTAAATAATAATATGTTTTATTATAAATGATAAAATAATAATAAAATACTGTAAATAATAATATGTTTTATTATAAATAATAACAATCATAATAAAATACTGTAAATAATAATATGTTTTTGTTATAAATAATACAAATAATAATAAAATACTGTAAATAATAATATGTTTTATTATAAATTATAAAAATAATAATAAAATACTGTAAATAATATTAATGTTTTTATTATAAATAATAACAATCATAAAATCAGGCTGTAACTGTGAATCATATTTTTTTATATTCTGTCTATTTGAAAACATTCAAAGTTTAATTATGATGTCAAAAGGGTGTCTGTCGGACTTTCTGTACCTTTAAATTGAGGGGAAACTCTTGAGGCTGGAAATGAAGTGTCACAAACTGCAGTTCCTTCAGTGTCCACTTGAGGCTGGCTTCAGCAGTGAGTCCATGTTAAAGCTTCACTGTATGAAACACGTTTCTGTTTTTTGACGTGATGTCTCCGGGGGTAGAGCAGTTACCACCACTACGACCCTCATCTCTTCACATTGTTCACCTTGCACCTTTTCAAGGCGCGATGTTTAGGGAGTAAAGAAAAACGAGCTGGTTAGAGTCAAATCTAATGAGGATGCACGAGGTGAACATGCACACATCCAAACATCTCTCCTCAGAGCGCACTCTCTCCACAAGCCGCCTTTAAGGGCCTTTAAGTTTGTATGCTAACTGTTTTCCACAGAGCGCCCCCTGACATCAAGAGACAGAACTGCAGGATGAGCTCACTGCAAAGGTAAGTTACCTGTTCCTGATGATCCTGAGACTCAGAGATCAGCTGACTAACAGATCTGTATGAACCTCACCTGAGCATGTTAACACTACACACATCTGGGACTCTAGATTATAGACGAGGTGACATCAAAGCTGTGACTCTAGTTTATAGACAAGGTGATATAGAAGCTGTGACTTTAGATTATAGACAAGGTGACATAGAAGCTGTGACTCTAGTTTATAGACAAGGTGACAGAAGCTGTGACTCTAGATTATAGACATGGTGACAGAAGCTGTAACTCTAGTTTATAGACGAGGTGACATAGAAGCTGTAACTCTAGTTTATAGACAAGGTGACATAGAAGCTGTAACTCTAGTTTATAGACAAGGTGACATAGAAGCTGTTACTCTAGTTTATAGACAAGGTGACATAGAAGCTGTAACTCTAGTTTATAGACAAGGTGACATAGAAGCTGTAACTCTAGATTATAGACGAGGTGACATAGAAGCTGTGACTCTAGATTATAGACAATGTGACAGAAGCTGTGACTCTAGTTTATAGACAAGGTGACAGAAGCTGTGACTCTAGTTTATAGACGAGGTTACTTAAAAGGTGTGACTAGTTTATAGACAAAGCTGTGACTCTAGTTTATAGATGAAGCTGTGACTCTAGTTTATAGATGAAGCTGTGACTCTAGTTTATAGATGAAGCTGTGACTCTAGTTTGTAGATGAAGCTGTGACTCTAGGTTAAAGATGGGCAAACAGGAAGAAACACGTCTTAGACAAGCTGCTGCTGCTGGGTTTAATCTTTTATGCTGCATAAATGTCAGTGCCTTGGAGGTATGTCACTTTACCTGCTGCAACCTGCACACAGCCTTAAAGCAGCCGTTATCTCTGCCAGGTGAGTTCTCTGTCTCTGTGATTGTAGTGACCTTTACAGCTTGTCTCTGCAGATCTGCTTCATATAAAAACTGTGAAAAACAGGTCACACCTGTGTCTTTGTTGTGTTTTGTAGGCGTCAGCTGAGTCAGCTGCTGGCAGTATGGAGGCTGAAGAGCAGGGTGGAGGTTTCACTGTGGCCGGCTGCTACCCATCACTGCAGGACCCTCTGCAGCACCACCACACAACCAGGTAAGGGTTAGGAGGTGTGTGACTGTAACGTCTGCAGCAGGTAAACAGACTGTAACGTCTGCAGCAGGTAAACAGACTAACGTCTGCAGCAGGTAAACAGACTGTAACGTCTGCAGCAGGTAAACAGACTGTAACGTCTGCAGCAGGTAAACAGACTGTAACGTCTGCAGCAGGTAAACAGACTAACGTCTGCAGCAGGTAAACAGACTGTAACGTCTGAAGCAGGTAAACAGACTAAAGTCTGCAGCAGGTAAACAGACTGTAACATCTGCAGCAGGTAAACAGACTGTAACGTCTGCAGCAGGTAAACAGACTGTAACGTCTGAAGCAGGTAAACAGACTGTAACGTCTGCAGCAGGTAAACAGACTAACGTCTGCAGCAGGTAAACAGACTGTAACGTCTGCAGTAGGTAAACAGGCTGTAACGTCTGCAGTAGGTAAACAGCTTGTAACGTCTGCAGCATGTAAACAGACTGTAACGTCTGCAGCAGGTAAACAGACTGTAATGTCTGCAGCAGGTAAACAGGCTGTAACGTCTGCAGCAGGTAAACAGACTAACGTCTGCAGCAGGTAACAGACTGTAACGTCTGCAGCAGGTAACAGACTGTAACGTCTGCAGCAGGAAAACAGGCTGTAACGTCTGCAGCAGGTAAACAGACTAACGTCTGCAGCAGGTAACAGACTGTAACGTCTGCAGCAGGTAAACAGGCTGTAACATCTGCAGCAGGTAAACAGACTGTAACGTCTGCAGCAGGTAAACAGGCTGTAACGTCTGCAGCAGGTAAACAGGCTGTAACATGTGTTTAACATAACAGCACGTAGAATAGACGGAGGCAGCAGGTTCTGTGTTCTGTGTCTTTAAATGTCTCTTTTCATCAGGGTCGGCGTCTGTGATGTTACCTTTGTTTCTGCCTCTTTTATTCTAAGAAAAGTATATAAGTAAATAAGTATTGGTACATTTAGTGAAACATTAACAAGTCAGCAGGTGTGAATCCACTTAAAGATCCCCACCCCTGTTTTTGTACCCCAGGAGACCCCATAGAGGTCCACAGGAGGAAACTGTTCCTGTGGTTCAGTCACCTACCCCAGGAGGAGAAACAGTTTGGGGGTTACTTTAGTCCAGAGACCATGCACGTGGACCCCCTGATCCTGGAGAGAAAGACCGAGGACAGAGCAGGTCTGCACTGCTCCCCACTCCAAACACAAGGTCCCTCCACACCCTCGATCACCGTGGAGCAGCTGTTTGACCCCGCCGCCTCCTGCTGCGAGGGCCGGGGCCTCAACGTGCTCCTGTACGGGGCTGTGGGGACAGGGAAGAGCACGATGGTCAGGAAACTGGTCCTGGACTGGTGCAGAGGGACCACCCTGACCCAGTTCAAGCTGCTGGTTCCTTTCTCCTGTGAGGACCTGGGACAGCTGGCAAAGTGAGAGAGGAGGTTATACGGTTTAAATAATGCAAATTACATAGAGTTAGATATTATAACTGAAAGATATTCAATATAATATAAGATAAATAATCATATTATATATCAGTAATATAAGAAGATCACTTACTGCATCGTAGGGTTCATCTGTAGCCCCTCCCCCCCACAGGGCCAGCTCCTTACGGGACCTGGTGAGCAGGAAGTACCTCCACCTAAGGAAGCACCCCCTGCTGAGCGGCGAGGGGGAACAGGCCAAGGACGTGCTCTTCCTCTTCAACGGGATGGAGAAAATGAAGCTGGACTTCAGGATCGGAGCCTCAGAGCTCTGCAGTGATCCCAACGAACCGCTGCCTCCAGGTGTGCTTGTGGTCAACCTGCTCAGGAAGTACCTGCTGCCTGAGGTGAGTCCCGAACCCAGAGTCATTCTGAGAGCTGATTGGATGGCCACATATGATCAGGTGTCTGTCATTGTGTAAAAAGCAGCCATGAGCGCCTCTAGTGGAGGTTTGCCCAAAGTGACTTTTTGTTTTTAATGTTGCAGCTCATCATACAAACAATTAATTCTCCTCAACTGGAGCGGTCACACAATATTTAATTTAACATCCAGAAAACATCCTTTAGCAGGGAGATACTGCTGCGTGTGTGTGTGTGTGTGTGTGTGTGTGTGTGTGTGTGTGTGTGTGTGTGTGTGTGTGTGTGTGTGTGTGTGTGTGTGTGTGTGTGTGTGTGTGGTGGCATGTTAAAACATATTTGGCAGCAGGATATGCCCTGTCTCCTTCTCCCAGGAGTATTTGTTTTTTGGAGAGCTCACTGAGCTCTTTTAAATCTGTGATGACAGAGTTCAACTTGTTAAAATAAAAGTTCCTTGTTTCATTAAACGTTTTACAATGTAGGAGAAAGTGCATCTCTGTCTCCACCTCACCTGTCCAACAGTGACCACATATTCTGTTTTCTTTTGGTTGCCATGGTTTTTGTGTCTTCCTGTCTGCTCATTCATCATCTTTGTTTAGGGCCAGATAACATTCCAATCTACTTTGGCTTTTAGTTTCTTCTTTCCAATGTTCCAGATTCTTTACATGTTGTTATGTGTTTGACTCTGATTGGTGTTTGAAGAGCAGTGTTGGTGTGAGGCTTCTCAGACTGGGTATGACAGGGGGCCGTTAGCCTCAGACTGGGTCTGACGGGGGTCCATTAGTCTCAGACTGGGTCTGACGGGGGACAGTTAGCCTCAGACTGGGTCTGACGGGGGACAGTTAGCCTCAGACTGGGTATGACGGGGGTCCATTAGTCTCAGACTGGGTATGACGGGGAACAGTTAGCCTCAGACTGGGTATGACGGGGGTCCATTAGTCTCAGACTGGGTCTGACGGGGGACAGTTAGTCTCAGACTGGGTCTGACGGGGGGCCGTTAGCCTCAGACTGGGTCTGACGGGGGACAATTAGCCTCAGACTGGGTCTGACGGGGGTCCATTAGTCTCAGACTGGGTCTGACGGGGGTCCATTAGCCTCAGACTGGGTCTGACGGGGGACAGTTAGCCTCAGTACTAACTGACATAGGGGACTCTTTTCTGGGCTCAGCTCTTGAGTCTGAAGGGCTTTGGAGTGGAGGGTGTCTGTGGGGCTGGATGTCAGGTGGTTCTAAAAGTTGAGTGTTCTCTTGTGAATGTTAATGATCAGAGGGTATCTGCCTAATTCTGCTCTGCATGCATGTGTTGGTGTGTTTCTGTGTACATGTAAAATGTGTCTGCAGAATTCAGCATGTAAAGATTCTGTCCCAACGTGTAAAGGTCTGATGACTGAGTGGACCCCATACTTAACTTATATTGGTCATCCTGTCTGTCACAGGCGAGCGTCGTGGTGACCACCAGGCTGTCCGCTCTGGACCGGATCCCTCAGAAATACGTGAGTCGTTATGCTCAGATCTGCGGCTTTAATGACCCGGACCGTCAGCGTGCGTACTTCACCAGCCGCCTCCTGCAGCAGACGGGTGAGACGGCACGAAACCACGAGGCTCAGGCGCTCATCGAGCTGCTGTACCTAAACCTGCAGAGAGAGAGCCAGCTGGGCGCCGCCTGCTTCCTGCCCTCCTACTGCTGGCTCACCTGTGCCACCTTACACTTCCTGCACTTCACCGACACTCAGGCGCCCATCCGCACGCTCACTGGCATCTACACCAGCTTCCTCAGACTCAACTTTGGGGGGGAGGTGCTTGGATCAAAGACAGGGACCAATGTTCAACTCCAGGAGAACCACAGTTCTCTGATGCTGTTCGTCGTCCGAACGCTTGGGAAACTGGCGTTTGACTGCGTGACGTACAAACGCACGTCGTTCTCAGAGAAGGAGCTGGAGCAGTGGATCGGAGGGGAAACCAAGACGGACGAGGAGCTGCGTCAGCTCACCATGTTCCGTACAGACGTGCTGGACTTCTTCCTGGCACCCTGCTTGGACAGCAGGAAACATTTACCCAAGGGTGACGGTGAGAACGACGAGCAGCGCTACGTCTTCGCTGTCCCAGCCATGCAGGAGTACCTCGCTGCGCTCTACGTGGTTCTGGGAGAGAACAAATCTGCTCTGGAGAAGCTGACCCGGCAGGTGTCTGTGGCCATCGGTCAGGCGAGCGAAGAGGTCAGCGCCGTTGTCAACATCTTCTCCAAGTTCATCCCTCTGAGGATCTTCGCCGTTTTCAACCTCCTGAAGCTGTTCCCGAAGCTCTACAACAAAATCAGCGGCTACAACAAAGGAAGCATAGCCAGGACGATGGCGTCCGAGATGTTCCGCACTGAGGACAGTCAGAACGAGGACGTCTTGGACCAGGTGGAGCAAAGCCTGCTGGGAGTCCATGGGCCGCAGCTGCAGCAGTACAGTGAGGGTCAGCCCTTTGAGCTCTACCCCATCTTTATGGGAGGACTGTTGCATTATGAGAACCGTGTCCTCCTTCAGCAGCTGGGCTGCAGCATTCAGAGCACCACTGTGGTCCAGATCACCCGAGTGCTCAGGAAGTACCTGGTCAGAGGTAAATGCTGTTATTCTGAGTCCTGTTCGTGCCGCGTGCTTTGATTTTAAAAGGCGTGAACACAGTTTAAAAGACATATCAAATTTAAAGATGGTTAACGCCACAACTATCTCACAACATAAAACACTAACAGTGCATTAACCAAACAGGCGTGATACCCTGAGTGAGACGCTACTGTGACATCAGAACGAACAGACAAACCAAAAAAGACAGAAACAGAGGCTGCACAAAGATTGTCTATGAAGTTGATTCAACATCTTTGTTTTGAATGTGCTGAGCCTTGAATGTAGAAAACAAAAACAAAGATATTTAATCTAATTTTGTTCTAGAGATGAATGGAGAAAACAAAAACAAAGATATTTAATCTAATTTTGTTCTAGAGATGAGTAAACCTCAGCCCCCGGAGGAGCTCATGGACCTGCTGGTTCTCCTGTACGAGTTTCAGAACCCCAGACTGACCGCTGAGGTTCTGGCCTCTATCAGGACCATCCGCCTCACCAACATCCGAATGACGTCTCTCAAGTGTTTCATCCTGAGCTCCGTGCTCTCATGCACACCTGCCAGGTACACTGTGGGCTCACACCTGTACAGCTGGGTGGTAATTAGTGGTTCTGAAGTGTCTGTGTCATCTGCTGATTGGTTAAAATTAGTCATCAGCTGATTGGTTCATAACAATGGTTTATTACATTTTTATTAACCAATCAGCTGTATGGGTGTGGCCCTGTTCGTTCCTTTAAAGGTGCTTTATATAAATAAAGTAATTATTATAACTCATGCGACACATCCTTAGGTGTGTTTTCTGTCTCTCTGTAGTTATCACCTGGACCAGATGGACCTGTCCTCGTGTCTCCTCACTCACGACCATCTGCAGACGCTGCGACCCGCCTTTAGACACGTGACCGACCTCAAGTGAGACTCTGACCCTGTGTGTGTGTGTGTGGGGGTCTATGTCTATGTGTGAATGTGTGTGTGTTTGTGAGTCTGTGTTATTGTGTGTGTGTGTTTGTTTGTGTGCGTGTGTGTTTATGTGTGTGTGATGAAATATTTGTAACTTCAGTCTCAGATTGTTAATCTTCTGCAGTATGAGCCTTGAGGTTCGATGACCCCCTGCTGATGCAGCGTGTGTGTGTATGTGTTTGGATGTGTGTGTGTGTTTGTGTTTGGATGTGTGTGTGTGTTTATGTGTGTGTGTGTTTGCGTGTGCGTGTGCGTGTGTGTGTGTGTGTGTGTGTGTGTGTGTGTGTGTGTGTGTGTTTGCATGTGTGTGTGTTTGCATGTGTGTGTGTGTGTGTGTGTGTGTGTGTGTGTTTGCATGTGTGTGTGTGTTTGCATGTGTATGTGTGTTTGCATGTGTGTGTGTGTGTGTGTGTGTTTGCATGTGTGTGTGTGTGTGTGTGTGTGTGTGTGTGTTTGCGTGTGTGTGTCTGGTCCTCAGCCTGCAGTTTAACAGCCTTGGTCCTGAGTCCTGCATCCTGCTGAGAGATCTGCTGCTCGACCCAAAGACCTCCATCAGATTTCTACAGTAAGACTTTTTCAACCAATCCTCTCTGTTAGCGTACCAGAGGACTCGTTTCCTTTCTCCGCTTCCTGAAACCCGCCCCTCCACCTGTCAGTCTCCTGTCTCCAGACTGTCCTTACCTTCTCAAACAGGTTCAGGTCAGGTTTTTTCTGATAAATCTACTAAGAGATAAAGTGACGTATTTGACCCGTGTCTTTAAGGTCACTCAGCGTTTGGGTCATGTGATCGTGAATCAGGTGTTCACACTCACAGGGACTCTAAAGGTTTTTTAGGAATCTGAAGGTCTCTGTTACTTTGTGTTGGAAGACTAGACGATGCACGATGATGAACTGATGGAGGTCGTATTTTTTCTGTTTGTCGTCATGGAAACAGGAAGTGCATGATGACAGCTGTCGAGCTGACCGTAATAACTTGACCTTTAACTGACCTTTAACCTTTAACATTTCATTAAATCACTGCAACGTCCCCAAAAAAGAGTTTAAAGTGAATCAGTCAACTCTGAGCTGTCAAACGATTCACTCGTTAAAGCTGACTGATGATAATATCAGATATCTCTGTCTCTAAATGTTATTATTATACTCTACATGATGTTATTATACTCTAAATGTTATTATTATACTCTACATGATGTTATTATACTCTACATGTTATTAGACTCTACATGATATTATATAGTATGTCTCTGCATGATACATGATGTTATTCCTCTAATCTGCATGCTGCAGCATGTTTCTTGTTGCAGGAGAACTTTTAGGAGCTATGAACAGAAATCCTTGATTCTTTATTATGACTTTGAACGTTGAAGGTGTCATCCCATGAGGCCTGTTTTAATTTAAATATCAAACATGACGAGTAAACCAAAACTAAACATAAGCCATGAATCAGTGAACTGTCACCTGGCAGAGGGTTTTTATTGTGAAGCAGCTGCAGGAAGTACATAAATCACAGAAACTAATTTCATAGAGACTCATGAAAAAACCTCAGACAGAACTTCACTTTCGGTTCAGACAGACTGAAGGTTTTTCTAGATCCAGCGGCCTCTTTGTGCTGTCGTCTGTTTGGTGTCTCATTACCCCCGTGTGATATTTCTGCAGACTGTGTGACAATCCTCTGCTGGAGTCGGGGGCCCGCACCCTGCTGGAGGCCCTGCCAGAGAACCAGAGCCTGACCCACCTGTCACTGATGCACACGGGACTGGGGGACGCGGGGGCCCTGGAGCTGGCTGACCGGCTGCAGAAACATGCAGGGCTGCAGGAGCTGAACGTGGCATACAACAATATCGGGGACAACGCCGCCCTCGCTCTGGTGGACGCCTGCAGGGAACATCCCAGCATCCACACCTTGCAGTGAGCAGACCTGCGAGAATCGCATTTTCTAACCGGATAATTCTGAAATGTATTTTTATGAGCTCAGAGAGACTGACTGATCTGGTGTCTGTGTGCAGTTTGTACCTGAACCCTCTCAGCAATGTGGGGAAGCAGTCCCTTTATGTACGAGGCGTTCCAGAGAGTCAGGGGGGCAGCGGGCGGCGGGTCCGAGTCCTGGCCTCAGTCACCGAAGGTTCTGACCTGTCAGAGGACTGGCACCCGATCCTCAGCGTGATCCGAGAGAACGCGTCCTCCTGGGACCGAGAGCGGGTCGAACAGCAGCTCAAGGTAAAATCAGGGAGAGGGGGGTGAAGGGGATTTATGAAGGAGAGAGGATTGAAGTACGTCTACAAGCTGGTGAGGGTCACTGTCTCTGAAGGACTTGTCAACATGTTCAAGGTTTTTAGCTGCAAACAAACAGGTTTGTGCTGCAAGACAAACAGAATGAGTCAGGGATGTAAAGATGAATCGTATATATACATGATGATGATAAATCAATTCAAAGGAGTCAAGGTTCACATCGGTACTCTGAAAAATGAAACAATAATATGGTTAGCGTCAGCAGATGCAGAGCAAGATTTAGAAATTGAGGACGCACCACCATCTTTTAAATTGGAGGTGTGGAAGCATTTTGGCTTCCCCGAGACAGAAAAGAAAAGGTGAGAAGATAACAGACGAGACAAAAACTGTGAGCAAAAGAAGACAGGGAAGTACACAAAGAGCACAACCAACATGATGCAGCATTTAATCATCAATCACCTCCCCTTGTTGAGAGAAAAAAAACGATCAAACCACTCTGACGATCAGGTTAGAGCCCCTAAAGGAATCTGTTTCAGTCATCCTCTGTCTACTGTCTCATTTTGTAAAATAAGAGAGAATGGTATCGTGAATCGTGTCTTGAGTTGTGTGAATGGTTACATCCCTAGTATGGCTGCATTTTGCCCCTAAAAGTCTCAGGCTCCACCTCCTCTGTGCAGGTGTTCCTCAGGGACCTGGAGTGGGGCCGGCAGCAGCAGCAGAGTCTCTGGAAGAGGCTTCACTTCCGTCGGGTGGAGAAAGGAGTCCGACAGACGTTACGGATGCTGGAGAAGGACAAACTACCTCCAGCCAGAAAGTAACCAGGAGAAAATTAATCAGCAGAGAGACTTTCAGACCTCCACAGTCTCTAAACTGGTCCAGGTCCATGGCCACGTCAGTTTCAGACTTCAGACCCAGAACATTAGCTGACCTCTGATCAGCTGATTATCAGCTGAGTGTAATAAAAGTGAGACTGTGTGATAATAAAAACGTTTCTCATTTAAAGCATCATCAATAAAAGTCTCTGAGATAAATCACAGCTCCTGACTCTTTTCTTCTTCTCCAGCTCATAGGGAAAGATTTTATTTTTTATTTGAATGAAAGACCAACGTTAGAGCTTTTTATGACCGACATGTCACTTAGAGGAGGACCCTAATCAGAGTAGGACCCTAATCAGAGTAGGATCCTAATCAGAGGAGGACCCCAACTCAGAGGAGGACCCTAATCAGAGTAGGACCCCAACTGAGAGGAGAAGCCTAACTCAGAGGAGGACCCAAACTCAAAGGAGGACCCTAACTCAGAGGAGGACCCTAACTCAAAGGAGGACCCTAACTCAGAGGAGGACCCTAACTCAGAGGAGGACCCTAATCAGAGGAGGACCCTAACGGAGAGGAGTACTGTTAGTACGAATTTTCATGAAATTCATTAATCTTGTAACTTCGTGAAATGTATTAATCAAGTCTGCCTACCACCTGTTAACACTCCTACCTTTAGGTGTCTGAAGCTGTAACCTTATATGAGCGAAGCACCTAAGTAGTAGCAGATCTATGTTTGGATAGGAGCCAAGCATATGTTGTCAGCAACTGTTTGCTAGACAGAGAGTCTACAGTTGTTACGTATACAAATCAGTGTCATGTCATCTTTATTGTTTTATGGTGATGTACCCAAATGGAAAGGAATTTGGGGGTTGCACCTTTTTGACAGAATATAAGCAGCACTGTGAACACTGTTACTTTGTCAGCACTTTGTCAGTCAAGTGATTTGGAAGCATGCTTGTTTGATGAAGTTGTCTGACCTCGGCCGATTAAAGGGTGTTATAATCTCCAGTCTGTTTCACGATTTCTTCATTGGATTTATACAAACAGAAACAACCCTCACCTAACAAGCTCCCAGTTACTGCTCGCATCAAATTTAAAACTCTGCTGCTCGCTTACAAAACAGCAACAAAAACGGCTCCTCCTTACTTTAACTCTTTCATCCAGGTCTACTCTCCCTCCCGCCCACTACGCTCTGCCAATGAAAGGCGTCTGATCCAATGAAAGTACCCTAATCAGAGGAGGACCCTAACGGAGAGGAGTACCCTAATCAGAGGAGGACCCCAACTCAGAGGAGGACCCTAATCAGAGTAGGACCCCAACTGAGAGGAGAAGCCTAACTCAGAGGAGGACCCTAAAGGCCTTTTCACATTGAGTCCGGTTTTTCCGGATGCGTTTCCAAAGAAACGTTACGCACAGACAGCTTGCACACTGAGTCGCTGCGTTTATTTTTCTACTACTTCCGAAAATTTGCAGTATGAGACACAATGCCTCGTACGCAAGGCTTTGATATTTCCTCCCACATATCCCAGACTGTTGGATATTTCCTCCCTCATATCCCAGACTGTTGGATATTTCCTCCTGATATTCAGATTTATTAAGGGAGTCGGTTTGGGACACACTTTTGATAATCTTGAATATTCCATTTATTGCCTCTTTCCTAGCAATCTTAAATTACCCAGCAATCGGTATCCTTCTTTTGTGTTTATACTCGTTCTCATTACGCACAGAGATCAAGTGTTGAATATGATGATCCAGTTCTTTCACTCCTTGAAAAAAAAACAACGGGCTCCGTTCACATGACAACAAGACAAGAGCGAGGAAAGTTTCACGTGTCGATAAAGGAGCTGCAGAATTATCCCGCTCACTTCCAGATGTGTTTCAGGATGTCAGTGATCCAGTTTGATACGCTGCTCTCTCCCAACTGAAACCGCACAATAAGAAGAACACCAACTTCAGAGAAGCATACGATCCTGAACAACAGCTGTATGTTTGAGGTCAGGAAACAGACACACACAGACAGTGTGAATCAGAAGTCTTAAAGGAGTTTGAAGAAGTCAGATTAAAATGAACTCAAGAAAAAACTTGTCTGTAACAGATTCTGTTCAGGAGCATTTAAAAAGAGGGGACTGACCTCCTTGGACAGGCCGGTCCAGTTTGACCTCCTCTGTGGAGGATCTGGATGTTCCAGTTGGCTCATGTAAAGGTCAGATATGAAATAAAGTTATGAAGCTGGAATCAGTCTTCAGATCAATCCTGAAACACACGGGGAGCCGCAGAGACGCTAAAACAGGAGTGATGTGGTCATGCTTTCCTGTTCTGCAGCTGAGTTCTGACCTGAGTCGATCTGTAGACTTCTGCTCGAGGCAGAAAAGAAGTCGAGACGTGATGAGATGGAGGCGTTGAAGCGTGGAAGTTTTTAAATATTTCTGAGATGAAAAAAAAATGTCGTGTGAAGTTCAAAATCCAACCACTCAGATTTTCTACAAGTCTGATGTAGTTCAAAGAGGAACCAGCAGATGGCAGTATGACTCTGACAGTTTTTTTACGATTGCTATGACACTTCATTCAATACTTTGAACAATTTTCCTAAACTCTTTACACAGTTAGCACAACATCCGTCCCTGAAGGCTTTGCAATAAACACATTTCTTGTTGCTTTGACACAAAATACAAACATTTAACACAAATTTAAAATGCTTTAACTTCTTTTACACACAAGTTCAACCAAGACCAAAACAATGGATTGTCAGAACAGATAACATCATGTTCAAAACCTAACCTATAGGCTAAAGTCTAAGTGAACAGCTGTTGAATGTTGTAGATTCATGTCGATTTGCCCTGTACAACATCAGGAAGATCAGACCTTACCTGTCAGAACACGCTACACAGCTCCTGGTACAGGCTCTTGTGATATCACGCATCAATTATTGCAACTCTCTACTTGCAGGTCTTCCTACATGCACTATCAAACCTCTGCAAATGATACAAAATGCAACAGCACGACTGGTCTTCAACCTTCCTGAAAGAGCACATGTCACTCCACTGTTCATCTCCTTACACTGGCTCCCAGTTACTGCTCGCATCAAATTTAAAACTCTGCTGCTCGCTTACAAAACAGCAACAAAAACGGCTCCTCCTTACTTTAACTCTTTCATCCAGGTCTACTCTCCCTCCCGCCCACTACGCTCTGCCAATGAAAGGCGTCTGATCCAACCTTCACAACAGGGTCCTAAGACGCTGACTAGACTCTTCTCCTCTGTCCCCCCCCGGTGATGGAATGAACTTCCAAACTCCATTCGATCTGCAGAGTCCCTCTGCACCTTTAAGAAAACGCTAAAGACCCAGCTCTTTCATGAATACCTACTAACTTAATGATGATGGTCTCCATATTATTGATGATGATGATGGTTGTCACGATTGTTTTTGTTTGATAACGATGACTTATAAGATGGTTTCTATACTGATTAGAGCTCTCAAGAACTGCCGTCAATGTTGTGCTTTGCCTCTGTGCAATGCCTGTCAGCACCTGTGTGTCCAATCGGACTCAAAGCTGATTGTTTGCTCTTACTGACATTGTTCCCTTTTTTCTAGATCCTTGCTTGGGTTGTACTTACTCTCTGATGTATGTCGCTTTGGATAAAAGCGTCTGCTAAGTGAATTGTAGAATTGTAGAATTGTAGAAAGACGAGTACCAGGACAAGGAAGAGCAAGATGAGTACCAGGACAAGGGAGAGGAAGACGAGTACCAGGACAAGGGAGAGGAAGACGAGTACCAGGACGAGGGAGAGGAAGATTTGTCTCATGCTCAACAGATGTGCAGTGAAATGTAAAGACTGTTCCGCAAGGTCATAAAATAAACACTCAAAAATTACTACAGTAATACACATACAGGAAATGTAAAAATATACTGTAAGATAAGATCAAAAATGAAAAGTATAAATATTCAAAATGTGGAAAATGTAAACATTGTAATGAGTAGAGTATCAGCGTATAAAGTGTCCAGGGTGTCAAAGTGCAGAAGAGTACTAGGACATGGGAGAGGAGGGGGACAACAGCGAGGCAGGGGAATAGGGAGGAGGTACAGTACCTAGCAGATCTCTTCTGGCAGAGATGGATTAGAGAATATCTTCCAATCATACAACAGCAAAACAAGTGGCTCCACCCCAAAAGGAGCCTTTGCCTGAACAACCTTCTCGTCATAGTGGACAACACAGCACCCAGGAGCTCTCTGTGTTGTAAAGACATTCCAGGGGTCCAAAGGGTTTGTCCAGAGCGTCTTTGTGAAAACCAAGAGCAGCATCTTTCAGAGACCTATTGACAAGCTCTGCCTGCTCTTGGAGGCAGTTCATTAATTACAAAGGGGGCTTTGTGCTTTTGTTTGAAGCCATAACAGCCTAGACGAGGAGAAGGTAGAGGGAGAGGAGTTAGTTTGTTGTGGATTTTTCTGTTGGTAGTGAAAGATCTCAAGTCAAAGTCTTTTGTCTTTGTGTATTTTATTTCATATAGTAAAGTGTTCTTTTGCAAAAGGGGTAATCAGCTATAAAAGTAACATCAGTCACAAGTGCATTAAAGATTCCCGGGGCAGTCCCGGTTGCATGAGTGTGTAGGTATATTACATATACATGAGTAATACATCGTCATTGGTTTCAGCTTGCCCTAGTGACTACGCCTTCTACTAGTTTGCCTGATGATTTATCAATGCAAGTTTTTTTCTATAAGGTACCTGGTACGGAAGAACACCAACAGAAACTCCTTTTTCCGGAGGGCACTGATTTAGGATCATGCTGTACTCAGATAATGAGGAGAGTTCAAAGGCCATACAGAGAAACAGTTTTTAATTGCTAAATGACGCACAAACATCTAAATCTTTTAAGTTCAAACGAAGACGACAGACAGATAGTATTTTTCCACTACAAGAATGTGAGGTGGCGCTCAAAGAAGGACCAGAGATAGGGTAACTGATTGAAGAGCTACTATCATAGACCATGTCATAAACCGGGTTATCATACAGAGAGGCTGGTGAAGGAGTTCAGCCAAATCTCAGCCGGGACACAGTGGCATCCATTTTCCAGGGTTAATGGATTGGTGGGTCACCTCAGGATTCAGGCTACGTGCTACGTACTATGGGTGAACGTATTGCATAATTTCCTGTTCTGTTCTGTGTTGTTCTGTGTTGTTCTGTGTTCTGTGTTGTTCTGTGTTGTTCTGTGTTGTACTGTGTTGTACTGTGTTGTTCTGTGTTGTTCTGTGTTGTACTGTGTTGTTCTGTGTTGTTCTGTGTTGTTCTGTGTTGTTCTGTGTTGTACTGTGTTGTTCTGTGTTGTTCTGTGTTCTGTGTTGTTCTGTGTTGTACTGTGTTGTTCTGTGTTGTTCTGTGTTGTTCTGTGTTGTACTGTGTTGTTCTGTGTTGTTCTGTGATGTTCTGTGTTCTGTGTTCTGTGTTGTTCTGTGTTCTGTGTTGTTCTGTGTTGTTCTGTGTTGTACTGTGTTGTTCTGTGTTCTGTGTTGTTCTGTGTTGTTCTGTGTTGTACTGTGTTGTACTGTGTTGTTCTGTGTTGTTCTGTGTTGTTCTGTGTTGTTCTGTGTTGTACTGTGTTGTTCTGTGTTGTTCTGTGTTGTTCTGTGTTGTACTGTGTTGTACTGTGTTGTTCTGTGATGTTCTGTGTTCTGTGTTCTGTGTTGTTCTGTGTTCTGTGTTGTTCTGTGTTGTTCTGTGTTGTACTGTGTTGTTCTGTGTTGTTCTGTGTTCTGTGTTCTTCTGTGTTCTTCTGTGTTGTTCTGTGTTCTGTGTTCTTCTGTGTTGTTCTGTGTTGTTCTGTGTTGTTCTGTGTTCTGTGTTGTTCTGTGTTCTGTGTTGTTCTGTGTTCTGTGTTGTTCTGTGTTCTTCTGTGTTCTGTGTTGTTCTGTGTTGTTCTGTGTTGTACTGTGTTGTTCTGTGTTGTTCTGTGTTCTGTGTTGTTCTGTGTTGTACTGTGTTGTTCTGTGTTGTTCTGTGTTGTATTGTGTTGTACTGTGTTGTTCTGTGTTGTTCTGTGTTGTTCTGTGTTGTTCTGTGTTGTACTGTGTTGTTCTGTGTTGTACTGTGTTGTACTGTGTTGTAGTGACTTCAATATCCATGTGGATGTTGATAATGACAGCCTTAGCACAGCTTTCATGTCATTATTAGACTCTAATGGTTTCACCCAGGGTGTAAACAAACCTACTCATCAGTTTAACCACACCCTGGATCTTGTTTTAGCTTATGGCATTGAAATCCAAGACCTTACAGTTTTCCTAGAAAATCCTCTTTTATCAGACCATTTCCTTGTAACTTTTCACTTTGTCTTACCAGAATTATCTCTGCTTAATAGCAATGTGCTCTCTAGAAGTTTATCTGATAGTGCTGTTGCTAAAGGAAGCTATTTCAGCTGCTTTTGATTCAGTATCGTGTTTCAACCCAGTTGGAAACTCTTATGATAGCTTTAGTCCCTCTCAGCTGGATCAGTTTGTTGATAGTGCAGTGGATTCGCTAAGAGTTACTCTTCATTCAATTGCTCCCCTAAAACAGAAGGTTATCAAACGGCAGAGACTAGCTCCATGGTTCAACTCAGAAACCTGTACTCTAAAACAAACGTCACAAAATTTTGAAAGAATGTGGCGCTCTACCAAAACGGTAGAATCTTGTTTATTTTGGCAGGATAGTCATAATAATTATATGAAGGCTCTACGTCACGCTCGAGCTGCCTACTACTCCGCTCTAATCGAGAAAAACAAAAGCAATCCTAGATTCCTTTTCAGCACTGTAGCCAGGCTGACAGAGAGTCATAGCTCCATTGAGCCTTGTATTCCTTTAGCCCTCAGCCGTAATGATTTCCTGAGCTTTTTTAACAACAAAATTCTAGACATCAGGGACAAAATTAGTAACCTCCTGCCCTTACCTGGTGCAGATACCTCTGATATGGCAGAAACAGTTCCAGGATCTGATATTAACCTCTACTGTTTTTCTCCAATCAACCTTTCAAAACTAAATTCAATTATTTCTGCGTCCAAACCATCAACCTGTCTTTTAGACCCAATCCCAACCAAGCTGTTTGAGGAAGTCTTTCCCTTAGTTAGC
This sequence comes from Labrus bergylta, assembly GCF_963930695.1. Classification (NCBI taxonomy): domain Eukaryota; kingdom Metazoa; phylum Chordata; class Actinopteri; order Labriformes; family Labridae; genus Labrus; species Labrus bergylta. The sequence goes on along the minus strand of NC_089205.1, from coordinate 10,479,731 downwards.
AACTCTATATTAGATATGATCAATATGTCTTTACTGGCAGGCTATGTACCACAGTCATTTAAAGTAGCCGTAATCAAACCTCTACTCAAAAAACCTACTCTAGATTCAGGAACTCTAGCTAACTATAGGCCTATATCTAACCTTCCCTTTATCTCAAAGATCCTGGAGAAAGTGGTAGCTAATCAGCTGTGTGACTTTCTCCATGACATCAGTTTATTTGAGGAGTTTCAGTCAGGATTTAGAGTCCACCATAGCACTGAGACTGCACTAGTTAAAGTTACAAATGATCTACTTCTAGCTTCAGACATGGGACTTCTCTCTGTGCTCGCCTTGTTAGATCTTAGTGCTGCTTTTGACACTATTGACCATCAAATCCTATTATACAGATTAGAACATTAACTTGGAATTACAGGGACTGCTTTAAGTTGGTTTAAATCCTACTTATCAGACCGATCTCAGTTTGTACATGTTAATGATAAGTCCTCTATGCACACCAAAGTTAGCCATGGAGTGCCACAAGGTTCAGTGCTTGGACCGATTCCCTTTACATTATATATACTTCCTCTGGGTAATATTATGAGGAAACACTCCATAAATTGTCATTGTAAGGCAGATGATACTCAGCTTTACGTATTAATGAAGCCGATGGCACCAATCAGTTATATAAACTAGAAACATGCCTTAAGGACATTGGGACCTGTATGACCAGACATTTTTTGCTACTTAACTCAGACAAGACTGAAGTTGTTGTGCTAGGCCCTAAAAACCTCAGAGAGACTTTTTCTAATGATATGACTGTCCTTAATGACATCAGCCTGGCATCTAGCACCACTGTTAGGAATCTAGGAGTTCTATTTGATCAAGACATGTCCTTTAACTCTCACATCAAGCAAATTTCAAGAACAGCCTATTTTCACCTTCGTAATATATCTAAGATCAGGAATATCCTGTAACAAAACGATGCAGGAAAACTAGTTCATGCATTTGTTTCCTCCAGGTTGGATTATTGTAATTCTCTTTTATCAGGGTCCTTGGTAAGTCTCTAAAGACTTTTCAACTAGTCCAGAATGCTGCAGCTCGTGTACTGACTAGAACTAGGAAAAGGGCCCACATTACTCTTGTGATGGCTTCTCTGCACTGGCTTCCTATAAAATCTAAAATAGAATTTAAAATCCTTCTTCTCACTTGCAAATTTCTAAATGGCCAGGCACCATCTTAGAGCTAATAGTGCTAATAGTGTCGTACTACCCTTTGAGAACATTACGCTCTCAGAATGCGGGCCTGCTCTTGATACCTACAGTCTCTAAATGTACTATGGGAGGTAAAGCCTTCAGTTATCAGGCCTGCTCTTGATACCTACAGTCTCTAAATGTACTATGGGAGGTAGAGCCTTCAGTTATCAGGCCTGCTCTTTGTACCTACAGTCTCTAAATGTACTATGGGAGGTGGAGCCTTCAGTTATCAGGCCTGCTTGTGGTACCTACAGTCTCTAAATGTCCGTGTTCAGAGGAACGTCAGTGTCTTTCCTCAACCTCGTCTGAACATCAGTGATGTTAAACCTTGGGGTTTATAATGTGGAGCTGTAGTTCCTCCAGTGGCCACATGAGGCTTTCTCCAGAGATGATCAGCTGCTCTCTAATGTTTAGCTCTCCTCTCTGACAGAGTCAATGTTTAACCCACCTGCAGGCAGAATCTCACCTGCTGCACATTATTTATTACCTGAGTGAACCTTTGTCCCGTCACAGCGTCTCTGTGTGAGCAGGAACACACACACACACGCATGCTCAGGACTCCAGGAGTTCCTCAACAGGTAAGCTCTCCCTCTCTGATCCTTCGCATCATTTCAATATTTAAATTTAAACTGCAACGCTGCTAAATGTAAATACAGATCTTCATAGCTCCACCGGTGAGTCATTCTCACCTGTGGACTCAAAGTCTCTCTGTTTGATCGTCTGCGTCACATTTATCTCGTCACGGTGAGTCTGTGCAGCTTCATGCTTCTTACCTCAAAAACACTCAAGCCTTGCTACATGACCTCACCAATGTGAAATGGTCCAGAGTCAGCCTGAGCCCCTCTGTAAATGATGCATGGAGTCTGTTTTATCAAATTCAGAGACGCACAAATCGTTTTAGTGTGTTCAGCCCAAATATGATTCAAAAATATTCTTCATGTCGTGTTTGGAGAACATTTCTCTGTTTCCTCCTCAGCTTGAGAAACTCTTCATCCTGTTAAAAGTCATCCTCACTCCTCCTCACAGTTTGACCCCTGAGGAGCTCTCTGAAGGGCTAAGACACTTTGTGAATAACTTTCATCTTTACAACGATCTAGTCCTAAATTTAAGGGAAAATTCTTAAAAAATTACCTGGTTCAGAAAGAATTCTATGAGGTCGTTATAGTTAGGTGATGAGGTCATTGTAGTTAGGTGATGATGTCATTATAGTTAGGTGATGAGGTTGTTATTGTTAGGTGATGAGGTCATTATAGTTAGGTGATGAGGTCGTTGTAATCAGGTCGTTATAGTTAGGTGATGAGGTCATTATAGTTGGTGATGAGGCCATTATAGTTAGGTGATGAGGTCATTATAGTTAGGTGATGAGGTCATTATAGTTAGGTGATGAGGTCATTATAGTAAGGTGATGAGGTCATTATAGTTAAGTGATGAGGTCATTGTAATCAGGTCGTTAAAGTTAGGTGACGAGGTCGTTATAGTTAGGTGATGAGGTCGTTATAGTTAGATGATGAGGGCGTTATAGTTAGATGATGTATGTATGATGGACTATTTTATAAATATTTGATCATATTTGATCATTAGTAACATTTATGTATCTGTTCTTGTCTTTCTGGGTCGACAGTAAAACCTCTTTCCTCTCCTCAGATGGCTTGCTGTTCATCGTGACGACTCTTTCATTCTGTCAGGACGCCATGGAGGTCACACGGTGAGTCTGAATACTTGTTGCCTCTGTGAGTCCTGTTGTCAGGGGTTAGGGTTAGGGTTAAGGTTAGGGTTAACATCAGCATGAAGCCTCTCTATTTCCACAAGTCAGAGTCGTTTTATTGTGAAGTTCATCGACGCAGGAAGTATGTGACTCCGGTATAAAAAAAGGGTAGGGGGGGTGAGGCGATCATAAAAAGCGTCGCTCCGACTGCTGGAGAACGCTGATCCGTCATGTTCACATACATGTTTGATCTATAAATATATCTACAGGTTAACGCTGAGGTCAACCCCAGGATTCAACGTAAAGATATCAGGACTTTGTTTTTCAGGTTTCATTTAAATCAAGTGTTTATTATTTAGAGTTTAAATATTTGATGATTTGGCAGATTGTAAATCGTTCTTTAAGGTTCACATTAAGAAATTAAAATATTTAAAATATCCAACAAAACAGAGTTTCACAATAAAAGCATAAATGTTTAATATGTTCATCAGCGTGTCCCTTTTCTTTCTCCTTTCGTCAGCTTCACCTTCAATCCAAAGGAGGGCATTGATAATCCAGCTCTAGTGATCTCTGATGACCCAGGTGAGGTCTGAGTCCTTGTGGACCTCCTGTCTTAAAATCCTTGTCCGTGTTTTTGAACTTCACGCTGTCTGCAGAGCCTGATTGGACTCTGGTGCCCAGACTGTGTCAGCTGAAGCGTGTTGACGAGCAGAGCTTCGGCTTCTACCTGAGAACAGACCTGAGCGGCGGGGCATTAGAGGTCAGAAATGTGCAGCCTTGGAGTCCTGCAGAACACGGCGGCCTTAGAGACGGAGACCGGGTGCTGGAAGTGAACGAGGAACATGTGGAAAACAGAGACTTCAGCAGGGTGAGGGTCCAGAATCAGGTAGATCCAGTTCAGCCTCTTTGACGTCTCCAGTGAATTATTCCAACATCACAAACACGCCATTTAATTAAAGAGTAGACAGACCTGTCACTCAAAGAGGCCACGCCCCCTAATCCCACATCACTTTAAGCCTTAATATAATGTAAACATGTGAGTCATATTTAAGGCTGCGCCCCCTTATTCTAAAGGTACAAAGATTCAGGTACGATGACTGAGCACAGAAGAGACTTATTTAAAAATCATGTGAGAGAATAATTTGAAATTTAAAATGTCTTTTAAAAAGACTTTCAATCATCTACACTCCACCGGTCCTCCCTGAAAGAATCCACTCTATTGTGTGTATTGATCTGAGACACAGTCAGAGGGTTAAAGGTCAGAGGGTCAAAGTGTGCAGGCCTTTGTCCTCTTTAGCAGTGTGATCCTTCAGATCTTTTCTTCTTCTCTGCTTTATTTACAGTTGAATGAAATGTAAACACTCTGAAGTGTTGTTCACCTGGCCATGTCCTTTCCTTATCTTTACCTGAGTCCAAGTTCACACTTGTTGTCTCTCTGTGTGCACCTGACAGGTGGTGAGGAAGATCCAGACATGTGGCCTCCACCTGTTCCTCCTGGTGTTAGGGGGCAACGAGTATGAACAGGTAAAGTTTGAGCAATTTCCAGAACCTTAAACCCTAACAGATTTAAATCTACAATGACAGTAAAACAGTGAAGCAGCAGCCGGCCATCGATCCAAAGGAAGCTACGAGACGAGGGAGCTCAGGAACACAATACTTTGTTTTCAATGACCTGAACCTGCTGCTGTCTCTGTCTGCAGGTGCGGTCTCTCAGTGTGGACATGCAGACATTGGTTAAAGCCTCAAAGGGGGACGGCTGGTCCAGACCCAGATTGTGTCACATCAACAGACACCCTGAGCTGGGTCTGGGGATGTCTGTGGTGTCAGTGGAAGGTACCAACACTCTGCTGTCGCTGTTGAACCGTCCTGTGTTAGCTTCATAGACTGATACTCATTTACAGCTGCTCCGTCTCAGGCTGAAGGATTTCATCATGATGTTCTGTTAATCATTCACCTCCATGCCCTCCTTTCTTCCAGGTCAAGGCTTTAATAATGTTTTCAATTCCTCGATATGTGTGTGCAAATGACACGTTGATTGTTGGGCTTTTTTGGACTTTCTATATTTATAATAGATGCAGAATAGATGTAGACGACATGTCATGGATGTATCATTAACGTGTCCTCAGGGCAGAAGGGGCGGTTCTCTGTTAGCACCGTGTCCCACGGGCCGGCAGAGAAAGCCGGGGTCAGGACCACAGACAGATTGATCTGGATCAACGGGCTGAAGACTTCAATGCTCACACACTCGTCTCTGAGCAGAACCGTACGCACACACACTCCTCAGTCGAATGTGTGTCTGTGTGTTAGACTGACACTCTGAATGACCCCTGCCTTGTGATTGGTTGTCAGGTGAATAAGGGCGGCGACTCCGTGACGGTGCTGGTCATCGACAGTGTGAGTGAGAGCTGTTACATCAGGAAGAAAGTGCCCGTCCTGCCGGTGCTGTCGGAGCGCTGCAGCCTCCCTCACACCGCCAAAACCATGAGTCTGCAGAAAGGACCGGATGGATACGGCTTCCTGCTGCGGCAAGAGAGGCTGGCAGGAAGTCGACGCATCGGTGAGAAACACACGCACACGCACACACACACACAGAAACACACACACAGAAACAGACACGCAGACACTCTCTCTCTCTCTCTCTGTCTCTCTCTCTCTGTCTCTCTGTCTCTCTCTCTCTCTCTCCCTCTCTCTCTCTGTCTCTCTCTCTCTCTCTCTCTCTCTCTGTCTCTCTCTCTCTCTCTCTCTGTCTCTCTCTCTGTCTCTCTCTCTCTCTGTCTCTCTCTCTTTCTCGCTCTCAATTAAAAATAAGATGAAGATCTGTCGTTTTTTTCAAGCTCTTTTAAATATGGATTATTAAGTTAACAGAGATTTGTTTGATTTGAAACATGTGATATCCATCTAATATGTTGACATCTTTACTTTGGACTCCAGCCTTACTAACCGGTGATTTAAAGTCTCTAAACGTGTCTTCCTGTCTGATCTGGCGCTGGTCCAGTCCACGTGCTCAGAGAGGTGGATGCTGGGAGTCCAGCAGAGGGGGAGGGGATGGAGGATGGAGACCTGCTCCTGGCTGTGAACGGAGAACCTGTGGAGTCTGTGGAGCATGAGGAGATTGTGAAAAAGATCCGATGGAGCGGTGATAAAGTGGTCCTCACGTCTGTCTCCATACCTGGCAGAGAGTTCTACAGACAGGTGAGAACAGGTGATGTGACAGGACTCACACAAATCCTGGATCAGGACTTGATCTGCTCTGTGATGTGTCCCCCTGCAGCTCGGCGTCTCGCCTCTCTTCTTCCATCCTGAGTTCTTAGACTGGGACGACAAACAGCGGCCGGCGTCTCACTGTGCTGAGGACCACAGAGACCCTCAGAGAGATCAGAGTGTGGGGCCAGGCTCAGGTGTCCCCCTCAGGTGTGTCTTTGATCCCACGTTAAGGGCACAGGTATGATACTATTCTCTATCCTGTCCTGGTCCAGATACATGCAGATTCATAGAGCTGTGACTGACATGTGTACAGAGTGATCATCATTCTAACCTGTAACAGGTGTATGTGGGCGTGGTCTGCATGACCTTTCTATTCATATTAAACTGAGTGCTGTTCTTGTTTTGTGTTTCAGACGTCACAGAGATCAGCTGATGCTTTCTTGTGATCAAAAGATGAAGGAGCAGAGATTTCCACAGAGTGATTAAAGCAGAGTTTTATTGTTTTTATGAATATAATAAAAGTATCATGTCAGATGTAAGCTGTGAAATATGTTTTAAAGATGTTACCATATCAAATCCTGTTTCTTCTTCTTCTTCTTCTTCTTCTCTAAATGATATAAACTCCTCGTGACCCTGAACTACGACAGGACCTGAAGGTAGTTCATCCGGAGCTCTGAGGTGATCCTCAGGGTCAAAACAGGACCTGCTCCCTTACTTTGACTAAAACCACTTGGTGGGAACGAGGTTTGGTTTAGTTTGATTTGGTTTAGTCCGGTTTGGTTTAGTCCAGTTTGGTACGACTAACTCTGATCTTGTTTGTGTCTCCGCAGCCAATCGTACCCTTACTTGGTAGGCAGAGTTTAAGCCGGATAGCGATAGTGGCGTCATTACGTAATAGTGTGACATCATAGCAGTCCAACACGGTGCAGCCCGCCATAAATTCAAAGAAGAAGAATGTGACACAGTAAACAAAGGGCAACAATGGAGGACGTCCAGCAGAAGTCAGCACATCCAGAGTCGTCCATGGGGGCGGAGCTACACGCTGATATTAGTCACAAAAACAAAACCGCCTTGATACTACTCTGTAAATCCAGAGGAAATTTAAAAACGCATGTTTTGTGGTTGTTATTACCGCTGTCACACAGAAAATGCACACAGATCATGATCAATCAGCTGACTGCAGTGTGTCTAGCTCCACCCTTTAGGGTTGGATCAGGACTCTTTGCATTTTAACAGAAGGTCAGCAAAAAGTCGGACGGTACAGATTGGTTATTTGGTACCATTCAAAACTTTTGACAGAGGAAATGCCAATAAATGTGAATTGAACCGAGCCAGACTGAACCAGACCGGACTGAACAAGACCAGACTGAACCAGACCTGACTGAGCCACACCGGACTGAACCAGATCAGACTGAACCAGACCGGACTGAACCACATCGGACTGAACCAGACCAGACTGAACCAGACCAGACTGAACCACACCAGACTGAACCAGATCAGACTGAACCAGACCAGACTGAACCAGATCAGATTGAACCAGACCAGACTGAACCTGATCAGACTGAACCAGACCAGACTGAACCACACCAGACTGAAATAGATCAGACTGAACCAGACCAGACTGAACCACACCAGACTGAACCACACCAGACTGAAATAGATCAGACTGAACCAGATCAGACTGAACCACACCAGACTGAACCAGACCAGACTGAACCAGATCAGACTGAACCACACCAGACTGAACCACACCGCACTGAACCAGATCAGGCTGAACCAGATCAGACTGAACCAGACCAGACTGAACCAGACCGGACTGAACCAGATTGAAGCGGACTGCTAGGTGGAAACGGCGTTATACAGCGCTCCAGAGTTTAAAAGAACACATCTGTGTACAGTTTGTGTTTATATAAGTTTTATTCAAATTACAGTTCATCTGATGAAAACATCAAATATACAAACATGGTTTAGGACAGCAGATCAAATGAATCCAGAGAGTTCAGTCGTTGCTGCGTGGGCGTTCGTCTCCCAAAGTTTGTCAGGTATGATAAGAACTTGAAAGTTCTCCAGAAAAAAAGAATCATTTGATTCAAGTAACTTCATCCAACACAAAATCAACCACACCAGAAGTATCTACAAAGAGTTCAAACAGGCGACTTGGAGGGAAAGCGACGACTTCAACCACTGCTGGCTGCGTTCATTCCTGAGAAAAGGCCCGTTAAACATCTGCCTGCACGCGTTCAAGAACTATGAATGGCTGAGGAATTCTTTCATCTATAACCCTGTGCAGTTATTCATCCGAACAATTGGACTGCCGTGTGTCACATGATAGAAATATAAATAATACAATTCTGAATGTGAAGCTCGTACTCAGAGAGCCGGAGACACATTAGAGTAATTCTAGGTACGGTGGCCTAAGAGAAGCTAAATACACTAACACAAATGGGAAACCAATCGAAAAAGAAATAAATCAAGCTGTTTAAAAGTGCATGTTTTTAGTCGATTCATTGTGCGGCCATGAACAGATTAAATAAAAGGTCACCTGCATTCTTTCTAGTGTCCAGCAGGGGGCAGAATCAGTTTGATTGTTCAGAAGTCGCTGATTAAAGGTTGAAGTATTCAACGAGTTCATGATCTCTGGACTTGAGTCTTGTTCAACACTGCGTGATGTCCATTTAGTTAATCATGGTCCAATCAGAGTAACAGAGACCACAAAGAGGGGAGGAGTTAGGGGGCGGGGCTACCTGTGACTCTCAGGTCACTACCATGGTAACTTTAAATATTTTGTTTGTTTGATTGGACTGAAAGAAGCTCCGAGGAGATGACTGTTCATGTTTTCATTAGTGACCATTTTTGGAGGAGTGAGGCCCACGTACGAGGCCGTAGGTCCAAATTCAGCCAATAGGGGGCGATCAAATTCTAGAGAGGAAGGCCAAAGAGGGGGTCCAAGATTCTGAGTCAGCGTCAACATTGGATGAAATGTTCCTCTAATCAGTAGAGGGATCTGAAGGAGCAGCCAATCAGGGACGAGGAAAAACAACTTAACTTTATCTCTTTTCACACTTTTGAATATTTGATATTTTAGGAAGACAAACATCGTCTTCCTGTTTGTAGATTCAGTTTCCTGCAGGTGTCCATTCAGTTTTTATTCTGTTGATTAAAATTATTTAAAATCTGAACGTGCACGAATGAAATGCAGCACGTACGATCAGAAAATAAGGAGATTTTAAAAGCGTTTCAATCGAGTGATCTTTGAACACAGCCGCTCAGTGAGCGCTGAGACTCTCCCTCCACGCCACCTGTGTTTATCAAAGACTAACAGTCAGGGAACACTTGGCAGAGGACAAGAATACAAACATCTGATTGAAGTCTCAGGTGAAGAGAAAAGATTTGTAGGGAGACTACGGAGTCCCAGGAGGGCCAAAAAACTCAACTGTACTCTGAGAAGAGAGACTGATGAAAAAAGACAAATTCATAACAGAAGTAAGTATCATTAAAATTTGATTTAGTAAGCATTAAGTCCGATTGGATATTTTCACTTTATCCAGTTTTTATGTTTGTTTTCTGGGGAGGAAGACCCGCCCACGTCAGTTGATTGACAGCTCAGCCCTTTAACGAATAAACAAAAGTAATTACATTATTTTAAAATACATTTTACGACAATTTTTAAATGCCAAAAAAAACCCAACTAAGTAATTTAACAGTTATAAACATATAATGAAAATAAGTCACACGGTACAGAAGCCTGAAGAGGACAAACATCTGTTTAGTTTCCCTAGGATGATCGCTGACTCACCACGGGACTAGAGCGTTGTTATCCGGAGATAACGAGCCGAGACTGAAAATAACTGATAGGTGAATATTTATTACTGAAGCAGAATTTAACACGTTCAGATGTTTGTCCCTCTAAGGCCTCCTTACACTTTAATACTTTTAACTTATTTATTCATCATTCGTCTCTTTTCACAAAGCCACATTCATCTTCTCGTTCTTTTGACAGATTACTTGTCCCTCCTGTGACTCCGTACAGGAAGTATGATGAATCCTTTCAGTATAAAAGCGTGAATTGACATTCTTCTCTCTTTAAGTGGATCCCCACAGGAGGTGAGGAACATGTGGGGGGTAAACAAAGCTCCGGAGGTAGAGACCAACACACTGAGTCCTTTATATACATATTCACACAGTGCTCCTGTGATCCAGTCATCACCGACTACAACAATAACCCCTGACCCCTTACAACAAGGCTGCTGCTCACACTGATCTGTAACCGTGCTGGACGTCCTGCTGACGCCAAGGTATGCTCTGCTGCCCTCTACAGACGGTACAAATCATAAAGTACCGGTATATACATTTCTTTTGAAAAATAAAATGAACTTCACAGCCTTATTAGTGTGCAACTAAAGTGTTTACAGTATTTCTGTGGTGTAGCTCTGCTTCTCTATGTAACATATACACACTGTGAGGAGAACACATGCCAGGGCGGACACCAGGACCCCTAACATATAAGAAATCATTGACTTCAAAGCTTTTGTTGTCCAGAGACAGACAGCGAACATGTGAGGAGCAGACATTAGCAATGAGCTAGCATCAGTTAAATCAGGGTTAATGCAGCGTAAATGTGTGAGAAGCAGACATTAGCAATGAGCTAGCATCAGTTAAATCAGGGTTAATACAGCGTATGCTACTAGTTTCCTTGTGTGCTGAGCCGCGTCAAAGCATCTAAGATTGAGTGGCTCGACAGCTTTACAGAAGATCTGCTGGTTCTCAGTTTGGTTTCTTCTTCTACTGAAGTATTTTGTTCAGAACACTTGTTGAATCCAAAGAAGAAGAAACCTGGAGACGTGGGTTCTTTACAATCTGGGTCTGATTCTTGTCGTTCTCCTTTACCTGTCTGTTAAACAACTAAAACAACAAAAACATGACGAGAAGAATGCACACATTTTCAGAAACTCTAAAAACTTGATTTACACAACAAAACGACCTGATTGGATAACCACTAATGGTCTTTCTGTGCTTAAATCTTAATTTACATTAAAAATCATTAATAATTGCCAAGGACTCCTCTGTCTCCTTGTGAGGATCCACTTTGACTTAACACTACATGCAGATTTAAAGTTTTAATTAATAATAAACAAATAATTAACCTATAGATATCAAAGCGGAGACTTGTGAAGGAGCCGCAAACATCTGAGAGGAAGCCAGTCTCAGTAATGGCTGTCTTTCTGTTCGTCAGACCTTCAAAATAAAGTTAGACTGTAATTTAGGTTTCTCTGAGAGAAGCTTTTTCTTTGAAAGGGTCAGACTCAGACATGAAGGAAGGCTCTGTAACCAAAATAAGACCCAGATTGTAAATGTTTCTTTAAGACTCAATGCTCCAACAAGCTCGAACAGATTAACCTTCAAGTCCAACAGGAAGTCCAACAGGTGAACCTTAATTAAATAAATGATGAAAACAGGCAGCAGGAAGCTCCTCAGGGCCGAACCTAGCTCCCAGCTTGAAGTGTCATGGCCACCCACGGGAAGCATCAGAGGAGCTCTTCTTCTCTTTGTCGTTTGAACAGAATCCGAGACTGATTAAATTAAATTAATCTTTGTGTCTCAGGTTAGTGGAAATCCAAATCAGGGTCACAAACTAAAAACAGTTTGTTTTCTCTTCAGGAGACCTTTCACCTTTTCCACGTTAGCTGAGCGACAAAGGTTAAAATATGACGACACGAGTAACTTGAATACTGGTATAGAGAAGCCTCATGTATAAACAAAGGTTGAATCTCCTAGTCCAAGTCCTAGACATCAATACTGGATTGTTTTAATTCATGAAGGTAAACTGCAGCAAACCGTCTGAATTGCACAAACACATTGGCAACGTGTCAGTACTGAAAAGTTACCAATATCTGTGTACAATATCTCGCTCTAACACTCTCTCTCTCTTTGGCTCTAAAATATGACTGAATTTGAAAGCTTCTGTTCTTTTCGAACAATCGAGATTTTACCGTTTTAAAACATGTGGAATCAAAGTTCAAACATTTTGACATGAAGCATTTGGACATAAGGGGTTGGGTTTGGGTCAGGACATGAAGGGTCTGGGTCAGGACATGAAGGGTCTGGGTCAGGACATGAAGGGTCTGGGTCAAGACATGAAGGGTCTGGGTCAGGACATGAAGGGTCTGGGTCAGGACATGAAGGGTCTGGGTCAAAATATGAAGGGTCTGGGTCAGGACATGAAGGGTCTGGGTCAAAATATGAAGGGTCTGGGTCAGGACATGAAGGGTCTGGGTCCAAGTGGAAGGAAACCTCCAGGAAGAGTTTTCTTTAACAAATCTTCATATGTTTGTGTTGTTTATACACGGGGCTCCTCCTCTTTGGCAAATATTCGTATACAATTAAAAACAATGACCACAGGAGGTCATGCACAGGGACACAGGAGGATGTGCATGAGGACACAGGAGGCCATGGGCTAGGACACAGGAGGATGTGCATGAGGACACAGGAGGCCATGGGCTAGGACACAGGAGGATGTGCATGAGGACACAGGAGGTCATGGGCTAGAACAAAGGAGGAGGGACACAGGAGGTCATGCATGGGGACACAGGAGGTCATGGGCTAGGACACAGGAAGTCGTGCACGGAGACACAGGAGGTTGTGAACATAATAACTTCATTTTATAAATTAAGTTTTAATGTGCTCAAGTGCAAAATCTTACCAGAGGGAATTTCTCAATTGCCTTAAGCCTTCAAACACATTTACAATCGATTGTCTGAAGAAGAATTTGGATTTGATTCACCTGTGCAGGTGAGGGTGGGCGAGATAACACAAACATAGCCCGATTGTGATCAGAGATGTTCCAATACCCAGATTGACTTAAAATCCGGCTCTGAACCTAGAAAGAAACTGTAGGACACTTTTATTTATCATCTCTTTGAGATCACTAATGAATAAACGTGTGCAGAGGATCAGTTAGACACAGCTTGCTCGCTCGCTCTCTATGCCTAGCCCGCCCTCTCTCTCTCTCTCCCGCTCAGTTTTAGAGAGCCTCTACAAAAGCAGCAGCAGCTCAGCTTGCAGCCCCTCAGACCTGCTGTGTCCTGTGGGTCGAACAATGAAACCTTTTAAAAAAGTGTCTGTTTCTTTTGTTTCCTGTAAGCACTGCTCTCTTGTTTGTTCACATCAGGTGAACGCTGACCTGACGACAGTTTCCGGTCTGTTACTCTGACTCTAGTTGAAACTGTAGTTGCAGAAAGCTGGAGGCAGCACAGAGCAGCTCATTGTGTGCAAGAAGAACTGAATTCCAGAGAAGCCAGTCGATTAAACTCTGTGTTAATAAATGATCTCTGATTGGTGCATAGACTCTTGTTCTCTCTGATCTTTGACCCAGAGGTTCAGGCTCCAGGCTGGTTTTGGTGTTGGAACATCTCTTACAAGTGGTCATTTTTAAATAAATATCTTTTTAAATTTGTATTAATATATATTTATATCAACAGAAACATACTTCATTAAGATGCACTAACAGTAAAACCTCTAAGTGATCAGATGGGTTCGTTTAAAACATTCTGATTTGGTCTACAGAGTTTAAGTCCCACCCTCCGCCAAAGACCTGCAGATGAGTCTCGGCAGACCTGCAGGTGAGTCTCGACAGACCTGCAGGTGAGTCTCGACAGACCTGCAGGTGAGTTGAGTTGTTTCAGTAGATGTGCAGGTGAGTCGTGTTGTTTCAGTAAACCTGCAGGTGAGTCTCGGCAGACCTGCAGGTCAGTCGAGTTGTTTCAGTAGACCTGCAGGTGAGTCTCAGAAGACCTGCAGGCGAGTCCTGCTCTCCAGTGAAATGCTACGCAGACGCCACCAGACGCTCTTGATCCCAGTTTAGCAGCCTGTCAGGAGAGACGCTGATGGCGCACAGCAGAGGTTATTCCCACACCAGGGGAGACGGAGGCATCTCAGATGGCTGAGCCACTGTGGAGCTGTGGGCGGAGACATCCGAGGGGGCGGAGTTAATACAAGTCTATCACATAACCATGTTCAGTAAAGGCCGGGCATATACTGTTGATTTTTAAAAAGGTCCTGGATGACTGTCAGCTCAGAGGGTGAAATGTACACAGTGTCGCACAACCACAGCTCGCGAATGATTGGCTCACACTGTAAAACTGTGGATGTTAAAGTATACTCATTAAATAAAGTATATCGTGTATATCGATAAAGTTTCCTTTACAAACTACTGCAGACTGAAGGTGTATGTGTGTGTGTATGTCTGTTTTCCTATTTGCAGGCAGAATCAGGAAAAGATCATCTGAATCAGGTGATTGGCCTGTGGCTCTGCTCTCCATGTGAAGGTGTGTGCTGTTGTCCGACCAAAACTCAAACATTACAGAAATTATTCCAACAAGTTTGGAGCTTGTCAGACCATGATTAGTTTCTGTGCCTCCCTAACCCTACACTCCACAACAACAACTAACCCTAACCCTTTCATTGGTCTGTGTCTGCCCGGCCTGTAGGTGGAGCTGTTGTGTGGTGCATGGCTGCATGCTGCATGGTGATCAGTACCTGATGAAGCTTTTGAAAGCAGCTGACTGAGGGTTGATGCAGAGAGGCACTCGACTCCCCTTCTGCTGCTCCAGAATGAACTGATGGATGATCTCTGTTAAAACACATAGAGCAACAACAGACTAAGAGAAACGTCTGGTTAAACAGTCCAATGTTCAGATGAACGGCCTCAATCACATTCATTAACAACTAAAACAGATGAGAACTCATGTTTAAGGCAACAGCCTGTTTTAAATCAGATATTCTAGATTGTATTTAGACAGACTGAAAAGGGGCACAGGAACCCCCTGGAGCAGGACTGCACAGCTCATCATGTGAAGTGGATCAGGTCCAAAATTACATTTATGTCATAAAACATGAATGTCATGTTAGTATGTGACGCTAGTCTCCAGAGGGAGATTGTAATGTCTAGTTATCCCCTGAGCTCTGTGCTGATCTGACCGCTCTGTGACCACTCTGTGCTGATCTGACCACTCTAATGTGAACTGACCTTTGACCTGCCTCACAGAGCTCAGGTTCTTCTCGAAGCCGTCATCAAACTTGGGGTTGGTCACGGGCTCGAAGTCACTGGTATAAACGCGGCCGGATGCCGTGGTGTAGCAGCATTTGCACATGCAGGTGTGGTATCTCAGGCGACCTTCGTCCAGGTACGGGTGAGCCAGGGCATCCTTCGCTGAAATCCGCTTCGACTGGACAACAAATAGGACAGATCAAGATTTACATCTAATACTGTGTTCATATCTTCAGAGGAGGAGTCTCCTGAGGTAAGACGTAACTTTAAAAAAATTTGCGGAGGAAGCATATGAAGCAGCAGAGTCCTTTACACGACTCTATAATGAGAATATTTGTCTATCTATCAATGCTACGTGTAGTTGAACAGAATCTCAATCTGAACTAAAGAGTGGAGAAGAACATACTGGAGAACAGGAAACATAATGCAGCAGGTTCATTAGAGCACGGAGATCGTAGAGGTGGCGTGCAGACAGTCTATGATCGTGCAACGATCACAGGGAATAAACGTCACCACCCCCTCCCACTCGCTCCAGGTGAATTCTCCTGATTATATCCTGCTTTGTTCTATCATCAGCTCACTCTGACTTTCTGCAGAATAAATACGAGGAGGCTGGAGGAGAAACTCCGGGTGAAGAGAGAAACATTCAGCTGTTTGTGTTCACACATGACGCTCAAAGAAAATAAAGAAAACTTCAGGAGGTTTGTGTGAACAAGGCCAACAGAGAGTGAGAGAGTCAGTGAGTGAGTGGGCGTCATTCATTACAGAAACAGGTCTATGTTTAGCAGGATGACTCACCGGATCAAACACCAGCATCCTGCAGAGGAGGTGGACCGCTTCATGGGTCGCCTGGCTCGACAGAGTGTAGAGAACAGGAAGTGACGGCTGCAGATGAGACAGATCAGACTGACATCAAATCTCTCTCAGACTAACCCTTCCCCCCCATCACTGACATTACAAATGTTCTGAATACATCTTCATCCTTGAAAAACTGAAGGAGAACCTAGGACTGTGTGTTGGTTATTTCTGCTTGCACTGGCTGAATCCTCCTGCTGCTGTTTCTGCTCCTTCATTACAGAATGATCTGAGCTCACCTGCAGACAGGTGCACACTGCTCACCTGTTTGTGAGGCCCTCTGAGGATGTGAGTGCGAGCTCCTTCACACGCCGTCCTCATTGCCTCCAGAGACGGCGTCCCTAATAGGTCTGTGATTAAATCCAGCTGCAGATACACACAGATACACACACACACAGACAGACACAAAAATGGTGGTCACAAAGTTGGAATCCTGAACTCTGATACTCTCACTTCCTGTTTGACATGAAAGACATTGATGCCTCGGGCATCTTTAACTGGTAAATTGCTGTTTTCCAAAAGTTGCAGGTAACTCTGCACTCGGAGGATACCTGCTGGATCGGGCTCTGGGCCTGGAAGAGGATCCGTCGGCCCAGCAGCTCAGCGAAGATGCAGCCCACAGACCAGATGTCAATGGAGTTGGAGTAGTGTCGGCTCCCCATGAGGATCTCCGGCGCGCGGTAGTACTGTGTCACCACTTCCTGAGTCATGTGGCGTGACTCGTCTGTCTCCTCCACCCGGGCCAGGCCGAAGTCACAGATCTGGAGGAGGGTCAGGTGTTAGAGGAGCAGCTTCATTCAGTCTCTCCCACCTGTTTGTTACTCATCAGTAACATGAGATGGTTCCCACACTGAGACCAGGACTGGGAAATCCACGTCCGTCTGTCTGCCTGTCTGCCTGCCTGTCTGTCTGTCTGTCTGTCTGTCTGTCTGTCTGTCTCATGTGGCATGTCATCCTGTTGCATGTTGCCCTGTTGGTCTGTTGCATGTTGCCCTGATTCACGTTGCACATACCTTGAGCACACAGTTGCTGTTGACCAGGAGGTTGCCAGGTTTGATGTCACGGTGAAGGATGCCAGCAGAGTGAAGATATTTCAGCCCTGGTGGAGGAAGATGACAGACTGTTACACAATCCTGTCTACAGGTCTCACTAGTGTCCAGCAGGGGGCGACCTCAAAGCTTTTATCATCAGTCTGATTGTAAACATGAGGAGGAGACGCTCAAACCTCGTAGGATCTGGTAGAGGAAAACTTTGGCGTGGTCTGCGCTCAGAGGCTGCGGTGAGACGATGATCTTATGGAGGTCACTTTGCATCAGTTCAGTTACCACATAGCTGACGGTCGCAGAGTTAAGGGTCAAAACAAACAAACAGAAAGTAATGGTTTCATCTGAGACCCCGATTGGCTAGAAATAAACTACAAACATTAATTAGAATTAAGAGGAAGATCTGATGAACATCTCATCTTCAGTCTCTGTTCAGAGACTGAATTCCCCCCCCGTTCTATAGAGGACTGTGTGTGGATTCTGTCCATCTTTTGTAGTTTCATATCTGGATCTTGTTCTATTCACAGGAAGTCCAGAGTCCTCCTAGGATCCTTTCAAAGTAAAAGGATACATTTCTTCAAAGTAGTCGATGTGTGGAGGCTGCAGCATGTCCAGAGCAGAGAGCACCTGAGGAGACAGTTACCAGCAGGTGTCACCTCACCTGTTCAATCACACACAACCTCTATATGCACACATGAACATGTATCACTCCCTCGCCGCCCGTCGACAGTGACGCCATCACTACTTACAGGATCAATAATAATAACAGCATGACATTCAGTGATCAATGCATGATGGGATATCTAGGCGGGATAGTGACTATTGGTCCTACACTATTTCTCACAATGCATGATGGGACTATAGAGGACACCTTTACTACATGGCGTGTTGACTGTAAAGAACTTAACAACTGATACAAGCAGGGAGTGTGTGTTGTAACCCTGCAGGCCTCCAGCAGGGCAGCAGGGGGAGCTTCAACATCCTGCTGGATGTCAAACAAGAAGGTAAAACCGTAATCTGACCCACAATCCTTTGCTCTCTAAAGATCTGTCTCAGACGTCCTGGATCCATATCCCTGGTCTAGGTTGGTCAGTTAGGTATTTCTGAGTACTTACATTTTCATGTTTGAAGAAGCACAGCATCTTCAGCTCCCGGAAAACCCTCTTACAGGAAACGAGGTTCTGGAAGACATTGGGCATCTTTTTGAGGGCGACTCGCTTCCCGTCCCTGGGATCCGTCACGGACCTGGCGAGGAGGAAACGCAGAAGACGAATTATGGAAGAGACAGACGCCCAGTCCAGCTTCTGCGTATCCACCTGTGTGTGCTAAACATCGCGTTACAGATGTTCAAAGTTTACCCAGTCACCACGGTTAGCTCCGCCCCTTCATGCAGCTCGCGCTCAGCTGCTGCTCGTCACATGAACACCGTTAGCAGAAGAAGAGGCAAGATAAGCATACTGAAGCTTCTTCTATAACAAACACCTTTATTTACATCCAGACTCTTCTCCACTGTTGCCATGACACCATGAATACGTTGAAACATGGCGAACATGGATGACCAGGTGAAAAGTGTCATCAGAGTGTGGACCACCACTCGCCCCACTGAGTTTATGACCCTCCTCACATGAAGCGTCAAAGACTGAAGAATGATCTGAACGACATCTCCATCACTATCATCTCAGTCTTAATAGACTCCATTTATATTGAATGTGTCTAACAAAGTCAGACCCCCCCCCCCCCCCCCCCACGTGAGGTCACATGTGAACAAACATCTCAGAGGATTTCATTGGCCGGCTGGCTGTCTTTGCAATAATAAACGTCGGTCGTTTCTCTTTTGATGTTAGTTCATGACATGGTTGTTATCACTGACGTATGCTAATGCGCTCTGTCACCGGAACGCCGGCCTCCATCCGCGTTACCAGCTACTTAACCCTTTTATTGAGGACACCAGGTCAAAGGTCATGAAGCATTCAGACAGCTGTGAGCTCACATATCAGTTCAAATCAACAACAAACTAAAAAGTGGTTCAAAGTGAGACTGGTGATCTTTTCAGCGCTCAGTGGAAGAAGGATCCGGTCCTGGTGAGGAACACAGCAGGTGGAGGTAAGACGCTTCAGCTCTGCACACAGCAGCCCCGACCTGTAACCTCCAGTGAACCTTTCAATTGGATCAGAGCAGGAAACAGATGGCAGCGGACTAAGATCCAAGCTTCAAGACGACAACACGCTCCAAACAGGGCTAATAAGCTCAGGCTCTCCAACAGGAGGAACGCTGAAGTCTTAGTCCTCCAGCATCAGGAGGGTCAGCCACATCTGCTTCTCAACAGTTTGACAACTCTCTATAGAAAGGTTGTGGTGTTGTACCCTGACATGTACAATGGGTACCCTCTTTCTCTTCTTAGGGTGAGAGCAGGTCTGAGATCGTCTTTGACTGACGATAACTGATCTGGAGTCTGTTCATCGATTCACTGACACTTCCCATCATCCCTGGCTGTGAGCTGTGTCAAAGCAACACTTCTGTTTTCAGATTTCAGACACATCAGGAAGGTTTGACAGATTCTGGACTTAACCAGGACTAAAACCCGCTTCAGAGACTCCAGAGTAAAGGGGGACCTGCAGCACCGCCATCTTGTCCTACAGTTTGAAATGAAACATCAAACCTTTGTAGGGTTCAAATGATTTCTTTCTTTTATGGGACGTGATGACGTTATGCTTTAATGAATAACTTTGCAGAGCAATGAGTGAAAAAGAAATACTTATTCTACTCCACTAATGCATGTCCACAGGTCCTGTTTGTGTGTGATTCGGACCTATGTGTGTTTCATTAATAAAGTATATCAATAAAAGAAATAAACATGGTTACAGCAGGTGATATGGTTTCATCACAAAAAAGGGAATGCACCTCACTGCTTGGAGCTGAGTTTATAAGAGTCAAAGCCGTCATGAGGGGACACATCTAGACTCCTGAGAGACTCTGAACTAAGGATGGACTGCTGCCAGAACTTGATCCTACATTTCCCATAATTCAACTTGCTCTAGCAGCTTTCATCACACATTTCCCGCCTCATGTTTGACACCACAGGAAACTGTTTCTATACAGATTGGTCGCCACAACATTTAATCTGCTCCCCTTTTTAACACGTGCTGCCACAATGCCTGCAAGCTTTCAGCCATGTTTCACAGCTACTGCTTGTCTGAACGTTTTGCACAATATAGAAGTAGTAAAGTTGAAAGTTGAGCTTGCAGAAAACTTAAATACAGACTAACCAACAGATAAGATTCACTGTGTTCTGCAGAAGCTTCTTCAATGTTTACACAAGAGGATAATCACACACATTATCTACCAGACAAAAAGTCGGAGTTGATTCAGGTGTCAACACTCTAACAGGTCCCTTTACATATCCGAACATGTTAACTGGGATTAAACACCACAGGGTTAGGACTGAGCACGGCCCAATGGGCTGAAACACCAATGGAGGGCAGTGAACCTACCAGACGACCCCAAACGCTCCATATCCGATGGGTCTGTCGGGCTCTATGTCGAGCTGCTGCTGGAGGTGCTGCTGCTGCTGGTGCTGCTGATGGTGCTGATGGTGCTGATGAGCTTTGACAACAGCAGCCGCTTGAACCTGTGCGGGAGCCGCAGCCGCCGCCGGCCCTGGGGCTTGACCGGGGGCCGGAGAGGGGAAGTAGGGCTGCTGCTGGCCGGGGTTGAGCATCACCGCCGCCGCAGCAGCCGCCGTGGAGCCGTGCTGTTGGACCGTGTGGACGGCGGCGGCGGAACCAGGATGCTGCAGGTGATGCTGGCCCGCGTGGTGGTGGTGCATGTGGGGGGGCGGGAGGTGCTGCAGCTGGTGGTGGTGATGCGGATGATGGGCAGCCACTGCTGAGGAGCCTCCGTTGTAAGCAGCCATCATTTTTGTAACATTTGTAGCTGCTGTGCTGCAAAGAGCCATAAAATGATGCAGAAAGCGTCCAAAGTGATGATAATGGCTACCAGGCTGCAACACGACCACTACAGGAACATGTAGGAATCAGGTCTGGCCTTTAAATGCTCCAACAACAGCTCCTGTGGGCCTGCGGGGAGTCCCTCCTTATCATAATACCAACAAGGATCTGACCCACTTCCTCTAAATTAATGTCCCTGCCTGCTCACCATCAGACTGCTGCAGCCCGGGGCTCGTATCATGAAACAGAGCATCGAGGAACCCTGACGAATCAAGATAGTGAGCAGGAAACAACCCGCGCCCCCCTCTGTGAATGAACAGTGTTTGGCCCTAGAAGTCCCTCATGATGGAGGGGGCGCCCCCGTCCTCCTGATGAGCCTCAGTCAGATCTGTCACATGAGGGGCAGTGCATTCATCCATACACTTCGCTCCGGCTCTGGGGCTCCACACGGCATCTATCCCCCCCCCCGACCCGAGTCCACAGAGCCTCCCTGTAATCTCCGGGCCGTGATTAACGCTGATGATCCGGTGCAGAGGAAGTGTTTCCCTGCCCAGGCCACAAAACAACAGAAGGCCCCGGCCTCGGCTGTCCACCGCACTCACATATTATTACACCGAGACTCCGAGCCGAGCGCCCGCCGCACACTCACCCCCATCAGCCGGACACACACGGAGCTTCCAGCATGACCCACAACACGGGAGAGATACTCGAGGAGACTACTTCTATCCCCCATCGACAGCAGCCCGGTGTTCGGTGTGTGTCCTCCCCCGGGATGGAAACACCTCCAGAGAGGCTTAAACAGTGCGGGGAAAAGTGAATCCTGTTAATGCGGGATCAGTTCTCCTGCTGCTGCCAGGAGCTGGACCGGAGACGGCGGTGCTCAGCTGACAGCTTGGAGCTAATCTGTGTCCGTGTTATCCTCAAATCAAAACACCAGTCCGTCTCTCCGTCCGTGTCCGTGTCTCCGAGTGTCGGTGAGCCTGCTGCAGGGAGGAGGACGCTCCCCCGGCTGACGCGCTACTCTCGGGGCCCTCGCTGCTCCGGTGGAGCCGCTGACATGATTAAAGTGTCGGTCACACGGTAACTACGCCGAACAGTTGCTCCAACATGGTGAACAAAACCTCAGCTGCTTGGTGGTGAGAGTCTTACAGAGGTCTGATCCCGGACGACCCGGCTCTTAGAACCGACTCCTTGAAACGAACACGAAGGACCGGATATCACGTGATATCACTTCATTATTTTTAAAGAATAAAGGACGTAATGGAAGCTTTTAATACATTAAAAACAACTAATTCATATTTTAAGAACAAATAGGTGGTTTGATCTATGTCAGCTCTTTTGTAGTTTTTCTTTGCCACAGAACTACAAAAGTTACTGGTGACGACACGACTCACCTCTTATTCGTCTTTATGAGAACATTGATATCGCGCTATAAATAATCAAAAATTCAGGGAAATTATGAACTAGGCTATATTCTTAATTCAGTTTTTTTATGCATAGAAAATATATATAAACAGTTTAAATTGTATTTTTTTGATATAAGCCTATTTATATTAAATAATATTTATTCAAGTGTCATAAATATCCTAAATCTGATGAATTATTAAATCTAAAAGTTGTAAGTAAATACAGAACCGTGTCGGAGCTGAGAGAGCCAAATGAACCGATCTCTGAAAAGAGCCGAGACTCCCATCACAGGATTATACAGCAAGCCAATCAGATACAGCAACGCGATGACGTCACAGTAATCTCCCTGACTGTCAGCGCGTGCAGCCAGTGACGGCGCGGACTGCACAGAGAGCCCGGTGACGAGGTTTACCTTTAAATACCGTAATAACCTTGAAATAACAGCATAAAACCCCAGCAGACACCGCGATTACCGTAAATACTCGAATATGCGTCTCTGGTAACTTTACAAGCAGAAGAATCAAAGTGAAAGTAAGTTTTGTCAGGACCGGAAGTGCTGCCTCAGCACCCTCAGTCATAGTTAGAGAAGATGTGTGACGTCATTTAAAGCGTCTTATACACCTGTAAACTGCGAGAGATTTTAATATAACCAAATATTTGAAGGGAACTCAGAGTTGAAAAACTAACAATATACTCATACAATATGTATGAGGGACACCTGTAGTAAAGCTGCATGTTTGAACACTGATACTGACAGGAAGAAAAACAGGTGTAAGAAATGTCTGAAGTTTTTGTTAAATAAAGGCTAAACATTGACCCTCCTCACATTCTGACACGCTGCAGATTAAACCATAACTCAGCTTTTCATCTTTTACTCAGACCTTCTGATCTCAAACTGCTTTTGAATCACAATCTACACAAATTATAGATGCTAAGATGTATTTGGGGACTTTTTGAGGTTAGAATACCTCCCCAATAAAAGGACTTTATTAATCTTGTTCTTTCATCAGAGTAAGGGTTAACCCCCACCCACATTATTAAAAAATAAGCCCAGCCTTGTTGGGTCAGGGTCCGAACTGCTTCTCCTTTAATGCATGTCATACCTCTCTCTCACTCTGTCTGTCTGTCTCTCCTTCTCTGTCCTACCAACCAGCCAGTCAGTCCACCAGCCAGCCAGTCAGCCAGCCCACCAACCAACCAACCAGCCCACCAACCAACCAACCAGCCAGCCAGTCAGCCAGTCAGCCAGCCCACCAACCAACCAGCCAGTCAGCCAGCCCACCAACCAACCAACCAACCAACCAACCAACCAGCCCACCAAACAACCAACCAACCAACCAACCAGCCAGCCAGTCAGCCAGCCCACCAACCAACCAACCCACCAACCCACCAACCCACCAACCAACCAGCCAGTCAGCCAGCCCAACCAACCAACCAACCAACCAACCAGCCCACCAAACAACCAACCAGCCAGCCAGCCCACCAACCAACCCACCAACCAGCCCACCAACCAACCCACCAGCCAGCCAGTCAGCCAGCCCACCAACCAACCAACCCACCAACCAACCAACCAACCAACCAGCCAGTCAGCCAGCCCACCAACCAACCAACCAACCAACCAACCAGCCAGTCAGCCAGCCCACCAACCAACCAATCATCCAGCCAGCACAACCAACCAACCAGCCAGTCAGCCAGCCCACCAACCAACCAACCAACCAACCAACCAGCCAGTCAGCCAGCCCACCAACCAACCAATCATCCAGCCAGCACAACCAACCAACCAACCAGCACAACCAGCCAGCACAACCAACCAACCAACCAACCAACCAACCAGCCAGCACAACCAACCAACCAACCAACCAGCCAGCCAGCCCACCAACCAACCAACCAGCCCACCAAACAACCAACCAACCAGCCAGTCAGCCAGCCCACCAACAAACCAGCCAGCACAACCAACCAACCAGCCAGCACAACCAACCAACCAATCAGCCAGCCAGCCAGCCACTCAATCAGCCAGCCAACCAACCAGCCAGCGAGCCAGCCAGCCAGCCAGCCAGCCAGCCAGCCAACCAACCAACCAACCAGCCAGCCAGCCACTCAACCAGCCAGCCAGCCAACCAACCAACCAATTGTTTCATAAAAGAGGTTCTTAGGATGAGTCCATGTAAATAAACAGTGTCTAACAGTTTGCAGGTCATTTTCTAACCTTGACTCTGTGCATCTTCTCTTTGAGTCCTCAAAGCATTAGGCCCAGAAGATTTAGATGTTGCAGAATGGTGTTACTTACAAGTACAGATCATTAATGGGGATAGAAAGGATAAAACAAATACATTCATGTACAGTACCAGAGGTAGGCCGCCCCAGTCGAAAGAGTCTGGACCCACTACTGCCTGTAATGTGTTTTTTTTTTTAATTGATATGTTACATTATTTGTTTCCTTCCAAGACTTAAGTCAGCGTGTAGGACCTCAATGTGTTACTGCATGTGTAGAGGTTTGTGCGAGAGGTTTATTTTGAAAGGTCCGGCCGGTTGTCTTCCTGTTTTCATGCTATCTGAGTTGACAGATTCTACTCCTGAATAGTCTGTCCACTGATTGCCACGTCGAGCTCAGAGGAGGACCAGCGGAGTTTTAACTTGCTTTACTTAGTTCTGTGTAACCGGTCCGGGTCCAGGACTCCGGGAGAACACCTGCAGAACCTTCCAGAACAGATCCCAGCTCAGCTCTGCCTGTAAGTTTAACTCTGTGTCGGCTTTAAAGTAGCGTCAGCAGTTTTCAGTCCTCGCTGCAGCTCACGTTTCAGAAAGTTAACCAGCTTCAAGTGCTGTCGGGAAAATGACCGAGGGAGGCAAAGTTCACCTGACGGCAGCTTGAGGCACCTGAAGGCCACAGGTGGTACTTAAACTCTCAGAAATAAAGCCACAGGTTGGACCTTTAACTGTGCAGAAATAAAACGACCAACGTAAGCAGTATCCTGATGGTCGTAAAGTTTGTCATGAATATCGTGTTTAATAAAAACATTCTGCTGGTTGGTAACAAGTTATTACTTTACAAACCAAGTCTACAGATCAGCTCACAGCGGTGACATCATGATTTATTAAGTTTATTTTGTCCCTGATGATTCTAAAGATCGTGAACAAACCTGAGAACTACTTACAAACTTCGTTAGTCCGAGCATCCAAGGAGCCCGTGAACGCATCACCAGTACGTGCTATCTGACCATCGACAGGAGGAAGTTGTGTTTACTAACCTGGGGGGGAAAGTGGCTCTTTTCAGTGAATAGTGGCACTGGTGGCACTGGTTTTGGTAGAATACTCTATTATTGCAGATTTCCGAGGCAGTGTGTTTCGTTAAATAGGATAAACTTTAAGATGCTCCGAGTACAGACGCACTTAATATGACATCATTCGCTGCGTTTGCACTGTAAGGAAAGGTGAACCATGTTTAGTCCACATGAAGCCAAGGCAGAAGTGTGAAGTCCTGCAGTTCCTTCAGGGTCGCCCCGATTGACAGGCGGGCTCACATCGTGAAAGAGGCGTCTGTAAATCAGTGAATACTTTTTTAAAGGAACATCAAACACTGGATAACCCTGTTAACGTCATCAGGTCCTGAAAGTCAGAAAATACAGTTGAATCAGAATAAAGAGACCAAGACTCGCAGTGATCACGCTCTGTGGACCCAGTAACGCTGAAGGTACGGGTACTTTATAGTAGAGGAACTTGGGCCCCTAAAAGTTGAGATACCCCTACCCGAGGTAGGACAGACAAAGGGGATTCCCAGGGGATGTTTAGTGTGACACAAAGGTTTTTAGTTGCAAGGTGTTAAGCTCTCAGGTTCGCAATCATTTTGTCTAATAGTGGAAATCATGCTTTGTAATTAGCATTTAAAATCAAATGTCATTATATATATAATGAGGTAAAATAAATGTATAAAGAAGTTTCTTATAAACATGTTTGCATGATTGTTATCCTAATTCACCTCACACACATTTAAACCATCATAAGAATTGTTTTGTATCCCAGCTCCATTGGTTGCCTGATAAATCATTCAACAAAAATAGCTATTGTAGCTTTTTTTTAACACTTTATCATACTTAGGGTATTATAAAAACTATCCCTTCATCCAGTGTATCCTTTGGAGTAACTAGGGTTCTTCTTAAAAGCAGGAGATATGGTGACTACACACCATCTTTATATGACTGAAATACATTTAAAAAAAAACTACAACAGGCTGTATGGGCGATATACAAATAGACTATATGAAGTATGTTTAATTTCTATGAACTCAAGGTTATATATATCAATACTATTTTTTAGTTCATTAATATTTCACAGCTGATGGCAAGACAATTCTTTAATTTTTTAGAATGAAATAGAAACTATGTCGTAGGTGACAATATTGTTGAAAGCAGAGGGTTAACTCTGAGTGTCATCATATAAATCATATGTAAGATAGAAAGTATTAGGAATAACTATAAAATGTTTAATTATATATATATATATATATATATATATATATTACGGAATACAGTTATATTGTGTCTTGTTGTTAAGTCTTAATCTATTGTTTGTGGCCACCTCCTCCCACATATCCATAGGGCCCCATTGTACCAGGTCGCCCTGAAATCCTGGCTGCACTAGTTTCCTGTTAGGGGCTGGTGACAGCATAGGGTCAAGTGAAAAGTCAAATAATTTGCTTTTATGTTGAGATAACAGTTTAAAGAAGATAAAAATGACATATTTTAATGTTTGGTGTCCTTACTTAAAAAATGACAGACTTTGATATACATACCTTTTTGAATTTTTGTTTCAATTTCCGCCTAAACTACTGTGTGTTTAAGTGTGAAAAATTCAAAAATTGATAAAACTTTGCATAATTGAAACTAATAACTATCTGTGAACATCCTGTCCAAATTTGGTGAAATTCTGATTCCCAGAGATACATGTGATAAGGCTAGAGCTGTCCCATTTGGAGAAGCCCTAATTTGACCTATTTTCGTTTTTTGGTAAGATGCATAAAACATCCCAAAAAGTTATTTTGCAGTAAAATACAACCATACAACCATCCGTTTCATAAACTAGACATGTTCAAGTTCTGAAAAAATATGGTGATGCTTTGTTCTACCTCGGGTAGGGGTATCTCGAAAAGTAAAGCCTTTTTGGGGGGTTTGTTCCTCTACTGTTACACACAGACTGGTTTTATTCTATCGCAGGACAACGGTCGGGTTGAAGTCGGGGATGAATCAGTCCGTTTAAGTATTCACATGAAACTAGGCTACATTTTATACAGGAAGTTTTATACAAGCAGAAAATCATGCGTGTGCGTGCGTGCTTCAAACAGCTGCTAGTCTCCGTGAAGCCACTAGATGGAGCTGTAACCACACAGCAGACCAGTTAAAACTGATGACGTCTTTTTTACATGATGAGATGTAAACGCCAGTGACATCAAACCTCAGGAAGACTTCACCAGTTAACGTCAGAGCAGTGAACCTAAATCATGATTTTAGGATCGGGACTGAAAAATGAAGCTGCTATGACACATTCTGCACGTGTTACCTTGATGTGTTCAGGTGTCTCTTCTTAACCCAACACTCCGCACGTGTTACTGTGATGTGTTCAGGGGTCTGTTATTAACCCAACAATCCGCACGTGTTACTGTGATGTGTTCAGGGGTCTGTTATTAACCCAACAATCCGCACGTGTTACTGTGATGTGTTCAGGGGTCTGTTATTAACCCAACAATCTGCACCTGTTACTGTGATGTGTTAGAGGTCAGGGTTAGGACAGGGTTAGCACTCACCCTCATGTACAACAGTCTTCCTAACTGAGGGGTTTCTGTTTCGCCTTCAGGAGTTTGGATGAGGGGTCGTGATTGGTGTTTTGAGTGGGGGGGTCAGGGTTTGGATGGGGGGTACAACAGTCAGTCTAACTGAAGGGTTTCTTTGACTCCTTCAGGCTCCTGTGAGCGCAGTGAAGACTCAGCGAGCCATCTTGGAGACATCATGAGGCAGCTGAAAGGAAAAGCCAAGAAGGAAACATCGAAGGACAAGAAGGAGCGTAAGGCGGCCATGCAGGAGGCCCGGCAGCAGGTGGCCACCGTCGTCTTGCCCACGCTGGCCGTGGTCGTGCTGCTCATCGTCCTGTTTGTCTATGTGGCCACGAGACCCGACGCCATGGAGTAAAGAGCTACTCAAATAAAGATGATAACTGTCCAGCTGAGTGGTGTGTGACAAAGGATATGAACCCTCCAAAGTGTGTTTCTTTGCTTTAAGTAGCTGCAGAAGAAGAAATGCGATGGAGCAGAGAGACAGCTGCTCGGCCGGGCTGTCAGGTGAAGAAGACGTCCAGATTCCTCCTGATCACGTCAAAGCAGCCGTCGATACACGGTGACGTATTTAATAAAGACGCAATATTATAAAAACCAAAGACTCGAGCACCACCGCCACAAGTGACCAGAGAGGAGAAAGAAACCTGTGTGTGTGTGTGTGTGTGTGTGTGTGTGTGTGTGTGTGTGTGTGTGTGTGTGTGTGTGTGTGTGTGTGTGTGTGTGTGTGTGTGTGTGTGTGTGTGTGTGTGTGTGTGTGTGTGTGTGTGTGTGTGTGTGTGTGTGTGTGTGTGTGTGTGTGTGTGTGTGTGTGTGTGTGTGTGTGTGTGTGTCTCTCTCTCTCTCTCTCTCTCTCTCTCTCTCTCTCTCTCTCTCTCTCTCTCTCTCTCTCTCTCTCTCTCTCTCTCTCTCTCTCTCTCTCTCTCTCTCTCTCTCTCTCTCTCTCTCTCTCTCTCTCTCTGTGTGTGTAACTCGCGGTGTTCACTCTCGATGATGTTGATGTGTGATCGTGTTATAAACTGTGCCTTCACTCAAACTGTACCCGAGTTGTTTCAGCTCAATAAATTAATTTTGAATGTTTGTTTGTGTCATTCATACTTTTACTCGTCTCTAGAAAACAATGTGATCCGTGCTCGCTGTATTGTAAACTGCGGTGCCCCTGAAGTCCCAAAAAGGAGGACAATGTTTTGTTTGTGTGCAGAAGATCTTAACTTTGTAGGACTTCAGGGGCCGTGTTGTGTAGGGGTGAAATGTGAAGAAGTTCTAAGGGCCCATGATTGATGAAGGCCCAAAAATCTTAAATGTTGTATTTTTTTTACTTTTAATTTATATATCAGTTTATTTATCAGGCATAACATATACAGGCATCGTCACTTCTCATTAAAGTGTTACCTTTGTGTTCAGAACAGGTCTGATCTGCAGGCCTCACCCCTGGTTTGACTTTTAGACTCCTTATGTTTAAAACCCTGCAGCTCTGCTGTCCGTCACAAACATGTTTTTATTTCAAGTTGAACCTCAGTCCAAAGACATCTCATCCCCTAATAAACCAGCAGCAGGCGGAAAAGCCACAGAAGAAGGAGCTGGAGCAGCAGGAGGAGGAGGAGCAGGAGGAGGAGGAGGAGGAGGTGTGTTTGTGTGTGTGTGTGTGTGTGTGTGTGTGTGTGTGTGTGTGTGTGTGTGTGTCACTGCAGCGAGCAGAGCTCTCCAACACCTCCCATCACTTTCTGTGAACAAGACTTCCGGTGGTGTGTCATGGCGGTGGCATGGTGAATCCTGCAGAAAGGGAAAAATACTTGCCCCTCTTGTCCTCTGCCACCCACCCCGGACACACGTTCATGCGGAAATAAGCCCTCCAGCTGCGGCCTCGTACCTCGGATCTGCCGGCGCAGCTCTGCGGTTCCCCCCGCGCCGACATGGCGGCTCACAAGCCCGTGGAGTGGGTCCAGGCCGTGATCACCAGGTTTGATGAGCAGGTAAGAGGGGCTGAGTCCGGGGATGGAAGGGTGTAGCAGGTTTCGGGGGTCTCCGGGCCCCGGTACCGGCGCTGAATTTACAGTAACCCAAGTTTGGTGTTTAATCCCCGGGTTCGCTGTGGATCATCCCGAGCAGGAAAGAACTTTGTCCGCTTTTTATTCGCTAATAACGAACACTGAAGATGGCTCTGTCTGTAAGCTAGCGCCGTCTGTACGATCAATTAGCTGATTTATCCCCCCTCTGTCCCTGGATTTAAACACAAACACGCGAGGATTTCTACAATAAAACACAATAAAGCATCTCAGCAGAGACATTTAAATATAAAACATATAAAAACTGTGAGTGTGTGTCCGTTAAAGCTCCTAAGACAGCGCTTTGGATCATGTCAGCTAGCATGCTAACATTAGCATCAGGCCTAGCCTTCTAATGTAAACAAATAAGAAGTGACTGTGTCAGCACCGAGGCTGTGATCATGCTGGGTTTACCTCTCACTAATCCTGCTCCAAATGACGTAATGTCTTTACCTGTTTCAATACCACGGACACTAAATGTTATATACAGTCACCTAATGTTGGTTAATGTGGTGTTTTTACACTGTGTACAGGTGTGTCCTCTCAGACTCACCTGTCCTTTTAGACTGTATGTAGGTGTCTTCTTTGGCTCACCTGTCCTTTTAGACTGTGTGTAGGTGTGTCATATCAGAGTCACCTGTCCTTTTAGACTGTGTGTAGGTGTGTCCTGTCAGACTCACCTGTCCTTTTAGACTGTGTGTAGGTGTGTCCTGTCCTCTCAGACTCACCTGTCCTTTTAGACTGTGTGTAGGTGTGTCCTGTCCTCTCAGACTCACCTGTCCTTTTAGACTGTGTGTAGGTCTGTCCTTTTAGACTCACCTGTCCTTTTAGACTGTGTGTAGGTCTGTCCTTTTAGACTCACCTGTCCTTTTAGACTGTGTGTAGGTGTGTCCTCTGAGACTCACCTGTCCTTTTAGACTGTGTGTAGGTCTGTCCTTTTAGACTCACCTGTCCTTTTAGACTGTGTGTAGGTGTGTCCTGTCCTCTCAGATTCACCTGTCCTTTTAGACTGTGTGTAGGTGTGTCCTCTGAGACTCACCTGTCCTTTTAGACTGTGTGTAGTTGTGTCCTGTCCTCTCAGATTCACCTGTCCTTTTAGACTGTGTGTAGGTGTGTCCTGTCCTCTTAGACTCACCTGTCCTTTTAGACTGTTTGTAGGTGTGTCCTGTCCTCTTAGACTCACCTGTGCTTTTAGACTGTGTGTAGGTGTGTCCTGTCCTCTAAGACTCACCTGTCCTTTTAGACTGTGTGTAGGTGTGTCCTGTCCTCTTAGACTCACCTGTCCTTTTAGACTGTGTGTAGGTCTGTCCTTTTAGACTGTGTGTAGGTGTGTCCTCTCAGACTCACCTGTCCTTTTAGACTGTGTGTAGGTGTGTCCTGTCCTCTTAGACTCACCTGTCCTTTTAGACTGTGTGTAGGTGTGTCCTCTCAGACTCACCTGTCCTTTAAGAATGTGTACAGGTATGTCCTCTCAGCTGAACTGAAGTCTTTCTTTAACACAACACTGCAAAAAGTTAAAAGGACTTTTAAAACCAACATGGACAGTCAACAGAAAATATTCTATCCCTCTTAGTTTTACACCTGAACCACAGCCAGGAGCAAATGACCACAGGTGATCTAACAAAGGTGTCAAACAAGTAAAGTTCAGGTTGTGCGTCAGATGCTTCGGATGTATTAATGAACCAAACACTGGAGAAGGAGAGTCGTAGTATCGGGCTGCGCCCAGAGAGAGAGGCTTAATGCAGTAAATAAGCTCCAGCAGCACTCGTAGCAGAAAGATCAACTTGATTAACTTTATTAGACCGACACGCTTCAGGCTTTCATGACCCTAATAAAGGTCACAACCCTCACACTGGGGGATTTACCTGAACCTTGGTTTGCTTCTCCTGTGCTCATGGCCACCATAAGCCACGCCTACTTACTGAAGGACGTAGTGTTTATGTTTACTGCTTGTACCTTTACTGAAAGCCCACCTTCCTGTCAAACAGGAAGCAGACCAACTCCATGGGTCTCTGGAGGAGCTTGGGTCTTTGGAGGTGTTTTGTCTGTCTGGAGGTGTTTGGTTCTCTGGACATTTTTGGGTCTCTTGGGGTGTTTGGGTCTCTGCTCTGGAGGGGTTTTGGTCTCTGGGGGGAGTTTGGTTCTCTAGAGGTGTTTGAGCACTTGGGTCCCGGGTAAGTCTCTGAGGATCATGGACTTCAGATGGGTTTAGTGGATTAGTTGGATTACTACCACTGGTTTAAGGTTTTAAATCTACTTCCTGGTTATGATTAGCCTAATCCTACGATAAATCCCTCACAGTCACTTTACAGTTAACGTCCAGGTTCTCTTTTCAGGGTCACTCAGTCAGAGGGTTCTGGTACACAGAGTTAGTAGGGGGCTGGTTGAGGCCGCGGTGTTTGGCTGAAAGCTTCAAGTAGAGCTGCACAGATGTCTGACACCAAACCAAGTCATGAAACAAACATTGCTATCAGCCCTGATCAGTGCGTCTCTACTTGGCGTCCAACATTTGGTCATTCTGTTGGTTTCATTCATGATCAGTTATAAATGAGGACTCCTGCGTTGGTATAATGTACACTACAGCCGGACAGCTGGAGTGCCAAGACCAAGGAGTTTCTGCGGTAATTTTCCACATTCACTCATGACAGCGTGACATAATCCGCTGTAAGTGGTATAAAAGAGTATAAAACACATAAACAAACACACTTAGGTCGTTGTTCTGAACCGTCTAAACAGAGTCTTTTATTCTGAAAAGAAACAGGATGTTTTGATGTTGTTTCGGTGTCTGACTTCCCGTCCCGCTTCCCTCTTTTCTCTGCTAAATTGATGCGCCGTGCTCCAGTTAAAATAGAAGCCTCCCAGCTCCGGACTGCAGCCTGGCGGAGCCAGTGGAAGCACACACATTGCAGTATTTCCCACAGAATGACACAATATCTGGGTGGTGGAGTTCGGGGGGGGGAGTAATTTATAATGTTAATATTACATTTGTATTTATATCAAATACGTTTCTTTCCTCTACATTAATTTAGCAGCATGTGAGATGACAGATAGATAGATAGATAGATAGATAGATACTTTATTGATCCCGAGGGAAATTCAAAGCATCCAGTAGCAGGTTACAAAGACGTACATGACATGAAACATTTGTTACCAATTAAACCCGCAAAACCGACTTCCCCCTCCCATACATATATTTTAACCTGAAAAAAGATTTAAAGAATACCCCTAGATGAAAAAAACTTAAACTGTGCAATTAAAAATAGACGTATACAAGAAATGTACATAAAATATATGTGCAATTAAAACAAGAACCTATAAACAGTTGAGGAAAAAATCTGTAATTAGACCTGAATATAAAAAATAAAAAAGTGTTGACCTTCTGAAGTTGTGTTGTTTATATACAGACGTTGCTATTGTTAAGTCCGTACCTAATATGTAGCCTACAGTCTGTTATCCGTACGGATCAACTTTTTGCTGTTGACTAAAAGTAAAAAGATACGCGTGGTGGCTGGCGCTCCAGTGTGTGTATGTGCGTGCGCGTTAAGCAATGTACTGTATGTTGGTGTAGCTCAGCGTGCCCTGCGATGCTCGCAGAGAGAGGAGCAGGTAAAGTAGCTGCAGCTACATCTAACACGCTTCATACTCATAGCGTGCCTGCACTCTCACACGCTCCCTCTCTCTCTCTCTCTCCCACTCTCCCACTCTCGCTCTAGTGCCCGCAGCAATTTTATGAATACAACAAATGAATCCGTGGCGGTCCTTGTCGAGAATCGGATGAATCAATGTATGGGAAACACTGCATTGAAAATGAAGCTCTGCTGCCGTAACGGAGCGGAGACGGACTGAACACGCAGAATTTGGACGTTAGTGTTAAAATGTGATGAAGATGTTTTAAAGCTTCAGTTCTTCTGACTCTGCCGATCATTGATGAACTGAGGTTGTGTCGGGTTATTCAAACACATGGTGTCAAACGGTCAGTTTGCCATCTTATGGTAGACTCGGTGGTCCAAGCAGATTTTCATGAAGTGGCTCAAAGGTCCAATGAGGACTTGTGGACGGGCACAAAGATTCAGAGACAGCAGAGCGGCGTGCTGGTCCATTTCCTGTTTACATTCTGGCTGCCAGCTCTGTCCGAGCCGGATCATCTGCCATAAATGACATGAGTGTTCCTGACAACGCGAGGAATGTGAGCCACGCAGTCCGACCCTTGAAGACACACTGACGTTTCTGTTCAGCTGTGCATTGATGCTCAACAAAAAGTCAGTTTCTATAAATGTTCAGGGCGTCCAAGACCACTCCACAGGACCAGGATCAGGGTCCTTAGAAGTCCACTTCCAACAACAGGGTTAGTCTTGTTTTAAATCACCTGACATTGTCAATGAATTGAGTATGAGTTCCTCTGAATCACAAACCAACTCAGTTTTTAAAGCCTCAGACGTTTAACTGTGAACTCTGATAAAGAAAACATGGAGCCCCGAGGAAAGAGGCTGAAGGTTATCTTCAAAATGAATATGAAATACAGGGGTCATAGGTCTTTAGTCAATCACAGCACAGGGGTCAAAGGTCATCAGAAGGATCACAGTACAGGGGTCATAGGTCTTTAGTCAATCACAGCACAGGGGTCAAAGGTCATCAGAAGGATCACAGTACAGGGGTCATAGGTCTTCAGTCAATCACAACACAGGGGTCAAAGGTCATCAGAAGGTCACACTACAGTGGTCATAGGTCTTCAGTCAATCACAGCACAGGGGTCAAAGGTCATCAGAAGGATCACAGTACAGGGGTCATAGGTCTTCAGTCAATCACAACACAAGGGTCAAAGGTCATCAGAAGGTCACACTACAGTGGTCATAGGTCTTCAGTCAATCACAGCACAGGGGTCAAAGGTCATCAGAAGGTCACACTACAGGGGTCATAGGTCTTCAGTCAATCACAGCACATGGGTCAAAGGTCATCAGAAGGTCACACTACAGTGGTCATAGGTCTTCAGTCAATCACAGCACATGGGTCAGAGGTCATCAAAAGCATCACAGCACAGGGGTCAAAGGTCATCAAACGCATCACAGCACAGGGGTCAAAGGTCATCAAAAGCGTCACAGCACAGGGGTCAAAGGTCATCAGAAGTATCATAACACAGGGGTCATAGGTCATCAGAAGTATCATAGCACAGGGGTCATAGGTCATCAAAAATATCACCACAGGGATTATAGGTCATCAGAAAGATCAAATCACAGGGGTCATAGGTCATCAAAAATATCACCACAGGGATAATAGTTCATCAGAAGGCTCACAGCACAGGGGTGATAGGTCATCAGAAAGTTCACATCACAGGGGTCATTAGGGATGTAAAGGTACACGTACTCGTACCGGATCGTTTCGGTACAGGGTTTTCGGCACGCAGACCGATCCGAGTACGCACGGAACAGAAGTTCTTTAATCTGTGTTCCCACACGGACCGCAAAGCGGAAGCACACCGTAACTTGTAAAAAGTTCAAACATAAACTGTAAACTCTGCAGATTAGTAGTTCCTCGAGCCCTGTCGGTTTGGACAGTTGCATATAACTGGGATGGAGTTCATTTACGGACTTACTGAAAACTTTCGTTTTCATTTTCAGCGATGATCCCGCTCCAGCAGCGCTGCTGCGTGAAAGGGGAGACACGTCTGTGTGGGAGAATAACCTGCAGCTTGATAGAATGAACACCCTCCCTCCCCAACAGACAGCCTTTTGCTAGTAATTCTGAACGGGCCAAAGCCACAACAAATGCCCTTGAAGTTTTTATATCAATAGAGGGAAATATTAATAGTTCTGCGATGAAACTGTCCCAGATGTGATTAGGTTTATTATGTGCTCAAAGGGCATTCAAAAAAGTGTTGCCTTCATAAACTAAAAGGTGTCAGTGTAATTTAAAAGAAATAATTTTACATTAGGCTATATTAATTACTTAATTTCATTCTAAAATACTTTATTTCATTCATATCTTTTATTTATTGGAGACTCTTTTGGTTGAAGGATGCAGCATAAGTTCATTTTATGTTTTTTTTTGTGCAATGTTTAATGTAAAATGTTATTAAAAAGTAACCTGAGCAGGTGTACAAGTCTGAACTGTCGATGCTGCTAACTTAGCCCAATGTGTAAAAGGGAAATTCTAAGTGTTCCTAGTAAATAAATAAAAAAGTGTTGCATCAGGTCCCTTTACGAAAATGTACCGAACCGAAGCTTCGATACTGAGACTCGTACCGAACCAAAATGTTTGTCTACCGTTACACCCCTAGGGGTCATAGGTCATCAGAAGTACAGGGGTCATAGGTCATCAAAAATATCACATCACAGGGATAATAGGTCATCAGAAGGCTCACTGCACAGGGGTCATAGGTCAGTATATCCTGCTATATCATGGGAGCAACGTGGGGTTAAGTGTCTTGTCAAAGGAAACATCCACATGTAGCTGCGGGATCTGGAGATCGATCCCCTGACCTTTCAGTCAAGACGTCTGACACCACTGATCCACAGCTGTCCCTGATAAATTTACTAGCTTTGATTGGAGCATTGACTGGCGTACTGGTTTGTATCCGATACCTAACATCAGAGGTGTTTCCAGAAACATCTGGAGTTGTTAAGCGTTTGCTTGTTCTCAGCATCAGAACACACTCAGCGGACCATTTATCTAAGGAGTAGATGTTTGGAGTGTGGGATCAATTCTGTGAGGCAGAGCTGATCTGTTAGCTTGTAGCCGAGGAAAAAGGCTGAGCAGAGTCACTCAAACGTTCACTCTGTTACTGCTGGAGAACTGGAGCTTCAGATGAAGGTCGTTTCTGATGTGAGGTCGAACTCGGTATCACAGCCTGACCGTCCTCTCTTTGTTTCCTCCAGCTTCCCATCAAAGTGGGACACCAGAACACTCACACCAAAGTCAGCACCGAGCACAACAAGGAGTGTCTGATCAACATCTCCAAGTACAAGTTCTCCCTCGTCATCAGCGGCCTCACCACCATCCTCAAAAATGTCAACAACATGGTGAGTGTGCGAGCAGGACACCCTGCAGCTCTACCCGGGTTGCATGACCTCAGGGTCACACTGGTGTGTAGACGACTCTGCTCGTTTACATACAGAAATCATGTTGAGATAATGTAAACAAATGCTTTCATGTTATTTATTGTAATGATCACGTTGCACAGTCTCTCAGCTCTTGTTTCTCAACCCTCGTTTCTAAGCTCAGCTCTCGTCTCTCGACCCTCGTCTCCCAGGTCTCGTCTCTCAGCTCTCTCGTCTCTCAGCTCACTCGTCTCTCAGCTCTCTTGTCTCTCAGCTCTCTTGTCTCTCAGCTCTCGTCTCTCAGCTCTCTCGTCTCTTTCAGCTCTGTCTCTCAGCTCTCTCGTCTCTCTCAGGTCTGTCTCTCAGCTCTCTCGTCTCTTGTCTCCCGTCTCTCGTCTCTCAGCTCTCTCATCTCTTGTCTCTCAGCTCTGTCTCTCAGCTCTCGTCTCTCATCTCTTGTCTCTCAGCTCTGTCTCTCAGCTCGCTCGTCTCTCAGCTCGCTTCTCTTGTCTCTCAGCTCTTGTCACTCAGCTCTCTCGTCTCTCGTCTCTCAGCTCTCGTCTCTCGTCCCTTGTCTCTCGTCTCTCATCTCTCAGCTCTCATCTCTCAGCTCTCATCTCTCAGCTGTCTCGTCCCTCAGCTCTCTCATCTCTCATCTCTCTCGTCTCTCAGCTCTCGTCTCTCAGCTCTCAGCTCTCATCTCTCATCTCTCAGCTCTCTCGTCTCTCAGCTCTCTCGTCTCTCAGCTCTCGTCTCTCAGTTTTTTCGTCTCTCAGCTCAGAGCTCTCGTCTCTCAGCTCTCTCGTCTCTCAGCTCTCTCGTCTCTCAGCTCTTGTCTCTCAGTTTTTTCGTCTCTCAGCTCAGAGCTCTTGTCTCTCAGCTCTCATCTCTCGTCTCTCAGCTCTCTCGTCTCTCAGCTCTCTCGTCTCTCAGCTCTCTCGTCTCTCAGCTCTCGTCTCTCAGCTCTCTCGTCTCTCAGCTCTCGTCTCTCAGCTCTCAGCTCTCTCGTCTCTCAGCTCTCAGCTCTCTCGTCTCTCAGCTCTCTCATCTCTCAGCTCTCTTGTCTCTCAGCTCTCGTCTCTCAGCTCTCTCGTCTCTTTCAGCTCTGTCTCTCAGCTCTCTCGTCTCTCTCAGCTCTGTCTCTCAGCTCTCTCGTCTCTTGTCTCTCGTCTCTCGTCTCTCAGCTCTCTCATCTCTTGTCTCTCATCTCTTGTCTCTCAGCTCTGTCTCTCAGCTCTCTCGTCTCTCTCAGCTCTGTCTCTCAGCTCTCTCGTCTCTTGTCTCTCGTCTCTCGTCTCTCGTCTCTCAGCTCTCTCATCTCTTGTCTCTCAGCTCTTGTCTCTCAGCTGTCTCATCTCTCAGCTCCCTCGTCTCTCAGCTCTCTTGTCACTCAGCTCTCTCATCTCTCAGCTCTCTCGTCTCTCAGCTCTCTCGTCTCTCGTCTCTCAGCTCTCAGCTCTCGTCTCTCGTCCCTTGTCTCTCGCCTCTCAGCTCTCAGCTCTCATCTCTCAGCTCTCATCTCTCAGCTGTCTCGTCTCTTTCAGCTCTGTCTCTCAGCTCTCTCGTCTCTCTCAGCTCTGTCTCTCAGCTCTCTCGTCTCTTGTCTCTCGTCTCTCGTCTCTCAGCTCTCTCATCTCTTGTCTCTCAGCTCTCGTCTCTCATCTCTTGTCTCTCAGCTCTGTCTCTCAGCTCTCTCGTCTCTCAGCTCGCTTCTCTTGTCTCTCAGCTCTTGTCTCTCAGCTGTCTCATCTCTCAGCTCCCTCGTCTCTCAGCTCTCTTGTCACTCAGCTCTCTCATCTCTCAGCTCTCTCGTCTCTCAGCTCTCTCGTCTCTCAGCTCTCGTCTCTCGTCCCTTGTCTCTCGCCTCTCAGCTCTCAGCTCTCATCTCTCAGCTCTCATCTCTCAGCTGTCTCGTCCCTCAGCTCTCTCATCTCTCATCTCTCTCGTCTCTCAGCTCTCGTCTCTCAGCTTTCGTCTC
This sequence comes from Labrus bergylta, assembly GCF_963930695.1. Lineage (NCBI taxonomy): Eukaryota > Metazoa > Chordata > Actinopteri > Labriformes > Labridae > Labrus > Labrus bergylta. Next base: position 10,440,414 of record NC_089205.1, on the reverse strand, counting down.
TCAGCTCTCTCGTCTCTCAGCTCTCTCGTCTCTCAGCTCTCGTCTCTCAGCTCTCTCGTCTCTCAGCTCTCTCGTCTCTCAGCTCTCTCGTCTCTCGTCTCTCAGCTCTCGTCTCTCAGCTCTCTCGTTTCTCAGCTCTCTCGTCTCTCAGCTCTCTCGTCTCTCAGTTTTCTCGTCTCTCAGCTCTCGTCTCTCAGCTCTCAGCTCTCGTCTCTCAGCTCTCGTCTCTCAGCTCTCGTCTCTCAGCTCTCGTCTCTCATCTCTTGTCTGTCAGCTCTCGTCTCTCAGCTCTATTGTCTCTCATCTCTCGTCTCTCAGCTCTCTTGTCTCTCAGCTCTCGTCCCTTGTCTCTCGTCTTTCATCTCTCAGCTCTCATCTCTCTCAGCTCTCAGCTCTCTCGTCTCTCAGCTCTCGTCTCTCAGCTCTCTTGTCTCTCAGCTCTCAGCTCTCGTCCCTTGTCTCTCGTCTCTCAGCTCTCAACTCTCATCTCTCATCTCTCTCGTCTCTCAGCTCTCGTCTCTCAGCTCTCTCGTCTCTCAGCTCTCGTCTCTCAGTTTTTTCGTCTCTCAGCTCTGAGCTCTTGTCTCTCAGCTCTCGTCTCTCGTCTCTCAGCTTTCTCGTCTCTCAGCTGTCTCGTCTCTCAGCTCTCGTCTCTCAGTTTTCTCGTCTCTCAGCTCTCGTCTCTCAGCTCTCGTCTCCCAGCTCTCGTCTCTCGTCTCTCGTCTCTCATCTCTCGTCTCTCAGCTCTCTCGTCTCTCAGTTTTCTCGTCTCTCAGCTCTCGTCTCTCAGCTCTCGTCTCTCAGCTCTCAGCTCTCTCGTCTCTCAGCTCTCTCATCTCTCAGCTCTCTCGTCTCTCAGCTCTCTCGTCACTCAGCTCTCTCGTCTCTCAGCTCTATCATCTCTCAGCTCTCTCGTCTTTCAGCTCTATCGTCTCTCAGTTCTCTCGTCTCTCAGCTCTCTCGTCTCTCAGCTCTCGTCTCTCGTCCCTTGTCTCTCGCCTCTCAGCTCTCAGCTCTCATCTCTCAGCTCTCATCTCTCAGCTGTCTCGTCTCTTTCAGCTCTGTCTCTCAGCTCTCTCGTCTCTCTCAGCTCTGTCTCTCAGCTCTCTCGTCTCTTGTCTCTCGTCTCTCGTCTCTCAGCTCTCTCATCTCTTGTCTCTCAGCTCTCGTCTCTCATCTCTTGTCTCTCAGCTCTGTCTCTCAGCTCTCTCGTCTCTCAGCTCGCTTCTCTTGTCTCTCAGCTCTTGTCTCTCAGCTGTCTCATCTCTCAGCTCCCTCGTCTCTCAGCTCTCTTGTCACTCAGCTCTCTCATCTCTCAGCTCTCTCGTCTCTCAGCTCTCTCGTCTCTCAGCTCTCGTCTCTCGTCCCTTGTCTCTCGCCTCTCAGCTCTCAGCTCTCATCTCTCAGCTCTCATCTCTCAGCTGTCTCGTCCCTCAGCTCTCTCATCTCTCATCTCTCTCGTCTCTCAGCTCTCGTCTCTCAGCTTTCGTCTCTCAGCTCTCTCGTCTCTCAGCTCTCTCGTCTCTCAGCTCTCGTCTCTCAGCTCTCTCGTCTCTCAGCTCTCTCGTCTCTCAGCTCTCTCGTCTCTCAGCTCTCGTCTCTCAGCTCTCTCGTTTCTCAGCTCTCTCGTCTCTCAGCTCTCTCGTCTCTCAGTTTTCTCGTCTCTCAGCTCTCGTCTCTCAGCTCTCAGCTCTCGTCTCTCAGCTCTCGTCTCTCAGCTCTCGTCTCTCAGCTCTCGTCTCTCATCTCTTGTCTGTCAGCTCTCGTCTCTCAGCTCTATTGTCTCTCATCTCTCGTCTCTCAGCTCTCTTGTCTCTCAGCTCTCGTCCCTTGTCTCTCGTCTTTCATCTCTCAGCTCTCATCTCTCTCAGCTCTCAGCTCTCTCGTCTCTCAGCTCTCGTCTCTCAGCTCTCTTGTCTCTCAGCTCTCAGCTCTCGTCCCTTGTCTCTCGTCTCTCAGCTCTCAACTCTCATCTCTCATCTCTCTCGTCTCTCAGCTCTCGTCTCTCAGCTCTCTCGTCTCTCAGCTCTCGTCTCTCAGTTTTTTCGTCTCTCAGCTCTGAGCTCTTGTCTCTCAGCTCTCGTCTCTCGTCTCTCAGCTTTCTCGTCTCTCAGCTGTTTCGTCTCTCAGCTCTCGTCTCTCAGTTTTCTCGTCTCTCAGCTCTCGTCTCTCAGCTCTCGTCTCCCAGCTCTCGTCTCTCGTCTCTCGTCTCTCATCTCTCGTCTCTCAGCTCTCTCGTCTCTCAGTTTTCTCGTCTCTCAGCTCTCGTCTCTCAGCTCTCGTCTCTCAGCTCTCAGCTCTCTCGTCTCTCAGCTCTCTCATCTCTCAGCTCTCTCGTCTCTCAGCTCTCTCGTCACTCAGCTCTCTCGTCTCTCAGCTCTATCATCTCTCAGCTCTCTCGTCTTTCAGCTCTATCGTCTCTCAGTTCTCTCGTCTCTCAGCTCTCTCGTCTCTCAGCTCTCGTCTCTCGTCTCTCGTCCCTTGTCTCTCATCTCTCAGCTCTCATCTCTCAGCTGTCTCGTCCCTCAGCTCTCTCGTCTCTCAGCTGTCATCTCTCAGCTCTCGCGTCTCTCAGCTCTCGTCTCTCAGCTCTCATCTCTCAGCTCTCGTCTCTCAGCTCTCAGCTCTCGTCTCACAGTTTTCTCGTCTCTCAGCTCTCTCATCTCTCAGCTCTCGTCTCTCGTCTCTCAGTTTTCTCGTCTCTCAGCTCTCATCTCTCAGCTGTCATCTCTCAGCTCTCGCGTCTCTCAGCTCTCGTCTCTCAGCTCTCTCGTCTCTCAGCTCTCGTCTCTCAGTTTTTTCGTCTCTCAGCTCTCGTCTCTCAGCTCTCGCCTCTCAGCTCTCTCTTCTCTCAGCTCTCGTCTCACAGTTTTCTCGTCTCTCAGCTCTCTCGTCTCTCAGCTCTCGTCTCTCGTCTCTCAGTTTTCTCGTCTCTCAGCTCTCGTCTCTCAGCTCTCGTCTTCCAGCTCTCAGCTCTCGTCTCTCGTCTCTCAGCTCTCTCGTCTCTCAGTTTTCTCGTCTCTCAGCTCTCGTCTCTCAGCTCTCGTCTCTCAGCTCTCTTGTCTCTCGTCTCTCATCTCTCGTCTCTCAGCTCTCTCGTCTCTCAGTGCTCTCGTCTCTCAGTTTTCTCGTCTCTCGTCTCTCAGCTCTCGTCTCTCAGCTCTCTTGTCTCTCTCAGCTCTCGTCTCTCAGTTTTTTCGTCTCTCGTCTCTCAGTTTTCTCGTCTCTCAGCTCTCTCGTCTTTCAGCTCTCGTCTCTCAGTTTTCTCAGCTCTCGTCTCTCAGCTCTCAGCTCTCAGCTTTCTCATCTCTCATCTCTCTCGTCTCTCAGCTCTCGTCTCTCAGCTCTCGTCTCTCATCTCTCGTCTCTCATCTCTGTCTCTCAGCTCTCGTCTCTCAGCTCTATTGTCTCTCATCTCTCGTCTCTCAGCTCTCTTGTCTCTCATCTCTCGTCTCTCGTCTCTCGTCCCTTGTCTCTCGTCTCTCATCTCTCATCTCTCATCTCCCTCAGCTCTGAGCTCTTGTCTCTCAGCTCTCGTCTCTCAGCTTTCTCGTCTCTCAGCTCTCGTCTCTCAGCTTTCTCGTCTCTCAGCTCTCAGCTCTCTCGTCTCTCAGCTCTCTCGTCTCTCAGCTCTCTCATCTCTCAGCTCTCTCGTCACTCAGCTCTCTCGTCTCTCAGCTCTATCATCTCTCAGCTCTCTCGTCTCTCAGCTCTATCGTCTCTCGTCTCTCGTCCCTTGTCTCTCGTCTCTCATCTCTCAGCTCTCATCTCTCAGCTGTCTCGTCCCTCAGCTCTCTCGTCTCTCATCTCTCTCGTCTCTGAGCTCTCGTCTCTCAGCTCTCGTCTCTCGTCTCTCAGTTTTCTCGTCTCTCAGCTCTCTCGTCTCTCAGCTCTCGTCTCTCAGTTTTCTCGTCTCTCAGCTCTCGTCTCCCAGCTCTTAGCTCTCATCTCTCGTCTCTCTCGTCTCTCAGTTTTCTCGTCTCTCAGCTCTCGTCTCCCAGCTCTTAGCTCTCATCTCTCGTCTCTCTCGTCTCTCAGTTTTCTCGTCTCTCATCTCTCATCTCTCATCTCTCAGCTGTCTCGTCCCTCAGCTCTCTCGTCTCTCATCTCTCTCGTCTCTCAGCTCTGAGCTCTCGTCTCTCAGCTCTCGTCTCTCAGCTCTCGTCTCTCGTCTCTCAGTTTTCTCGTCTCTCAGCTCTCTCGTCTCTCAGCACTCAGCTCTCGTCTCTCAGCTCTCAGCTCTCGTCTCTCAGCTCTCAGCTCTCGTCTCTCAGCTCTTGTCTTTCAGCTCTCAGCTCTCTCGTCTCTCAGCACTCAGCTCTCGTCTCTCAGCTCTCAGCTCTCTCAGCTCGCTACTCTCATCTCTCAGCTCTCATCTCTCAGCTGTCTCGTCCCTCAGCTCTCTCGTCTCTCATCTCTCTCGTCTCTCAGCTCTGAGCTCTCGTCTCTCGTCTCTCGTCTCTCAGTTTTCTCGTCTCTCAGCTCTCTCGTCTCTCAGCACTCAGCTCTCGTCTCTCAGCTCTCAGCTCTCTCAGCTCGCTACTCTCATCTCTCAGCTCTCATCTCTCAGCTGTCTCGTCCCTCAGCTCTCTCGTCTCTCAGCTCTGAGCTCTCGTCTCTCGTCTCTCAGTTTTCTCGTCTCTCAGCTCTCTCGTCTCTCAGCACTCAGCTCTCATCTCTCAGCTCTCTCAGCTCGCTACTCTTGTCTCTCAGCTCTTGTCTCTCAGCTGTCTCGTCCTTCAGCTCTCTCATCTCTCAGCTCTCTCGTCTCTCGTCCCTTGTCTCTCAGCTCTCATCTCTCATCTCTCAGCTCTCTCGTCACTCAGCTCTCTCGTCTCTCAGCTCTCTCGTCACTCAGCTCTCTCGTCTCTCAGCTCTATCATCTCTCAGCTCTCTCGTCTCTCAGCTCTATCGTCTCTCAGTTCTCTCGTCTCTCAGCTCTCTCAGCTCTCGTCTCTCGTCCCTTGTCTCTCGTCTCTCATCTCTCAGCTCTCATCTCTCAGCTGTCTCGTCCCTCAGCTCTCTCGTCTCTCATCTCTCTCGTCTCTCAGCTCTGAGCTCTCGTCTCTCAGCTCTCGTCTCTCAGCTCTCGTCTCTCGTCTCTCAGTTTTCTCGTCTCTCAGCTCTCTCGTCTCTCAGCTCTCGTCTCTCAGCTCTCGTCTCCCAGCTCTTAGCTCTCATCTCTCGTCTCTCTCGTCTCTCAGTTTTCTCGTCTCTCAGCTCTCGTCCCCCAGCTCTTAGCTCTCATCTCTCGTCTCTCTCGTCTCTCAGTTTTCTCGTCTCTCATCTCTCATCTCTCATCTCTCAGCTGTCTCGTCCCTCAGCTCTCTCGTCTCTCATCTCTCTCGTCTCTCAGCTCTGAGCTCTCGTCTCTCGTCTCTCAGTTTTCTCGTCTCTCAGCTCTCTCGTCTCTCAGCACTCAGCTCTCGTCTCTCAGCTCTCAGCTCTCTCAGCTCGCTACTCTTGTCTCTCAGCTCTTGTCTCTCAGCTGTCTCGTCCTTCAGCTCTCTCATCTCTCAGCTCTCTCGTCTCTCGTCCCTTGTCTCTCAGCTCTCATCTCTCATCTCTCAGCTCTCTCGTCACTCAGCTCTCTCGTCTCTCAGCTCTCTCGTCACTCAGCTCTCTCGTCTCTCAGCTCTATCATCTCTCAGCTCTCTCGTCTCTCAGCTCTATCGTCTCTCAGTTCTCTCGTCTCTCAGCTCTCTCAGCTCTCGTCTCTCGTCCCTTGTCTCTCGTCTCTCATCTCTCAGCTCTCATCTCTCAGCTGTCTCGTCCCTCAGCTCTCTCGTCTCTCATCTCTCTCGTCTCTCAGCTCTGAGCTCTCATCTCTCAGCTCTCGTCTCTCAGCTCTCGTCTCTCGTCTCTCAGTTTTCTCGTCTCTCAGCTCTCTCGTCTCTCAGCTCTCGTCTCTCAGCTCTCGTCTCCCAGCTCTTAGCTCTCATCTCTCGTCTCTCTCGTCTCTCAGTTTTCTCGTCTCTCAGCTCTCGTCCCCCAGCTCTTAGCTCTCATCTCTCGTCTCTCTCGTCTCTCAGTTTTCTCGTCTCTCATCTCTCATCTCTCATCTCTCAGCTGTCTCGTCCCTCAGCTCTCTCGTCTCTCATCTCTCTCGTCTCTCAGCTCTGAGCTCTCGTCTCTCAGCTCTCGTCTCTCAGTTTTCTCGTCTCTCAGCTCTCTCGTCTCTCAGCACTCAGCTCTCGTCTCTCAGCTCTCAGCTCTCTCAGCTCGCTACTCTTGTCTCTCAGCTCTTGTCTCTCAGCTGTCTCGTCCTTCAGCTCTCTCATCTCTCAGCTCTCTCGTCTCTCGTCCCTTGTCTCTCAGCTCTCATCTCTCATCTCTCATCTCTCTCGTCTCTCAGCTCTGAGCTCTTGTCTCTCAGCTCTCGTCCCTCAGCTTTCTCGTCTCTCAGCTCTCGTCTCTCGTCTCTCAGCTCTCAGCTCTCTCGTCTCTCAGCTCTCTTGTCTCTCAGCTCTCTCGTCTCTCAGCTCTCTCGTCTCTAAGCTCTCTCATCTCTCAGCTCTCTTGTCTCTCAGCTCTATCATCTCTCAGCTCTCTCGTCTCTCAGCTCTATCGTCTCTCAGTTCTCTCGTCTCTCGTCCCTTGTCTCTCATCTCTCATCTCTCATTTCTCATCTCTCAGCTCTCTCGTCTCTCAGCTCTCTTGTCACTCAGCTGTCTCGTCTCTCAGCTCTCTCGTCTCTCAGCTCTCTCATCTCTCAGCTCTCTCGTCTCTCAGCTCTCTCGTCTCTCAGCTCTCTCGTCACTCAGCTCTCTCGTCTCTCTGCTCTATCATCTCTCAGCTCTCTCGTCTCTCAGCTCTATCGTCTCTCAGTTCTCTCGTCTCTCAGCTCTCTCGTCTCTCAGCTCTCTCGTCACTCAGCTCTCTCGTCTCTCAGCTCTATCATCTCTCAGCTCTCTCGTCTCTCAGCTCTCTCGTCTCTCAGTTCTCTCGTCTCTCAGCTCTATCATCTCTCAGCTCTCTCGTCTCTCAGCTCTCTCGTCTCTCAGCTCTCGTCTCTCGTACCTTGTCTCTCGTCTCTCATCTCTCAGCTCTCTCGTCTCTCAGCTCTATCGTCTCTCAGTTCTCTCGTCTCTCAGCTCTCTCAGCTCTCGTCTCTCGTCCCTCGTCTCTCGTCTCTCGTCTCTCATCTCTCATCTCTCAGCTCTCTCGTCTCTCAGCTCTCTTGTCACTCAGCTCTCTCGTCTCTCAGCTCTCTCGTCTCTCAGCTCTCGTCTCTCAGCTCTCGTCTCCCAGCTCTTAGCTCTCATCTCTCGTCTCTCTCGTCTCTCAGTTTTCTCGTCTCTCAGCTCTCGTCCCCCAGCTCTTAGCTCTCATCTCTCGTCTCTCTCGTCTCTCAGTTTTCTCGTCTCTCATCTCTCATCTCTCATCTCTCAGCTGTCTCGTCCCTCAGCTCTCTCGTCTCTCATCTCTCTCGTCTCTCAGCTCTGAGCTCTCGTCTCTCAGCTCTCGTCTCTCAGTTTTCTCGTCTCTCAGCTCTCTCGTCTCTCAGCACTCAGCTCTCGTCTCTCAGCTCTCAGCTCTCTCAGCTCGCTACTCTTGTCTCTCAGCTCTTGTCTCTCAGCTGTCTCGTCCTTCAGCTCTCTCATCTCTCAGCTCTCTCGTCTCTCGTCCCTTGTCTCTCAGCTCTCATCTCTCATCTCTCATCTCTCTCGTCTCTCAGCTCTGAGCTCTCGTCTCTCAGCTCTCGTCTCTCGGCTCTCAGCTCTCTCGTCTCTCAGCTCTCTTGTCTCTCAGCTCTCTCGTCTCTCAGCTCTCTCGTCTCTAAGCTCTCTCATCTCTCAGCTCTCTTGTCTCTCAGCTCTATCATCTCTCAGCTCTCTCGTCTCTCAGCTCTATCGTCTCTCAGTTCTCTCGTCTCTCGTCCCTTGTCTCTCATCTCTCATCTCTCATTTCTCATCTCTCAGCTCTATCATCTCTCAGCTCTCTCGTCTCTCAGCTCTCTCGTCTCTCAGTTCTCTCGTCTCTCAGCTCTATCATCTCTCAGCTCTCTCGTCTCTCAGCTCTCTCGTCTCTCGTCTCTCATACCTTGTCTCTCGTCTCTCATCTCTCAGCTCTCTCATCTCTCAGTTCTCTCGTCTCTCAGCTCTCTCAGCTCTCGTCTCTCGTCCTTCGTCTCTCGTCTCTCGTCTCTCATCTCTCATCTCTCAGCTCTCAGCTCTCTCGTCTCTCAGCTCTCTTGTCACTCAGCTCTCTCGTCTCTCAGCTCTCTCGTCTCTAAGCTCTCTCAGCTCTCTCGTCTCTCAGCTCTCTCGTCTCTCAGCTCTCTCGTCACTCAGCTCTCTCGTCTCTCAGCTCTATCATCTCTCAGCTCTCTCGTCTCTCAGCTCTATCGTCTCTCAGTTCTCTCGTCTCTCAGCTCTCTCGTCTCTCAGCTCTCGTTTCTCGTCCCTTGTCTCTCGTCTCTCATCTCTCAGCTCTCGTCTCTCAGCTCTATCATCTCTCAGCTCTCTCGTCTCTCAGCTCTCTCGTCTCTCAGCTCTCTCGTCACTCAGCTCTCTCGTCTCTCAGCTCTATCATCTCTCAGCTCTCTCGTCTCTCAGCTCTATCGTCTCTCAGTTCTCTCGTCTCTCAGCTCTCTCAGCTCTCGTCTCTCGTCCCTTGTCTCTCGTCTCTCATCTCTCATCTCTCATCTCTCATCTCTCATCTCTCATCTCTCAGCTCTCTCGTCTCTCAGCTCTCTTGTCACTCAGCTCTCTCGTCTCTCAGCTCTCTCGTCTCTCAGCTCTCTCATCTCTCAGCTCTCTCGTCTCTCAGCTCTCTCGTCTCTCAGCTCTCTCGTCACTCAGCTCTCTCGTCACTCAGCTCTCTCGTCACTCAGCTCTCTCGTCTCTCAGCTCTATCATCTCTCAGCTCTCTCGTCTCTCAGCTCTATCGTCTCTCAGTTCTCTCGTCTCTCAGCTCTCTCGTCTCTCAGCTCTCGTCTCTCGTCCCTTGTCTCTCGTCTCTCATCTCTCAGCTCTCATCTCTCAGCTGTCTCGTCCCTCAGCTCTCTCGTCTCTCATCTCTCTCGTCTCTCAGCTCTGAGCTCTCGTCACTCAGCTCTCTCGTCTCTCAGCTCTATCATCTCTCAGCTCTCTCGTCTCTCAGCTCTATCGTCTCTCAGTTCTCTCGTCTCTCAGCTCTCTCGTCTCTCAGCTCTCGTCTCTCGTCCCTTGTCTCTCGTCTCTCATCTCTCAGCTCTCATCTCTCAGCTGTCTCGTCCCTCAGCTCTCTCGTCTCTCATCTCTCTCGTCTCTCAGCTCTGAGCTCTCGTCTCTCAGCTCTCGTCTCTCAGCTCTATCATCTCTCAGCTCTCTCGTCTCTCAGCTCTCTCGTCACTCAGCTCTCTCGTCTCTCAGCTCTATCATCTCTCAGCTCTCTCGTCTCTCAGCTCTATCGTCTCTCAGTTCTCTCGTCTCTCAGCTCTCTCAGCTCTCGTCTCTCGTCCCTTGTCTCTCGTCTCTCATCTCTCATCTCTCATCTCTCATCTCTCATCTCTCATCTCTCAGCTCTCTCGTCTCTCAGCTCTCTTGTCACTCAGCTCTCTCGTCTCTCAGCTCTCTCGTCTCTCAGCTCTCTCATCTCTCAGCTCTCTCGTCTCTCAGCTCTCTCGTCTCTCAGCTCTCTCGTCACTCAGCTCTCTCGTCACTCAGCTCTCTCGTCACTCAGCTCTCTCGTCTCTCAGCTCTATCATCTCTCAGCTCTCTCGTCTCTCAGCTCTATCGTCTCTCAGTTCTCTCGTCTCTCAGCTCTCTCGTCTCTCAGCTCTCGTCTCTCGTCCCTTGTCTCTCGTCTCTCATCTCTCAGCTCTCATCTCTCAGCTGTCTCGTCCCTCAGCTCTCTCGTCTCTCATCTCTCTCGTCTCTCAGCTCTGAGCTCTCGTCACTCAGCTCTCTCGTCTCTCAGCTCTATCATCTCTCAGCTCTCTCGTCTCTCAGCTCTATCGTCTCTCAGTTCTCTCGTCTCTCAGCTCTCTCGTCTCTCAGCTCTCGTCTCTCGTCCCTTGTCTCTCGTCTCTCATCTCTCAGCTCTCATCTCTCAGCTGTCTCGTCCCTCAGCTCTCTCGTCTCTCATCTCTCTCGTCTCTCAGCTCTGAGCTCTCGTCTCTCAGCTCTCGTCTCTCAGCTCTCGTCTCTCGTCTCTCAGTTTTCTCGTCTCTCAGCTCTCTCGTCTCTCAGCTCTCGTCTCTCAGTTTTCTCGTCTCTCAGCTCTCGTCTCTCAGCTCTCGTCTCCCAGCTCTTAGCTCTCATCTCTCGTCTCTCTCGTTTTCTCATCTCTCAGCTCTCTCGTCTCTCAGTTTTCTCATCTCTCAGCTCTCTCGTCTCTCAGCTCTCTTGTCTCTCAGCTCTCTTGTCTCTCAGCTCTCTCGTCTCTCAGAGAGGTGTTCTTCATCACGGTACACTTCATGCACGAGCACAAGCATGCGGGTACACAACGCTGACAGCCTTCATTCAGAAGAAATCCAGAGTGTTCAGTCTGTATCTGTAACATGACTCAGAGTAAAGACATGAAGTAGCTGTCATGTTCTCTGATGTACGGACTCAGACTCCACCGCGCGTCTCTTTTATTCTTTTAATTTATTTATGACTGTATCTGATTAACATGACTTAAAATAAGCCTCATAGTCAGTAAAGTAGCTGTCATGTTCTCTGATGTGCAGACGCTGACTCGATCGTGAATCCCTTTTTAAAAAAAATGTCTCGAGTCCGTCTGTTTGTAAACACGCTTCATAATCACATTAAGCCATGGATGTGTTGTTTTACGACGTTATGTACAGAGGTAACCATGCTCAGACCCCGTTAGTCCATGAGCAGTGTGAGGCCAGCAGTGTGAGGCCAGCGAGGGAACGGGGAGGGGAGGGGCAATCGTGCTTAAGCACGATACGGCATACCAATGTGACCGCGTCCGAAGTCTTTCTAACCTCTGCTGTGTTTGAGTTTTATATGAGAATAATTAAAGGTGTGTCTCTCATAAAGGCGGCGTGAAGAGGACTATTAAAGTTTTACTGTAACTGACTGACTTCCACTCGTATCCATGGTTACTACACATCCCTGTTGAATTAACCCTGTTGAAATTGAGCCTTTAATGAGTGTGGTGTTAGCTTACACGTGTTCATTTAGTGTTGCCATAGAAACCTGATGTTTGTCTCCACAGCGGATATTTGGAGAAGCTTCGGAGAAGAACCTCTACCTCTCTCAGCTCATCATCCTGGACACGCTGGAGAAGTGTTTGGCTGGGGTGAGTATGCACCCCCCATCGTCCTGCACCCCCCCATCATCCTCTCTAATGATATGTGTATATAATGAAGACTAGCCTAAGCCTCTCAAAAAAACACTTCTAAACAACGTGTCCACGGCGTTTCAGCTTGAAAAGGTCTTAGGAGGGTCCACCCTCCATATGAGTGAGCAATAATTAATCATAAATCTAAATAGAAGACATCACGTCACGTGTTTTAACATATTTCTGACTCTTTCCAAGTCATCAGAGACAGTCTTCTTTGTTGGTGTCTGATCCTGCTTAAAGCTGTGTGGTTCTTCTTCATGGTTCATTCATTGGTTCTTTCTGAACAGACCTTTAGCGCTCAGAGAGTTAACGTCCCGGTCTTTTTCCTCAGCAATCAAAGGACTGTCTGCGTTTGGACGAGACCATGTTGGTCAAACAGCTGCTGCCGGAGATCTGTCATTTCATCCACACGTACCGGGAAGGCCACCAGCACGCCGCCGAGCTCCGTGTCTCCGCCTCAGCTGTCCTCTTCTCTCTGAGCTGCAACAACTTCAATGCTGTCTTCAGTCGGATCTCCACCAGGTAAAGGCCCGGGATGGTTCTGGTTTTGGGTTGGGGGTTCTGGATCTGCTGCAGCCTTGATGTGTTTGTGTCTTTTCTGCAGGCTGCAGGAGCTCACCGTCTGCTCTGAGGACAACGTGGACGTTCACGACATCGAGCTGATGCAGTACATCAACGTGGACTGTTCCAAGCTGAAGAGGCTGCTGCAAGGTGAGAGGTCGCAGGTCAACTCTGTCGTGCTGAATGTGGCCTTCTGATTGGTGTTAATGAGTAACAGATCAGAGCGATCATAAAAAGGAAGCGGTCACGGTAACCTTTTTGATCTGTTGTTGTTCCAGAAACTGCGCTGAAGTTCCGAGCTTTAAAGAAACCTGCACAGCTGTCGGTCATCAACAGTTTAGAGAAGGTAGGTCTGACCCCTGAACCCTGACCCCTGAATCTGCAGCATGCAGGATGCTATGAACATGTGTAGAGTCATGGCTGGTCGGAGTTCAGGATTGTCTCCAGCTCATCCTTCTTCTCCCTGTAGGCGTTCTGGAACTGGGTGGAGAATTACCCCGACGAGTTCACGATGCTATACCAGAGGCCGCAGGCGGACATGGCAGGTAAGGGCGCTAACCCTCAGCCTCCACCTGAGTCTGTCACATTCAGCCCTCCAAGTTTCTCCAAACCTGCTCAGAGCTGGACTCTCTGTACACAGGGTTAGAGATTCTTTAGAGTCTTTGTGTTCAGTCTCTGATGGTCTTTGTGTTCCATCAGAGTCTCTGACTCTGATGGAACACTGAAGGTCTTATTTTCATTACTTCTTGAAGTGAGCGACACGCGAGACTATCTTTAAATCTAAAGCCGTTTGAATGACGGCCGCATCCGGAATTTTTAAACCATTAATATAACCAATCACACGTCATCTACACAATCTGGTGTGTGTGTGTGTGTGTGTGTGTGTGTGTGTGTGTGTGTGTGTGTGTGTGTGTGTGTGTGTGTGTGTGTGTGTGTGTGTGTGTGTGTGTGTGTGTGTGTGTGTGTGTGTGTGTGTGTGTGTGTGTGTGTGTGTGTGTGTGTGTGTGTGTGTGTGTGTGTGTGTGTGTGTGTGTGTGTGTGTGTGTGTGTGTGTGTGTGTGTGTGTGTGTGTGTGTGTGTGTCTGTGTCTGTGTCTGTGTCTGTGTGTGTGTGTGTCTGTCTCCGTATGTGTGTGTCTGTGTTTGTCTCCGTATGTGTGTGTGTGTGTCTCTGTGTGTGTGTGTGTGTGTTCAGAAGCAGCAGAGAAGCTGTTCGACCTGGTCGACAGCTTTGCAGAGAGCGCAAAGAGGAAGGCCGCCGTTTGGCCGCTGCAGATCATCCTCCTCATCCTCTGTCCGGAGATCTTACACACCATCTCCAAAGACACGGTCGAGGACAGCAAGGCCAACAAGGTGGAGACACAAACAGACACACACACACACACACACACACACACACACAGAGACACAAAAACTGTCTCTCTCTCTCCTGCAGAAGCTGTTCTTGGACAGTCTCCGTAAGGCTCTATCTGGTCAGGGAAGCAGCAAACAGCTGATGGAAAGCGCCGCCATCGCCTGTGTCAAACTGTGCAAAGCTTCCACCTACATCAACTGGGAGGATCACTCCACCATCTTCCTGCTGGTGCAGTCCATCGTCATTGATCTCAAGGTCTCCTCACTCCGACTCTATCTCTTTCAAAGACTATTGTAAAGATATAGTAGTTGTACTGATCGCACATTTGAACGGCCTCACTTCGGACACTTTCATAAAAACAGGAAACTGTTTCCAATCATGAGTTACTTTTTATTGACCTGAAGTGACCTTTGACCCCTTCTGTCCCATCAGGCTCTGCTGTTCAACCCGGCCAAACCGTTCTGGAGGGGGACAGGCAGCCAGAACGCCGACGTGGAGCTCATGATGGACTGCTTCGTGTCCTGTTTCCGCATCAATCCTCACAACAACCAGCACTTGAAGGTGGGCTGTGACCACCATGCTCCCACTCCATGTCTCTGTTGTCATGGTGATGCAGGTGTTTCATACTCACCTGAGCTTTCTGTCTGTGTTCAGGTCTGTTTGGCCACCTCCTCGCCTTCTACTTTCCACTTCGTCCTGGTTAACTCTCTGCACAGAATAATCACCAACGTAAGTTTGACATTTTTCTGCTTTCTGATGAACACAGAAATGATTGTCATAGAAAAGGTCCACAGTTTGAAATCTCGCCTCATCAATTTCTGTGTCGTCTCCTCAGTCTCACCTGGACTGGTGGCCCAAGATTGACGCCGTGTACGGCTACTCTGGAGATCTGCGCTCCATGTTCTCCGAAACCCTGAACCGAGTTATCCAGGGCGCCGGGACCCACGCGCCGCTACGTATGACGCCGGTGAGTCCTAAGATACACTCTGAACACATCAGGTTTATACTAAAGGGTTAAAGTAGGGGGCGCCACTGAGACCTCACATACACTCTGACCGCGGTCCTCTCTCCTGCAGAGTCTGACGTTTAAAGGTAAGATGAGCACGAGTCTGAAGTTCAAAGAGAAAGCCACAGACCTCGACATTCGGAGCTACAAGTGCCTTCTACTCGCTCTCGTCAAACTCATCCACGCCGACCCCAAACTCATGCTGCACGTGAGTCCTGCCCTTCATCACGACATGTTCACGTTCTTAAAAGGTAGAGAGATATTCATCCGTGTGTGTGTGTGTGTGTGTGTGTGTGTGTGTGTGTGTGTGTGTGTGTGTGTGTGTGTGTGTGTGTGTGTGTGTGTGTGTGTGTGTGTGTGTGTGTGTGTGTGTGTGTGTGTGTGTGTGTGTGTGTGTGTGTGTGTGTGTGTGTGTGTGTGTGTGTGTGTGTGTGTGTGTGTGTGTGTGTGTGTGTGTGTGTGTGTGTGTGTGTGTTAGAACCCAGTAAAGCAGGCTCCAGAGATGCCGAGCAGCACGGCCGAGCTCATCACCGGCCTCGTGCAGCTCGTCCCGCTGACCAACACCACCCAGCTCTCCCAGGAGGCGATGGAGGTTGGAATTGTTCAGTTTATAAAAAGAAGTTTAAATAAAATATTCTTCTCTTGTAGTCATGACAACGATGAATTAAAGTCTTCTTGAACACTTGAGTTGCTCATGTCTCTCTCTGTCTATTCTGGTTCTCTCTGTACTGTCCTGTCTGGGTCCAGGCTCTGCTAGTCTTGCACCAGCCCGAGACCATCGAGCTGTGGAACCCTGAAGCCCCCATTGAGACGTTCTGGGACATCAGGTAGGACATAATCCTCTCACCTGTCGTCCCCCCTCAGTCTCATGGAGCTACAGCTGTTCGCTCAATCCGCCGTGACCTCACCACAATGACGCACGTTAGCCCTGTTGGCTCTGCAGCGTCTTCACAGCGACGCCCACAGGATCATAACTTCCTTCTTCTCCTCTGCAGCTCTCAGGTTCTCTTCCTCATCTGCCGTAAACTGATCGGTCAGCAGATGGTGAACGGAACAGAAGTCCTCAAGTGGCTGCGAGAGATTCTCATCTGCAGGAACAAGTTTCTGCTCAAGAACAAGGTGACGTACGGAGATCACATGACTATTAGAGGACTTTAGACCCTAACCCTGCACTGTTAGAGGACTTTAGACCCTAACCCTGGACTGTTAGAGGACTTTAGACCCTAACCCTGGACTGTTAGAGGACTTTAGACCCTAACCCTGGACTGTTAGAGGACTTTAGACCCTCACCGTGGACTGTTAGAGGACTTTAGACCCTAACTCTGGACTGTTTGTTTTCAGGAGTGTGCGACGATGGGCGGAGGGATCCCAATCTGCCGGCAGGCTCAGACAAAGCTTGAGGTGAGTCTCTACATGTTCCTGTGGAGTCCGGACACCGAGGCCGTGCTGGTGGCAATGTCGTGTTTCCGTCACCTCTGCGAGGAGGCCGACATCCGCAGTGCTGCCGACGAGGTGTCGGTCCAGACCATGCTGCCTAACTACGCCACCTTCAGCGAGCTGGCGTCGGTCAGCAACATGATGGGGACAGGTCAGTGCTTCTGGAGACCATGAGTAAAGCTGTGTTAACCAGGCGTCGACCAGTTCATCATGAGAACTGTTGTTTCCACAGGACGCTCCACCCTGCAGAAGAGAGTGATGGCGTTACTGAGGAGGATTGAGCACCCGACCCCGGGAAACATTGAGGTCAGACACGCTCCCTTTGAAGATATTCTGACTTACATGCTAACAGAGTCTTCTCATCATTTCACACTCGGTTTGATTCTGAGACTGAGACTTTAAGTCTGTTTGTAAGAAGGCAGATTATTAAACACACTTTGTGTATCAGACACATATTTAATACCTGGCTGCGTCCTGTACACCGGAGCGACCAACATACCAGTAAAATATACTGACACCTGATACACAGGTGAGACTGATACGCAGGTGAGACTGATACACAGGTGAGACTGATATACAGGTGAGACTGATACACAGGTGCGACCGATACACAGGTGAGACCGATACACAGGTGAGACCGATACACAGGTGAGACCGATACACAGGTGAGACCGATACACAGGTGAGACTGATATAGGTGAGACTGATATAGGTGAGACTGATACACAGGTGAGACTGATACACAGGTGAGACTGATACACAGGTGAGACTGATACACAGGTGAGACTGATATAGGTGAGACTGATACAGGTGAGACTGATACACAGGTGAGACTGATACAGGTGAGACTGATACACAGGTGTGACTGATACACAGGTGAGACTGATATACAGGTGAGACTGATACACAGGTGAGACTGATACACAGGTGAGACTGATACACAGGTGAGACTTATATTAAGTCTGTATGCTAGTCGAGCTCTCAGCCTACGAAGTGAAGTGTAGACCCACAGCAGACATGATGTATGATGTCATGCACGATATGGTCGTTTCTTCTCTTCCTCCTCTTCTTACATAAACTCTTGATCACCTGTCGTTCTTCCGTCAGGCCTGGGAGGACACACACGCTAAGTGGGACCAGGTCACCAAACAGATCCTCAACTTCCCCAAAAACAAAGCAGAAGACGGACAGGTGAGCTCGCATTTTAAGGCCAGACGATGAGTGAATATGAACGACAGATTCAGAAATGGTCCTCCTCGTGTGACTTGTTGTGTATTTTATTGGTCGAGCTTCTGATTGGCTCGTTCATGAAGAGAAACGGTTGGCTTCTACCTGCAGCTCTGTCGTGACACCGTGTCTGCCTTCCCTCCCCCTCCTCCCCCCTCACGGCAGCAGGAGTGGATTAACATGACGGGCTTCCTGTGTGCTCTGGGCGGCGTCTGTCTCCAGCAGCGCAGCACCCCTGGCCCCGCGACCTACAGCCCCCCCATGGGCCCGATGAGCGAGCGTAAACACTCGATGATCTCCATGGGTCCGTGCGACGTGAACAACCCTGTCGCCTCCTCTTGCTCCTCCTCGGCCTCCAGCGAGACACCCGTCAGCCGCTTCCTGGACAGGCTGCTTGCCCTGCTGGTCTGCGGCCACGACCGGGTCGGCCACCACATCCGCACCAATGTCAAAGACCTACTGGGTCTGGAGCTAAGCCCCGCCCTCTACCCCATGCTGTTTAACAAGCTGAGGAACAGCATCGGAAAGTTCTTCGACACACAGGGACCGGTGAGTCGGACGACGACTCTTCACTGGACGGATGAATGTGTTTTGAACATTCATCAGTCCAGATCTCAGATGGTCAATGTGATTTTACTTTGTAAACAGCCAATCACTATGAGCTATATCATCATAAAGACCTGCAGTTAATCATATGGTCTCAGAGGGTGTCTAACGCTTGCTTCTCGTGTTCCCAGGTTCCTATCAACGACACCAACACTCAGTTTGTGGAGCAGACCATCGCCATCATGAAAAACCTTCTGGATAACCACACAGAGGGCAGCTCGGAGCACCTGGGACAGGCCAGCATCGAGACCATGATGCTAAACCTGGTCAGGTGAGTCCTCCACCTTTGGACCATCATCATCGTTTAGTTAGTTCATAGCTCGTCACACGACCAAGACATCTGAGTGGAGAAAATAAATGCATCACACATGGCACTTCTCACACCCAAACCCAGGTGGCACTAATTCTCATAGCCCTTTGCTAACAGCTATTGAAGAACAAATACAGAAGAGTGAGAAGCAGAGAGGCTTACTGAAGTATATGCAGCAGTAGAGGACCCCCACTTCAGGTGTGAACCTGTCCCGTATCAAGAGTGCTCAGACCCTCGTTAAAAAGTCCCATCCCGTGTGCACATAAACCAGCTCGTGGTCACTGCCTCTTACTGGAGTTCAGGAGCAGTGAGAACCACCACATCACTGATCATTAATAACAGAGGGAGGGAGCTCCAGAGACCCTTTAGCCCTCACAGTGACTGGACACACATTATTGCACACTGTTATTATACACCTTTAGCAGGTGTATAATAACCTCTGAGACTCGCACATGGCTCCTAAAGGCCGAGTCTTAGATTGTGCTTTAGATTGATTTTATATTATCCAACCAGGAGATGTAAGTCATGCCTGTGTTGCACCATCAGGTATGTGCGCATCCTGGGAAATACGGTCCACGCCATCCAGATCAAGACCAAACTGTGTCAGCTGGTGGAGGTGATGATGGAGCGACGAGACGACCTGTCCTTCTGTCAGGAGATGAAGTTCAGGTGAGTGTCAGACGCTCTGTGTCATTAGGTGAGGTAGTGTAAACCTGCAGAGGCCGTAGCTTATTGGTCAAGATGTAAACGTCTGCTGTTCTCTGAAGGAACAAGATGGTGGAGTATCTAACCGACTGGGTGATGGGAACCTCCAACCAGGCGGCTGACGACGACATTAAGTGTCTGACCAGGTGCAGGTTGTTTACATTTACTAAATAAAAGTAATGCGAAGAACCCAGAGGCTCACTGTATTTTGTCTGTGTGTGTGTGTGTTTCTGTGTGTGTGTGTGTCTGTCTGTCTGTATACTGTATGTGTGCATGCAGGGACCTGGACCAGGCCAGCATGGAGGCCGTGGTGTCCCTGTTAGCCGGTCTTCCACTGCAGCCAGAGGAGGGGGATGGAGTGGAACTGATGGAGGCCAAATCTCAGCTTTTCCTCAAGTAAGAAAAAAACCTGCACTCTACCTCAAGCAAGTTTCAGCTTCAGGCCACCAGGTGGCGTCCTCTGCAGTTCTTAACAACTGCATTTATCCATATGGTGCATATGGATTGTCCCTCCTATCCCCTTTCACTATCGTCTTCACCTTAACCCCGGGGAAAAGGTCATGAGCTTAAGGAAAGATGTTAGGATTTAGGGAAAGTCGATGGTGTTGCTCTGACAATCCGACCACATTTCCACTAGGTGATGTAATTAAATACGACGGGCCGGCGGAGGTTTATGATGTGGGTCTGCCGTGGTGAAACTACAATGTTCCTAAAATGGACTACAAAACGATCATCTAAAAAAACTTTCCCCTGTGCCTTCTTACCGGTGAAGTAATCCTAATTACCACGGGGAAGTGAAATAAAAGGAATATAGACTACCAGGCTACGAGTAAGAAAAGAGAAACAATCAGCTTCCTGTCCACTCATAAATCAACATCAAAATAAATATTAATTATTACATTTATGAAAGTTATACAGAATGTTTTATACAAATGTAAAACAGCACAAAGCGTTCTGAAGTGAATGAAATATGTTGAATAAAACATCATCTGGGTAAAGATGTCTCTTACATGCTCTGTGTCACTTTACGATCATCGTTAGTGATCGTAAAGTGTATGGTTATATGGGCTGCTTGCTTTAAACGTTGCGGGCGCAAGGAATTGTGGGTCAGCATATCTCATCTCCTTTGGTAAAGGATGGTCCCGTGTATCCTATGCTAAAGGAGGTTATAAAGGAAGCATTGACCCACCTTTCCTTAGCTTTTAGAGAATTCAAACAGCTCTTATCACTTAAATGCATCGGGGTCATTTCACTCATTGAGGAACCTTCCTAAACAATTCAGACGCACCCACAGACTGCATCCTGGATTTAGACTGCACCCTGGATTTAGACTGCACCCTGGATTAGACTGCATCCTGGATTAGACTGCACCCTGGATTAGACTGCACCCTGGATTAGACTTCACCCTTGATTTAGACTGTATTCTGGATTTAGACTGCACCCTGGATTTAGACTGCACCCTGGATTTAGACTGCACCCTGGATTAGACTGCATCCTGGATTTAGACTGCACCCTGGATTAGACTGCACCCTGGATTTAGACTGCACCCTGGATTAGACTGCACCCTGGATTAGACTGCACCCTTGATTAGACTGCACCCTGGATTTAGACTGCATCCTGGATTAGACTGCATCCTGGATTAGACTGTATCCTGGATTTAGACTGCATCCTGGATTAGACTGCACCCTGGATTTAGACTGCACCCTGGATTAGACTGCACCCTGGATTAGACTGCACCCTGGATTTAGACTGCACCCTGGATTAGACTACACCCTGGATTTAGACTGCACCCTGGATTAGACTGCACCCTGGATTTAGACTGCACCCTGGATTAGACTACACCCTGGATTAGACTGCACCCTGGATTTAGACTGCACCCTGGATTTAGACTGCACCCTGGATTTAGACTGATTTAGGTTTAAGATCATGTATCTCAGAATGAAGTAACGTTTTAGAGCTGGATCCGCTCGTGTCCTTGGGTGGTCAATGCCGAGTCAGGTTTATGTTTAAAGCTCATTTAATACATCATCATTCTTTCAGAAATATGAAACCGCTGCCGCTGTATAGACCAGGTCACAGAATTTAATATCAATGAACGTTGTGGTTGAAGTTTAACGAGCTGCTCTTTTCCTCATCGTCTTTAAACAGGAAGTGGAGAATAGAGCTGAGCACTTTTAATCAAATGCAGTGTCCTCATAAAATCGTGTTGGAGGAGAGACTGAGACTCGTGGACCATGGCGTTAAGCGTCCTGCTCGGAGGGGATGTGTCTTTAATCTCTGTTTTGTGTGTTTTTGGCAGGTACTTCACCCTCTTCATGAACCTGCTGAACGACTGCAGCGAGGTAGAGGATGAGGGTCAGGCTGTGGGAGGACGTAAGAGAGGGATGTCCCGCCGCCTGGCCTCGCTCCGTCACTGCACCGTCCTCGCCATGTCCAACCTGCTCAACGCCAACGTTGACAGCGGCCTCATGCACTCTATCGGTAAGTCAGCAGCGATCACCTAGTGCAGAATCTCAGAGGGTTTTTTTTTTTCAATGAGTACTTGAATTTCTCTCCTCCTCCTCTTCCTCCACCATCTTCTCCTCCTCCTTCTCCTCACCCTCCATCTCCTCCTCTCTCTCCTACTCCTCTCTCCTCTTCCTCTTCCTCCACCATCTTCTCCTCCTCCTCCTCCTGCTCTTCCTCCTCCTTTCTCCTCTCTCCTCCTCCTCTTCCTCCTCTTCCTCCTCTGCCTCCTTTCTCCTCTCTCCTCCTCCTCTTCCTTTCTCCTCCTCCTCTTCCTCTTCCTTTCTCCTCCTCCTCCTCCTCCTCCTCCTCCTTCTTTCTTCTCTCTCCTCTTCCTCTTCCTTTTCCTCTTCTTCTTCCTCCTCCTCTTCCTTTCTCCTCCTCCTCCTCCTCCTCCTCCTTCTTTCTTCTCTCTCCTCCTCATCTCCCTCTTCCTCCTCCTCCTTCCTCCTCCTCTTCCTTTCTCCTCCTCCTCCTCTTCCTTTCTTCTCCTCCTCCTCTTGCTCCTCCTCCTCTTCCTCCTCCTCCTCCTCCTCCTTCCTCCTCCTCCTCCTTTCTCCTCCTCCTCCTCCAGGTCTGGGCTACCACAAAGACCTGCAGACTCGAGCCACCTTCATGGAGGTGCTGACTAAGATCCTGCAGCAGGGGACTGAGTTTGACACGCTGGCGGAGACGGTGCTCGCCGACCGCTTTGAGAGGCTGGTGGAGCTGGTCACCATGATGGGGGACCAGGGGGAGCTACCCATTGCCATGGCGCTGGCTAATGTTGTGCCTGGGTCTCAGTGGGTAGGTACTTGATCTGGATCCAAAACCAGCAAAAGTTCCTGTACAGTTTGTGCTCAGACTTTTAGCATTTTATTTACTGAAAGAGCTCCAGATGCATCAGAACACACGTGGCGTTTGCATCAGAACACATGTGACGTGCAGAAAAAGAACCAAAGCCTGACTTAACCTTTTGAACCCTCAGCTCAGTCCCATCACCCTTACAAAAGGAGGAAGAGATGCAGTAAAGTAAAGCAAGTCTCTTATTAAACTCCTCCTCTTATTCTGATTATTAAAAAACGTCTTTGAGACGCAGTTAGGTTCAAACGTTTAGAAATGACCTCCTGACCCTTTTAAAGCCTGCTGTGTCACAGGTCAGAGAAAACATGAACGTCTAACTTCTTTACTGGAAAGTTTACCTTAAACAGCGATGACTTTATTCTTCGCTTCTTTTGGAAGGTTTTTTAATTTGTTCTCTCGGCTGCTGCAGCATCCAACAACCCACTTTTAACTCAGACCTCTGCAGAATGTGCACAGCAGAGTTCCTGAGTTTTTCACAATAAAAGTTATTTGTGTGTGTGTGTGTGTGTGTGTGTGTGTGTGTGTGTGTGTGTGTGTGTGTGTGTGTGTGTGTGTGTGTGTGTGTGTGTGTGTGTGTGTGTGTGTGTGTGTGTGTGTGTGTGTGTGTGTGTGTGTGTGTGTGTGTGTGTGTGTGTGTGTGTCTGCGTCTGCGTGCGTCTGTGTCTGTGTCTGTGTGTTTGTGCGTGTTGTGTCTCCAGGACGAGCTGGCCCGGGTCCTGGTCACACTGTTCGATTCCCGTCACCTGCTCTACCAGCTGCTGTGGAACATGTTCTCTAAAGAGGTGGAGCTCGCCGACTCCATGCAGACTCTGTTCAGAGGAAACAGCCTGGCCAGCAAGATCATGACCTTCTGTTTTAAGGTAGATGACACACCTGACATCACTTACCTGCAAACAGGACGTGTCGATTTCCAACATGTAAACATAGAAATCATCATACTGTGTGTTACTGACTGTGTTAATGCTGTCAGGTGTACGGGGCAGCATACCTGCAGAAGCTGCTGGAGCCCCTATTACGAGGAGTCATTACCACACCTGATCACATCAGCTTTGAGGTGGACCCCACCAGGTACTGTATCATGATCACTTGGTGTCCTACCGTATAATGTCGTATAGTAATGTGTCCTATCATATTGTATGGTACCATACGTTAAGGTATTGTATCACCCAACCTGTTTTTGTACCAGGCTGTAAACATGTTTAATTCTGCTGTAAAGACGGATATTTTAACATGGGGCTCTATGGGGACTGACTCGCTGCAGGAGACAGACTCTAGTGGACACTGGAGGAACTGCAGTTTATTTTAAGGAGGTCATATATTGAAACACCCTTGCCCTGTTAGCATTGCTAACTCTCCCTAACCTTCCTGTTTGTGTCCTCAGGCTGGAGCAGGGAGAAAACCTGGAGGAGAACCAGAGGAACCTGCTGCAGATCACGGAGCGTTTCTTTCAGGCCATTATCGGCTCTTCCAGCGAGTTTCCCCCTCAGCTACGCAGCGTCTGCCACTGTCTCTACCAGGTACACCCCCCCATCATCCCCCACACCCTCAGCTGCTCACCCACCAGCCTCTTTGCCCTCACCTGTGTGTGTGTGTGTGTGTGTGTGTGTGTGTGTGTGTGTGTGTGTGTGTGTGTGTGTGTGTGTGTGTGTGTGTGTGTGTGTGTGTGTGTGTGTGTGTGTGTGTGTGTGTGTGTGTGTGTGTGTGTGTGTCACTCACACATTCCTCCACTCTGAGGCTTCTGATGCTGCTTATCCCCCCTTCATCACACACCTTAACCAGAACACACTCTGCTTAGCCAATCAACATCCAGAGATCACGTTAAGTCACATATAAGGAGCTGGTCTAGGTCTTCCATGTTTAGCACAGTTTTGGAACAGGACTCTCAGCCTTGAAAGTACTTGAGATTTAAAAGTGTGTTTGTTATTTGAAGGCCATATGAGCTCCCCGATGTGGAAAACACGGACAGAATCGTGGAGTCTGTCATTGAAAATGGAATCAACAGCAAAACAGGGAATATTGTGCAATGCGCCTAAACCTGGGTGATTTATAAAAAAGAATCAATGTTTTCAAACCAATGTATCTCACTGACACACACACACCTGTTTACTTTTAGTGCAGCAGCACCACAGTCCTTCGATCCATATGGACCAAGTCTTTATAGTCGTGAACTTAACAATGGTTATCTCACAGCCTGCTGTAGTCTGGGAACTTCTCCACACAGACTGCTAAACTGTGATATGGTGCAGCTAAATGCACGCTACCCTTTCACTTATATGCGGGGGCGGCCAGAGGAGTTCTACATTTCTTGAAGTACTTACTGTTCATAGCTACACCCTAAATGACTTGTGCTTAGTTTCCCCTTCAGTGCTTTTTGTGTGATAAAGTTCAGACTTTATCAGATATTTTATTTGAAGAACAACATAAAAACACATTTTCATGATTCATATAAATATAATAGTTTATTACTCTGTTCATTTGGTGAAGAGAGCTAATTACTTGTTTAGGACTTGTAATTCAAAGGGCTTAAGGACTTGACTTGGGCCTTGCCTGTCTTTACTTGGGACTTGACTCTGGACTTCGATCCATCCATTTTCTTCCGCCTATCCGAGGTCGGGTCGTGGTTGCAGCAAGCTTAGTAAGTCAACCCCGACTTTCTTCTTCCCAGCTCCTCCTGGGGGATTCTGAGGCGCTCCCAGGCCAGGCAGGATTTATAATCCCTCCAGAAAGCTCTGGGTCTACCCCCAGGTCTTTGCCCATTTGGTCATGCCCGGAAAACCTCCAAAGGGAGGCGTCCAGGAGGATCCTGATCAGATGCCCACACCATCTCAACTGGCTAGTTTCATTGCAAATTAGTAGCGGCTCCTCCCACTCTCTCTAACGCTGAGCCCAGACCCCCTCCAGAGGAAACTCATTTTGACCGCTTGTATCCTCGATCTTATTCTTTCAGTCTCTACCCAAAGTTCATGACAGGTGAGGGTTGGTACGAAGCTCCCTCCCCACCACAACGGTCGGGTACAACGCCTACATTACTGCCACCGCTGACACGATCTGCCTATCAATCTCACGGTCCAAGATACTTAAACTCCTTAACTTGGGGCAAGGACTCACTCCTCACCCGGAGGGGGCAATCCACTGATTCCCGGCAGAAAACCATGGCCCCAGACTTAGAGGTGCTGCCCCTCATCCCAGCCTGTTCACACTCGGCTGATAACCGCCCACATGTCTACTGGAGGTCCCAGCATGAGGAAGAAAAATGAAAGCACATCTGCAAAAAGCAGAGATGAGATTTTGAGACCCCCAAACCGGAAACCCTCCTCCCCTAAGCTGCACCTTTTAGATCCTGGCCAGGAAAATCACTAACAGGTCCCATGTTGATCATACAGGGACCCATAACCCGTGGAACATGGACCACTTGCACTCCATGTCCCCAACCTCCCCAGGGATGAAAGAGAAATACTTCCGGAGGTGGGAGTTGAAGACCCTACGGACAGGAACCTCTGGCAGATGTTCCCAGTTCACCTGCACTACACGTTTGGGTGTACCAGGAGTCCTGCCCCTCTCCAGATGTTTGGTTCCAGAACCAGGGCTGTACGCTGATAGCTAGCTGGTATCGCTCCACCTTGCACACCAGCTCCGGCTCCTTCCCTGCCAGAGAGGTGACAATCCAGGTCTGGAGAACCAGTCTGCGCGTCCCAGGGTCTGCACGCCCAGAAACCCCACGTCTGCGTTGTCGGTCCTTACACATAAAGTCAGTGTAGCACTGTTGTGCACCGGCTGGTATGCAGATAAGAAAACTCAAAAAGGACATGAATCGAAATCCAAGTGAGATTTATGGATAGAAAATAAGACACGTTACAAGTGATCTGCTGGATAGAATAGGTTTAACTGTTTAGTGCTGGACTGAGGACCAAGCTGCTGCTTCCATCAGCTTACTCTCAGACATCTCTTAGACAAACAGACCAGTTATTAAATGCAGTAAAAACACTGTATGAAGCCATTTATTCAAATGAACGGACGTTTGAGGGTCTGCTAGATGAGCTACCAGAACAGGTCGAGTATCTCCCATGATTCACTCTGTCGATTAACATAAACAAATCAAACCTGGCATTGTTGAAATGTTCAACGTTTTGTTTTCAGACACACATCATAGCTGTGATCACAGCCGGCCGGCCTGCAACACCAAAAACATCCACCTGATGCTGCTATAGTCTAACTTCAGCACACACACATAATGTTCACAGTCTGATTAAATTTCACACCTTCTGCTGCCGCCTGGTGCACGCTCCAAACAACAGAAGCTCTGTCTGCTCGCAGTCGATCCCTGAACAACCTCATGTGACTGTGAACATGTTTAAATGTTGATCTGCATATAGAAGCATTCAGACCTTTAAAAAGAGCTCTGTGTTTGTGACCTGCATTTTTTGTGTACATCTATGATTTGTTATTCTCCATCCTTTTTACACATAAACACCCCCAAAGCAACTGCAGTCCAATCACGCCAGCACATGCATGGACACGCTTCATGTCCCCTGAGCAGCAATAAAAACGTCTCTAACAGCAGTTGTTTGATTTTCTGTGTTACTGGATGTGAACGGTCAGGGCTGTGCAGAATGTGTGTGTGCAGTGTGTGTGTTAGTGTATGTAGCCGGTGCTGTGACCATGATTGTGCTCATCTCTGTTCTGTAGGCTACTTGCCACTCTCTACTGAATAAAGCAACAGTAAAAGAAAAAAAGGAAAACAAAAAAGCAGTAAGTTTGGAGAATCTACTTTCCCTCAGACACTCTCCCCCCCTGAAGCAAAAAAAGCCTTTTTTGCATTTTATTCTTTTATTTCTTCATTTGGTTTTTGATTTGGTGGAAATGTTTTATTCTTTTCTCCATATTCAACTTTGTGTCCAACCCCCCTCTGAAAATCATTGTACTAATATCAGCCTCATTTTAATGTATCTTCAATTAACCGTTTGTAGGAACTGTGGCATTCTGTCTGAACTCTTTCTTTCTGTTTGCACTTCTGGAGACGTTTTCTCAGAACATTTCATCTGCAACATATATATACGTGTACACAAACACACACACACAACACACACACAGACACACATGCACACACACACACACACACACACACACACACAGACACACAGACACCCTCACACACATGCCCTCTCAGATACACACACACACACACACACACACTCACACATAGACACAAACACAGACACACACACACGCCTGCCTGACAGGATGGTGTTTGGATGAAATATTCTGATAAACTGGCCTCCCTCTGTCATGGGTTGGTTTCTTTTTTCTGCCATGTTGAAGAGGAAAGTGTTTCACTTACGCTCAAACACAAGTGATCGGCATATTGATCAAGCTTTTACTCTTTTGCTTGCTTCTTAGCGCTCACAAGACTAAAGTGGACTCCAATGTTCTCTCTTACTCACATCCTTATTGGTCCTTAAGTTGTGTGCAGTTTGGCGAGGTCAGACTACACAACATTAGCATGATTAAAGCCTGAGCTGGCAGACGTAGGATTCCGGGACCTGCAGCCCTGAAAGTAGATTTTTGTATCTTGTGTAGTGTGTCATAGTGAACCTAAATCAAGGCCACATCTGGCCTCACAACAGAAAGTCTAGCATGTTTGATTTTTCTTTCTGCCTTGTACGATGTCTTCTCTCACATCAGTGACTTTGACCAATGAGAGTGTTCTGCACGTGCAGAAGCCACGAGCACGAGCGTAAAAACAAACAAAATGGCGAAATGAAAAAAGGATGAAGTTGGTTCTGTGAGATGAAAATATGAGACAGGAGAAGTTTGTTGAGATCCGGCAACAACAGTTTTTTGTGTACAGTCTTCTGTCAGGGTGTCTTCTAGCACCGCCCCTCTTCTAAAGATGATTGGTTGGTAACCACCGTGCAGCCTGTCATGCCTGTCAGTCAAATCACGGTATGAATTTATGGTTCTGTCATCGTCTAATCTGACAAAGTAACAGATTTGGTAGTCTGACCTCATTCAGCATAATGTGAAGAAGCCAAATAATATATAACCTGTTGACAGATGTTTATAAGTTTGTATTTTGAATCAAGGGAAACAGGAGTCAAAGCTGGCTCAGTGAAAAACCTGCAAACGTTACTTAAATGAAAAAACTGAAGAGCACGAGGAAAGCACTCGACTTCTCAAAGGCCAAAACTCCTGTCTTCCTAATTGTGTTTGTTCCTAGCTACATGCTGTTTATATTCACCGTGACTCGCTTATGAGACTAGCTGTGACTAGCTGTGACTTGTTCTAACTTGAGACTGGCTAAGACTGGCTAAGACTTGTTGTGACTCGCTGCTGTGACTCTCTTTGACTGACTATGACTTGTTGTGACTCGCTGCTGTGACTCTCTTAGACTGACTATGACTTGTTGTGACTCGCTGTGATTTGTTGTGATTGCTTAGACTGCCAGGGAATGGCTAAGACTTGTTGTGACTTTCTGTGACTTTCTGTGACTCTCTTAGACTCGCTTTGACTTGTTGTGACTCGCTGTAACTCGCTGTGACTTGCTTTGACTTGCTACGACTGGCTGAGACTGGCTGAGACTAGCTGTGACTTGCTATGACTGGCTATTACTCTCTGAGACTCGCTGTGACTTATTGAGACTCGCTGTGACTCGCTGTAACTCACTGTGACTTGCTTTGACTCGCGGTGACTGGCTGAGACTCGCTGTGACTAGCTATTACTCTCTGAGACTCGCTGTGTCTTACTGAGACTTGCTGTGACTCGCTGTAACTCACTGTGACTTGCTTTGACTCGCGGTGACTCGCTGTGACTTGCTGTGACTGGCTGAGACTTGCTGAGACTTCCTGTGACTTGCTGTGACTTGCTGTGACTGGCTATTACTCTCTGAGACTCGCTGTGACTTATTGAGACTCGCTGTGACTCGCTGTAACTCACTACGACTTGCTGAGACTGGCTGAGACTTGCTGTGACTCGCTGTGACTGGCTATTACTCTGAGACTCGCTGTGACTTATTGAGACTTGCTGTGACTCGCTGTAACTCACTACGACTTGTTGTGACTCGCTGTAACTCGCTGTGACTTGCTGAGACTGGCTGAGACTTGCTGTGACTCGCTGTGACTGGCTATTACTCTGTGACTCGCTGTAACTCACTGTGACTTGCTTTGGCTCGCGGTGACTTGCTTTGACTCGTTCTGACTTGCTGTGACTCTACATATAGTTCAGGCTTTAACAGCTACCAGCTGTTGTCAGAGGGAAGTGAAACTCTTCTTTTTAACTCTTCATGTTCCTTACAGACGTTTGTTCTTCTGGTATTTTGACTAACAAAGTGAAAACCACGTGTTCATGTTGGCCATCTTGTCTTTTGAGTCATCCTCGCCCTCTCACCAGCAGGAAGTGATGTCACGTTTTCTGTGTTAGAAACAGAAGAAAGAGAAACGTGCTCAGCAAAGTTTTTAAGAATACGTAAACAGTGCTGCAGATTTCAGTCTCTGCAGTTGGGAGTAACTATAAAGGTTCCTGAGGGACAGGAAGTGAAGCCCATAAGTCTGTGTTCTCAGTTCACTGCTGAACGTGTTTACAGAGGAAAAGGATCAGTCAGCCAATCAGTGCAGACTTTACAAACAGCACTTTATCCTGATGGCTGATTAGTTTAATTAAGGGCAGAAATGTTTGTGACAGAGGTATGGAAGCCGACCTCCTAACGGGGAGTCAGGACCCGGTTGATGTGGTCACTGATAGAATATTTTTGTCTTATTTCAGTAAACCTGTTGCGTCTCTAACACTTTAAGACTGCGTGCTGTAACTGAGCTCAGCTGTCATCCCTTCTTTGTACGTTCATATTGATTCTGTGACGGCGTAATATTGGTGTCCCAGTCTGTGAGGTCACAGCGGGAGCTCCACATACACACACACACAGTTACACCGAACTTCCACCAGATACGTGTGCATTGCGTGTCCGCTCCGGTCTGTTTTGGCTCCGTGCACCCTCGTCCGTCAACACCCTCCAGCTGGAGTGCCGAGACAAAGGAATTC
Source organism: Labrus bergylta (assembly GCF_963930695.1). Classification (NCBI taxonomy): domain Eukaryota; kingdom Metazoa; phylum Chordata; class Actinopteri; order Labriformes; family Labridae; genus Labrus; species Labrus bergylta. The sequence continues at coordinate 10,410,550 of NC_089205.1, read as the reverse complement.
CTGCGGTAATTAAACAAACTAACTGGCGACAGTGGGAGATAATACGATGATGACGATTATAAACACATAAACAAACATGATACTACTATAGGTAGAGAGAAGTAATCCAGGGAGGCCTCTGTGTCTGCTCCATGCTGTGATTCTTTTGTCTGATCCGAGAGGTCTGATTGTGTCAGCTCTGCTTTAAACCGCCACCAGATGCTCATTCGCCGCTCCTCACCACACCTCATGGCTCATCTGTCCTCCGCTGCCTGCTTTATTTGACTTCCAGTTTCCATCCTCCACCTTCAGAGAGAAAGCGTTTGGGTTCCTTGCTCTTCCTCTCTGCTCTCTCTCTCTCTTGGGCTTTAACTGGAGTGAGAAGCTTTCTGGCTCACGTTACCGCCCAAAATGAAATGTCTCACTTCATACGTCTTCCTCCTCCTGAACCTGACATCTCTACTGTCATGACCGCCCTTCTCTGCTCTCTCACGCACATTGTTTGTTTTGTTTCCATCATCCCCTCCTTTGCTCTTTAAAGTACTGAAATACATTCAATATTTCCTCCTTCCCTCTCCTCACTCCTGCTCAAACCTCTCTTTCTGTTTCCCTTTGTTTGCCCTGCCTCCTTCCTCCCATTCTTCCCCCCCTCTCCTCCGTCCTCCCCCTTTCCCTCATTCTCCCCCTCTCCTTCCCCCTCTCCCCTCTCCCTTGTCCTCTCCCTTGCCCTCACCCTCTCCTCCGTCCTCCCCCTCTCCCTCATTCTCCCCCTTTCCCTTTCCCTTTTCCTCCCCCTCCCCCCTTTCCCTTGCCTTCCCCCTTACCTCCATCCTCCCCCTCAACCCTCCCCCTCCTCACACAGGTGGTGAGTCAGCGGTTCCCTCAGAACAGCATCGGCGCCGTGGGCAGCGCCATGTTCCTGCGATTCGTCAACCCAGCCATCGTGTCTCCGTATGAGGCCGGCATCCTGGATAAGAAGCCCCTCCCCCGGATAGAACGGGGTCTCAAACTCATGTCAAAGGTAAGCAGAGATTCAGCTGAGTGAAGGGAAGCAAAGCCAGGAAACTAAAGAAGTCTTCAGGGTGACTTTGAGTCCAACGCTTTTAGACTCAACCTGTGATCGTTTACCCAAACAAAACAACGTGAGGACACTTAAACCCTCTGCAAGTCAAGTTCCCTCTACAGGACCTTTGCCTGAGAGACCTGGGGTCTCATTTATAACTGTTGCGTACGCACAGAACGGGTTCTGAAGCTGGCGTACCCAGGTGTACGTTCATTTTGGAGGCATGGGAAATTGGCGACACAGACGGCGAAGTGGTGAATTGAAGCCTGCAGAACATATTGATGTCTCTAACACATTTTATTTCACTAAATATTAAACTTTACTGACAGATCCACGTCATTATAAATCATTCAAACCGATGGTTTTATTTAGGCTATAACTGAGTGAGCATGTAGTGAGCCGTTTCTGATAAGTGACTTTCATTATGACAATATATAAACATAAAAAATATAAAAGTCTGCCTCATACACATTTCATCAGCGCCGTCTCGCCTTCATTAACCCGGACGGACCTCAGAGGAACAAACTGTACACTAATGTAATCACTGATGTAGAGTTAAACATTAGACTAACACCAGTCTAACCATAGAGCCACCAGTTTTCATTAATATCTTTCAATATTGTGCATTTATCATCAAGTGTGGCTTTTAGTTTTAATAAAGATGACGCACAGAGCGCACAGAGACACGGCGGTGGCTTCATACATTTCACCTTCTCGGTACTCAGCACATCTTCATCAGCTGCACGTATTTAATCTGTAAATAATTCAAGTGTGGACATTAAGTCGGGGCATCTCTGACACGATCATTAGGTCTATATTTCCTCATAATTAGTCACAGAGCAGATGGAGTTTCCCACAAAAAAATGTGGCCAACAATCAACCTTTTTTGTTCGTTGAGCAAACCTTTGATTAATAATATGATAGAATGAGGGAGACTGCTGACTGACGTGAGCACTCTGACAATATGAAGAAGTCAGTGTGGGTTCCGTAAACATGTAAACATTGCAGATATACTTGTGTGTGATGATGAACGGCGTATGTTTTGGCACATAGGACAGGGTGAATGCAGCAGCGACGTGGTGTCATTCTCTGATTTTTGTTAAGTTTGTGATCCTCCTGCTGCAGTAAACTACTGACATTTTATCCTTCACTTCATTCACAAACTCCTCTGTTTCTGGGTCAGAAAGTTTAGTTTCTCTGTCTAAACTTCCTGTTTTCACAGCGATACAGCGCTGGAAACCTTTGATCTGCCCCCTCCTTTGTATCGAATTTCATTCACAAGCTGCTTTGCATTGACCGTTTATGGTTGAATGTGGGCGTGTAGAGGGCGGAACATGGGACTAATCTACGTGCGCACATTTCCAGGTGGATCTGATCTGATTTATAAAGGGAACATGGCGTGCAGGTGTGCGTACAAACAGTTTTATAAATCTGAATCATTTTGTGTGCACGCCTTTTCCGGGTTTTTGGCACACGTACATTTTTAGTATGGATTCTACGCACTCTTTTATAAATGAGACCCCAAGATCTTTTCCTAAGAGACCAGGGTCCTGCTTTATAAACAGTGTGTAAGAACATTCCATCGCAAAGAGTGGGATTTATCAACTTGTGTAAATGTGTGTAAATATAAGCACAGCTCTGAGCACGCTTACGCACACAATCTAGCAGTTGAACATTGAAACTACAAATAAAAGAACTACAAGTGTCACAGCACGCGTTGGTCAATCTCAACGCAGATGCATGTTCCGAGCTTTCTTTCATTAAAAACCTCAAATAAGTGATTTTGTCCAGTTTGAAACAGTCGTTGTTGCCTTCATTTGATCCAAAACCTTCAAAAGAGCGTTGTGACAACATGGCTTGTTTTGCATCAGTAGATGATTTGCGGTTCACTTGCCGCCCGAGAAGTTCTGATTCTGCAGCCATGAAGCGATGTTTCAGTTTGTTGTTCTCTTTTTTTCAACACGTCAATGCAGCTGTAACGCTCAAAGATGTCCACAGTGACCCTGATATCAGAATTCATCCACTTCCTGCAGAGGGCGGGGTTTCTTCTGTTTTTTATTGGAGTATATGATAACCTGCAGCACTTCAGACCTACAGACTACTACTGTTGGTAGATCACAGTGACGCGTCCTGTCCGTCAGAGGGCGGGGCTTCAGGGCTCATAATCTCTGTGTTTTGTTGTTGCTTCAGATTCTGCAGAGCATCGCAAACCACGTCCTGTTCACCAAAGAAGAACACATGAGGCCGTTTAACGACTTTGTGAAGAGTAACTTTGACGCAGCACGAAGGTGAGCGATGGACTAAAGCTGTGACTGGACTGTTTTCTGTCTGTAAGTTATTCACCACTTTATTGTCCTCTTCAGGTTTTTCTTGGACATCGCCTCCGACTCTCCGCCCAGCGACTCAGTCAACCACAGTCTGTCGTTCATCAGCGACGGAAACGTGCTCGCTCTGCATCGCCTGCTGTGGAACAACCAGGAGAGGATTGGACAGTATCTGTCCAGTAACCGGTGCGCACTCAGCGTCTCATCAGACACAGAAAACACGTCTCCGTCATTGTTTTTCACTTCATTTACTCTCCTTTGACCTTTGACCTCTAGTGACCACAAGGCCGTGGGCAGGAGACCGTTCGACAAGATGGCGACCCTGCTGGCCTACCTGGGACCTCCTGAACACAAACCTGTGGCTGACACACACTGGTCCAGTCTGAACCTGACCAGCTCCAAGTTTGAGGAGTTCATGACCAGGTAGGCTCCTACACACCTGTGACGTCATGTTCCACAGCAGTCCAGTCATGAAGTCCAGAACCAACAGAAACCCATGTGACCTGTCTGAACCTGAAGGTGGTGAACAGAGGGTTTGACCTTTAATTCAAGCTCATCGGTCTCAGCAGAGACTCCTCCTCTCCTCTTTTGATTTTTTCTTAGCTCCTCCCACTTTCTGAACGTTTTTTTCAGTGACAGATTTGATCGACAGTTCAGGAACCGTCTGCCGTGAGGAAGGTGTGTTTTTATAATCTGTTCATTCTCTTTCAGGTCGTTTCGCTTCAGTGGTCGACTCTCAGATTTTAAAATGTAACTTCAGATCGTGACGAGCGGCCATCTTTGTTCCTGTATCCAGGCCTTAAACCAAACACTAACCACCATCGCTAAGGTGTCACGACTGTTTCCTCCTCTAAGCAGGAAACGACCATACACACTCCGTCCGTCCTGCTGGTAATCTGAACGTCACCCCAAAGTTTTCCGTTCATCTCTCAGCTAAATGATTGTCTACAACTTAAAATATATATATAAATAAATCTTCTCTTAAAAAAAAAAAACGAATCAGCTGATGGCGTTTTCTTCTTGTAGACGGACGCTAATGAACGTGGTTAACGGAGGTTTGAGGTCCGCCTTGTCTCTCAGAGAGACATTGTGTTTGTGTCGCTGCAAACAGGAAACTAATCAACGTCTACTTTGACCTGAAAAACAGGAACACTGCAGCCTGTGTCCTTCTCGGCAGACATGTTTGTAGTTTTCAGACGCTGTAACGCTGTTTTGACGACACTGACATGATGCTGCTCAATACGCTGAAACTGTTCTGATTGGTGAAATATACGGACTTCCTGTCTCTCCGTGTGTTGGATGATATATCCCGCTTAATCTTAAAACCAATGAAAATGAAACCTTCCTCCTCCGAGGGATTCTCTAAATGTGGCGTGCAGCTGGTTGTTGGTCCCTCTTTAAACATGGAGGATCATTGAAACACTAAATGTAATAAAGGAGAATAAAGTATCATGTCCCTCTAATAAAGACCACATCACGTCATAAACCCTGATCCTGATCCCTAAGTTGTGTCTTGCAGGCATCAGGTCCACGAGAAGGAGGAGTTCAAAGCCTTAAAAACCCTCAACATCTTCTACCAGGCCGGAACGTCCAAGACCGGGAACCCCGTTTTCTACTATGTAGCCCGAAGGTAAGAACTGGACTTGGACCTGGACCCTGTTAGCTTGGTGGTTTTATTGTGAAAATACTGTTTGATTTAATTAGAACAGAAAGAGGCTGATAGGTAAAGATGATAATTTTTTTAAGACGTTAGGGGGAGGAGTCTCTACTGGTCGCATTATTGGTGCATTTTTCATCACTTTTTGAAGCGCACCAAAACCTGTTAAATATTGTATAATGTAACCTCCCACCACTAGTTGGGGCTGCAGCTGCATTCATATGGTGTCGGACAAATCTGAAAAAGGAGTTTCCGAGTTAGAAAGTGTTCAAGTCGGAAACTCAGGAAATAATTATGTTATGTTCAGATACTTTTGATTAATTCACTTATTGCTCAGGTCTAACTTTACATTACACACGCTGTTTGTTGTTGTTGTTGTTACAATATTCAGACTTTAGGAACTGAAAACACCTGAATGTAGCATGTCGCTCCGGTCAGCAGCTGCTGCGCTACGACCTGAAAGTAAACAATGGCGCCCTGTAGCGCGGCACAGTTTGTCAGTATTTAGATAATTAAAATGGAGATAAAGTGATGTCAGCTGTGGAGGGTTAACTGGGATACGGACCGGAGTGATGTGTAGTCATATTTAGCACAGGTATGTCGACGATCACCTGCAGGAAGGCTGCTGCTTATAGTTTAAATGTGACGTGAACTCTTCTTGAACGTTCATCTGAGCCAAAGCATTTCTGAAGATCCAGAAATCAGTGGATTTTAACTTTCATGAAATAATCTTTAAAAGTTTTAGATGACATTTAAGGGACAGAGAATATCTAATGTCTTAAAGCCAGATATAAAGCGTGTGAACGGTAAAACCTGAGTCAGGAACCATCTTAGTCCAGTTTAAGGTCTGAAATCCAGGACTGATTTATTTATCATGTATCATGATTAACAGTCAAGTTGAATAGATGCAAACAGAAACCAGATCACCGTCATCATCTGTGTGATTCACCTTTATTCTTATTGAAGCTCACACACGTCTGCTCCGCTTTAACCCCTCGTATACATCAAATTAAAAGACTGTAGCCTGACCTCTGACCCTCGGCCGCCTTCACATGTCTCAGTCCAGATATTCAGGACTAACTTTGTCTTGACTTGGTAAACTAAATGAATGAATCTGGTTGGTTTGAAGGGAAGTTTCTTTTTTCTTCACACTAACAAAGGTAGGACTTAGAAACGCTCCTCTCTCTGGACAGAGCTCTTCTTCTTCTGTCCTCTTTTTTAAGGTAGACTGAATACCAGTTTGTTTAGTTAATTGTCTAACAGTTAAAGAGACCAGCACCAATATTATGATTAGAAAACGTCCTTAATATAACTGACAAATGAAAGGTTGTTGTTGTGATGGACATTCACCTCTTTGAGACGTATAAAACCGTTCCTTAAGTTTGACTTCACTCTGCTCTTCAGTTTCTCCACTTTGTTGTGCTTTGATTTCTCTGATTAGTTTGCTGCTAACTAAACTCAACACGTTGAACTGTTACACTCAGTTACAGTACATTTCAACTGCAGACAACAACACATACAGCTAATCATTAGAGTTCTTTTTTTCCATTGAACTAGCCCTTTATTGGTTCTTTTCCTAACGGGCTTTGGAATGTAATGCATATTTTCAGTCCTAGCAGGACGACTTGTAGCACAAGCATTACTATTACTATCAGAAAGCATGGAGCAAAGCGGTCTGTCACTGTGCAGGCATTTGACTGAGAGTTGAACCATATATTCAGATATTTGAGAAGTCTTGCAGGTTTATAAAGTGTGAGGGACTCTGAGAGATTTGAGAAACTTGATGACGACATAAGGCAGTAACAGTCATGGAGATGCTAGGTGGACTTGCATTCATTGTCAACAATAATCAGGTACGTTCTGTTATCAGTCAGAAGGTGTTAAACAAGACAAATACAGTCAGGATGACCGTTTGAGTCTGGAGGAGAACTGCGGATCCTTTATTCCGTGAGTTCTCTACTTTGGGCTTTTTCGTTGAAGACCGTGGTCGGGCTGTTGTGCTTGTACGTGTAGACAGACTGTCCAAACTGGTGGAAGGCGTCCAGACAAACATCATGTGGTCACTGGAATCACTCACCCCTCCCGTGCCCTGAAATATTCCAGTCTCGAAGAGCGCAGACTTCGCCTGGTAACTCGATGTCACCTCTGCAGTCCGTGCAGGTGATTGACTATCATGCCCTTCACCTCTGCTGTCCACCCAGAGCGGGGGCTCTGTGAACAGCGCAGAGTGCCACTCCCTCCCCGGAGTAGCCACATGGGTTTGCCCACAGATTGGTCTGGTGTAACAAGGGCAGCCTAAGATGGTTGCACGAGTCTGCTCGGCCCATCTCAGGAGCCTCGTTATGTTTTCTTCTTCTTCACAAGCCCAGGGGTTATCCCCAAGGGTCATCACCTGTAGCCCCGTCAGCTTATCAAAGATCGCTTCAGACAGCCAGGAAAAGCGGTTTGCATGCAGATAGAACTGAGACAGCCTCGGCAGTCGATCCAAAGATCCAGGCAAGATCTGTGTCAGAAAGTTGTGGGACAAATCGATGCTCTCCAGGTTGTGCGGCATGTTGGTGGGCACAGTCCAGAACCGGTTGTGACTGAGATTGAGAGTTTGGAGGGTCGGCAGCGTGTTGTTGATGAAGACGACCCTCTCCAGCTCGTTGTCCGACAGGTCCAACACTTTCAGGTTCCAGTGGTATGCTGTGTCATTTTTGTCCAGAGAGCGTAAATGGTTTCCTGCTGCTCTGATGTCCCACAAAGACTTGGGTAAGGAGGGGGGCAAGCTCTCCAGGCGGTTGTAGGACAGGTCCAGGGTTCGCAGATGGACATAGTGGCTCAGCTCGCTGTCCAGATCTTGTAGGCTAAAAAATACATTAATGTATTTAATGCTTTCAAAAAACACTTCTGATGTTTCATTTATAAAGCTCCAACACAATGACACAACAGGCAGGTAAACAGTTATGTAAGTTTCAGTGAACAGTAGCAATTCATCAATTTGACTGAGACCCAATCACAAACCCTGCTCAGTCTTTCCATACTCTCCATGAACTGATATCAGCATGGAATGCTGAAGAACTGAAGAGGCAGACCCCATTGACCAAACTATAATCCCATAATGCAACCAGTCTTAGATGTCTCAAGAATCTACCGATAGTTGGATTTCAATGACCAGGGAGTTTTAGCCTGGGTATTCCTTTTCAATTATCTGAATATTATAATATTAAACCTGAAGTCCAGGAATATCCTCCATTGCCCTTACAGTAAGACGAAAGCGCATGTGCTGTGAGCGGGGCCAAAGATCTACTTTTAGGTCCAGAAAAGAGCTACAAGTAGAAGCGGTTGAAAGTGGACACCACCCATTTTGTTCTGATTTCAAGCCTTCATACAGTCGGCTTGGAGAAAGCTGAACTAAAAGTCATTTTAGTAAAGCTTTCTCTAAGCCCCCTAATGGGGGGTTAGGGATTTGGGCTATGGTCTCCTTTTTGTACCAAAAACCAGGTATGTCCCGGTATTTATACTTATGAGATCAACATTTTGATGTGAAAGAAAGAGACTATTTCAGTTCTTCCATAGATGCCCTTGAAGTGCTTCCCTTCTTGAATCTATTTACTGTTATCCTCACCATCCACACTTTGCAAGCTGGAAGCTTCTGATGTGATGACGAGTCGCTCACGTGTGAGGCTCAGACTGATCTGTATCTGGGACAGCTACATATTTTTAGCAGCTTTGGCTACAACCTTCAAAGTATCACAGTATTATTGGAGGGAACAAAGCTTGCATGCAAACAGTCACTTGGAAGTATTGCCTAAGAATCTGATTGGATCCTTATAGTTTGCCTTACAGAGTCCAACGTTTGTGCCATCCTCACATCGGCCAAACATCTCCTTTTCTTTACCTTTGCTGCTGTAAGAAGACATTCAGCCTGATAGTTACCTGTTGAAAGAGAGGTTGAGGAAGCGGATGTTATGCTGCAGACCAGGTGGCAGCTTGGTTAGGCCTCTAGAGGAGCAGTCCACCACACGGTGTCCCCGGCTGCAGATGCACACAGCAGGGCAGATGGACAGCACCAAACCTCCCAGCAGCCCCCACAGCAGCAGGAGGAGCAGGCAGAGCAGAGAGGCAGAGCAGGCAGGCATGGTACAGACTCTAGATGATCAGAAATAAGAGAGGAACAGCAGGTAATCCAGTAATAAACCAAAATGAAGCTCATTGAAGTCATATGTTTGTGCACAGGGCTGCAGGTTTGGCAGAATTGGATGGTTGACCACGTTGGGCTAGTTCAAGGTTTCTAAACTGTCTTTCATGGTCCCCATCTGATGAAACCCTGACAACCTTTTTTTGTTTAGAACCCTCTTCAGGTTGTAGTTTTCAGTTCTGTAATCTAATCTGTCAACCTACACACAACGGGCTCAAAAGAACAAGCTTCCTGAGGGAAGTGCCTCCAGCACTGCTTCTCATATGAATGAATTGACTTCAATATGTTTGACTCATGTTTAAATGAAGAAAGCTTAAGGTGGTTGGTGTTAGCAAAGCCTCATAAATAGCCTTTTTGTATCTGTTGACTCGACTTGTTTTGATACTACGTTACACTTCCAATTGATTTCAGGAGATATCCTAAAGGTATCATATAGGCAAGCCCAAAGTTTACAGTTTGTCTTATGAAGTTAAACCTATGCTGCTGTTTCAACTCCTGCTCTTGTGTTTTTCACATCCCAACTGTGTCCTGACCATCACCCTTTGCAGCTTTATTTGTGCATTGCACATGCTTAGAATAAAGATCTGGGTGCGCTCATACAGTAGGAACTTTAATTGCCCTCCCTCTGGGACGTTGCTTTCATTGCTGCATCTCGGACAAATACTGATAATGGAGTGATCGTGTTTACAAGTGAAGAAGAAGTTAAAGATCAAGGGGCCTTGATGCATGTGTGAGTTGCAGCAGAAAAGGGAGAACATCTGAATGTCAATACATCCCTTCAATCCTCTCATCCAGTACAGTCCTGCTGTAAAGTGGGCCAGTTAGCTTAGCTTGGCTGCTCCTGGTGCATTTGAAAACGATGCTTGTCATCCCGAGTGCCAACCGGCTTGAAGCTCTGCCAGAGGGATGGAGCTCAGAGTGCTGCAGTGGATCTCAGTGCATTTAGGACGATACTGTGTGTCTGCATCTGCAGCTGTGCTGAGCTAAAGAGTGAAGCTCCATGTGTGTTTGTGTTTCCAAACACAGGACTTCAGGAGCCTTTAACATGTCCCAGAAATGTCCTCCCTCCGCAAGTGGAGGTTGCAGCTCTGCTGTGATTGTGACTAAAATCACTTCACTTAAATTTGTAATGTGACATTTGTCTCTGTGGATATCAGAAATCTGCATAGTAACAGCAAGGAGACTTTTCTTTCTTCTTTTAGTGGACTGCAATGTCTACATCTACATTTAAACATATCCCTGCCTTTCTCACCATACGTGTCGAGGTCGTACATTCTTTTCTCATTTTCAGTTTCTAAGCACTCACCTCATCCTCACAAGTGTCGCTCGGTCATCTCTCCTTGTGTCCGGTCGTCTCCTCCTGCAGCCCCGGCTGATTTCCTCCTTTGTCGTTTTTTATTCTCTGCTGTTGGAAAGGGTTTGCTCTCAGGCTTTATTTTGTAGCTGTGTTGGAAGTTGTGGCTTGTTACTGAACATGCTGCCCGAGAAAGAGAGCCCCCGTCCTGCTCGCTGCTCTGCAGGCTCCCGATGCAGCTCGACGTTTGGTTTAGGAGAGAGGAGAGAGCTGCAGCAGAGCGCCAGCCCACTCTGCTGCTGATGAAGCAAGCTGAAGCTGGTGTGTGTGTGTGTGTGTGTGTGTGTGTGTGTGTGTGTGTGTGTGTGTGTGTGTGCTGACTACAGCATGCCTATAAGGAGCTCTCTATCTCTCTCTCTCTTGCTAATGCATTCTTATACACCCTTAAAAACACTTGATTTTAGGAAAAGATAAAATATCTGTTCGAGGTGAAAGGTGTCACTTAAACCATTCGATATTTTTAAGACGCTTTCAGCTCATTATTTTGGTTCACAGCAAATAGAAATAACTCAAGGCTAACTTCTTCACTTAAATGGTTGCGTAAGATTTGGTTGTTGTGATTTATGCAGTGCTGCAGAGTCTTAGATATGATGAAACTACAAAAAAGCATTAGCACACCAAAAACTGCATTTCCTCCAGTGTCCACTAGAGTGTGTTCCTGCAGTGTGTTAGTCCCCATAGAGCCCCATGTTAAAATGTCCAACTTTACAGCTGCAGTTCTTCCAGTGTCCACTAGAGTCTGTCTCCTGCACCTCTCTTTGAGAGACAGGTGAGGTGAGTTTTTTGTTAAAAGGAGTCTCACATGTTTCATATGAACAGGATGGATCAGAGTGTGAAACAGTTGTAGCTCGTGTTGCTGTGAGGTAAGCCTTAGGGGGGTGCATTGACTCAGGCTGTGATTGGCTGAATAAGCTTTAGGAGGATACTGTCATTAATGAGCCACATTTTAATATTTAAGTATTAAAATCTATTCCAGGGGTTCTCAGCTGATGGGGTTGTGTGGAAATAGTTTGGTTTTAAAAGTGACATCCAAAAACCACGAGCTCAGCTGCCCCGGAAACATGCAGCGGAAACCAAACTCACACAGTTTCCTGCTCTTCAACTGTCAAAGAGAAGTGAACAAATATAGATTCACAGAAAATCTTTATTATTACCAACTCTTAAGGCAACAAGGCGAGCAGCGAAATCCACATTTCTCCTTCTCTGTCATGACTCAACGGCACATCACTAATCATGTTTCATCTGTGGAAGAATAACGTGTTTCTCATATGTGGCATGTTGGGATGAGTTTTTACTTCAGAATGACACCTGACTAAGCTTATTGTGAAGATTGTTGCCATGGTTACAGGAAGCATAAGGGTCATCTCAAAGATGTAAGCTTAAGTGGAAGAACGAGAGTGAGAAAGTTTGAGTCTAAAGTAATTTAAAGCCGATTTAAGAAACTCGGCGATACACAACAAACGAGCCCCCCCCATTTAAATGTTTAAATCACTGGAATCAGAATTACACTCGATGGCAGTTTTAAAAGAAATGCTTCACAAGCTGCTTGAACATTTTCACAATATTTAATCTAACTTTTTACATGTTTGTTACAGCTGATTTACTTCAGGTTGTTCCAGATATTTAGACCAGCAATCCAGAGTGAATCCATCATGGAAACAATCACTCTGTTAAAGTGTGTTTCACTGTCTTCCAAAGACACATACAAGTCTTCCATTTCTGTCAGCTGGAAGCTAACAAAGTGCTGAGTCTGAGGAAGATGGGGGGGGTGGCTGACAGTCCAGTGCCAGTGGTTTTTGTTCAATAATGGCGGTGCCTACACTTCTAGTACAACAGAGGAAGTGTGTGCACCAACAGTCTGTGATGTTGTTTCTAAGTGTAACTCTAGCTATATATATATATGAGAGAGAGTACTAGCTATATAAAAATAGCTGGACACGCCGCATTACCGAGTTTCAGAGAGACTCACGTGTACAGAGTAGGACGTGGGGCACCAGAACAGTACATATACAGGTTTATTTACTGCAGTGAAAGCCAAGATAAACATCACTTCTTGAAGTGACTCATCTTCCTGTGTTATCTGTCACAGTTGTTGCTTCTTGAAAACAGTGAAATTGATTAATTGTGGGGGTTGGGGATTCAGTTCAGTGAAGGTTGCCCATTATTCGGGGGGGGGTTCTGGAAGATTTTCCCCAGCACCAGATAGAGCAGTTGGACTTGCAGGAGGGTCTTGACTGACTTTGGCATCTCCTGAATTGTCGTTTGTGGTCAGTGGGTCTTGGGTTTGTGAAGAGGACTCTGAGTTTTCAACAGTGTCTTGAGTAGTCTCTTCGTCACCTCCAGCCATCCCGTTAGTTTCTTTATCATTTCCATTCACCTCTCGACCAAAGGTACTCCCTTCATTCTTGTTTCCAAACGTTGAGCCCGGCACCATGTCCTCCATCTCCTCATCTGTTTCTGGGAGCAAGGACAACCTTTTGGACAACCTCTGAGGCAGGAAGCTGGACAGAGAAATCCGGTTGGATGACCTCTGTGTCACCTGACCATTGTCAGCTCCCCCCTCTAGAAATGGTGATGGTCCGGCCCAGTCTTTGGTTGTTATCTGATGCCTCTGAAGCTTCCGTTTCTTAATGTAGATGACCAGGAATCCTACCATCATCAGTACCAGCGCCCCGCCAATTATCCCTGCAACAGCTTTACTGTTGTCTGATTGCTTTATGGGGGGGTCTTGTCTTGTCTTTGTCTTTGTGTGGATCAATGGGGTCTTTGTTGTTGCTTTTGAAGTTTTGAACACAACTGTAGACTCTGTAGCACCAGGGACTGTGCTTTGATACTCATTGGATACGGTTGTAGAAATAAGATTTGTAGACTGTGCGGGGGGTGAAGATGATTCGGTGGTTTTCTCCCTGGTGAATTTGGAGGTTGTCGTATTTCCTGTGTCACTAAGCGTTGGAGGTACCCTTGTGGTCATGGTTGGGTTGCTGGCTTCACTGGTCACTGCTGTTGTTGCTGACGTCGTGGACTCCATGCCCATTGTGGAGCTTTCGGGCTGAAATGATTGGGAATGGGTTGCTGTTGTTGGAGTGTTTGGTGAAAGAGGTGTGGTTGGAGTTGTTTGCAGTAAAGGTGTATCACTGGGTTTTGTAGTCGTTTCATTAATCATGGTAGCCTGTGTGATGAGACCTAAAATCACTGAAGGTGGATTTGAGTTGGATGCCTCCTCTTTGGTTGACTGGTTGTGAATCATCACATCGGTGGCGTTAGGATTCTGGCTGGAGGGCCTGCTCGCCGTCAGTGACAACAGCAATACAAAGATAAACCTTAAGACATCCATGGTCATCATGGTCCTCATTTCCCCTCGTCCTCGGCTGGTTTGTTGACTCTTTGTTGCCAAAACAACGGAAATGATTCTGTAAGAAATGAAGAGCATAGAATGTGAGGCAATGTCCTTTTCAGAGGGTTTGATGGTTCGATTGTGACGCTGTTGTGAAATGTAACTTCTGCTGCATCACTTCCTCTAAATGTCACTTTGAAGTTTCAAAAGATTCAAGACGATCTTATCTGCAGATTATGTTCTTCACAAATGAATAAGTGTGTTAATAATGAGTAAAAGAGTAAAATGGCACCCGAGTCAGACTGATACCCGGTGATAATGAGTCTCTTCGTCTTGATTGGCTTTTTACACATCTATGTTGTTAATACCAGACGCAGCATTTCCATGTTCTTCATAGAATGTGTCATTTCTAAAACAATACTTCAAGTGATTTAGAGATGGCGTTTGGTAAAATCCTTACCAAACTGTCCTTATCCTTATCATTATGTGCTCTCTCCTACCTTTCTTTGTTTACGTGTTTTTTTCAGGATAGACATCAAAGTTAGATTTCAGAACAGTATTTTACAGCAGCTGTTAAAGACGACACAATAAACCTGAGGGCGGCCAAATATTATAATGTGTAATGAAGCTGTTTGAGATTTCAGAGCAGAAAAACACTTCAAAGACATTTCCTGTCTGTTAAAAATCCACCTTCCATCAGTGGAGCTTTTAAAAAACGTCTTCCACTTTAAAGCAGGAACCAGTCAAAGTTTTGAAAGTTGTGTTTCGGTAACTACTAAATCCATGGTTGGATAGTTTCTTTCTGCAGCAACATGTCAGAGTTGAAGCATGCTGTACTCTCAGGTGACAAAATAAATAAACTAAACTAAATGAAAGGAATACAGTATTAAAGTCCATTCATAGATCCTCGGCTATTTAACACAGTGTACGGGGACACTAGAGCCCTCCATGTATGAAATGTGACTCACCGTTGACTTGAACCAGACGGCCTCTTGTTCGGTATGTCGTTTAAAAATGGATGTATCAAAGAAAAAAACCTTTGATACTTTGCCGTCGTTTCTCTGTTGAGACGTACCTCGAATAAAAGAAGGAACTAAAGTCTTGGAAGGTTTCTCTGAGGAAATGTTGAGCCTTGCTTCACTTACAGGAAATGTGATGACAACCCGAGAGAGAGAGAGAGGGAGAGAGAGAGAGAGGGAAAGAGTGTACATCCCTGCTATGGAGGACGAGATCTGACAAAAGTATAAATAAATAAATAAATAAATACTGGAATAAATAAATAAAAGAATGAATGAATGAATAAATAAATAAATGCGTGAAATAAATAAATAAAAACTGGTAAATAAATGGGACATGAATAATTAAATGTCTTAAATTTATTTCTACATTTGTTTATTTCCACATTTATTTATTTCTACATTTATTTATTTATTTGCGGGGTCGTCGCTCACACCTGGTCGATTATTTTTTATTATTTTACTGCACACAAACATGTGAGAGAAGCCGATAGAAATGTAGGATGTGACGTGAATAATGAACAGATATTGACAAAAAGCAAATCAGTTTATTAAAAGCAGGCTTCTTTTCTTTTGCACAATAGTTATGTAATAACAGAAATATTAAGAAGGTATGGCCTTACACTGTGAAAACTCAGAAGCAGAATTCAACAAGGATTTATTTGAACAGTTAGTAGAACATGTACCAAACTTAACGAGCGTCATCTGAACGTGGCTTCAGCAGCTGCTGGAGGTCTCCCATCACTCTGTCTAATAAATCATTAGCTTCACTAAATTAAAGATTTATGAAGTAAGTGGGATCAAATATGTAGAGAATCATGTACAGTCAATGAACCTCTTTAATTCTGTCCTCTTGACTTTAGACCTCTCTGCTGCGTCGTCTTTTACAGCCCAGTTTAGAGATTTGAATAAATTCCACATTAAGCTACACACATGGGAAATGTACAAAAGACTGGGACTGGCTCTTTACCCCAACACGTTCTCTAGTATCATCAGAATGATAAACTTGTTTAAGTCGCATTTCCACTACAAAAACACCCCGAGAAAAAAACAACTTTAAAATGGCTTTTCATATGACAAATATTTATGGGTCTTTAGCTAGTCACACGTTTTTTCAAAAAAAAATTATATTTCTCAAAGGAAAGGATTCAAAAACGGTCCTGATGGGTTATGTGTTGGCACCAATCATCTAACTTGAGATCGATGCCCAGGCAGTGAGATATCTTACTGACATTAAAGTTAACTTTTGTGAGTTGTCATAAACTGGAAAGAAGAAGAACCTGCTACCACAACACATCAGCTGAATTGGCTGCTTTTTGTCTCGATGGAAGATTTTGGGTGCGCTGGTCTCTCCGAGTTGGGGTTACCTCCTCACACAACAAGGGGCATGTCCTCAAGATCTCTGGGAATCTCCAGACAGGAGTCCCTGGAGCTGGAGCTTTGCATCTGACCGGCCTTATCTTCAAGATTGAAAGCCATTGCTGCGGCTCCGCCTTCTTCTCGTATTTCAGCCTGACTGTCTTCCTCCTCCTTGCTGTCTGTTCTCACCTCCTCGAGCATTACGCTGGCATCACACGGACCGATCAGTCCTTGAGCCTCAGGACGGTCGTCGCCCCAGTAGCTCGCACTGCCCACTAAGTCCAGGTTGGACCTTGAGGTTCTTGGGACATGCACCCGGTGCTGAAGGTGCCAGACCTGACATGCCAGTACCACTGTGGTTACCAGCAGACAGAAAATCAGCCCCCCTGCACAACCCAAAGCAATAAGACCCATCTCAGTGTCGATTAGGCAGTCAGCTCGGGTGCCGTTTGTGTCTGTATCAAGATAGTTTGAGTGGTCGATGGTGGTGAAGTTGGGACCCGAAGCAGGGGTTGAAGTCCCACCTTGATCTTTTGTTGCCGAGGAGTACAGCAGTGTGGTTGAATGGTCTGCATGGGTAGGACAGAGTGTCAGCTGGTTGATCAGCAGAAACAGACAAAAGGTTCTTGTGCTTTCCATCATGACCTGAAATAAAGAAACAGTAAGTAGTATTCAAATCCTCCATCCATCACTTCAAGCCTGTAACTTCACATTAAAATAAACCTGATTGCTCTAACTAAGATGATGCAGCTCAGGTACTTCCATCTGTGCCAACACAAGAAGAGAGTTGATCTTCCAATGAAGTTCAGTACTTAGGAACATGATTATTTTCTAATGTGCTCATAAACAGTATTTTCTACATTTCTTCAGCGACTTACCTGAAGTAGTCTAGTTCTTTGGTCTTTGTTGGAGGATGCCGTGAGACAACTGTTGTAGTTGACCTCTTGATACGCTTTGAGCTTACTTCCTGACCCCTTTATGGGTCTATCTCTGGTCTGGTTATTTCAGGGCTTATGGTCTGATACCACAGACACCGAGGAGCTCTAACAAGAAAAGAGAGAAAAGAAAGAAAGTTTCTCAGAATCACACACAGCTATAACTCCTTAACTCGTGACATAAATTATGTTTTAACGAACCCCAACCCAAATAATGGATCATAATTGCAGAAAGATAATGACATCATTAAGGCTGAACACAAGTTTGAACTGTTTCTGATTTGTCTCCTCTCTTTAGGTTCAAAACCGGCCAGATTAATGGAGACCTGCTCATCTACCATGTTCTGCTCACCCTCAAACCCTACTATGCCAAACCCTACGAGATAGTGGTCGACCTAACCCACGTGGGACCCAGCAATCGCTTCAAGACGGACTTCCTGTCCAAATGGTTTGTGGTGTTTCCCGGTTTTGCCTATGAAAATGTTGCAGCTGTGTATGTGTACAACTGCAACACGTGGGTGAGGGAGTACACTAAGTACCATGAGAGGCTGCTGACGGGGCTGAAGGGCAGCAAACGGCTCCAGTTCATCGACTTTCCAGCTAAACTGGCCGAGCACATCGAGCCAGACCAACAGAAGCTGCCTGCAGCCACGCTGACCCTGGAGGAAGACCTCAAGGTGTTCCACAATGCCCTCAAGCTGGCCCACAAAGACACCAAGGTCTCCATAAAGGTGAGGATGTAGCCGTTACTCTTGGTTCTCAAAGGTTTAAATTGAATCTAAAGTGAACTTTGTTTAAGTTTTTGAAGATGTTTCATCTCTCCAGCGACCAGTTGTGTGTGGGATTGAACCTTGAACTACCATAACCTGGATGACTGATAACTTTCCCTGACATGTGACTAAGAAGTGCTGGACCCTTAACTTGTGTTCAGACTATAACCTCTGCACATGTAGGGCAACCTAACCGATAGGCCACCTAGCGCCCCCATTGCCGGCCTGTTTCTGATGCAACATCGGGGCTTCTAGATATTCCCGACACTGATCACAGATGACACCGATTCATGTTTTCCTGTTCTTTGAATCCACCAGAAAATATTTGTTTCCATTTTCCGTGAATCCATGAATCGCTGCTCAACGCTCCTGCTGTCCTTCTGGAAAGGATGAGTTAGATAGAGGTCAAGAGTATCATAAAAACAAAATGAACCTTTGGTTTCCTGTCACACTGTTTATTTTCTTGCTGCTCAGGTGGGCTCGACGGCAGTTCAGGTGACCTCAGCCGAGCGGACCCGCGTCCTCGGCCAGCCCGTCTTCCTTAACGATGTCTACTATGCCTCAGAGATCGAAGAGATTTGCCTGGTGGATGAGAGCCAGTTCACCCTCACCATGGCCAATCAGGGCACGCCGCTCACATTCATGCACCAGGAGTGCGACGCCATTGTCCAGTCTATCATCCACATCCGGACACGCTGGGAGTTGTCGCAGCCAGACTCCATCCCACAGCACACCAAGATCCGACCCAAAGACGTACCCGGGACTCTGCTCAACATCGCTCTGCTGAACCTGGGCAGCTCGGACCCCAGCCTCAGGTCAGTGCTTTCTCTATCCCAGTATGACGGAACAGGTGGGGCTCCTTTTGACACACGTGTTAAATAAAATCACATCCATGTTGTTGTCTGATTTTTTTGTATCAGGAGTTTTAGGTTCCAACTTTTGAAATGTTTTCTGTTTTTTTCATAAACTAAAAATGTCAAAAGAACTGTGTTTGGTTAAACAGTGCAGACCCGTGCACAGGCAGAGGGAGATGATGAAACACAAGCTCTAAAAGATATTTGAGGAATCCTTCAACTCCCTTGCTGCACTTCTCTTTCTCTAATTCCTCTTATTCATCATCCCTCACACGTCCAGGTCTGCAGCGTACAACCTGCTCTGTGCTCTGACTTGCACCTTCAACCTAAAGATCGAGGGTCAGCTGTTGGAGACGTCCGGCCTCTGCATCCCGGCCAACAACACCCTCTTCATCGTCTCCATCAGTAAGACTCTGGCTGCCAACGAGCCCCACCTGACCCTGGAGTTTCTGGAGGAGTGCATCTCAGGCTTCAGCAAATCCAGTAAGTTCTTGTGGACAGAGCGCCTGGTAGACATGATCTCACTTATATAAAACATTTTTAAAACCACATTTAAAAACTGAGGTCTGTGTTCATTTAGAGAGATAAAACATGTTAAAAATGTGCAGTTAGGGTATACAGAATATTTCAAAGTGAACCACCTCTAAACAGCCCTGCTTTAGGTTTGTTAAAGCTACTTCCTGTTGCAGGTATCGAGCTCAAGCACCTCTGTCTGGAGTACATGACGCCGTGGCTGCTCAACCTGGTCCGTTTCTGCAAACACAACGACGACGCCAAGCGCCAGCGTGTCACCGCTATTTTGGACAAACTCATCACCATGACAATCAATGAGAAGCAGATGTACCCCTCCATCCAGGCTAAGATCTGGGGCAGCCTGGGCCAGGTGAGTCCATTACACCTCCAGGTTTCAAACTTAAAAACCCTGATGTGTATTTAACCCCTGTGTGTCCTCAGATAACGGACCTGCTGGACGTGGTGCTTGACAGCTTCATAAAAACCAGCGCCACCGGAGGACTGGGCTCCATTAAAGCCGAGGTCATGGCCGACACTGCAGTGGCTCTGGCTTCAGGGAATGTCAAACTGGTCTCCAGTAAGGTGAGACTGAGTTTATACTGGTCTCCAGTAAGGTCAGACTGAGTTTATACTGGTCTACAGTAAGGTCAGACTGGGTCTATACTGGTCTCCAGTCTATGGATGCTGGACATTTGTGTTAAAAAGTAAATCAAATAAATAAGGAAGCAGCACACACTCTGATTTCCTGGTTTTTGTCCCGATCAGAGAAAAGCTCTCTGAGTCTGACCTCCCGCTGTGAACTAAAAGGTCACATTTAGTCTGTAAAACTCTGCTGCTTCATGAGGGTTCAGGGTTTGTAGTTATGAAGGCAGCACACAGTGCCTTCAGTGTGAAACATACTCGTAGGACTTTGTTATACCTTTACACTTGATGTGAGTTTGAGTTATTGACAAAGATGATTGTGTATATTTTACATAGAAAACGTTTATAGAAGAAGATTTTGAGCTTATTATAGATTCTAAAGGATCAGAGCGTCCTGACAGGATGAACAGAAGCAGATATAAAGGTATATTTTTGATTGACTTACTTTGAAATGGTTGAGAATAAATCCGAAGCTTAAAGTCGGTCCTGACTCAGAGTATCCAAAGAGACAAAGTCATCCTGACACCATCCATCATCTGTGAGCTCTGGACCGTCACAAACACAAACTCATCATACATAGAGACGGACGGACAGACACAATAGAAAAGCCAAGCCCTGGCTCCTATTATGGCAGACAGCAGCTCGCCTCTGAATGGGGACCATTGTGAAGGTTGTTGATGAAGAAGACACAGTCTGAGTCTAAAGTTGGAGTGCTGAACCATCTGTGATCCTAAGGTGTTCAAAGTGGATCATATTTAAGATATCACAGGAACAAGAGGTGACCATGTCTGTGTGAGCATACTTGACTCTTGTTCTCTCTGTGTTGTTATCGTCATAGTTACATCATAGTCTGATGTCATGGCAGGACAGCCTGCTGAAAACAAAGCAGCCTTGTCCGAGCCTCTTGAACTCTGTGTCACCCAGAGCAGAATAAACGTCTGTAAGCACAAACATATTATGGTCTGTATGAGCTCCATATCTGACCAGAAACCAACAGTCAGACGCTCTGTGGAGCCGTGCATTGTGCTTAGATTTCCTCTTTAAGGTTAACATTTTCAATACTTCAACACTTTTTCAGTTAAAATGAAACGGTCTCAAAGGTCCAATCAGTGAGATATGTAGTGAGTGAGAATATAAAGTGAGCTTACGATCTGATCAGACATTAAGGAATCATGCTATGTTGAAGTCTGGTCCCAACAATCTGGACCCTGTGAAGTTCCAGAAAGTGTTCTTCACTCACAGATGA
This sequence comes from Labrus bergylta, assembly GCF_963930695.1. Taxonomy (NCBI): domain Eukaryota; kingdom Metazoa; phylum Chordata; class Actinopteri; order Labriformes; family Labridae; genus Labrus; species Labrus bergylta. The sequence goes on along the minus strand of NC_089205.1, from coordinate 10,389,321 downwards.
CTTCATGAGATGGACGAGAGCCTCCTTCACAGCCACTTATCTTAAACTTCACCATAACAGTTTCCTGTCTGACCTTTCTTTAACTCTCCGTGGCAGGTGATTGGTCGGATGTGTAAGATCATAGACAAGACGTGTCTGTCCCCCACGCCCACGCTGGAGCAGCACCTGATGTGGGACGACATCGCCATCTTGGCCCGCTACATGCTCATGCTGTCCTTCAACAACTCGCTGGACGTGGCTGCTCACCTGCCGTACCTGTTCCACGTGGTGACCTTGCTGGTGGCCACCGGGCCGCTCTCCCTCAGGGCCTCCACCCATGGTTTGGTCATCAACATCATTCACTCCCTGTGCACCTGCTCGCAGCTCAACTTCAGCGGTGAGGACTTCTTTCAGTCTGTTACCAATCTGATTTTTACCAGTTCACATTTCTTTTTCCTAATGAGTGAAGCTAAAGGGTTGAACTGTTTCCAACTTTGAATCTGTGACCTTACCGAACTATCTCTTTGGTTTATCAGTTTCTCTAAAGCTCCTGGAGTTTAAGTAACATAGGAAGTAAAGGAGCCTTTTGCTGCATATGAAGAGACGCGAATGAATATTCACGCCTCGTTTTGGCCGATAAAGTAAAAGAGAACATCGCAGTAAGATGGACTATTTCAAAAAACACATCTCAAATGTCTAAAACCTGAGAGAGTGAAAGAGACAAGAAACTTTGAATGATGTCCTCCATGAGGGAGAAATGTTCAAAGTAGAAGGAAGCTCTAATGCTCTCCACAGATGGAGGTGGGTGCTCTTACAGGAAGTTGTCCTATGCTAAGCTAGTTTGCATAACAGCAGGAAAAACACACACACACACACACACACACACACACACACACACACACACACACACACACACACACACACACACACACACACACACACACAAGGAATGCACACACACACCACAGTGAATGGACACACGGGTTAGGACGTTTGTAAAGGTGTGTGTTTATTGACAGTAAATGTTGATGTTGTTTTCAGAGGAGACTAAGCAGGTCCTGAGGCTGAGTCTGACCGAGTTCTCTCTGCCGAAGTTTTACCTTCTGTTCGGCATCAGCAAAGTCAAGTCGGCCGCTGTCATCGCCTTCCGCTCCAGCTACAGAGACCGCTCCTTCTCTCCAGGCTCGTACGAGAGGGAGACATTCGCCCTGTCGTCCCTGGAGACCGTCACCGAGGCCTTACTGGAGATCATGGAGGTCAGCAGACTAACTCTTATTACACACAAAGACTTCTCAATGACTAACATCACCGCCATCGAGCGTTTGTAGGGGGAGCATTAAGCCCTGTGTATACCCGCTTTTAACCACGCCAACGCATGACATCAGCCCCGCATATCCCGTGGAGGTTTGGAGTGTTATTTGTATACGTACTCAGAAATCAACGCTAAGCCTCTGCCTGACGCAATATGCCTATAACCACTAGGGGCAGTGTAGGGTCGGTGATGAGACCAGACGTTGCAACATCGGAGACACCAGAGAACCGTTACAACAACAGCGAGAACGTGACAGAAAAGTGAATCGATTGAGTCTCAAACTACGGTCGTTATCGGAGAATAAACATCTTTGTTCACATCACAGAATCTCTGATTTATGTGGTACTCCCTCTAGAGGAATCCTCCAGTAACATGCGTTGTACGGGCAAGTATGGGAACATCTCCGTTCTGACCATCTGGGGGTCTACGCATACGCCTCATTCAAAGTAGCTGACTGCTCTGACTTCTGCTCCCACATGGTTAAATCCAGCGATGTGTCCCTCATTTCAGCACCAGCTGAATATTAATGTATTTATTATTTACCTGTGTTTCTCTCCTCCAGGCGTGTATGAGGGACATCCCAGCCTGCAAGTGGTTAGACCAGTGGACCGAGCTGGCACAGAAGTATGAACCCCCCCCCCTTCTCCGTCTATGATCTTCATATGTTCATGATGTCAACGTTAACGTGCACTTTGTGTGTGTGTGTGTGTGTGTGTGTGTGTGTGTCTGTCTGTCTGTCTGTCTGTCTGTAGGTTTGCGTTCCAGTACAACCCGTCCCTGCAGCCCAGAGCTCTGGTGGTGTTCGGCTGCATCAGTAAGAGAGTGAGTCACGGTCAGATCAAACAGATCATCAGGATCCTCAGCAAGGCCAGCCCTCTGCTCAGCATCGACCGGGTGAGGATAACACCTCAAGATCATCCCCTCTACAGCCTGTGGGCTCACGGACGACATCTTTGAGTTACAATGATGTCGTCTGTGAGATCAGCTGATCTCTGAGTTAACATCAGAGCAGAACAAACCTAAATGAACAGTTAACTAGTCAGACTCTGACCCTCTCTCTCTCCTCCTCCTCCTCTTCTCTCTCTTCTTCTCCTCCTCTCTCTCTTCTTCTCCTCCTCTCTCTCTTCTCTCTCCTCCTCGCTCTCGTCTTCTCTCTCCCTCCTCCTCCCTCCTCCTCCTCTCTCCTCCTCAGGGTCTGGAGAGCTGTCTGAAGGGTCCTGATAATTATAACAGCCAGGTCTTGATCGAGGCCACGGTCATCGCTCTGACCAAACTGCAGCCTTTACTCAGCAAGGTAAAAAAAACAGTCAAACATGACGTCACACCTATGCACATTACAAACCTTGTGATGATGTATGTACACAACAACAACATCGCTTAATCTGTGTGTGTGTATGTGTGCAGGAGTCTCCCATGCACAAAGCTCTGTTCTGGGTTGCGGTGGCCGTGCTGCAGCTGGACGAGGTGAACCTCTATTCTGCAGGTACCGCCCTGCTGGAGCAGAACCTCCACACTCTGGACACCATGAGAGTGTTTAATGACAAGGTACCACACATACACACACACGTTTATACTTTCCTAACAAACTTTCCATCACTGAGACTACAGAGAGTATTATCAACAGTCCTTATGGAGGGACAAAAAAGCATGAGATTAAACTAATAATCATTCATTTCAGAATCAGCGAAACGTTGTGGAGATTAAATGTTTTTATTTTTCCAGCATCACATGCACGCCTATGGATGTTTATAAACGCAGTTTTAAAATGTAATAAAAATCATCTAATTATATATAGTATATGTAAATGAATGTAGTAAATCCACATGATGTAAGAACTGATCTGTAAACACATACGAGCGTTATTTTAGAAACATGTTTATTTAAACTCTAACTATCAAAGTTCTGCTGTGTACGAGGAGTAACCGTTCTCTTTCTTCCTCCTCCTCTGTCCTTCTCTCTCTCCTCCTCTCCCCTCCTACCCTCCTGCTCTCTCCCCCTCCTCTCTCTCCTCCTCCTCTCTCTCCTCCTCTCTCTCCTCTCCCCCCTCCTCCTCTTCCTCCTCCTCTCTCTGATCCTCCTCAACCTCCTCCTATCTCTCCCCTCCTCCTCCTCCTCTCCCCCCTCCTCCTCCTCCTCCTCTGATCCTCCCCAACATCCTCCTATCTCTCCCCTTCTCCTCCTCTCCTCTCCTCCTCCTCTCTCTCCTCCTCCTCCTCTCTCTCCCCTCCTCCTCTCCCCTCCTCCTCCTCTTCTCCCCTCTTCCTCTCTCCCCCCTCCTCTCTCCCCTCCTCCTCCTCCTCTCTCCCCTCCTCTTGTCCCCTCCTCCTCCTCTCTCCCCTCCTCCTCTGTCCTCTTCTCCCCTCCTCCTCTCCCCCCCCTCCTCTCTCTCCTCCCATCTCCCCTCCTGCTGCTCCTCAGAGTCCAGAGGAGGTGTTCATGGAGATCAGGCGTCCTTTAGAGTGGCACTGTAAACAGATGGATCACTTTGTGGGCCTCAACTTCAACACTAACTTTAACTTTGCCCTGGTGGGACACCTGCTCAAAGGTGAGACATGTGAAAGTGTGTTCACTCAGCTGTTTGGTTCATGATGTAAAGTCTCACTCACATCCTCCTCCTCTCTCTGATCCTCCTCAACCTCCTCCTATCTCTCCCCTCCTCCTCCTCCTTTCTCTCCTCCTCTCCCCCCTCCTCATCGTGCCTCTGCAGGTTACAGACACCCGTCAGCCACCACTGTAGCCAGGACGGTGAGGATCCTGCACACTCTGCTGGCTCTCATCAGCAAACATCTCAAGTGTGACAAGTTTGAGGTCAACATCCACAGTGTGGCTTACCTGGCAGGTAAGAAAGACCCGTAGAGACACCTAGCATCTTCTCTTTTATTGATATGATCACTTGTTCATTCAGGGGATCCCTTTAAAGAGTAACCAGAGCGTAATATTAAAGAGAGCGTAATGAAGCTGTTCCAGATCCATGTCATGTCTTTGTGGGGGGGTTCTTAGTTCTGGATTGTCGGGGCCTTGATGACCTTCCTCTTCTTCTCCTTCTTTTTGGTTTCAGCTCTGCTAACTGTCTCTGAGGAGGTCCGGAGTCGCTGCAGCCTCAAACACAGAAAGTCTCTGCTGATCTCTGACCTCTCCATGGACCCAGTACCAATGGACACTTACTCCAGTCACGTCTCAGACCCCAGCTGCAGGTGAGCCCACCAACACTGTGGACCTGATTATTAAGGACCATATTCTGAGAGAGTCTTTGTAATGATACATAATCCACCTGACTTTGGAATGGGTCAGGGTTAGAATCTCAGGACTCTTTATTTCTCTCTATGAACAGATCTCACAATCTCCTTCAGCTCGAACTTTTCTACTCCAGTGAAAAATCAGTTTGAAGCTTTTTTCAGAAACAATCGACCAGACCCCCGTTCAACAAACACAAATTTAAAAAGTCTAATACCCGACCCTGTACGGATGCTGTAATACCCAACCTTGTACGGATCCTGTAATTCCTGACCTTTGCCCCTCCTATCAGGACCCTGCGAGAGACTCAGCCCTGGGCGTCTCCTCAGGCTTCAGAGCGCTACCTGTCCGCTCATCACTACCCCACGGTGGGTCAGATCAGCCCTCGAACACGCAAGTCCATGAGCCTGGACATGGGTCAGCCGTCCCAGGCGAACACTAAGAAGCTGCTGGGTACGACTTTGTGACATTTGATGGAGAGCATGATTTCTTATTAAATCCACATTTTATGAATATGATTATTTGTTCCTCAGGCACCAGGAAGAGCTTCGACCACCTAATTTCAGACTCTAAAGCACCAAAGAGACCGGAGATGGAGTCCGGTATGACCACACCTCCAAAGATGAGGCGGGTCGCTGAGAACGACTACGAGATCGGTGAGAGAGGAAGAAGAAATCCACCTTTCCTCTTCAGAACTTCTCACATGATACAGATATTTAATGATTATGTTTGACTCACAGAGACTCAAAGAATGGGAAACTCTCACCTCCGTAAAGTATCTGTGTCTGAGTCCAATGTGCTGCTGGACGAGGAGGTTCTGACCGACCCCAGGATCCAGGCTCTGCTGCTCACTGTGCTGGTGAGTCACATGACTGGTTCAAAAACAATCAGAGGCTTTTATTTTGACATTCCCACTGACGGACTGTGCTCTTAGGCCACGCAGGTCAAATATACCACGGACGACTTCGACCAGAGGATCCTGTACGAGTACCTGGCTGAAGCCAGTGTCGTCTTCCCTAAGGTTTTCCCCGTTGTGTAAGTTCACACATATGAATATGTTTGTAACCTTTGATGAATGTTCAGTCACTGGTTCTCTGCTGGTCATGCATGAAGAGTCTTCGTGTTCAGAACGGTTCGGTAATGTCAAATGTTGACGATCGATCACATCCGTCACGAGATTTCAAAGTGAATGTTCCTGAATGTTTCCTGCTGCGTTTCCTCACTCCACAGGAAATGTAATCAGGAGGGAAGGTCCGGCTGAAACGCCAGGAAACATGAAAAATAATATTCAGTCTCTGACTCCATCCATTCGTCATCTAAACTGCTTTTCCTATTTGGGGGCGAAGGTGGCTGGAGCTGATCCCCAGTGGGTTAGAGGCGGGGTTACACCCTGGACTGTTCACCAGCCAATCACAGAGCTGACATATAGAGACAGCCAACCAGCCACACTCACATTCACACCTACAGGGAATTTAGAGTAACCAGTTAACCTAGTTTAAGTTGAAAGTGAGTAAAAATATAATGTAAGCTGAAAGTGTCGACTCGAACCTGTGACCGCTGTGCTGAGGACTGCAGCCTCTAAATGTCTGGCGTCTGCTCCAACCAGCGCCCCCTATTGTTTTGAAATGGAATGACTGGATTGGAGGAAGGTGTGTCTCTTCTTGAAGTTTTTTATCTTTGTCTAAAAAGAGTTGATGCTCCAAAAGAAATCTGGAAATGTAATCGCCTCCCTTCATTGATCAGCTGACTTCCTGCATTCTAATTAATGCATGAGTTTATCTCCGGGTAGGATAAGACACGATGATGCATACAAACTGGAAGAGAACAAGAAATATATCTTTTTTGAATATTTGTTCAGTGGAATCATTAGGTTAGTTCACAGCTGATTACAGCCACGTGGAAGTTGAATTCCCTTGTCCACTGAATGGAAACATGTTGAGTGATTGAGCGTCGATGTGAGTCTGCAGATCTTAAATTAAATACAGACGAGCTCATGAACACGCTGAGCTTATTAAGTCTGAGGCTTCTCTCGTCGCTGCATCGACTCGTATCATGAACCACAGGCTGCGAGCCAGAGTGTAACTTTATCCAACCATAGCCTCTGTGTGTGTGTGTGTGTGTGTGTGTGTGTGTGTGTGTGTGTGTGTGTGTGTGTGTGTGTGTGTGTGTGTGTGTGTGTGTGTGTGTGTGTGTGTGTGTGTGTGTGTGTGTGTGTGTGTGTGTGTGTGTGTGTGTGTGTGTGTGTGTGTGTGTGTGTGTGTGTGTGTGTCCTCCACAGACACAACCTGCTGGACTCAAAGATCAACACTGTGCTGTCCATGTGTCAGGACACCAACCTGCTGAACCCGGTGCACGGCATCGTGCAGAGCGTGGTATACCACGAGGAGTCGCCCCCGCCATACCAGCCCTCCTACCTGCAGAGTAAAACCCCCACCTGCACATTCAATTAACAACTTTATTTAAAGAACACTTTGAACACCTTTGTGCTGTTCTCTGTAAGCATTTCCTCCCAATCTCCCCTCCCTCCCTTGTCTCCCTCCATCATCCGCTGCCCCCCCTCATCTACCCCCTCTTCACTTCACAGGCTTTGGCTTTAATGGACTCTGGAGGTTTGCTGGACCCTTCTCTAAGGTATGACTGATCTCTGCCCCCGCCCCCCCCCCCTCATTTTTTCATTCTGTACCTTGGGGAGGATTCAGCCGACTCAGCGATCACAGCACTGATTCACAACCAGCCTGCCAATTAAAGTAGTGATGTATAGAGCATATAAACACACACACACACACACACACACACACACACACACACACACACACACACACACACACACACACACACACACACACACACACACACACACACACACACACACACACACACACACACACACACACACACACACACAAAGAGAGAGAGAGACACACACACACACACAAACACATAGAGAGAGTCACACACACACACAGACACACACACACATAAAGAGAGAGAGACAGACACAGAAACACATAGAGAGACACACACAGATACACACACGGATACATAGCTGTAAAGAACTTTAAATATAAAACAGTCTCTGACTATCTCTGATTGTTAAAACTTTATTTAAACTTTATTTCAAGATTGAATAATTCAAGTCAAAGCTTCTGATAGAGCGTTAAGTGTTGATCATCCTCCTCCCCCTCCCCCGCAGCAAACCCAGATCCCCGACTATGCCGAGCTCATCGTCAAGTTCCTGGAGGCGTTGATTGACAGCTACCTACCTGCGGCGGACGAGGAGCGAGGGGAGGAGCAGCTGAGGACCCCCACCTCCCCCTACCCCCCCACCAGCCAGAGCCAGCTCAGCATTACTGCCAACCTCAACCTGTCCAACTCCATGACCTCACTGGCTACCTCGCAGCACTCTCCAGGTCACACACAGACGCACCTGAAAATACACACACACACACACACACACACACACACACACACACACACACACACACACACACACACACACACACACACACACACACACACACACACACACACACACACACACACACACACACACAGTAGTGAATCTGTATTCTTATTGTTTGAGCTCCCCCTGTCTTCAGAGGGATGTTACTGCAGTCAGTGCATACCCTGCCTGTCCTGCAGCGCCCCCTGCTGCCTGTTAAATAACACGCAGGAGATGAAATTAGTGCTTGAACTGGAGATACAATATATTTAAATCCTACAAAAATGACTGAAAGCAGCTGTTATTCAGTCTAAATCTCCTGTTTCAGTGCAAAAAGAAGCAAAATGTCTTTAAACATATCATTCTCAAATGCTGGAGCTCACCTACCTCTTTGTGTCCCTGAAGGTGTGGACAAGGAGAACGTCCAGCTCTCCCCCAGCTCTGCTCTGTCCACCGGGGGGCGCACTCGCCACGGCTCAGCCAGTCAGGTTCAAAAGCAGCGCAGCGCCGGCAGCTTCAAGAGACCGAGCATTAAGAAGATCGTCTGAACGGGCGGAGACAACATGCAGCGCCCACCTCCTCCTCTTAAGCCCCGCCCCCAGCCTGCCAGGCCTCATGCTGCACTCCATCGTCGTCTTCTTCTTCTCCTCCTTCTTCACGGATGTTGCTCTGGCAGGAGTGATTTTGCATTGAGGAGGAATATCGGAGAGGGCGAACTTGAATTTAATGCTGCTGTCCTTTGAGGAGGCACGTGGTCGAGGAGTTCTTCTTCTTCTGTGGAATCGTGTCCGGAGGTCGTGTGCGAGCTCGTATGCAGACGCTGGACGGTTACACTGACGGACACAAACAGTCCGGATACGGAGGTTTTGTGGCTGAAAAACTGTCTTTACGTCCCTCGGCCTTCCTTAAACACTCCTGTGAGTCTGATGGCCAATGACAGCAGCAGCTGAGTGAGGGCGGGGCCTCTATGACACTTAAGCCCCTCCCCTCAGCCCTGTACATATTTTACATAGACAGATAATGTATAACTAGTCCTTAGTGCTGAATAGATGTTGCCGTTCTCTCCATGGTGTGCCTTTGTCAGGGTTTTTAATGTGTACAATTTATAAAGGTAAACCTTGCTGGGACAAAGAACAGGTACTAATTATGGAGGCGGAGCCGTTCATATCACCATGAGACCGACACGAGCTGCCTCGCCGGCACCCTCCAATGATCGTCAGATATACAATCATCCATATACCCTGATGCCTGAGAGTATTTATCCTGTACAGCTAGATAGAGCCACACTTCTTCTACTCCTGCTCCTTCTTTTCAAAGACGAGGGCAAAAGCAGCCGTGTAAATATCTCCACGCTGTCTCTCTCTCCTCTCAGCTCCGTCACCTCCTCTGTCAGAGCTGTGCTTTCTCTCCTGTAGGTCTCTGTCTCTCCTCTCAGTCCTGGGTAAGGGTTACTCCCCCTAACCCTCTCTCTCTCTCTCTCTCTCTCTCTCTCTCTCTCTCTCTCTCTCTCTCTCTCTCTCTTTCGCTCTGATCAGTTTTTATTTACATTTTTAATCTGCAGCGTTTTTAATTTGATTACTCAGTGACAACGAAAACTGTCAAATGGGCAATAATATTCAACTCTCCACCTCCTCCTCTTCCTCCTCCTTCAGCTCCTCCTGCTCTTCCTCCTCCTCCAGCTCCTCCTCCTCCTCCTCTTCCTCCTGCTCTTCCTCCTCCTCTTCCTCCTGCTCATCCTCCAGCCCCTCCTTTTCCTCCTGCTCTTCCTCCAGCCCCTCCTTTTCCTCCTGCTCTTCCTCCAGCTCCTCCTCTTCCTTCTCCTCCTCCTGTCCACCACGAGGTTTTTCCTCGTACAGGTGACATGGCCCTCTCTCTGCTCGCTGCATTGCAATGAGGCAGACATTTCGGATGATGATGTACAGAGAAAGAGGATCAGACCAGCTTTAGTTTCTGAGCTGCAGCGATGACATCACAGAATGCCATTAAAGGAGAACGTGTTTGTAATTTGCAGCTTAGAAACACATTTATATATTCACTTTTAAATCATTCAAACTGATCCGTCCCTCATTCATGTTCTGGATGCTGAAAGATGAACAGGAAATAATAAAAGTTCTTATGTGGCAGATTATTAATTAATAAATGTTTTTTTTATCTTTGTCCAATCAAAATGAGGCTTTAGTTTTTTTAATTATTTGAAATGATCGACAAGAACTCAACGTTCAAACGTTAGTCTACAGTGAGGTCTGAAAGTAACTTGCAGTTACAGCTGATGACCACAGGAGTCATCAGAGAGACACTTTGAAACAGCATCAACAGAGATGTTTCAACCTTTTATTCTTTTACAAACTCTGAACAAATGTTAAGCTTCATAAAACAGTCGGCTTTAAATCAACCTTGAGAGTCTGAAAAGATCCACAGGAGAATGTTTCAGGTCATAAAAACACAGAAGAAGAAATAGTCAGAGGTCTCTGAGGATACAACAGGAGCTTTTAGGAGACGTCACCGAGCTAGCTGTCTCACGCCGTCACATCTGTGTAAACAAACGTTAACATCTGACCTCTGACCTCCGAGTTCGTCGTACTCTCAGGTCATCATACTGACCCTCCATCTCGTCAGAGTAAGACTGTGACATGGTGGATCTTTCCTTTAATCTACAGCTCGTCATTGATGCAAACACAAACTTAGTCCTTTCAAATTCAGCTCGAGTTCACAGCAGAATGTCTGCAGCTCATCCTGCTCTACATGTCGAGTCTTAGAATGCTGCATGAGGAGAGGAGGCGACGGGTTAGGAGGAGAGGTGACGACTGGGGTTAGGAGGAGAGGAGATGACGGGTTAGGAGGAGAGGAGGCGACGGGTTAGGAGGAGACGTGACGACTGGGGTTAGGAGGAGACTGTTGAGGAGACTGTGGTCTTTGGAGGAGGAGGGGACCAGGAGGAAGCATCATCACAGGGTTTGATTCCTGGAGGATGTGAAACGTCAGACGTTGATTGTAATCAGTCAAGATGTGTCGGGTTTCAGAGGTGGTGTTTCTGTGAGGATATGTAAAGCAGACACTTCAGTATTACTGATCGATCACTTCAAGCTGCCTGCAGGTCAGAAACACAGAATCTGATCACAGAGTCAAAAGGACTCTGCAGGATGATTTCTCCTCCAGAAGAGTCTTACCTGCCATCTATGCACGCCACGCCATGAGTTGAGTATTGTTGTCCAACTCTGACTTCCTGTTTGTTCACGGTGTCACACCTGGAAGTGTTTATGTCACCATCTAGTTTATTCACTGACTACCTGATGAGAAGTTCAGTTACACCCAACCTGACTTCATGACTTCTTTCCCCGGCTGAGTCAACGTATCTCTCTCCTTGTTTCACTCCAATGTCTCATCTCATGAAGCGTGTATATAAACCCTGAGGTCGCGGTCCTGCATGAAGTCTTCACCTCTTAGTGGTTCAGATCACCTCCTGTGACGACCACGACGGATGTTTGGGTCGGTACAAAGCGACTGTGATGTCATCGTCTCCGTCTTCAACCTTTCACTGTAACTGTTCCTGAAGCTGCACTCCCTTTCATGAGACACCTGTTTGGAATCCATGGCAACCAACATGGAGTCGCTTCTTGTTTGCAATCATGCAAGACTAGCAGGTGAGCTCCTGGTCACGTTCTGACAAACACGTGGCCAATGTTTCAGCGTGTTTGTGTGATGCTGACAGTAGGAGGAGGAGTCGGTATGATAGTTTTCATGGATTCTTTCGTCTCGTCTTCTGAAACATTTAACGATCATGAATTTTCGTTACTATCAATCGTTAAAATCACAGACAATGTCTCGCTTTCAAAAACACGGTATCTCACAGTATTGATCATGTTGATAACGTCACCTCGTCACTTCCTGATCGCCGTCGTCGTCACAGAATCACAAACGAACCTGCTACAGAAACCCAGCAGGGTCAAAAAGCATAGCAGGTGTTTGATGTGTGTGTGAATGGAGGAATAAGGATTGTGTGACCTCTGAAACACGTGGTTAACTTGCACTAATGAAAAAGCAGTGTTGGGTTTGTAAAGATGAAGATGGTCATCATGTGGCATGTTTTCTTTGGTGTTATGCAAACCCCCACGTCTGTAGAGTATAATAGTCCTGAGTTAGGTTTTTAATGCAGTATGTGTGACCACTGTAAATACTTTGTGTACAATCTGAGATGGTATATTTACTACACTGTACATACATGTGATACTGTATCATTTTCTTTTTGTAAAGCAGTTAGTTGCTGTATAATAATATACAAATGAACTATTCCAGTGTTAGTAATAAAATGTTTTGCTCTCCACAAAGACTTTCTCTTTCATTTACTCATGATTATTTTAGCATTTATATTTAAAAAGAACAAGACGAGTGAGGATCTCTCATTTCTCTTTTGTTTGTCCATCACCTCGATAGAACGTGTTGGGGTAAAGGGGGTCTATGTTCCTAACGCCATCTTTCTGGAACCCCCGGCCCACGTTTGGTCCTTTCCTTTTTGTGCCAGTCTAAAGTTATTACAACATGCTACAAACGCTGAAGTCATTCTCTCTTTGTTACCATTGAATGCCAAACCATCATTAGAATAATGAATGATAATAGTAACTCTGTGGGTGTGTCCTGTGTCACTGTTTAACACACTGACCTGGATTTCTGCATGCAAATATTTGTTTGTGTTCACACCTGTCCTAACTTACCTTCAACTACACAAGCTTCTTTTTTTTTTCTTTTTTCAGGTCAGGACAACGACTCCAAAATACAGAAAAAAATAAATAAGACAAATAAAGACAGCAAAATACTAAGACATCAATAGACACACATCATACTACGAACAGAAAAACTACAAAACTATATGAAATACCTAAGAAAGGATACAAAAAGTGAAAGAAGCGATAGAGAGAGAGAGAGAGAAGGGGAGGGAGAGAAGGTGCTTAGTAAAGGGGACTTGAGAGGTGGAAGAGAGTTGAAGAGTTGAGCAGTGGTGCGCAAATGAGAGGGAAGAGCAAAAAAAATCAATCAATAAGTAATGATGTAAAATGACAAGAAAATAAAAATACTATGTTTCGTATCTAATAATGATTATAATAAAATTAAGTAAAATAATAATAATAATAATAGTATGTCGCAGTTCAAGAAAGATGAAATATAACAGGGTATTAAATAAAATAAGGCAGAAGTGTTGAGAGAGACCATTGATGTATTATCCATGGAAGTCACACAAATAAAAATAAATGAAAATAAAATAATGAACACTTTATACAAAAATCATGAGAACAGATTTACAGACTTAAAATGTACACAGTTGTAGAAGCGATGCATTATGGTTTTTTTTTTACATGATTGGTATGATTTGACAAAACCATCTGTTATCTATGCCACTTTTCTATTCAGCTGTCATTGGGTGAGAGGCGGGGTTACACCCTGTTCACCAGCTAATCACAGGGCTGACATAGAGACAGACAACCAGCCACACTCCAGTTAACACCAGTTGACCTAACGAGCATGTCTGTGTGACTGTGGGAGGAAGCCGGAGTACCCAGAGAGAACCCACACATGCACAGGGAGAACATGCAAACTACACAGAGAGGCTCCTGTAAGACAGGGATTCAAACCAGGAACCTCCTCGCTGTGAGGGGACAGCACAAACCACTGCAGCACTGTGCAGGCTGCAGCCCATGATAAGACAAATAAATATTAAAATATTTTACAAAATGTAAAAGTAGCCTATTTCACACTTTGTAAATGTGTTTTTCTCTTTCCAGCCACAGCAGTTATTAACTTAAGTGATTTTATTTAACCAGGTCGGTCCCATTGAGATTAAGAACCTCTTTTTTCAGGGAGACCCGGCCAAGGCAGTTTAACTCTGTAGAACAGGCAAAACAATACATATTTAGGAAGTGTGTGTGTGTGTGTGTGTGTGTGTGTGTGTGTCTGTGAATAATCTTGTATTGTATGAGTTGTAGGTTTGTATTGTTTGATATGGAGAATATGTTTCTGCAGATTTGGGTCCAGAAGTCGGCATTGGGGGCTATCTGGAGGTCAGTTTCCCATTTTGTGGAGGGTACGGATACTGTTTGGTCAGATTTCGAGATTATTTTGTAGATTTTAGATAATATTTTTTTCCTTGTTTTGATATTGATTATGTCTGTGGTTAGTGGTGGAAGTTCAAAGTTGGATGTGATAATATTGATTTTGCTTTTTATAGAAGAATGGATTTGATGATATTCTAGAAAGTGCTGTTCCCCAATGCCGAACTTCTGAATCAAATGAGGGAATGAGGCAAGAGTGTTGTTATGAAAAATGTGCTCGAGGTGTGTGATGCCTTTAGTGATCCATGCTGAGAGGTGGAGTGGTTTCTTGTTTATTGTAAAGTCCGGGTTGTTCCAGATTGGCGTTTGTTTGGTGTAAGAAATAGTGGTGTTAGTACACAAGCTTCTTTAACATCACAGAAGACCTTAAAGGGAAACAGAACAAATCCCCAAGACAGCGCCCACCCTCAGAGATGACCTCCAATCCTTACCCTCCTCCTACGACAGGTTGAACCCTCCTCCCAGACCCCCGTCATTAGTCTCTGTGTTTGGCTGACAGAGAGAAATGTCCGTACTGTGGGGATCCATGAACATTAAATTAAATCAGACCCACAGAGATTTAAATTTCTCACTCCGATCACCAGTCCGTTTAGAAGTGAAGAAGCCTTTCAGAGGAGGAGAGGTCTTCAACCAAGTCCGGTAACTTTGAATCAAGCTTCAATTAACATGACCTGAGATAACTGAGAACGTTCACAGACATCATTAATGTTCATTTCCTCATCGATCAGTTTGTAATAAATATTTTTATATTTATATTTATCTCGGTCACCTGCAGGTCACCAGCAGGTGTTTCACGTTGTTATTTTTGTTTGTGTTTTTCTATGAACAGGTGGACAGGGCCCTGATCGAGCTACACTCTGATGTCCTACTTTATATATTAATAGCAGCTGTCCATGACAATTGACTGGTGACTCAATAATTACAACTCTCGGAAAAGTCCTGAAACGGTTCATTCCAGCTGTTGGTGTGAACACAACTTCAATGGATTAATAACTGACTGTAATAACACAAACACTCATGAGTCAACATCCAAGGGCACTAATTACAGAGGCCTTTCTGCTAAAGTGGTGTCGAGCCAACAGATGAAGCCATTTCATTTCATTTATTCAGATCTCCATTAGCTGTGGCCTAAGCCTTTCTGCCTTGAGTCCACCAAAACATTTTGAACTATAGGCTGCATAATCATATTACATCAATAACCACAACATCAGTAACAAAAACATTACAACATTCAGACTCTACACAACACAGGACCTAGATACCGTTAATAATACTAATATGCCCAGGATTTAAAGGTGGAATACAACACATTAAAGGTTAGATCATAGGGTAGATCAGCATTGTCTAAAAGTCATCAGAGAGTTGATCAGCAAGGAGATACTTTTTCAATGAGACTTTAAATCGATTTCTAATATTTTCATGACTAATATGCCCAGAGTGTTCCATGTAGCCATGGCTCTGTACACTACAGTACATTTCATCATGCTTGTTCTCACCTTAGGAAGTGTGAATCTGCCTTCAGTGGCATGCCTGGTGCTTTAATCATGTTCACCAGACCTGAAACACAAGTTTTTATACAATACCCTTGGCACTTTAGTTAGTGAAACATTTCTCATAAAACAAAGCAATGAAAGTACATCTTTCTTTTACCTTCAACCATGCTAGCCTTTTGTGCATTTCGTTCACATTCGTTCTGTTTGAACAGCGAAGTAACCAATGTGCTGCCTTATTCTGAGCAACTTTAATTCTTTATGTGTGACATGGCAGCGCTTGACCAAACCTCTGAGCAATTGTCCAACCGAGACAATAGATAAGACAATTGTTTTAATAACTTGTTCCATGACATTTGGAGGTAAAATATTAGAACATCTTCTTAAAACTGAAAGACCCCCACCCATGTGCTTAGACCAGGATAACTTTTTATCAACTATTATACCAAGAAGTTTGGTTTCTTGAACTTGTTCGACTGCCACATCATTTACATCCAGCTTTAGTTTGGCTCGTTCCTTAAGAACTATTTTGTCCCAAATACAATGCTTTTAGTTTTAGAGACATTAAGACCCAATTTGTTATTTGCTATCCATTTAACTACTGACTGTTATGACTGTTCAATGCACCTGAGAGTTCATCAGTTGTAGATTCTGCAGTGTATATCGTTGAGTCATCAGCATACATGGCTATTTTTTGCATTGTTTAGGATTAGAGGTTATTCATTTGTAAATACAGAATATAACAATGGACCCAAGCAGCTACCCTGCGGAATCCCACATTTGATCAATTTCACCTCATAAAGACATCCATTAAAGAATACTGTCTGTAGTGTACCGGTCTTATCATTGAGCAAGAATTACCTGGAATATTTTAATTCTCTGATGTGTTGGTAATTCTGATAATTGACTTAATAAAATAATGATGTGTTTGAGTCATCTGTACAAAGCTGTAATTTAAAAAAAGGACAGGTGTGGTGCGTATGATGCAAGGTGCGCAAAGATCAGTCTAGGAATGTGGATCTGGATTTGGATTTTATTTTTGTGTTTTATTTCATAGGGACAGATAAGATATAGACCGACTGAAAACAGCCGTCCAATCAAAGCATCAGAGTGTTTATAGGACGCTGATACTCACCGGTAGAAGATCTTTATTGAGAATAAAAGTTTAAAATCATTAAAAATGAAGAAGAGTAAAGTGGGGACAGGGAGGTTTAATCAGACACATTTAGCTGTGAGCTTGGAACAAACACTGAACTAACCCAGGTCTGGTGGCTCTCTTAAAGACATGAGGTTAAGAGAGTAAGTTAAAGGGATCGGGTCCAGGATTTGAATCTCACTTCACACCTGGTTCAGCTTCACTGGTCGGCCGTCTCACTCAGATGCCTTACAGAGCCCCATTTGGTCTTTGCACCCGAATATTTAGATGAGCTCTTAACCCCTTACTGCCCAAGAGGGCGAGAGAGAGATAGAGAGGGGTGTCTCTGATTGATTAAATGACCATCACATGTCAGGACTGTGACAACGACTGACCTTCAAAATAAAACTCAAACATTGTTAGAAACAAATCAGTCATGTGATCGTGTATAAAATCTATCCTCCCTTTCTGGTGCCCACTCCCTGGGCGTCCTGTGTTTTTAATCATCTGAATGTAAGTTTGTCTGTTTGTGTTTGTTTAATTTTTAAAACTGTGTGATCTTCTGTGAGCAGTGATAATAAATTAGTTTAATGGTTGAAGTCAGAATCCAAAATATTTACATCGAGGTTTTCCTGATATGTCTATTAATGTGCACCTTCCTCAATTTATAAAAAATATCCTTCATGAGAAATGTTGTAACGGGCGTCTTATTCAGACTCGTAGTTTTATTAGGTAGAATGTTTTTTCAATCATTGGTCCTAATATCTCACTCACCTGCAGGTCACCAGCAGGTGTTTCGCGTATTTGAAAAGGGACAGTGTGCATTAATCAACATTCAGACTGATGTAAATGTACCTGAATTGGCCGAAAGGCTAATTTTCATTGGCAGTCCCTTTGACAAATGTTATTTGTGATCATAGAATTCAATCTAGACAATTAACATATATTCATTAGTAAAGGAACAAAACAAGACAACAAACACAGATATATGCAATACAACTTGGGTAACAAGAACGAATAACCTCCAACATAGGACATGATACAGTTAAAGTTACCAAGCGAAGGTGCAGCATCATTGTTGATAATCTCTCATTAATAACCAGCAGAGGAATGAAACAGAGCGTGTAAAGCCAATCAGAGGAAGGGACAGTTTATTTGCATGTTTTCACATCATTAAAGTCATTCTCTCTTGGTTGCCATTAAATGTTACACAAGACCAATAATTGGTGAAAATAATAATATCAAGGGTGTGGACACAGTCACTGTCATTGTCTCTGTTTGAGGTCTTAATAACAAGCAGAAGATAAAACACACCAGACCTTAGTACACCAACCAAACCAATCTGACGTAGACAGTGTCATGTGATGAGTAAACTCAGGATGCATCGGTTCAACATCGGTACTCGTCGGTATCGGCGGTGTTGGCAGACATCGGCGAATAAATGTGGCATGAGCCAATGTCAGTACCCAATATTTATCCGTGGTGTCAAATCATTTTAATGCTGACATCTAGTTCACCTGATGTCTTATTCAGAGAAGAGGTTTTTCATTGGGCAGAAACTGGTTTTAATGTCAAACATGAGAGAACATAGTGTATTGTGGGAGTCTGACACCAAAACAAGCAGTAAAAAACAAATATCCTTAGTGGCTGTGGTTTATACAATCTCTGCATCCCATTGATAAAACCAATCAGAGGAAGGGACGGTCCAGTGATGAGTAAAAAAAGTTTATTTGCATGTTTCCACATCATTAAAGTCATTCTCTCTTTGTTGCTATTAAACACCACAAAAGACTAATAATTAGTGATAATACTGATATCACGGGCGTGGACACAGTCACTGTTTAAACGTTGTCTCTTTTTGAGTTTAAGGTTTAAGTTTTGGTGAAAGACAAGAAAAAAACTGGTTTCCTCTAAAGAAAGCTAAAAATGTTGTTGTAGTACCTGCAGGTCACCAGCAGGTGTTTCAAGTAATTAATAACCAGCAGAGGAATGAAACGGAGCGTGTAAAGCCAATCAGAGAGAGGGACTGTCCAGTGATGAGTAAACAGTTTATTTGCATGCTTCCACATCATTAAAGTCATTCTCTCTTTGTTGCCATTAAACGCCACACAATTATCATACTAATTAGTTATAAACATGATAACAGGGGCGTGGACATGTCACCATTTAAAACATTCTGACTGTGTGTTCCTACAATAGTCTTTGGAATTCACACCTGGTTTATTCTTTGCAGCGAGACGATTCCTCTTCCAGCAGCTCCTTTTGGTGAGTCTCTTTGATTTCTCTCTTACATTATAATCTGATTATTCTCTTTTTTTTAAATTTTTTTATTTATCCTTTGTTTTAGCAGGGAGGACCCACTGAGACTTGGGTCCTGAGATTTTTCCAGTTAGACAAGAAATGTGAGGCCTATACGACAAATCATGATTTAGAGATTTAGAGATTTTTTATCTCTCGAATTATATTAAAACCTATATGTAAAATGAGCAACGTAAAGGTTGATATCATGATACGAATATTAATTAAACGGGGCACTTTGAACTATCTTCTCAGCCGGGAGTAATCATAAAAAAGACGAGTGGCCGGGCGCACGAGCTGCTCCTGCATTACGCTAATCAGCAAACAGGCTGAACACCTGAGAGAGGTGACACAGAATGCAAGTTTTCAAAAGAGATCGTATGGGCGATATCTCTTTAGTTTTATTTGCTCACAAGTTGCCAGAATTGTATCAAAGCCACAGGACTTAACGACAGGCACACCGCTACAACGCGCGCACATCATGACGGTCTTCAGTTCTGTCCACACTTCTTACCGGCTTCTCCTGGCTTAACTGATGTAAAACAAAAGTTTTACTAATGATAGCAAAGCTTCCTATGGAGTGAGCCACAAAGAGCAGCTCATGCAAATAAAAGAATAGAATACAGGTAGAATAACCTGTGTCAAAGACCCAATAGAACTTTGAGACCCCTGCTTTAAAACTTGATTACATGCAGTTTGTGTAGTTAGAGCCTTCTGGAAACAAGAAGGAGTTTGACCTCTCAGCTGTTAGAAATGATACCAATATACCATGTTTGAAAAATGTAGGAAAGAAACTGTGTCACATCATTTAATTCAATTCAATCATACTACCAGAACTGCCCCAGAACTGGTCCGTCAAATGATTCAAAACTACACCTGTAAAGGAGCCCCGACAAGAGAAAAAAAGACCATAGACAAGCATGTCATCCTTTCCAGTGAAAGGCCCACAGAAGTTGAACACCCTCCCATCAGAAATAAAAACATTCTAGACATTTAAACTTAAAAGTTTGTTTTTTTCTAATAAACATTGAATGTAAAGTCCTGACGGTGTCAAATACCAAAACGCATTGTGTAGTGAACTCATGAAAAAAAATTACATTTTGTCTTGTAGGTTGAATGGTTCAACTCAAGCTGCAGCAATGATGAAATTGGTATTGTATTTGAATTTAACTTATTCCTTCATTCAATGCTGATTTTGTGCTGAGTAGACATTTTATAACTAAAAAATTTTCCCCAACAGGTGAGTATTGCTTTGGTTTCGGTTCTGCTTGTAGGTAAGTTCTTTTAAAAACACCTCAGTGATCATCGTCAACATTTTCTTTAATGTTCACACTTAAATACTGATTATTCATTTTAATCAACAGGAAGCTACCAGGAAGAATGCAAAAAAGGAAGCATCCACATGATAGCAGACAACACTCCAATAAACCAACAACATGCCAACTCAGGAAACAATGAACAGCCAACAGACCCCAAAACCAACACTCAAAACGACACAAGGACTGAAGAGAATCAAAGTAACCCGCCAAATAAGCAACAAAAAACAAAACAAATCAATGTCCCAAAGATTTCTAATAATACCAACAACAAAAAGGACAAGCATCAGACCTCCAACCAAGGACAGGACATGAAAACAGCTAACCCACAAAACAGTGTCCCGATGATTCCGACTAATACCAACTCACCAAACAACAAAAAGGACAAGCAGCAGACCTCCAACAAAGGACAGGATATGAAAACAACTAACCCACAAAACAATGACCCAAAGATTCCTGATCATACCAACTCACCAAACAACAAAAAGGACAAGCAGCTGCACTCCAACCAAGGAAAGACAGCTAACCCACAAAACAATGACCCAAAGATTCCTGATCATACCAACTCACCAAACAACAAAAAGGACAAGCAGCAGCCCTCCAACCAAGGACAGGACATGAAAACAGCTAACCCACAAAACAATGACCCAAAGATTCCTGATCATACCAACTCACCAAACAACAAAAAGGACAAGCAGCAGCCCTCCAACCAAGGACAAGACATGAAAACAGCTAACCCACAAAACAATGACCCAAAGATTCCTGATCATACCAACTCACCAAACAACAAAAAGGACAAGCAGCAGCCCTCCAACCAAGGACAGGACATGAAAACAGCTAACCCACAAAACAATGACCCAAAGATTCCTGATCATACCAACTCACCAAACAACAAAAAGGACAAGCAGCAGCCCTCCAACCAAGGACAGGACATGAAAACAGCTAACCCACAAAACAATGACCCAAAGATTCCTGATCATACCAACTCACCAAACAACAAAAAGGACAAGCAGCAGACCTCCAACCAAGGACAGGACATGAAAACAGCTAACCCACAAAACAATGTCCCAATGATTCCCACTAATACCAACTCACCAAACAACAAAAAGGACAAGCAGCAGACCTCCAACCAAGGACAGGACATGAAAACAGCTAACCCACAAAACAATGTCCCAATGATTCCCACTAATACCAACTCACCTAACAACAAAAAGGACAAGCAGCAGCCCTCCAACCAAGGACAGGACATGAAAACAGCTAACCCACAAAACAATGACCCAAAGATTCCTGATCATACCAACTCACCAAACAACAAAAAGGACAAGCAGCAGACCTCCAACCAAGGACAGGACATGAAAACAGCTAACCCACAAAACAATGTCCCAATGATTCCCACTAATACCAACTCACCAAACAACAAAAAGGACAAGCAGCAGACCTCCAACCAAGGACAGGACATGAAAACAGCTAACCCACAAAACAATGTCCCAATGATTCCCACTAATACCAACTCACCTAACAACAAAAAGGACAAGCAGCAGCCCTCCAACCAAGGACAGGACATGAAAACAGCTAACCCACAAAACAATGACCCAAAGATTCCTGATCATACCAACTCACCAAACAACAAAAAGGACAAGCAGCAGACCTCCAACCAAGGACAGGACATGAAAACAGCTAACCCACAAAACAATGTCCCAATGATTCCCACTAATACCAACTCACCAAACAACAAAAAGGACAAGCAGCAGACCTCCAACCAAGGACAGGACATGAAAACAGCTAACCCACAAAACAATGACCCAAAGATTCCTGATCATACCAACTCACCAAACAACAAAAAGGACAAGCAGCAGCCCTCCAACCAAGGACAGGACATGAAAACAGCTAACCCACAAAACAATGACCCAAAGATTCCTGATCATACCAACTCACCAAACAACAAAAAGGACAAGCAGCAGCCCTCCAACCAAGGACAGGACATGAAAACAGCTAACCCACAAAACAATGACCCAAAGATTCCTGATCATACCAACTCACCAAACAACAAAAAGGACAAGCAGCAGCCCTCCAACCAAGGACAGGACATGAAAACAGCTAACCCACAAAACAATGACCCAAAGATTCCTGATCATACCAACTCACCAAACAACAAAAAGGACAAGCAGCAGCCCTCCAACCAAGGACAGGACATGAAAACAGCTAACCCACAAAACAATGACCCAAAGATTCCTGATCATACCAACTCACCAAACAACAAAAAGGACAAGCAGCAGACCTCCAACCAAGGACAGGACATGAAAACAGCTAACCCACAAAACAATGTCCCAATGATTCCCACTAATACCAACTCACCAAACAACAAAAAGGACAAGCAGCAGACCTCCAACCAAGGACAGGACATGAAAACAGCTAACCCACAAAACAATGTCCCAATGATTCCCACTAATACCAACTCACCTAACAACAAAAAGGACAAGCAGCAGCCCTCCAACCAAGGACAGGACATGAAAACAGCTAACCCACAAAACAATGACCCAAAGATTCCTGATCATACCAACTCACCAAACAACAAAAAGGACAAGCAGCAGACCTCCAACCAAGGACAGGACATGAAAACAGCTAACCCACAAAACAATGTCCCAATGATTCCCACTAATACCAACTCACCAAACAACAAAAAGGACAAGCAGCAGACCTCCAACCAAGGACAGGACATGAAAACAGCTAACCCACAAAACAATGACCCAAAGATTCCTGATCATACCAACTCACCAAACAACAAAAAGGACAAGCAGCAGCCCTCCAACCAAGGACAGGACATGAAAACAGCTAACCCACAAAACAATGACCCAAAGATTCCTGATCATACCAACTCACCAAACAACAAAAAGGACAAGCAGCAGCCCTCCAACCAAGGACAGGACATGAAAACAGCTAACCCACAAAACAATGACCCAAAGATTCCTGATCATACCAACTCACCAAACAACAAAAAGGACAAGCAGCAGCCCTCCAACCAAGGACAGGACATGAAAACAGCTAACCCACAAAACAATGACCCAAAGATTCCTGATCATACCAACTCACCAAACAACAAAAAGGACAAGCAGCAGCCCTCCAACCAAGGACAGGACATGAAAACAGCTAACCCACAAAACAATGACCCAAAGATTCCTGATCATACCAACTCACCAAACAACAAAAAGGACAAGCAGCAGACCTCCAACCAAGGACAGGACATGAAAACAGCTAACCCACAAAACAATGTCCCAATGATTCCCACTAATACCAACTCACCAAACAACAAAAAGGACAAGCAGCAGACCTCCAACCAAGGACAGGACATGAAAACAGCTAACCCACAAAACAATGTCCCAATGATTCCCACTAATACCAACTCACCAAACAACAAAAAGGACAAGCAGCAGCCCTCCAACCAAGGACAGGACATGAAAACAGCTAACCCACAAAACAATGACCCAAAGATTCCTGATCATACCAACTCACCAAACAACAAAAAGGACAAGCAGCAGACCTCCAACCAAGGACAGGACATGAAAACAGCTAACCCACAAAACAATGTCCCAATGATTCCCACTAATACCAACTCACCAAACAACAAAAAGGACAAGCAGCAGACCTCCAACCAAGGACAGGACATGAAAACAGCTAACCCACAAAACAATGTCCCAATGATTCCCACTAATACCAACTCACCTAACAACAAAAAGGACAAGCAGCAGCCCTCCAACCAAGGACAGGACATGAAAACAGCTAACCCAAAAAACAATGACCCAAAGATTCCTGATCATACCAACTCACCAAACAACAAAAAGGACAAGCAGCAGACCTCCAACCAAGGACAGGACATGAAAACAGCTAACCCACAAAACAATGTCCCAATGATTCCCACTAATACCAACTCACCAAACAACAAAAAGGACAAGCAGCAGACCTCCAACCAAGGACAGGACATGAAAACAGCTAACCCACAAAACAATGACCCAAAGATTCCTGATCATACCAACTCACCTAACAACAAAAAGGACAAGCAGCAGCCCTCCAACCAAGGACAGGACATGAAAACAGCTGACCCACAAAACAATGACCCAAAGATTCCTGATCATACCAACTCACCAAACAACAAAAAGGACAAGCAGCAGCCCTCCAACCAAGGACAGCACATGAAAACAGCTAACCCACAAAACAATGACCCAAAGATTCCTGATCATACCAACTCACCAAACAACAAAAAGGACAAGCAGCAGCCCTCCAACCAAGGACAGGACATGAAAACAGCTAACCCACAAAACAATGACCCAAAGATTCCTGATCATACCAACTCACCAAACAACAAAAAGGACAAGCAGCAGACCTCCAACCAAGGACAGGACATGAAAACAGCTAACCCACAAAACAATGTCCCAATGATTCCCACTAATACCAACTCACCAAACAACAAAAAGGACAAGCAGCAGACCTCCAACCAAGGACAGGACATGAAAACAGCTAACCCACAAAACAATGTCCCAATGATTCCCACTAATACCAACTCACCAAACAACAAAAAGGACAAGCAGCAGCCCTCCAACCAAGGACAGGACATGAAAACAGCTAACCCACAAAACAATGACCCAAAGATTCCTGATCATACCAACTCACCAAACAACAAAAAGGACAAGCAGCAGCCCTCCAACCAAGGACAGGACATGAAAACAGCTAACCCACAAAACAATGACCCAAAGATTCCTGATCATACCAACTCACCAAACAACAAAAAGGACAAGCAGCAGACCTCCAACCAAGGACACGATATGAAAACAACTAACCCACAAAACAATGACCCAAAGATTCCTGATCATACCAACTCACCAAACAACAAAAAGGACAAGCAGCAGACCTCCAACCAAGGACAGGACATGAAAACAGCTAACCCACAAAACAATGTCCCAATGATTCCCACTAATACCAACTCACCTAACAACAAAAAGGACAAGCAGCAGCCCTCCAACCAAGGACAGGACATGAAAACAGCTAACCCAAAAAACAATGACCCAAAGATTCCTGATCATACCAACTCACCAAACAACAAAAAGGACAAGCAGCAGACCTCCAACCAAGGACAGGACATGAAAACAGCTAACCCACAAAACAATGTCCCAATGATTCCCACTAATACCAACTCACCAAACAACAAAAAGGACAAGCAGCAGCCCTCCAACCAAGGACAGGACATGAAAACAGCTAACCCACAAAACAATGACCCAAAGATTCCTGATCATACCAACTCACCAAACAACAAAAAGGACAAGCAGCAGCCCTCCAACCAAGGACAGGACATGAAAACAGCTAACCCACAAAACAATGACCCAAAGATTCCTGATCATACCAACTCACCAAACAACAAAAAGGACAAGCAGCAGACCTCCAACCAAGGACAGGACATGAAAACAGCTAACCCACAAAACAATGTCCCAATGATTCCCACTAATACCAACTCACCAAACAACAAAAAGGACAAGCAGCAGACCTCCAACCAAGGACAGGACATGAAAACAGCTAACCCACAAAACAATGTCCCAATGATTCCCACTAATACCAACTCACCTAACAACAAAAAGGACAAGCAGCAGCCCTCCAACCAAGGACAGGACATGAAAACAGCTGACCCACAAAACAATGACCCAAAGATTCCTGATCATACCAACTCACCAAACAACAAAAAGGACAAGCAGCAGCCCTCCAACCAAGGACAGGACATGAAAACAGCTGACCCACAAAACAATGACCCAAAGATTCCTGATCATACCAACTCACCAAACAACAAAAAGGACAAGCAGCAGCCCTCCAACCAAGGACAGGACATGAAAACAGCTAACCCACAAAACAATGACCCAAAGATTCCTGATCATACCAACTCACCAAACAACAAAAAGGACAAGCAGCAGCCCTCCAACCAAGGACAGGACATGAAAACAACTAACCCACAAAACAATGACCCAAAGATTCCTGATCATACCAACTCACCAAACAACAAAAAGGACAAGCAGCAGACCTCCAACCAAGGACAGGACATGAAAACAGCTAACCCACAAAACAATGTCCCAATGATTCCCAGTAATACCAACTCGCCAAACAACAAAAAGGACAAGCAGCAGCCCTCCAACCAAGGACAGGACATGAAAACAGCTAACCCACAAAACAATGTCCCAATGATTCCCACTAATACCAACTCACCTAACAACAAAAAGGACAAGCAGCAGCCCTCCAACCAAGGACAGGACATGAAAACAGCTAACCCACAAAACAATGACCCAAAGATTCCTGATCATACCAACTCACCAAACAACAAAAAGGACAAGCAGCAGCCCTCCAACCAAGGACAGGACATGAAAACAGCTAACCCACAAAACAATGACCCAAAGATTCCTGATCATACCAACTCACCAAACAACAAAAAGGACAAGCAGCAGACCTCCAACCAAGGACACGATATGAAAACAACTAACCCACAAAACAATGACCCAAAGATTCCTGATCATACCAACTCACCAAACAACAAAAAGGACAAGCAGCAGACCTCCAACCAAGGACAGGACATGAAAACAGCTAACCCACAAAACAATGTCCCAATGATTCCCACTAATACCAACTCACCAAACAACAAAAAGGACAAGCAGCAGACCTCCAACCAAGGACAGGACATGAAAACAGCTAACCCACAAAACAATGACCCAAAGATTCCTGATCATACCAACTCACCAAACAACGAAAAGGACAAGCAGCAGCCCTCCAACCAAGGACAGGACATGAAAACAGCTAACCCACAAAACAATGACCCAAAGATTCCTGATCATACCAACTCACCAAACAACGAAAAGGACAAGCAGCAGACCTCCAACCAAGGACAGGACATGAAAACAACTAACCCACAAAACAATGACCCAAAGATTCCTGATCATACCAACTCACAAAACAACGAAAAGGACAAGCAGCAGCCCTCCAACCAAGGACAGGACATGAAAACAGCTAACCCACAAAACAATGACCCAAAGATTCCTGATCATACCAACTCACCAAACAACGAAAAGGACAAGCAGCAGCCCTCCAACCAAGGACAGGACATGAAAACAGCTAACCCACAAAACAATGACCCAAAGATTCCTGATCATACCAACTCACCAAACAATAAAAAGGACAAGCAGCAGACCTCCAACAATGGACAGGATATGAAGACAGCTAATCCAAGTGAAAGCCAGACTATAACATTTAGTAACCAACAGACACTCAAACCAACCAGTTGGCCAACAGCTGAGGAAACAACCAGCAACACACCAACCACAGCATCAGAAAACAACCAGCAGACTGACGGCTTTACCTCAGTTACTGGTAAGAAACCAACACCGTTATTCCTAAAATACAGTAAAGCCCTGGTTTGAAAACATTTATTTCTAATGTTGCTGTAACGTATGAACTAAAGTTCTATATATCCTTGCTTGATGATGGTTCAGGATGCTGGACACACTGGTTTGACCGGGACAATCCCAGTGGCTCTGGAGACTGGGAGACCCTTCCCTACCTGAAGAGAGAAAACCCAGGAAATATCTGTGATAATCCACTTCAGATTGAGGTCCAGACTACAACTGGACTCAGTTTAGCCTCAACAGGGGATGTGATCACTGTGTAAGTTTTCAACAGTATTTGGCTGAGAGACCATTTTTAATTGTATTCTGTATCTAGTCGGCTGTATGAGCCTGGTGAAGCTTACTTGAATTTTCTTGAGTTGGGTCTGTCAGTTTCCCACGGAGGTTGTTAAAAATACTTGTGATGGGTGTTTGCTGCTTAGTTGTTTAGTTTAGTCAAGTCGACATCTTCTGTTGAATCTGTTTCCCAAACCTAAATGTAATCTTGGCTGGTACTTTTTACAGTCATAGAGAATTCCACTCCTCTGCTTTTGTATAAATAAAGGTAATCAGACCCAGTCACAGTATTTGACCTGAATTACATTTACTATTGAATTTGTTTCTGCAGAGCTGACGCTGCCACAGGATTCATCTGCAAGAACTCAGAGCAGACACATGGCATGTGTCATGACTATCGTGTTCGTTTCTTGTGTGCGCCTGAATTCTGCAGTCAAGAAGGAAGCCCTACAACGACAACAACATCAACCAGCAACACACCAACCACAGCATCAGAAAACAACCAGCAGACTGACGGCTTTACCTCAGTTACTGGTAAGAAACCAACACCGTTATTCCTAAAATACAGTAAAGCCCTGGTTTGAAAACATTTATTTCTAATGTTGCTGTAACGTATGAACTAAAGTTCTATATATCCTTGCTTGATGATGGTTCAGGATGCTGGACACACTGGTTTGACCGGGACAATCCCAGTGGCTCTGGAGACTGGGAGACCCTTCCCTACCTGAAGAGAGAAAACCCAGGAAATATCTGTGATAATCCACTTCAGATTGAGGTCCAGACTACAACTGGACTCAGTTTAGCCTCAACAGGGGATGTGATCACTGTGTAAGTCTTCAACAGTATTTGGCTGAGAGACCATTTTTAATTGTATTCTGTATCTAGTCGGCTGTATGAGCCTGGTGAAGCTTACTTGAATTTTCTTGAGTTGGGTCTGTCAGTTTCCCACGGAGGTTGTTAAAAATACTTGTGATGGGTGTTTGCTGCTTAGTTGTTTAGTTTAGTCAAGTCGACATCTTCTGTTGAATCTGTTTCCCAAACCTAAATGTAATCTTGGCTGGTACTTTTTACAGTCATAGAGAATTCCACTCCTCTGCTTTTGTATAAATAAAGGTAATCAGACCCAGTCACAGTATTTGACCTGAATTACATTTACTATTGAATTTGTTTCTGCAGAGCTGACGCTGCCACAGGATTCATCTGCAAGAACTCAGAGCAGACACATGGCATGTGTCATGACTATCGTGTTCGTTTCTTGTGTGCGCCTGAATTCTGCAGTCAAGAAGGAAGCCCTACAACGACAACAACATCAACCAGCAACACACCAACCACAGCATCAGAAAACAACCAGCAGACTGACGGCTTTACCTCAGTTACTGGTAAGAAACCAACACCGTTATTCCTAAAATACAGTAAAGCCCTGGTTTGAAAACATTTATTTCTAATGTTGCTGTAACGTATGAACTAAAGTTCTATATATCCTTGCTTGATGATGGTTCAGGATGCTGGACACACTGGTTTGACCGGGACAATCCCAGTGGCTCTGGAGACTGGGAGACCCTTCCCTACCTGAAGAGAGAAAACCCAGGAAATATCTGTGATAATCCACTTCAGATTGAGGTCCAGACTACAACTGGACTCAGTTTAGCCTCAACAGGGGATGTGATCACTGTGTAAGTTTTCAACAGTATTTGGCTGAGAGACCATTTTTAATTGTATTCTGTATCTAGTCGGCTGTATGAGCCTGGTGAAGCTTACTTGAATTTTCTTGAGTTGGGTCTGTCAGTTTCCCACGGAGGTTGTTAAAAATACTTGTGATGGGTGTTTGCTGCTTAGTTGTTTAGTTTAGTCAAGTCGACATCTTCTGTTGAATCTGTTTCCCAAACCTAAATGTAATCTTGGCTGGTACTTTTTACAGTCATAAAGAATTCCACTCCTCTGCTTTTGTATAAATAAAGGTAATCAGACCCAGTCACAGTATTTGACCTGAATTACATTTACTATTGAATTTGTTTCTGCAGAGCTGACGCTGCCACAGGATTCATCTGCAAGAACTCAGAGCAGACACATGGCATGTGTCATGACTATCGTGTTCGTTTCTTGTGTGCGCCTGAATTCTGCAGTCAAGAAGGAAGCCCTACAACGACAACAACATCAACCAGCAACACACCAACCACAGCATCAGAAAACAACCAGCAGACTGACGGCTTTACCTCAGTTACTGGTAAGAAACCAACACCGTTATTCCTAAAATACAGTAAAGCCCTGGTTTGAAAACATTTATTTCTAATGTTGCTGTAACGTATGAACTAAAGTTCTATATATCCTTGCTTGATGATGGTTCAGGATGCTGGACACACTGGTTTGACCGGGACAATCCCAGTGGCTCTGGAGACTGGGAGACCCTTCCCTACCTGAAGAGAGAAAACCCAGGAAATATCTGTGATAATCCACTTCAGATTGAGGTCCAGACTACAACTGGACTCAGTTTAGCCTCAACAGGGGATGTGATCACTGTGTAAGTCTTCAACAGTATTTGGCTGAGAGACCATTTTTAATTGTATTCTGTATCTAGTCGGCTGTATGAGCCTGGTGAAGCTTACTTGAATTTTCTTGAGTTGGGTCTGTCAGTTTCCCACGGAGGTTGTTAAAAATACTTGTGATGGGTGTTTGCTGCTTAGTTGTTTAGTTTAGTCAAGTCGACATCTTCTGTTGAATCTGTTTCCCAAACCTAAATGTAATCTTGGCTGGTACTTTTTACAGTCATAGAGAATTCCACTCCTCTGCTTTTGTATAAATAAAGGTAATCAGACCCAGTCACAGTATTTGACCTGAATTACATTTACTATTGAATTTGTTTCTGCAGAGCTGACGCTGCCACAGGATTCATCTGCAAGAACTCAGAGCAGACACATGGCATGTGTCATGACTATCGTGTTCGTTTCTTGTGTGCGCCTGAATTCTGCAGTCAAGAAGGAAGCCCTACAACGACAACAACATCAACCAGCAACACACCAACCACAGCATCAGAAAACAACCAGCAGACTGACGGCTTTACCTCAGTTACTGGTAAGAAACCAACACCGTTATTCCTAAAATACAGTAAAGCCCTGGTTTGAAAACATTTATTTCTAATGTTGCTGTAACGTATGAACTAAAGTTCTATATATCCTTGCTTGATGATGGTTCAGGATGCTGGACACACTGGTTTGACCGGGACAATCCCAGTGGCTCTGGAGACTGGGAGACCCTTCCCTACCTGAAGAGAGAAAACCCAGGAAATATCTGTGATAATCCACTTCAGATTGAGGTCCAGACTACAACTGGACTCAGTTTAGCCTCAACAGGGGATGTGATCACTGTGTAAGTTTTCAACAGTATTTGGCTGAGAGACCATTTTTAATTGTATTCTGTATCTAGTCGGCTGTATGAGCCTGGTGAAGCTTACTTGAATTTTCTTGAGTTGGGTCTGTCAGTTTCCCACGGAGGTTGTTAAAAATACTTGTGATGGGTGTTTGCTGCTTAGTTGTTTAGTTTAGTCAAGTCGACATCTTCTGTTGAATCTGTTTCCCAAACCTAAATGTAATCTTGGCTGGTACTTTTTACAGTCATAAAGAATTCCACTCCTCTGCTTTTGTATAAATAAAGGTAATCAGACCCAGTCACAGTATTTGACCTGAATTACATTTACTATTGAATTTGTTTCTGCAGAGCTGACGCTGCCACAGGATTCATCTGCAAGAACTCAGAGCAGACACATGGCATGTGTCATGACTATCGTGTTCGTTTCTTGTGTGCGCCTGAATTCTGCAGTCAAGAAGGAAGCCCTACAACGACAACAACATCAACCAGCAACACACCAACCACAGCATCAGAAAACAACCAGCAGACTGACGGCTTTACCTCAGTTACTGGTAAGAAACCAACACCGTTATTCCTAAAATACAGTAAAGCCCTGGTTTGAAAACATTTATTTCTAATGTTGCTGTAACGTATGAACTAAAGTTCTATATATCCTTGCTTGATGATGGTTCAGGATGCTGGACACACTGGTTTGACCGGGACAATCCCAGTGGCTCTGGAGACTGGGAGACCCTTCCCTACCTGAAGAGAGAAAACCCAGGAAATATCTGTGATAATCCACTTCAGATTGAGGTCCAGACTACAACTGGACTCAGTTTAGCCTCAACAGGGGATGTGATCACTGTGTAAGTCTTCAACAGTATTTGGCTGAGAGACCATTTTTAATTGTATTCTGTATCTAGTCGGCTGTATGAGCCTGGTGAAGCTTACTTGAATTTTCTTGAGTTGGGTCTGTCAGTTTCCCACGGAGGTTGTTAAAAATACTTGTGATGGGTGTTTGCTGCTTAGTTGTTTAGTTTAGTCAAGTCGACATCTTCTGTTGAATCTGTTTCCCAAACCTAAATGTAATCTTGGCTGGTACTTTTTACAGTCATAGAGAATTCCACTCCTTTGCTTTTGTATAAATAAAGGTAATCAGACCCAGTCACAGTATTTGACCTGAATTACATTTACTATTGAATTTGTTTCTGCAGAGCTGACGCTGCCACAGGATTCATCTGCAAGAACTCAGAGCAGACACATGGCATGTGTCATGACTATCGTGTTCGTTTCTTGTGTGCGCCTGAATTCTGCAGTCAAGAAGGAAGCCCTCCAACTCCAACAAAAATGTTGACAACAACAACAACTAGCAGCAGCAGTAGCATGCAAACCACCATAATAACTCCTAAAATAACGAGCTGGCGACAGACCCTCAAACCAACCAAGTGCCCAACAGCTCAGGACACAACCAGCAGCACGCCAACCACCACAACAACTCCTAAAATAACGAGCTGGCGACAGACCCTCAAACCAACCAAGTGCCCAACAGCTCAGGGCACAACCAGCACGCCAACCACCACAACAACTCCTAAAATAACGAGCTGGCGACAGACCCTCAAACCCACCAAGTGCCCATCAGCTCAGGACACAACCAGCAGCACGCCAACCACCACAACAACTACTAAAATAACGAGCTGGCGACAGACTCTCAAACCCACCAAGTGCCCAACAGCTCAAGACACAACCAGCAGCACACCAACCACCACAACAACTCCTAAAATAACGAGCTGGCGACAGACTCTCAAACCCACCAAGTGCCCATCAGCTCAGGACACAACCAGCACGCCAACCACTACAATAACTCCTAAAATAACGAGCTACCGACAGACCCTCAAACCCACCAAGTGCCCATCGGCTCAAGACACAACCAGCACGCCAACCACTACAATGACTCCTAAAATAACGAGCTGGCGACAGACCCTCAAACCAACCAAGTGCCCAACAGCTCAGGGCACAACCAGCACGCCAACCACCACAACAACTCCTAAAATAACGAGCTGGCGACAGACCCTCAAACCCACCAAGTGCCCATCAGCTCAGGACACAACCAGCAGCACGCCAACCACCACAACAACTACTAAAATAACGAGCTGGCGACAGACCCTCAAACCCACCAAGTGCCCATCAGCTCAGGACACAACCAGCACGCCAACCACTACAATGACTCCTAAAATAACGAGCTGGCGACAGACCCTCAAACCCACCAAGTGCCCATCAGCTCAGGACACAACCAGCAGCACACCAACCACCACAACAACTACTAAAATAACAAGCTGGCGACAGACCCTCAAACCAACCAAGTGCCCATCAGCTCAGGACACAACCAGCAGCACGCCAACCACCACAACAACAACTAAAATAACGAGCTGGCGACAGACTCTCAAACCCACCAAGTGCCCAACAGCTCAAGACACAACCAGCAGCACGCCAACCACCACAACAACTCCTAAAATAACGAGCTGGCGACAGACCCTCAAACCCACCAAGTGCCCATCAGCTCAGGACACAACCAGCAGCACACCAACCACCACAACAACTCCTAAAATAACGAGCTGGCGACAAACCCTCAAACCAACCAAGTGCCCATCGGCTCAGGACACAACCAGCACGCCAACCACTACAATGACTCCTAAAATAACGAGCTGGCGACAGACCCTCAAACCCACCAAGTGCCCATCAGCTCAGGACACAACCAGCACACCAACCACCACAACAACTCCTAAAATAACGAGCTGGCGACAAACCCTCAAACCAACCAAGTGCCCATCGGCTCAGGACACAACCAGCACGCCAACCACTACAATGACTCCTAAAATAACGAGCTGGCGACAGACCCTCAAACCCACCAAGTGCCCATCAGCTCAGGACACAACCAGCAGCACACCAACCACCACAACAACTCCTAAAATAACGAGCTGGCGACAGACCCTCAAACCAACCAAGTGCCCATCGGCTCAGGACACAACCAGCACGCCAACCACTACAATGACTCCTAAAATAACGAGCTGGCGACAGACCCTCAAACCAACCAAGTGCCCAACAGCTCAGGACACAACCAGCACGCCAACCACTACAGTAACTCCTACAACAACCAGCAGCACACTAACCAAAACAACAGAAATCAACCTACAGATTGACGGCTATCCCTCAGATAGCGGTAAGCATCTAACTATACTCAACTACTACGATTAAACAATGTTTAATAAACTGCTGCATTAAGAGTCAGTGGAGTTTCTGAAATATGATCAATCAAATGTTGGTTTTATTTAATAGAGTTTTCAGTCCAATTTGAAGCTCAGTTTTTTTATTCCTTACTTTATGACTTCTTCAGGATGCTGGACGGACTGGTTTGACAGAGATGACCCTTGTGGAACTGGAGACTTCGAGAGCCTTAGTGTTCTGAAGTATGAAAACCCAGGAAAGATCTGTGATAATCCACTTCAGATCGAGGTCCAAACTACAGCTGGACTCGGAGTAGCTGACACAGGGGATGCCATTTTTGTGTAAGTGCAGAGTCGACCATCTTAGCTCCTTGAATTTGTTAAATAAACCATGATAATGTGTTGTATGCATTCTGCATGAGGAGGTTTATGTCGATGTTGTGTATTCAATGTGCGCCCTTTTCAAACATGCACAGTACTCCCGAAAAACTCCAGACATTAGCATGGCTGACTCAATGTGAGAATACACATTTTCAAAGTTACCTTAGCTTAAAGGAGACTTTTTTCCTGCAGCCTCCTGTAAAAAGTCTTTGTGAAGTCAGGGTGAGTCCATTTGTGGACACAGCAGGTAATCGTCTGGAACATTGATGCTGAATGAGTGGGCGGAGCGATGGCGTTGTTCTTCTTGAGCTGAGCTGCTTGCCTCAGTTGTCTGTATTATAATGACACTGTTGTGTTTGTATTTTGGAAACGTTCGACATGTCTTAGCGATATGAAAAAACAAACAAACAGGAGACAGTACTGAACACACCTCCCACCTCTCCTGAGGCCCAGCCCCCACTGACGTAAACAGAACCTTTCAAGAGTGGGTCTGACACCAACAATCTCCTAGTGTGGGCCACGTGTGTGAGTGCTAGTCTGGAAAATGCCAGGACCTATATGTCTGAAATTTGTCAGGAGTTCAACAGTGAAAGGGACTCTGGATTATACTTTGGTCCCTGCACCTGATCTGGTGTTATGTTGTAGGAGAAGTGATGGTGCCAAATGTCATGCAGATAAAAACAATTTCGAACAGCTGTTTTGCTTTCTTATGAGGCTTTTTCTGTAGTAAAGTTGTCCTGACTGATTCTCCTTTGTTTCTTTCTGCAGAGCTGACACAACCTCCGGCTTCATGTGTAAAAACTCAGAGCAGACCAACGGCACGTGTCAAGATTATCGTGTTCGTTTCATGTGTCCGTCTAACTTCTGCAGTCAAGAAGGTAACTTTTCCTCAAAATCAGGCAGTTAGGATGGTTTTTGATTCTTGTGACTAAACAATTACGCTGTCTCTTTTATCCTGACCAGTGTGCTGGACAACGTGGTTTAACCGGGACAATCCGGGTGGATCTGGGGACAGGGAACTTCTGAGAAACCTGAGAAAAGATCATCCAGGAGAAATCTGTGAAAGTCCTCTCTACATCGATGTCTTCACCAGGGACACCAACAAAACGGCCATCTCCACGGGGCAGGCCTTCTATATGTAAGAGCCACACTCAACAAGCTGTATTTCAATCTCCTGACTTTATGAACGTTTGAGCTCATCACACAAAATACAACAAATCCAATAGACTCATTTATCCATGTACTGTTCATTTATTCACTTTTTCTTTACATGTGACATCTTTTGTTCGTAAGAACTGAATCTGAAGTGATGAAAAATTTAGTCTCTGATCTTCAGATGAAATCAAATCTTCAAATCAGGTCATTCAGAAAAAACAAAGGTGACAGATCAGACTTAATCAATGATCCAGTCTTTGATTTGATCTGGATCAAACTTCTCATTTGAGTTGTTGAAATTATTTGAGATGACTTTGACCCTGATCCCTGGAGAGGGCGGAGTCAGGCTCCTGACAGGAAGTAAATAAACACATGAGGATGTAGACTTGCTGTTAAATGACTGTTTGCTTCAGTCACAGAGATAAAGAAGACGTCAGGGTGGAAAAGGAAGCATGTTCACCAAATATCTCTGAATATCATCAAATAAGATCTTTGGTTTTAAATCAGCTGTCAGGATCTCTCAATGGCCCACGACAGACTACTGTCCAATGCAGTCGGTGGTTACTCTGCAGTACACCAGGCCTGGCTAAGCTGGTTTCTGGTCTTGGAATGAGGAAGTAAACAACAGCCCAGCTGGCGTTAAACGCTGTTACAATGTGGCGTCCACTTACAGTCTGAGAAAAGATGACCAGAGATTCATTTAGATTTTCATGATTTAGAGAATCAACAAAGATAACTGGTGGTCTCGTTGTGTGGATTGATCTGATTGGGATTACTTCCTATGTTATGATGGGCGCTGCTGTCCATCATGTCGACCTCTGACCTGCCGCTTTGCATTGTGGGAAACAGACTGGTCTGATGCAGACTGTAGATTTTTACTGAATCAGAACGACATCCGGGTACTATGACAAATTGAGGATTTCATATTTGTTCACATACTTCATGTTGGACCAGTCAGAATGGACTATAGGACAGAAGGAGGTTTAGAGAACAGCCAGGATGGATTGATTCTGATCCTGGACAGAAAAAAGTAGATCTGGATCATTTTAATCATAATGAACAATCCGATCCAGGTTTCCTAACCGAGGACTCCTTGATTCATCAGCTTTATTCTCGTGACATCTTTCAGAGGACTAAGACTGGGTCAGGGTCAGGATTGAAACGTTAGGACTCATGTTATGGGTCAGGGTCATGATTTAGACTTTAAGACTCATGTTCTGGGTCAGGGTCAGGATTTAAACTTTAGGACTCATGTTCTGGGTCAGGGTCAGGATTTAAACTTTAGGACTCATGTTCTGGGTCAGGGTCAGGGTCAGGATTTAAACTTTAGGACTCATGTTCAATCAGAAACCTTCACTTATTAATATTGTGTCAACAGTTTTCATAGAAATGTGAATCTTCACTAACTGCTTCAACATGTTTCACTTTCAGCTACAGTCCAGATAAAGGATTTGTCTGTCGGAACCGAGACCAGAAGAGAAGACGCTGCCGGGACTACAAAGTGCGCTTCGGGTGTCTGTGTAATGTAATCGAGTCCTGAGGAGAACGATCTTCTTCACGAAGATTTCAACGTAATTTAACAATCAAAACTAAATGTCTGAAGTTATTCTTGTGATTAATCTTTCAGACAAGCGTCTTCCTCTCACACTCTCGTTTGGTCCATAAACTTTCTCCATGCGTTACAATCATTGTGAGCGTTTCTGTGTAAATCATTTATTTATTGAGTTCATTTCTTTCTTGAATACATTAAATCTGTAAAACTTTCTTCTTGAATTATTAAAGTATTCACGAAATAAATCTTGTGTATTTTTTTTTCCTTCTGATGAAATTAAACGACTCAAACCGTCACAGTCAGATTATAATTCATAATCCTAAACCCCCATAAAGGGGCTTGGCCAGACTTCTCTGACTGCGGGGGGCTGAACCTGATCACTGACCATGCAGGGGGGGCCGGAGGTGTTATGAACACATTCATTAACCCTTTCTATCTCAGTAATAATGTATTAACATTTAGATAAGTGATCCTAAAAAACAGCCTCAGCACAGACTCTTCATGAAAACTCACCAAAAAACCTCTGATATTTTTCAACCAATCAGATGGTGAATTCTTCAGGTTGGACATCAGACAGGAAATTTAAAATGAGCTTCAAAGACTTTTCTCTCAAGGTTCACATTAACAACCCTCTGAAAACGTCTCCGTGTGTCACTGTTTAAATACGAACCACATGAAATATAAAGGAAGCGCCCAGCAGCCTGAAGATGCAACAGCTGATTTGAGCAAAAGTCCCGCCTTCGACAGGGCAAACAGCCAATCACAGTTCAGGAATGTCCTCCTAACTTCATGAGAAACACTGAAGGGGGGCGGGATCAAACACTCAGAGGTCATGTGACTTCTTCACAACCTTCAAATACAAACAAATCATTTACATCCAAAATGACAGCGTACAGGGACGACACCTACCAGGTGTTGTTCGTTGATTCGTTCGTTCATGTTTGTTAGCGTTCGGATTTTGTTTGTGAAAACATTTTTAAATAAACTTTTTTAAAGTTCTTGTGTTCCTAAAGGTCATCACGGGGTAACGTGTTCCTGAAGGTCACCACGGGGTAACGTGTTCCTGAAGGTCACCACGGGGTAACGTGTTCCTAAAGGTCACCACGGTGTAACGTGTTCCTGAAGGTCACCACGGGGTAACGTGTTCCTGAAGGTCACCACGGGGTAACGTGTTCCTAAAGGTCACCACGGTGTAACGTGTTCCTGAAGGTCACCACGGGGTAACGTGTTCCTGAAGGTCACCACGGGGTAATGTGTTCCTAAAGGTCACCACGGTGTAACGTGTTCCTGAAGGTCACCACGGGGTAACGTGTTCCTGAAGGTCACCACGGGGTCAACATGATTTAATTCATCTTCATCGTTTAAAACATTGTTAATTAACTGTTGTTCAGTTTCTTCACTTTTTTAAACTTAACATGTAAATCACGATTTTAAAGAAGCTGATTAAATGTTTTAAAAAAGTTTAAAAGTTGGAATTTGAACTTTTAAAAGAAGGGGGTAAATTATAGCCTAAAGGAGCAATGCATCATGGGAGACAGAGGCTGTTCATACATTTTTTTATTAACTCATAGCTCATATTTTAATAAAATCATGAAACTGTTATTTTTATCCCAAATACAACAAAGAACAGCAAATAATTAATTTACCAACATTTTAATTTGAAATGTAAACATGTCTGCCCATGTAAGCATAAGAACTCACAACTAACATTCTAGGAATATAATATATTCTATTATATATATAAATTATTCTATTATATATATAAATATCATATATTATAATAGTTATTATTGATGAACATTTTATTTTATTTGTTAAAAAAGTGTTCCTTTACCGCATTCTGAGATGTCGCGAGACTGGAAGTATCGCGAGATTTAACCAGCTGTTTAGCCTGTGTGTTTTTTTTAGACTGGTGCTAGTCGGTGAACACGTGGGGAGGAGAGGCTGACTTTCCACACAGGGACACGTTTGAAGACTCTCTACAATTATCAGCAGTATCGCTCTCATAGTGGCGGCACCGAGGACCGTGAAATACTGTAAGTAACGTGAAGGAGAGGAAGGAGCGCGTTTCACACACCTGAGGGGGGCACGCCGATAGCATCTACATCATGTCCCTCACACACACACACACACACACACACACACACACACTCACACTCACACTCACACACAGAGCATGACTGGGTTCAGATCCACGCACAGTGTAAAAAACCCGCACAGACATGATCCCGCGTGTGTGCGGTCAGTGTAGTGACAGACTGAGAGCAGTAATCCCGTCATGTCATTGAACAACGAGCCTGCTCCTCTTCACACACTGCTGCTAGCTCCTGTTGTGTAAATTAGATTAGCCTCGTTCCTCCTCTCTGTGTAACACCAATCTGATGCTCGCATGCGTTATTATAACTCTTTAATAATGGTGCACATGTGCTGTGTTGGTGCACAGGCCACGGACATGCTATCATGCTAACATGAAGGTCTGCGGCCCGTATAGGACAGCAGCTCTCTCTCTGTCCCTCTGTGGGTCTGAATGTCCTTTAACCCTGCGTCAGTCCGACACAGGCCCCCATTGGTCCGTGTTGGTGCGTTCACAGTGCTCTGTGAGCCGGCCTAACATCATAGAAAGTGTCCTTAAACACAAAGCTTTCATTAATTCACAGTGTGTGGGGCCGGGAGTGATGTAGGAGGGTTACTGTACGATGAGCTGCCTTTACATGACGGTGTTTGTCGACATTATTTAACGTGTTAGCAGTATAACCACTGAGGTTGGCTAGCCTGCTAACTTCATATCATACACCGCGGCCTCCTTACGAGCCATGCTGTGTGATGCATTCACGTGCTCCTCGGATTTTCCCCATTCCGCGAGTTTGAAACTTCCAGCACGGACGCAACAACTTTAATGTGTTGTGTTTTTTATCAACTAATTTATATTTCCCCATGTGCACGGCAACTAAATGCTACAGCATATACGTGTAAATTGGTAGATTACATTTTTTAATAAGTGAATCGGTGTAGAAAAAGTCGGCAGATAACAAACTTTAGAGCAACAGCAAGGTTAAACTCCTAATCGTGGGTAACATAACTTTCTCTTGCTTTACAAGTGGTTGTGTAGCCTACACGCAGTTTTCTCCCAGTGATAACTATGTAGTCCGATTATTTCGTCAACACGTGAAGACTGGGATGTCATAAAACACCTCTGCGCCGGTGTTACGTCGAGAAATGCGTTCATGCAGAGATTTGCATCCACCTCGCTGAAGTGTCAGAAAACGGTTTAAATCTTATTTCTGGGTGATCTGTGGTGACAAATTATGTATATTGTTGAAGTTTATACTTAATACATTTTAAGTGTCCTTATAGTTCTGCAGACTCGGTAGAAGTCGCATTTTCATTAACCTGCGTAAATATAACCTGCTATATATAAAACCTATGTTTGTAGAGTAAATTTAAGTGTGGAATTAAAATTCGGCAGAGTAGAAATGATGTTTGCCATTAGATTACATTGTCCTGCGAGGTGAATGTGATTCTTGGTAGGGATGCATTTCTCGACATAACACCAGTCGGATGTCGCTCCTGATCGTGCTACGCCAAACCCCACGTTATATTTGATCAATCATGTGTTTCTGGTGTATTCACCGAGCTTTGTGTCTGTGTATACCGAACATACGGTCTCACATGGACGGTCAAGGTGTTCGGATGAATTCGGCGTTTAAACAAGACACATTCATAAAGTTTATTTTACTCTGTCATTGCTAAGTTAGGGCTTCATGGTCTTTAATCTCTATTGTAGCAGACGGGTTTGACGAATTAAAATGAATGAAAAAAACAGTGAATACTTTAATTAGTTTAGTTTTAGTCTGTCTA
Organism: Labrus bergylta; assembly: GCF_963930695.1. Classification (NCBI taxonomy): domain Eukaryota; kingdom Metazoa; phylum Chordata; class Actinopteri; order Labriformes; family Labridae; genus Labrus; species Labrus bergylta. The sequence goes on along the minus strand of NC_089205.1, from coordinate 10,347,802 downwards.
GATGCTGTAACATTATACGACTGGCTAATGCAGTCTCCCGTTCAGCTGTTTGATAGCCACATAGCATGCTAGTTAGCCTGTGTGTGTTGTAGTTGAATGCTCGGCGAGTTTTTAGCCGAGGACACCGGGATTATTTATCATGAGCCACAAGGACCCACAGGGGAGATATTATTAGCACGATGCTAGCGGGGATGGTCGGGCTTAGGCTACGTTAAGTCCTCGCTAAAAGTTGACATTATGACCCTCAACAACCCGGTGAGTCCCCCAGACAGCCTGTCGTGTTTGTGTAAAGCAGAATACTACAGTTTCCATCAGGCTGGTTTTATTTTAAGTTAATGATTAGCATGCTGTTGTAGCTAACATAAATCCCAGCTAGCTTGAGTTTAAACATAAGGGATGCTGCAGTCCCGTCATACATGTCAGCCGGACTGCTTGCAAAAAAAAAAGACAATTTAAGCTACCTATGAACACATGATTGCAGAGTACCTGCTAGTGATATTTTGCGGTAACATTGCTCTACGAGTCGAGCTACAGATCGGCATGTATGAACATCTCACACCTGTGACATGTCACATGTAATGCTGCAGTGTGTCAGGTTAGTGGGCTGTGCCATTATGCTGCCTGTAGTAAGCACACCGACAGGTTTGTAACACGCTGCCTGGCCACTCCCAGGATATCTGAACACCAAGGTCACCGTCTGAATCCGGACTTTGAGGTCAATATAACAGCGGCATGCTTCAGTCTAACCTGTGAGGAGTGATCCACATTTGTTCACAGCTTCTGTTGTAACCTTGTCCAAGGTGAATGTACTCCTGGTGTGTGTGCCACGATTTCTTAGAACTGTATGTGCAGGCTGGCTGTGTTCTAGTTCACCTGCAGAGGTTTCTGGGGTGGACTTGATCTTTACATCTGTACATAGACAGAGGAGCTGAGACCCCAGATTTTAGTTTTTCATGGTGAGACTGGGGGGGGGGTTAACCCTTAACCTGTCAACCAGGTGTAGTCTACACAAAAGCAGACACATCTTGATAAGGAAGTGTTGTTGTTTTTGGTTGTAAGCCTTTGTTTTGGTGTTCAAAACTTAGTTTTTTTTACAGTATTTGTTGTTTCTGTAGGCGGTGGCTTTACGGTCAAACCTCCATCCGCCACTTCCACGCCTTTCTTTTTACATCATGTCTCCCCTCAGGGACCCTTTAAAGACTTAAAGACTTCTTTAAGATGAAGTCTGCAGCATTAATATCTAAAGACTGAAAAGTTTATGATAATTTTAAAATATGGATGAAGTTTTCAAGAGTTGTTAAATAATTCTCTTCAGAACCTGAAGCCACTCCTAACACTCAAAGACTCGCTTACTCTCCTCACGTGAGAAGAAGTTTTAACATCCTGACAAACTGAAGCGTTTATGTGACTAGTTGGTGATAATGTCCTTAAGACCAGTGGTTCTCAACTGGGGGGTCACATAGCCATTTTCAGTGGGTCGCGAATGTCTGCCTGGAAAGAAAACTGTAAAAAAAAAAAAAAGTCTGTGAAGCACTTTTTAAAAATGTTTGTTTTGTTCAGTTTCTTGCTCACATGTTTTGCACCAACTGAGGTCCAAACTACACAATTTTTCAGTAAATGAATCTGATCTGGTTGAAAAATATCCTGAATTTGGGTTGTGATTATTTTCCTGGAGGAGTTGGTGCTGGGTCCACACACCCTCTAACAGTCTGTCACATTAGTTACTCAGTATTATCATATAAAGTCAGCTAGTGTATCAACACACTTCAGTTAGACTTCTGTTGGTTTGTAAGAAAGTCTGATCCTCGTGTTAGAGGGCCGCGTGGGCCAGTGTTCTCTTCCTCCCCTTTCTGTCACAGTCTGCGCGTCGTTGCATTATTAAAGACGAGAGCTCAACATGTTTGTGTGTTTGCTCGCTCGAGCTGCTCAGCTGTAGAATCACATTTTTATATTCAACAGCTTTAGCTGGAGAGTATTAAAGTCCACCAATGAGAGGCTCTTATATCTGTAATCAGTGAGACACACATTAATGATGATGTCATGTTTCTGCTGCAGCTCATTTCATGTTCTGCATTGACTGAGTGTTTGAGCCATCACTTCTTAATCATTCAAACTAAGTAGGATGTTCACATTTAAACTGTAACGAGGTGTTCATATTCTAAATAATCACACCGTCTGAAGTAGTTTACAGTTTGATCCAGCAGAGGGCACTCTCAGCATAACTTGTACATTGCATGACCTCTTGACCTCAGTAAATGAAGACAGTAATGTTGTGGGGGGGTGATTCAGGAGATGCAGACTGACACGAGGGAGACTTGTCTCTCTGCAGACAGCAGCCCCACTGATTGGAGGAGAGACACAGGGTCACTACAAACCTGCAACTCTCCAAGCTGGCTCACCAATATCTGTGTACAGGAACGTGTGTGCGCTCTGACGGGTGTTCTCGTCAGCAGGTAATATTGAATAAAAAGAGAGCTGATCCCGATCAAGTTAAGACTTTAGTTTCTGGAGAATGATGTAAAAAATAAATTATTCTTTTAGGATTGTCAGCAGGCTGTTCTTGAATCTGTAGTTTTAATGATCGGATGGAGAAGAACAAAACAAAAGGGATGTATGCAATTAGCCAGTAAATTCAGCACCCTCTACAGTCGGCACCAGAATCACTGATCGTTTAAACTGAGTATTTTGATCAGTTCAGGCCCGCTATGCTGGTCATGCTGTTTGTAAACTGTAACTGCCGGCCACTAGATGGGGCTGTAGTTCTGAGGAATACCCTACCACCCTGATGGAAACAAGCACACTGAACAGATAGCCTCTCGAATGACTAGCTGCTAGCACTGCTAATGTTAGCCACACTTGTCAAACGCTGATGCTGTGAGCCTGTGTTTAGCCCACGCATCAATCTTGGGGGTTGAAATATTTTCTTCTTTCTTCAACCAGTGGCGTCGCCCCCTTCTGGACACTAAAATGATTGCAGGTTTAATTAATTTTAACAGTCTCTGGTTGTTACTTAATGTTGACAGTTATCCCCAGCCTGTGCTGCCTGCAGAGAGACAGTTGACTACGTCGAGCAGGTGGACAGTTGCCAGAGAGGTCAAAAGTCCCCCATTTGCTCTTACACACACACACACACACACACACACACGTACATGTATGAAGCTTGCAGCAGCTGTCAGAGCGAGACGTGTCGGGCAGCATGGCTGGTTGTGATTGAGACGGGTCTTGTGACTCGTTCCTGTGCAGGTCTGTTAAGGAAAGGCATGTGCAATCGTCCTTTTTTAACAGTCACACACACACACACACACACACACAGCTCGAGCTGGTTTGCTTCGACTCCATCGATCCTGTTTGTTTGTTTTTCTGCTCTTTGAGTTTTTTCAGGATTTATTTCAAACTTTATTTAAATGAAACACGCAGCCGTTTAACCCTTGAAGTATTGACTTCTTGAAGGTTACTTCCAGAGATCTGAGAAATCTTGAGTTCTTGTTTCAGACTGGAGGGAGGTCATATTTAGCTGTTAATCTAGGAAGTATACGCCCCCTATTTTATGTTTATCCATTAATGAACAAAGTTTGAAACATTTGTTTTATTATCTCAGCTGACCTTCATTGCAAAGAGTTAATCTTCAGGATCAAGTTTTGGAGGGGTCTGGTCGTGTGTTTTTAGTGGGTTAGGTATCAGATAAAGAATGCCAAATCTCTTTTTTGACCCTTTGTTTGCAAAGCATTAAATAAACAGGAATAGGGGACACCAGTGGGTTGGAATCCGACCTGTTGCTCGCTTCCTTCATGTTGTTCCCCCTTGGCTCTCTCTCTCACTCACTCACTCACACATTTCTGACTCTACCCACTGTCCTGACTTTCAAAATAAAGGCATAAAAAGCTCCAAAAGAAAGACAGCCGTGGTCCTCATGGTTCAGGTCAGATGTTTGTAGTCTTTTAAGATCATGTTCAGAGTTTTCTTTGGTTTGCAGAGTGTCTAAAAGCTTGGATGTGTTTTTGTTCAGAGCTCATTAATGAGAAAAACAAATAAAGATGTCACTTATAACACTGAATCTTAGACCGGCATGCAGATCCAGACCTGTTGTCCTTTCAGTGGATCTAATATTGAATGTCTGTTTCTACCTTCCAGGTGTAGCTGTTAGCGTCCTGAGGAAATGCCGCTGAGGTTTCGCTCTGTCGTTCCCTACACGCTGCCCGGAGTCCTCGCACTGATCGGCTGGTGGTGGTACATCTCACGGAAGAAAGACCGCCTTATAGGCCATGATGGTCCCGAGGGGGCCCCCGCCGCGATGGGCCTGAGAACGGCTTCGACAGAAGGGAGCAATGGATTGGTGGAGAAAGGCACAGAGAGCCCTACAAATGATACAGTTAGCTCCGCCCACATACCTACACAGGGCGGGAACCCGAGAACACATGTTTCCTCGGAAGTAGCGCCGATATGTGAGGATGCTGCTCCTCACCTGGACAGAGTCCCACCCCTCTCCGCTCAGACTTCACCTGGGAAAGAAGAAGAGCTACAGCTGTCACTGAAGGAACAGAAAGAGCCGGAGAGAAGCTCGCTATCAGAGCCAGAGCCAGCAGCAGAGGAGGCCATCGTGTCCTCACAGTCTACCAAAGTGTCAAGCTCCTCCTCCCTCTCTGACGCAGAGCGGCCAGAGCCCGAGGGGGAGGTCTCAAAGCACCACAGCACTGTAAATGCACAGGAAGAAATGCTAGTCTGTACCCTGACCCCCGCCAGAGTCCAGAGAGTGACCCCATCAGAGGCTGACTCTCTGGAGACCCCGCCTTCAGCGCAGGATTTCCACCAACACGTCCTGACCAGCACGCCGGCCTTCCCCTCCACGTCTCTGGCCTCCACATCCCTTAATGCCATCCAGGACTCCTCGGCTCACTTGTCAGAGACCACCCAGGATGACCAGGAGCCGGATCTGGAGCTTCTGGCAGCTGGACTTATAACTGAGGTCATCTCGGCAGCCACCCAGGAGGTCCTTGGTGTCACCAGCAGCCAGGTAGACAGCGGCAGACTCTGCTCCCAACATGAGCCAATCAAAGCGGAGCAGCTCCACCTGCTGACCAGCCCGTCACAGAGCAATAAGGAGGGGATGTCTAATGGCATCTCCTCGGCTGCAGGATGGGAGCCTGCAGAGCTCCGAAGTCATCAGACACTCGGTGCACAGAGAGGACACTGGCCGGCTGCTCAGAGCTCGTCTCTACTCAACAAGCTGAGAGGAGACGAGGCGGTGGCGCTCGCCGAGGACTCAGCCTGCAGCACATGTCACTCCGAGGACGGTGTCAGCAGCGAGGACCTGCACAACAGCATGTTTGACAACCACACGGACATCATCCAGGTGACAGACCTGTCGGTGAGAGAAACCTCCCAGACTCCGTCGCTGGTGGAGTCGGCGGCAGAGGAAACGATTCAGGCTGAAGGAGACGACATCTCAGTGGACGCTGCAGGAGACATAAAGAGGCTGAACGGGATGGGACTGAGGAACGGAGCGCATGGGGCGTGTGAGGAGACGGATCAGTCCGGAGGTTAGACAGCTCTCTGTTTATTCCTGATATTAGTCTCAGTAAGTCAGTGATGTTTAGAGAGTTATTCATTTAATATTAAGAAGCATGCAAAATAATGAGGTGGCTGTCAGTCCATTTCAGTGTTTATTTGTGACTTGTCAGAAGTAAATAAACTGCTTCTTTATTACACGTGACCTTGTGACTCAGAGATCAGGTCTACAGGTCAAGTTGATTTCAGAGTGTGCTCGTATTAAAGGATCAGTTCAGAGTTTTAAAGCTGAGCTTCTGTTTGAAAATGTGAAGAGGTCAAAGGGTAAACCGTCAGGTCCTCAGCTCTGCTGGTTTCGACCCCCTGCTCTGCATTTGTCCTCTCTTGTAGGTTGGACATGTTTGAGTCTGTTGACTGCAGAAGGTTAAGAAATGTTTGTCTCAGCGGTCTGTAGAAGTTTGTAACCACGGGAACATTCTGGATAAATTTAGGGCGCACTCACATTAGGCTATCCGTACCCTGCGCGAGCATGCTTGACCCCCTAAAGTCCAGTTTGTGTGTAATGGAGGCGTTAGGGGTACACTTCTTTGGCCCTGGCATGATTATAAGAGGTGTGCATAGGCTCAAACACGGGTATGCATTGTGGCCGTGGTGTATAACCTAATCGATGTGAGCGTCGTTGAGTGTTGTCTAGCATTGTGCGTCGTCATTGGTAACATTGTGTGCTGCAGGAATTGGGAGAAAACTCCTGATGGCGCCCCACTGGGTCATGAGACTAACAGCCGGTGCTGCCCAGATACGACTGTTTTGAAGCGTCAGGAGACGTTTCGAATAACGCCATATAGCTGTCCACTTCCTTGTTTGTAGCACAGTCGTGTTTACATCTCCCACAGACCGTACTCTCGTACACATAGTCAGGTGGCCCTGGTAATGAACTGGTCTTTGGGGTCAAGGGTACTCCGATCTGGGCTAGGGTCCCTAATGTGAAAACACCCTTAGGTGATGTTGCATTAGGTCGTGCAGGTAAAGGTCGTGCAGGTAAAGGTGTGTATTCTTGTCTCTGCAGGCTCTGATGTGAACAGTATGGACTCTGTGGACAGCGGTTGCACGATGGGCCTCAGCGACAGTCAGAGTAACCACACGGCGTCCGCCAGCTCGGAGCTCATCATCTGGGAAATCGAGGTGCCAAAGGTGAGTCTGAACACACCTGAACTGGGCCACCTGTGATAAATACAGCAGCTCAAACCCTAGGTCATTTCAGTGTCACGGAATAAGCGAGTTAATAATTAACAGGTGTGTTGAGCAGATCAGAGTCCACCGTGACGGAGTTTAGACTCAAACAGCTGATCGTTTTATGATGCTGCCAGGCTGCATGCATTGACACTGTTTGACCTCAAGGAGGAGCTGCATCATCTCTTCAGTTTAAGATTTCATCTCAGCGAGTGAATATGTATTTATGTGTCAGTGTGTGTTTACTTCCTCCTCATTGGCTCAGTCTGGACTTCTCCTGTGCTTCATTATGTAAATTCCCTTGACCACTAATACTTATTTTGGACGTGTAGCGTGTCGTTAGTCAGACTTCAGCTGACGTGTGTCTTCATTAGAAACACAGAAACTGTCAGAGTGGAGACGGCTGGATGGACGGGAGCTCCTCGCTGAGTGAGATGTTCTGATGTGTGAAACGTTATCAGTTTAACGGGTTGTTGTCTCTGCTGCTTGTATTTGTCTTCCAGCATCTGGTCGGCCGGTTAATCGGGAAACAAGGGAGATACGTCAGCTTCCTGAAGCAGAACTCGGGCGCCAAGATCTACATCTCCACTCTGCCTTACACACAGGAGTTCCAGATCTGTCACGTGGAGGGTGAGTCTGAGAAACAGCGAGTTCTCACATCGAGTCTTCTCATGAACGCACACATCTCATGACTTGTGTTTGGTCTGTGTAGGCACGCAGCAGCAGGTCGACAAAGCTCTGTCTCTCATCGGGAAGAAGTTCAAAGATCTGGACCTGACCAACCTTTATGCACCGCCTCCGCCCCCCCTCACGTTACCATCACTTCCTATGACCTCGTGGGTAAGACGCCCCTTAGTCGACTAGTTCTCATTATGAATATAAACATGCTGGTTATTATGGGATGTTTGCTGTGGGAGAACGTGCATCACGTTGCAGAAGACAGCAGCAGTCAGTCACATTCAAAAACGATGATCTTAAAGCTCTCACCCGCATGGTGAGATGTCGTCCTCGCCGGTGGATGTTCAGAAAGGAACGGCTCACACGAGCACGGAGGCTAAGTGGGAGGAGCTCAGTAGTTTATATGCACGTGATTGGGCGGGACAGACATGTGTGTTTTATTATTGGTTTGAAGCTATTACGTGATCAAGCTCAGAGTTAACCCTGCCCACTTCACACCCGACGACCTTAAAGTTCAGAACGTGAAGATGTCGTGTGGCCCTCTCAGAGTCGACGTGACAAACATGAGTTCAGTTTCCAGAGGCTTTAATCTCTGAGTCATGTTTACATCTAGATATTTATTTAAAGTCCAAACTGAAACACGTGAACTTCAGGTCCCTTCTGGGTGAGTCTGATTCTTCATCAGAGCAGCAGACCGAGACCTGGATCTGAAGTAACTGACCCCCCTTCTGTCACTCTCCTCTACAGCTCCTGCTCCCCAGTGGAGTGACGGTCGAGGTGATCGTGGTGAACATCGTGTCGGCGGGTCATGTCTTCGTGCAGCAGCACACACACCCCACGTACCATGCCCTGCGGAGCCTCGACCAGCAGATGTTCCTGTGCTACTCGCAGCCGGGCACACCGGCGCTGCCCTCACCTGCTGAAGGTAAAAACACTCTAAGAGCTCCTCAAAACTCAAAGAAGTCTAAACGTATTACCAGCCTTTTGTTTTGGGGGGGGGGGGGGTCAGAGTTAGGAAAAGCCTGAACTTACTGGGACGGTTTGAGTCCAGCAGAGAGAGTTGAGAGGCAGGTGGTCCATGAAGCTAAAGGGAATGATGTCCCTGTGTGTAGTTGGCGTGATCTGTGCAGCTCCGGCAGTGGAAGGAGCGTGGTGGCGAGCTCAGGTGATCACCTTCTACAAAGAAACGAACGAGGTGGAAATCAGATACGTTGACTACGGAGGCTACGACCGAGTCAAGATCGACTCGCTACGACAGATCAGGTGAGGGTCAAAGGTCACACGCAGTCGTACCACATCATCTGTGCAAGCAGTGTCTGCTCCATCACTCAGTTTCACTGAACACTGACCTCTAGTGGAGGTTTCTATAACTGCAAAGACGACTGCAGAGCTTTGAAACATGTCCGCGTTTGATCCCCTCATGAATAGTTTCAAATAATAGATTTGTTGATCTATAAAAACAAAGTGTTTTCTAAGTTAAAGGTTTCAGTTGCTCTCTCCATTAGTGTGTGTGTTTGAGGTCTGTGTGTGTGTTTTTATATCAGGCTCATGTTGAAACATGAGATGATCTTTCCTGCACCAAAATAAATAAATCTTTGACATTTTAATATTTAAGTAAAAAAACTAAAGAAATAATTTGGTCGATGACACAGAGTGTGTTTCTGTTGCCTTGGAGACGAACAGCTGTTTCACTACGTATAAACACTCGGTTCATAATAGGACAACAAACAGTTAATGATGAAACAAAGAGGAAGTGGTCGCTCCTCTTCAGAGTGAAAGAAGCTGCTCTAATGAAATGATGTTTCACCACTTTTATTTTGCAGGTCTGATTTCGTGACACTTCCGTTTCAAGGTGCTGAGGTTTTACTCGACAACATCGCTCCTCTTCCAGGTACGACACGAGAAGTAGAGAAAGGTGTTGATGTCTGAGCCTGTGCAGCTTCTTACTCTTTGTTTCAAACGTGTCTGATCAGGAGAGGATCGCTTCTCAGCCGACGCCACGTCAGCGCTGGAGGAGATGACCAGAGGAGCGGCGCTGCTGGCCCAGGTGAGGAGACCGTGTCAGGGACTAAGGGGGGTTTCACAGGTGAGAAGACCGTGTCAGGGAGTAAGTGGGGTTTCACAGGTGAGAAGACCGTGTCAGGGACTAAGGGGGGTTTCACAGGTGAAGTCCGATGGTTCTGATCAGGGCTGGAGCTCCTTCATTTGGTTCAGTTTGCTTTCATGCTGCACTCAGTCAAACTCCAAAACTTGTCGCCATGGGCGGTTCTAGGCAGGGGCCAACATTGGCCAGTGCCCCTGTAACACTGAGCTTGATCCCCCCCTGTGGCCGCCCCTCCAAAAGGAAGAGCCCCCCCTAATAGCACATTCACAATATTTGACTCAACAACCGGACTCAAAATACCACACAACATAAAATACCATGATTTTTTTATATATATATATATATATATATATATATATATATATTTTTTTTTTTTTTAAAGCGATCATCTTTTCACATGGGTTTAATCATCCTCTCTGGCAAAACAACTGGACCCAGTTTGGCCCCTTAAGTAAAAGTGGTCTAGAACCGCCACTGCCTGTCGCATGTTCTGTAATGTAGCCTCCCGCCACTAGTTAGCGCTGTAACTCAGTGGCTGCTGCCACCCGGCCTTGTGCTGCACAATGACCCCGAGGTAAACAAAAGGACAGTGGAAGAAAGTTCTAAGTCTGCTGGTTCACATTAAACGGGCCTTTCAATCGGAGAGATGTGTAACCACATTTAGCTCAGATGTGAACGTTACCCTGCATAGAGGACTGAAGGCTGCTGTTATAGCAATGCTAATGTTAGCCACGCTCTGACGGCCAAATTCAACCCACAATGCACAGCTGTTTGATTCACTTCCCTTGTTTGGTTCGGATTGCGATGTCACTTAAGGTGAACTGAACTCTGGTGCACTTGGAAGCGAAAACCCCTGTTTTGAAGAGGACCGGAGTTCAGTTCGTTGGTCTACCCCACCACAAACAATCCAACTATCAGACAAAGGTCACTGGAGTTCAGTTCAAAGGGCTCAGGTGTGCACGCTCTCTAAATGAACATTGTTGTCCATTGTCTCCTCTGCAGGTCTCGAACTACGACAACAACACGGGCCTCCCTCTGGTGCACCTGTGGAACATGGTGGGAGAAGAGGTATGCAGCTGTCCACATCTGCTCTGAGACTTTCATGTCCGGATAACTGACATGTAGTAAACTCGTTTTCAGGCCGTGAACATTAAAAGAGAAACAGCGGGGATTCAAATATGACAAGTCTCTTGTTCTGTGTCGATGCTGAAATGTGGAACTGTATTTAGAATAATTCTGTTGACACTTTTTAATGAACAAAGACATATTCCATGCGGATGTTAACATTTATTTTATTTCATTTCATGTTGATTTACAAAACGTCACGCATTCAGCTCACATACTGCAGGTGCTAGCCAAGTTAGCCACACAATTCTAACATTAGCCACGCTCAGTTTGGACTGTTTGCTTACCTGGTCTGTTTCATCCACTCTGAAAACCGTCGTCTAGAATAACTAAAATAATTCAAGTAAGAATGAGCCTTCTCTTGTGAATGATCTGAATCCTTCCTTTCTCGCCCTGCAGGTGATTTCAGTGAACCGCACGCTGGCAGAGCGAGGTCTGGGGGTTTGGGTGGACGCTTTCTGAACTCCTCACATCCTCTGAGCTCCATCTTCATCCTCCACCCTCATCAGGGACCTGGGTCACCCACCACTGGATTGAAAAAGTTTTCTTTTGTTTGTTTTTGGTTGCCCCCCCCCCCCCCCCCCCCCCCTCAAATTCTTATTGAGAAGAAATTTAAAAAATAGTTTCCAGGCATGGATCCTCGGAGAACAGGCCGTGCTTCACAACAATACGACTTCCTGTCCTGATCATGAACGTTCAAAGAATTTCAACAAGGACGGGAATACTTGTAAATGTTTTCTTTTTAAAAAAAAAAAAAAAAAATCTATATTGTAACTCAATAAAGGTTCAACCGGCATCACGTTCTGCTCCCCGACCATCCTGCGTTCACTGACTGGATCGTCACTCGCTCCTTGGCTGTAGGTCGCACGTTTTGGGTGTTTTTGGATAAAAAGGGGGTCAGTATTGCTGCAGAGACTCCTCAGGGTCTCTATCCAGCTCCAACTGAGGGACTAATTTTTCTCGTCCTTGCAGTGCGTCACAGACGAACAGCTGAGCGCACAGAAAGCAACTCCTCTCCTCTGAACATTTCTCAGACTAAGGATTAATCTCACCGCAGCGCCACAAGGAGATCATCATCAGATTTTTTTTTCACGTCTCAGACCACTGAGCTCCTCGTCTTTAAAGTCCAGAAACAATAATTAACATTTCACCGACATGAATCTCAGCCGTTCACCCTGCTTGGATTCCCACATCGTTAGAGTTCAGACTAATTTCAACTTCTGATCAGGCGTCTTCGTCCTGGAGGTGCCTTGTTGGACCGGATAGGACTTTAAGGTTTCACATCGACCAATCAGAATCTCTAACTATGATGTCATTTCCTTCCTCCCATTCATGTGGGGTGTTTCTCATGAACTTAAATTCATCGTTCAAACATAAAGACATGGAAAAGGTCTAGTGTGGTGAACGTGGCGAGTATTTCTGCTGCTGACGGTTTAAACAGCTGAAAGTGGAGACACGATGTGTGCACTGATTTACAATCATTAATGATTCTGTTGATTAAACGTGTTAAAATCAGGAGATGAGGTGTCCTAACATGAGGACCAGGGGCGTGTCCAGAGGCGGGCCTCCTTTGAAATCTAATTGCCATGAAGAACTGCGAGCAAACTCCAGCAGGAAAAACAAATGTATTCTAAACCTTCCTGTTCTTTAAATGGCTAAAGAATGTCTTTTTGACTTTTGGATAGTTGCAGTTATTTACTGCTTTGAGTTGTAAATTTAGACCAAAAGCACATCATCTTTTTGAGTTACTAAAAAAAAATAAGTTAAGCGAAACGTTAGTCACTCTGGACGTTCAGATATCAGACAGGAAATGCTATTCATTCGTTTGTTTGTGAACAAACTTCAGGCCCCCCCCGCCCGAATAAGTCAGGACCCCAGCTGGGCCCCCCAGCCATGAAAGTCTGGACACGCCCCATATAAGGACAAATGATGCGCTCCATTAACCTCGTAAGTCAGAGCTGGTGATGACGTCACGACTGAGTTAATGGAGTTCCACTAACTGGTTAGTAACATGGACGCCTCCAAGAGAACGTTTGTTAGCTTAAAGCTAACGACATGCTACGTGACGGTTTGAGAGAGTACTGACGCTGTGATGGATTTAATGACACTAAAACAAAACTAAATTTCTAATGAACACTTCAATGTGCAGCTTCAACTGTACTGTGGATGCTCAAAGCAGCCATGTTGGATTTTCACTCAGACTACTGAAGTTCTCGAGTTTCGACTTCCGGAGGTGTTAGTGATGACGTATCAGACCAGCAACTTGATATTTCTGACTTCTGAGATCAAATTGAACGCACCAAAACACGTCACAGGTGAAGTTTAGAATAGAGCACTTGATCTCATATTGAACTTCTTCCACATTGTCACATTATCGCCACACGGAGGTCAGTTTCCTCTGAAGCGACGCCCTGATTGAAAAGCTGAATGTAATGTCGAGCGGCTGATAAACTAAAAACAACCTGAGGCATAATAAACTCACCACTTCTTGATTTATGAGCAATAAAGAAGAAACTGACACTATATATTTATTTAAAGTTAAAACATCATCTCTGTAACCCATTAGCAACTTTGGTAAAAAAGCAAATGTTAGCATTCTGCTACAACTAAGCTAACCTGCAAGGAGTGGCTTAATACTAACCCCACCAGTCAATGGGAAAGGGCTAGTTCACAGCTAATGATGTCAGCTAGCAAAGTGTTTTGTCAGCTGGAATAAATATTAGCTTTCGGTAACTAAAACAAAGTTAGCTAGCTGATATCATTAGCTTAAAAGTGCATCTTTCCTTTTCTATTCATCTAAGAGCAGGAAGTGGTAGAATGCTAACATGAGCTGTCTGTCTGATAGCATGCTAACATGAGCTGTCTATCTGATAGCATGCTAACATGTGCTGTCTATCTGATAGCATGCTAACATGAGCGGTCTGTCTGATAGCATGCTAACATGAGCGGTCTGTCTGATAGCATGCTAACATGAGCTGTCTATCTGATAGCATGCTAACATGAGCTGTCTGTCTGATAGCATGCTAACATGAGCTGTCTATCTGATAGCATGCTAACATGAGCTGTCTATCTGATAGCATGCTAACATGAGCTGTCTGTCTGATAGCATGCTAACATGAGCTGTCTGTCTGATAGCATGCTAACATGAGCTGTCTATCTGATGGCATGCTAACATGAGCTGTCTATCTGATGGTATCTAAGGGGTTAAAAACATGGTGTAACGCTTAAAAAGCGATTCATTTATGTCGCCGGGGTGGATTTATCCGCTTAAACTACGTACGAACTTGAACTCCGGATTACGACTTTATTACTGTTTTAGCTCCGTCTGTCGTGATCGTTTTAGTCCTCATTCTGGTTTTAAGTTAGTTTGGCTCTGAGGCCTTAAATCTGAGAAACGTGAAGTCATTCTGGGTTTGAGGCCTAAACCAGGAAACCAGTTCAACTTGGTCTTGCTCGCTGTGGGGTCATGGTTGGGGTCGCTGGTGGCCCGGATTAATTAGAACATGAACTCTGTAATAATATCAAAAGGGATGACATTTAAAATCAGTGGGCGGTTCATTTGATTAGTTTGTCCTCGTTGCTGAAGAAACTCGACTCGTCTCAATCTCTCTTTGATTTTATGTCGATCGAGCGTCACAAAGACGTCTTGTCTTTCTCCGTCAGCCTGAACAAACGCCATGTGGTTCATGTGTGAGCAATAGTCAAACGTCCAAACCAAACATCAAGTAAAGCCTCGATTTCTGAACCCTTCATCGTTTAAAATGATTGTCGAGAGGAGCGTGGCGTCGGTAGGATTTGTCTCTAGGTCAGTTCCATGTTACGTAGCTGTGCATGACTCACTGGTCAGATGGACTTTGAGGGTCAAAGGTGATCGCTACAGATTGCCTCCGCGCCCTCAGATGGCTCCGCCTCTCTTTCACTCAGAGCAGCTTTTTGTTAGAACTTGACCGAAGAGCCGTCATTTTTTTATTTCACGCATTTCAACGTGAGGGTGCAGCTGATGGAGATAAACGGGTCATTGACCTTCACGGATTTAGACTTGAATGAACTCAGCACAGGTCGTCCACATGGTGGTGCTGACTGGGAGCAGTAGCCATATTGTCTACGGTCAGCGTGTGTTCACCTGGTCCCTCCCCCCACCCCGATCAAACTCCAGATGTTGGTTTGTCTGTAAATAAGATGTCTGACTGTAATTTTCTATAACACTGGACAGAAAGAGATATAAAGGGAACATGATCGTGTTTGGTTTCTGTTTGTTTTGTTCTGGTCCTCCTCCTCGCCCTCGCCCTCCGTCACTCACTCACGGCGTGCGGCTGGTCTCTACGTGTTTGCATAGTTAGACGACGAGTCGACCTTTGCATTATTTTTGAAGGGTGTGAAGTTCTTGTGCCCAGAAGCTTTTAACATGTACAGGTTTTTGCTAGGCTCCTCTTCAGTTGATTGTACAGATCTGTTAGGAGAAAAGAATAAAAGTTATTCAAAGTGTTTTGTGGTTACTCTCTTCTTCTATGTCTTCTGGCGTCAACATGTTGTCTCATCACTTCCTCATGACATCACTGAGATCCAATCACAACTAACGAAATGAACACTTTATACAAAAATCATGAGAACAGATTTACAGACTTAAAATGTACACAGTTGTAGAAGCGATGCATTATGTTTTTTTTTTTACATGATTGGTATGATTTGACAAAACCATCTGTTATCTATACTGCTTTTCTATTCAGCTGTCATTGGGTGAGAGGCGGGGTTACACCCTGTTCACCAGCTAATCACAGGGCTGACATAGAGACAGACAACCAGCCACACTCCAGTTAACACCAGTTGACCTAACGAGCATGTCTGTGTGACTGTGGGAGGAAGCCGGAGTACCCAGAGAGAACCCACACATGCACAGGGAGAACATGCAAACTACACAGAGAGGCTCCTGTAAGACAGGGATTCAAACCAGGAACCTCCTCGCTGTGAGGGGACAGCACAAACCACTGCAGCACTGTGCAGGCTGCAGCCCATGACAAGACAAATAAATATTAAAATATTTTACAAAATGTAAAAGTAGCCTATTTCACACTTTGTAAATGTGTTTTTCTCTTTCCAGCCACAGCAGTTATTAACTTAAGTGATTTTATTTAACCAGGTCGGTCCCATTGAGATTAAGAACCTCTTTTTTAAGGGAGACCCGGCCAAGGCAGTTGTGCGTGTGTGTGTGTGTGTGTGTGTGTGTGTGTGTGTGTGTGTGTGTGTGTGTGTGTGTGTGTGTGTGTGTGTGTGTGTGTGTGTGTGTGTGTGTGTGTGTGTGTGTGTGTGTGTGTGTGTGTGTGGTCGGCCGGCGTGGGGGGGGGTGTTTGTTGTGTCCTCGCTCTGTTTTACGACAGGCCGTTTGTGTTTACGGCAGACAGTCTGCTGTCGGACAGTATCCTTCTGTTTCACATTACAATGATAAAAGGCTCCTCTCTGCTGCACAGCTGCTCTCTACATCTACTCTTCAGCTCCGTGTTGTTGTTTCCTGTCCGTGTCTATCGGCGAGTAAAGTGAGTAACGTGATTAACGTGAACATTTTCCGCCTTTTTAATAAAAACACACATTAATCTGCTGTAATCTTCGATATTTATCCTCGTTTATTTCCTCTCTGCTGATTGTAAACAGCAGAGCTGACACAGAGAAAGCGTCGCTCTTCATTAACATGCTGAAATTAGATTTAAAAAACCACTCATATTCTTGACTTTAGTGTTTTTATTAAATAATAAACCGAGCTGTGGTCGGTGTGTGTTTGTGTCTGTGAGCAGAGGGTCAGAGACTGCGGCCTGTAAATCTGCCTGACACTGATTCTTCTTCAGCGAGCTAACATTTAGATAGTTTAATTTAAGATGGCTGTCGTGTTCATATCTTCGTTTATTACACAAAGTCACCGTATCATTATTATTTTAAGTTAACTGTTTGGGTCACCAAACATGATATTTAGAGCAGTATTGACTGCTGAAGAAAACCGTTAGCCAGCTTGCTAGCAGCGACCCGATTACGGCACATGCGCAGAACCTCTTTTAAAGAAAAATAAAATCTTCAATTAGTCGAGAACTCAATGTAATAATGAATACCTTTTGATATTTAAAGATCTCTTATTCTCCACTCTTTAATTCGGCATATATCCGGCTCTTCTGGGACTAACTATTTAAAGTTAGATCGTCTTTTATGGCCTCAGTTACTCTTTAAATAATCTGTTCTGGGACCTGTGTGTGAATATCTGAATATATTTAAATAGGAATGACTGGTGTTGTGATAGAATCAGACTTTAACAGAGGAGATGAGCCTCTGAGGAAAATGTTACAATAAATAACACAGGTAACAATGACCTTTTGGGTGTTATGTGTTGTTTTCCCCTGGTGGCTGTTTGGTGAACTGCAGTCTGAATTCTGTCCTATATTTTCTGAGTCTGAATACTCGAGTCTGATTGGCTGAAGGGGGTCAATTCACTCATTAAAATTTGACTAAGCTCCTAATAGAGTTCAACAGGGACCACCCACTTTGTCAGCAGCTCTAGTTCCTGAAGTAAACTTTCCTGTTGTCCTCCGTTGATAATTCACTAACTCCTTATAGGATAGTACTTTATTGATCCCCAGAGGGGAAATTCGGGCGTTGCAGCAGCACAGACAAGTAAGTTATATCAGGAGATCGAAGCCTGTCACCATGACAACCAGCTACCCCAATACTCGTGACTATAAAACATTTTATTTGAACTGCTTTGAAAAACGAAGAAGGCAAAGGTTGAAGACTGTGTACCTATTTTTCTTCTGGAGTCAAGAAACTACACATCCCACAATCCATTGCGAATGATTCCTCTTCTTCATAAATGTAACCTAAGTCGTTATCATGTTGTTAATACATGTGTTGTAATATCTTGTAGTTTGTGTTGTGTGTGTCTATCTGTTCGCGTTTTACTCCAAGCGTCTCTGAGTATTTAGAAAAAAAAGCGAAAATGTATTATTATTATTAAGGGGTTGGAAACATTGCCATGGTAACAGCATCCACAAATCAGAGCTGCACTGTGACACTTTATGGTCGTGGGTAGTGTAGTTCTTTTCCCCGATATTGTGAATAAACCATGTTGTTCTGCAAACAAGGTTGATGAGAGGAACTTGTGTCTCCTACAGGAACATAAACCATGGTTCTCGATCTAAAGATGAATGAAATGTTCAATGTTATGTCGTTGAAGGCTCATGTGGTGCGTCATCAGACCAGCTTGCAGACTTTACTGGTTTAAAACCAGCGCAGCCAATCAGTACGGACAAATCCCATCTTTATTTGAATATCTTCAGCTGGCTATCGGCCCCTTCCTGTATGCTGATACAGACTCTTTGAGGAGCCACAGTCCTGGATTGTGTGCTAAATTTAGCCTGGTTGTCAGGTGCAGAATAAATATGATGATGTTGGGAGGATATGTTTGTAAGAGTACAACGTTTGCGTGGTATGACGTTTACTCTGGTACCCTTATATTCTGTGGTTCAGGCTCAAAGCATCTCCAGCTCGTTTTACTACAAGTGAGATTTTAAAGGTTTTACAAACTCTAGAAAAGTGGACAAAGGTATACTTAAAATGTGTGTTATATGTTCCAATACATAACTGAAAACACTTCATAGTCTCATTCTACTTTATTCAGTTAAAATGTAATGCAGCTAAAACACGGTCTTTGTTTTGCTTTAATTCTCCGGTCAGCATTACTCAAGCTGAAACCTCCAGGGTTAAACATGAAGCCAAGTGGAAGTGCAAAAGCCTGCAGTTTATTGAGTATCCACTAGAGGCTGTTTGCATTAGAGCTCATATTAACATGTTTATTTATAGAGCAGAATCATGTTTACAGCCTGGTCTCTGCAACTCATTTATTCTAAACTAATCAGTGAGATGTGTAGTGAGTGAAATGATAAAGTGATCTTACTCTATGATCAGACATTAAGGAAACATGCTATGTTGAAGTGCTGGCTTCTCTGACAACAATGCAGCAGCCAGTATGTCCTCCTTCTAACTTTAGATTCTGGTCCTGAATGCTCTGGATTTGCTTGGACCAGAGAAGGTAGGCGGTTTTAAGACACCCCCACAGGGCCGTTTTGGACCCCCTTGGTTTGCCAGACATGAGAGCAGTTATCAGGTCAAACCAACAGGTGTTGCAGCGATGGAAGCGGGCAAGAGAACTGTTTTAGATAGAAGTGGGGGCGGCAGTAACTCAGTCTGCAGGGACGTGGGTTGGGAACCTGAGGGTCGCCAGTTCTAGTCCTGGTGCGTACCAAATCTGGAAGTTGGTCTGGTAGCTGGAGAGGTGCCAGGGCACTTCCTGAGCACTGCCGAGGTGCCCTTGAGCAAGGCACCTAGCCCCCAGCAGCTCTGGTGCGCTCTCTGCTTAGCAGCTTGTAGCAGCCCCACTCTGACATCTCTCCATCAATGCATGTCCACAGGTCCTGTTTGTGCATGCGTGTGATTCGGACCTGTGTGTGTGAGAAGCATGTCTCTATAAAATAAGAGTGTACACCGAATTTCCCTCGGGATTAATAAAGGATATTAAAAAAATATATACATGTGATTGTACCCGACCTAAAAAGCCTCTGCATGTTTCTAATAAGCTCCACGAGCAGAAACGTGCTCAAACTAGGATCAATGTTGGAGATGATTTTGAAAAATGGAGAGAGGTTAGAACACAGAAAGGTTTACAGACCGATGCAGAGCTGGATAAACACTGAAGCTTCAGTGTCCACCACATGGCAACCTGCGTGAGCATGGACTCTAGAGAGGAGGGGACGGGGGGAGGCAGCTCTCTAAAATGTTTTAATTTGGACTGCAGTACCCATTTTAAACACTAGATGTCAGAGGAACATATTGCTGCTTAAAGGAAAATAACTATGCATTTGCTTAATTATGGGCGTGGCTGATTTGACTTATGGGTGGGCGTGTTGTAGCTATTTTCAAGAAGGTGTAAGGCCACAGCTCCATCTCTGTTTCTAGATTGATATTCAGTCAGGTTGAGTCAATATGTCAAAACACCTCTTCAGAAACCAATGGATGACGTCACTGAAACTACGTCCATGTTTTATACAGTCAACGCCATCTGACATGCTTTGAGGAGGAAGGGAGCCTTTTAAATTCCTCTTATCAAATATGTTGTTCAGCATTAAAGATCTCTGACTGTTAACTGGATCAGCTGTAAATATAGAAGTCTATGCAGAAACATCTGGTGTGTATCTGGAGTCCTTAAAACAGGAAACAGATCAGAAGCGTCAGTCTCATGTGCATGTCTGATCCGGTAATAATAATAATGTCTCGGTTTGTATCTCACTCAGTAGGTCTGTCAGGGCCGTTCTTTGTCCCTCGCACACACTCGGCTTCAGTGTGACACAAGGGCCACACTATCAGAGCAGACATCTTGTTTACATCAAAGGCAGACTCTTGATGAGAGAGAGGATGTCTGTATAGGCTGTGGACGGGGCCTGGCACCGCCATGTGGCACTGGGCGGCTGCCAGCTACAATCATCCCCCCTCCACCACCACCCCCCCCCCCCCCCTCCTGTGAGGCAGTAAGGAAAATAGAGGCAGGGATTAATTAAGAGCAGCTACAGCCAGCATCTGCAGGTCTTCACTTTCACTATTCAGTTCACCATATGTCCCAGGATGCTCCAGCCTTTTTCACATGCACCACCCTGTTACAACCTGAACCTAATCATGCAGTCTCACCATTTGGCCAATCACATGAAGCCTCTGTTAACTATTTGCCTCACATTTGAGATCCTTATTTGGTTCAGGTCTGGTTGTTAGGCAGATTTCTGATTTTAGACACTCTGTCCGTCTTCTCGCTGCAGGTGCTGATGACGCTGACGTAGCCATGAACTCTCCCTGGTGGACTCTAACTTGTACCTGTTGACAGAACCCTGAAACACACCCTGAAACACCGTCAGCCATGTTGGATGCACCTGAATAACAAGTAGCTGTGGAGGGGGCGGGTCTCCAGCTGTTCTGAGCTCCCATCGACTACCTGCCATGTTTGTGTTAGAATGAGAAAGTGAGCAGGAGACGGCGAACAGAAGAGAGAGTGACGGGGGCCGCAGCGCTTGTGTTGGTTACAGAGAAGAAGAGCCGTCCAATCAGGAGGCAGCCCGGCCCAGAGGATGACCAGCCTGTTTAGGCGCAGCAGCAGCAATGGCGGCTCCAGAGGTGGCGGCGGCGGAGGGCAGGGGCAGCTCAACAACAGTCGGTCCAATAGGCAGGTCCGACGCCTGGAGTTCAACCAGGCCATGGAGGACTTCAAGACCATGTTCCCCACCATGGACTACGAGGTCATCGAGTGTGTGCTGCGCTCCAACAACGGAGCCGTGGACGCCACCATTGACCAGCTGCTGCAGATGAGCATCGATGGACAGGGCTCCGATGACAGCTCTGACTCGGATGACAGCATTCCAGCAGAGGTCAGAGGGCAGGTCCAAGAGCTCCCAAACAACTGGGAGTAGTAATGTAGACCTGAGGGGCTGGAGTTTCACCCCCCTTTTTTTTATAACAATGATGTTTGTCTGTGCGGTGTAATCTTCTATTCAAACATCTACAGTGACAGGAAGTTATCAGGCTTTATACCAAAATAAAAGCAGATCAAAGGAGCCTATATGAGTTTGGGTCCTTAGAAACCAAACTGTGTTTCTCTGTTTGATTTCAGATTCTGGATCGGACACTGGAACCTGACAGTTCAGACGAGGAACCGCCGCCCGTCTACTCTCCGCCAACGTATGACATGCACATTTATGACAGGAAGTACCCAGAAGCCCCGCCCACACCCCCACCCAGGTAAGGTGCAGAAACAGAGATGGGGTTTTTTATGGAGAAGTCTGCTCCCTGAGAGATTTTCAATTCACCTCAAAATCACTGTTTTGTTTAAAGGTCCAATCAGTGAGATGTGTAGTGACTGAACTGATGAAGTGACCTTACTGTATCATCAGACATTAGGGAAACATGTGTGCTGTTTATGTACCTCTAATATAATGGACCTAATGCAGTCTGGTTGTTTCCTGTGACCCTAACCCTAACCCTAACCCCTGGTCCTCTCTCAGATTTGAAGCTGAACCTCCTTCAGGTCACCAGCAGGTCAGAAGCTACAGGAACTGGAACCCTCCTTTGCTTGGAAACCTCCCAGATGATTTCCTGAGGATCCTGCCCCAACAGCTCGACAGTATTAAGGTGAGTTAATAATATTTAATTTGTTGTTTTTTTCTATTTTAACATGATTAGCAGGGGTTGAGAACTTTTTATCAGAGAAAACCTGCGCTAAAATCTGTGTGCGAGTGTACAACTCGAGAGTAGCGAGCACGCTCCCGGGAGGGACAGCAGTGAAGCTGTTGGCTGCCTTTCAACTGTGACACACATGCATGCGCACGAGCGCTTAAGATACATTGATGCTGTAGCAGTTATTAGCTGGACGTTTAAAAAAAAAAAAATACTGACAAAACACCGGTAGAAGAGGATAGCGCTGTGAAATTGAGAACATGTTACTGTCTTTTTTTTTTTTCAGGCAGTATGATTGGTTTACATTGGTCTCCTCTTGTCTCCATTGGTTTTGATTGGTCTTCTCTGGTCTCCATGTGTTAGAGAAACCAGTTAGACTTAAGTTGGGGGATTTGTGTGGGTGCTGTTAGAGGGATTTAGTCACTTTAGAAAGAGCTTGGCTAGCTGACCATGTTGACGATCTTATCGTCTAAGGAAAGAAATATTCTTCAACATGTTGGGAGTGTGAAGCACCATGCTGCAGTAGATGATGGAGACGTGGAGCACGCAGATGTAGATATTTGATCAAACCTCATGTATTGACCTTAAACTCTTGTTCCCTCCACAGAGCTCTCAGAGTAGCCTCTCTCAGCCTTCATCATCCTCCTCCTCTTCAGTGTCTTCAGTAAGCCAATGGACAGCCGGCTCTGGGTCACTGTCTGGAGCTGCAGGGACCACAGGAGGTTCAGGTCTGAACTCAGGAGCAACAGAACAAGACAAGAAGCTGAAGCAGTATTTAGAAGACGAGCGGATCGCACTGTTTCTCCAGAACGAGGAGTTTATGAGAGAGCTGCAACGCAACCGCGAGTTCCTCGTTGCC
Organism: Labrus bergylta; assembly: GCF_963930695.1. Taxonomy (NCBI): domain Eukaryota; kingdom Metazoa; phylum Chordata; class Actinopteri; order Labriformes; family Labridae; genus Labrus; species Labrus bergylta. The sequence goes on along the minus strand of NC_089205.1, from coordinate 10,325,054 downwards.
TTGGAGCGAGGTACGACTGTGTGCACGATTCTACAAAGAGACCTGCTGCTCTTTGAGTCGACAGCTGAACTCTGTTTGGTATTTCATAGGTTCTACACTAAACCATAATTATTGAGCTCCTGATGAGTAAAAGGTTCCCTGTGGAGTTTCAGAGAATCACTTTGTGATGGTGAAAATATTTAAACACGACCTTAAAGAAACAGACGGGGCATTAGTCTTCATAAACTGTGGCCACCATAGAAAACTCCTCAGCCTACCTTTTTATTATCATAATCTGCCTTGATGCTCAAGTCCTTTGCTTGTCTCTTTGGAATGACTTCAGTCCAAGTCATGAATCTTAAATGTGATTTTAAACCAAACAGTAAAAATAAGCAACCCAAAGCTACGAACACAAAAGAGTCGACGATCTCAAATGTTCGAAAGCAGAATCCAAATGTATTCCAGCTGTGTTTGGTGTAATGATTCATCCAAATGTTACGCAACATGGTGGACACAGCAAAAACCTGAGGGGCCACAATGACCAAAGCTGCAGTTATTCTTGTGTCCACTAGAGGCTGACTCCTGTGGTGACTCCAAAAAAAGGATAACATAGTTAAATTAATTAAATACATTTATCGTGCATCTTTGTTCTGCTTGACTTGGACAGAATTATTTCCTCTTGTCTCCATTTTCTAAAGTCTAACCCGCAATTTCCACTAAGTCTGTACGCACCGCTATCCATCAGCGCCATTCACTCCCTCTCTAGTCAATGCTCCTGTTTCCACAGCGAGCACCGCGGTCCGCCTCAGGAGCATGCCAGCAGTGCCACTCCACTCTGTTTTAAAAACACTTCGTCTATTTTTGACGGAGCTCGCTGCAAGCTCGCATCAAGCTGGACAGAGTAAATTGTCAGACAAGGAAACGCTCAGAGCGTCTGGTTAATTTCAAAATAAAACGCAACATACAGACTCCTGATCGTATATTCCATCACTTTATCAACATGATGTCGAAACAGGCACTGAATGAACAACAAATGTGTGTACAGCTGCTCATGGCTGCAGTCACACTCCAGAAACTGACCCAGTGGGGCTGGGCACACACCGTCGGACGGAGCGAACCCGTGGAGCTGAAAGAACGCAACCTGCACGGACTATGTGGAAATTGTGGCATACATCCCTCAGCTTATGATCGAGTGCTTCCATTGTTTTTCTAAATCCCAGCTCAGTTGAAGCTTGCGGTGATTTTTATATTTGATGTCATCATGTCATCAGTGTTCATAACATCTGCTCTCTGTTTTTAGATCGCTTGAAGTATGAGTCAAAGAAATCAAAGTCCAATCATTCATCTAGCATGGAGAGTTCCTCAGGTAGATATCACTCATCAAGCTTCCTCTGCTCAGCTCACACACTATAAATACCTGCACAGGTGCTTTGTGTGTTCTCATGTACTGTAAGTGTGCATCGTGCTAGTGCTGCTGTGTCTGTGTGCAGGAGAACAGTACTCTGCAGCTGCAATGGAGGCCGTCTCCGACGACGCCATGTTCAGGGACAAACTCAAACACATGGGCAAATGTAAGTCTGCTCATTTCTACATCCCTGCATCAGCTGTGAGGGCCATGACCCTCCACGCTTTCTTGTTATATGTCGGGTCAAATGACTAATATGTGTCCAGTGGATGAGTTCATCCTGCAGCAGGTAAACAGGCTGTAATGTCTGAGGTAAGACGTGACGTAAAAAGAACGACGTGGAAGTGGCGTACTAAGTAGCAGAGTCCTCCATAGGACGCTATAATGAGAATATGTGTCCTTCTATCAATGCTACGTGTAGTTGAACAGAATCTCAATCTGAACTAAAGAGTGGAGAAGAACATACTGGAGAACAGGAAACATAATGCAGCAGGTTCATTAGAGCACAGAGATCGTAGAGGTGGTGTGCAGTCTACCTGCTGCAGGATGAACTCATCTACTGGAGACACTCATAAACATGTTTGCACCAATTTAAAATAAATGTCCCCTCGTCTAGAAATATCAGAATTAAACACTGACTGACGTAGTGAAAATGTTCTCTTGCCTTCAGCTACCAGGAAGAAGCTGTTTGAAATCGCCAGAACGTTCTCGGAGAAGACGAAGAGGAGAAAGTCCAAACGGAAGATGCTCCTGAAGCACCACTCGTATCCTTTGCTTGACGTTATCTGACAAACATGGGTGTGTGTAAGTCGGTAAAGAAGAGAACGGGAAGGAAATGATTCATGTGGACACGTTCAGGATGATTTCTTTTCGAATCTGTAAAACTTCTATTAACAGCTCAGCTTTGAGTTACTGCTGTGTTGAAGCAGATTTAAAAAAAAAAAACTTGTCATCAGGTATAAATGTCTCTTCTGTGACATTTGACTTCCCTTTGTGACCTCCTTCTGTGACCTACCTCTGTGACCTACCTCTGTGGTCTCCCTCTGTGACCTACCTCCTTGACCTCCCTCTGTGACCTACCTCCTTGACCTCCCTCTGTGACCTACCTCTGTGACCTCCCTCTGTGACCTACCTCTGTGACCTACCTCTGTGACCTACCTCTGTGACCTACCTCCTTGACCTCCCTCTGTGACCTACCTCTGTGACCTCCCTCTGTGACCTACCTCTGTGACCTACCTCTGTGGTCTCCCTCTGTGACCTACCTCCTTGACCTCCCTCTGTGACCTACCTCCTTGACCTCCCTCTGTGACCTACCTCTGTGACCTCCCTCTGTGACCTACCTCCTTGACCTCCCTCTGTGACCTCCCTCTGTGACCTCCTACTGTGACCTACCTCCTTGACCTCTGACACAAACGTTTCAGTTCTTAACAGAACTCTTTCTCAGATTGGGTACAGCCAACTCTACAGCCAACCTCCTGGATGATGTGGAGGGAAACCCCTGTGGTAAGAGAAAGTTACACGTTGGAACTTGTGAAGGTTTTGAAATCACCATGGCAACAACAGACATGCCATGAAACATGGATGTGCATGCAAACAAAGCTGAGTGAGTTTTGTTCATCCTAACCAATGATTTCATGTTTTGTCAGAAGAAGACGGTCGGCCAAGAAGAGCTAACACTCAGGGAGAGAACGAAGAACGTAACGAGTCCTTATCATGGTAAGATAGTCCTCAGGGCGATGTCATATGTCTTCTCTGTTTTCACACCAGTGTGACGCTCTGCCCCTGAAATCTTCCTGAGTTCAGAGTTCACATCTCTCTGTTTCAGGAGTCAAGTTTGACGCAAGTCAGAGTTAAACTTCTGCATCGTAGGTTCTCATAGCCCTGTACGTACGCAGCCTGACATGCACCTCCTATAAATATAACTATCGAAGGGACGCCGTGTCCGAGCCCTGTGATTCGCAACATTTCTGGTATCACCCCCGTTTTCAAAATTCTGCAGAAGGAGGAACGTTAGAATGTTTAAATTATCAGCTCCAACATAACATGCTCGGGTTCAGTCGTCATGGTTTTCCTGAATACAAACAATCAGAGTGTTGTGAAACCGCTGTCCATGTAACTAGCTTGGTAATCACACCGCCGACGAGCATTAGTTCCAGGAAAACCCTTCACATGAGCTCACCCTGAGAGTCTCGATGAAGGCCACAAGCCGGAACGTGTTGGTCTGATAAAGTAACTGAAGTAGACCTCTGTACCTAAAGTCTTTGTGACCTCACTTTGTGTGAAGTTCTGACTCAGACTCTGAACGTCGGGCTGCAGAATATATAAGTGAAGGTTATTAAAGGTCAACAGAACAAAGGTAGGACATCAGGACACATCAGGACACATCAGAACATTTCCACCGCCCGCTCTTAGTTCCCTAAATTGTCTTATAACTTCCTCTTACATCATCTTCATCCTGTCCAATCAGCAGTGAGAACAGGAGACTTCAGCCCGTCTGAACTGTCTGTCAAGAACCGTACTGAGTAATGACGGTACATCAAAGGAAGTCGGTGAAGCTGATAGACTGAACATTCCTGCAGGTTAGGGTTCCTCCTCTTAAGCGCCACTCTCTGGTCCAAATATGGTTACTTCTGGCTCCTGTGAAACAAGATGGCAGACTGAGGAATCAGAAAGACACCAATGGGCGCCCCTCAGGGTGTCCTGTTCTTGTCGACACTCTTTAAAGTAAACGTGCACCTCCTGTCAGACTTGCGCTGACTTCTTCGTCTGAAAAATAAAAATGTGTGAGTATCAAACGCCCCCCGATCACACCGTCTCTCTTCTGAATTTCAGATCCTCCCGGGCTTAACCATATCAGGGTCACCATGGCGATGGCAGCATGACCTATGGGCGGCGGCCTTGCAGCTCATCCTGTCCCCTCCCTCTCTTTCCCCTGAGTGAGAGCAGCCGTGGTGGGCTCCCCTCCCCCTCCCTGGGAGAGGACTGTTTCCAGTACTGTAAATGTATAACCTCTGTATGATAACTCTGTTCATATGTACCTGTAAATGCTTTAGTCCTGAACACTCTTTCTTATAACGGCTTCCTTTAGACGGGCAGGAGCCCTAGGGTAGTGGGGAACCTGGTGACCCTCTCAGTAGCAGATTGTGAGGCTCTGATTGGCTCCCTCAGGCTGGGCAGCTCCCAGTGCACACGCCCCTTTATATACACTAAACCATGTAGAGCTTTTATACCATGTTTTCTTAAAACCCGACTCTAATATTTTTGTCTTTTTCAGCGTCGGGGGTTGTGTAACTGAATTTCTTCTAATGTGTCCGAACTCTGTGGCCGTTAAAGTCGTGGCTGCACACAAATGATAACCAGCTGATCACGTTTACAGGAGCGATGATTCCACGATCGTTTGGTTTGTCTGGACAGGAGGAGACGAAGCAGAACACGGGTAGAGACTCCACCAGAGTGCGCCATATGATTAAACAGTGACTCCACCACGTCAGATCTTGTGTAAATATGTTGCAGGAATATTTTTAATTTTTTACACAAACGGATGAAAAGGTCAAAGGTTAAACTTTAAACCTTCATATAGATTTTCCAACGCAGCCTTCATAATTGTAGTCCAACAAAAAAGACGCAGTAGAACAGCGTGTCCTAACAGTGAGCGAGGGTCAGTGTCAATCGGCTTGATTTGAGTGTCTTAACAGCTCTGTCGCCCGTAGACGGACGAGGAACGGGGGAGTACTCTCTACACGGTGCTGACACTCTCTCTCCTCCCTCAGCAGAGCTTGTTAGCTTGTTGTACAAAGTGAAGATAGAGGAGCATTTATAAATTCCACATCATGATGAAATGTTGACCTTTGACCTGTGTCAACACCAGAGAAAAGCTTTATTCAGCTCACGGCAACCCATTTATTGATGAGCCTCTGAGTGTTGAGATTTGAGTCAACAGCTCATCAACACAAAGCACCACACTTCAGTTTCGCCACCTTCAAAATAAAAGCACCACTGTAGTTTGTCCCCTTCAAAATAAAAGCACCACAGTTCCATTTGCCCACCTTTACAATAAAAGCACAACACTTTAATTTGTCCACCTTCACAATAAAAGCACAACACTTTAATTTGTCCACCTTTTAAAGGTCCCATATTACGCTTTTTCTGGTTTTATATGCTCTTTAGTGTGTTTTCCAAGTGTCCTGTGCATCTTTAGGCACATCTATGTGCAAAAATTCAAAGTCCGCGGAAACGCGGCTTCTCCTACATCCTCCTGTTAGCTGTAGCGTTAGCCGCATGTAACGCTCGGTTCTAGCCCCCCTCAATAAAGATTTGTCAGTCCGACGTCATTGTCAGTGTGAGATCACTGATCTAAGCCCATTGGCTCGTTGTCTCAAGCCCTGCAGCTCATGTTGAAATTTCCGAGACGCGTGCTGAGCAACTGACCAATAACGACAGGGCGCATCAGCAGACCAATCAGAGCAGACTTGGACCACGTGGGGCTCTGCAGTGGGGGCTCAGCCGCCATAGCTGACGGACTCAGAGCGTAGAGGGAGCAAGGAGGAGCAGTACATGAAAACAGACACTTTTTTCGGACTTTAGCTATTGTGAACGTACAAAAGTAGGAACATAGATTAAATATATGAACCCCAAAAAGGGCTTAATATGGGCTCTTTAAAATAAGAGCACCACACTTCAATTTGTCCACCTTCAAAATAAAAGCACCACATGCTGTAATGTTTGTAAGGTGTTCCCCTCACCTGGCCTTACAAACCAAACTTGTGTGAATCAGCTGCTCTGTAACGCTTCCTTCACAGCGTCACTTCTCACTCTGCTGATAATCTGCCAGCTCGCCAAACGTCTGTTCAAACTTTGACAAGTTTGTGCAGAACGTTCTGGAAGTCATAAATATCGCTCAATCTACATCGCCATATCTCAGCTCATCACGCCGTACTGTTAACGCCATCAACCTTTCCACATGAACCATGGATGTGTCTTTGTGTGAGGATTAAGTAGCCTCCGATTGGACACGATTCGCCAGGCGAAGAATCGATCTGATTGGATGAAAGTGAAGACGTTAAAAAAAAAAAAAGCAAGGTTTTTTCATGGACCCTTTGTAGCGCTCTTCCTGTTTGTGTCGATGTGAAACTAGCATGGAGTCCAGATGTAGTAGAGTCTGCTGTAGCCTGAGTGAACAACAACGAGAGAAAACAAACCGAAAGACGGTTAGATGAGTTCACTTCTCCTTTTGTCAATAAAGTGTTTTTTATCACTTAACAGAATCTTTCTTCTTTCATTTGTGTTTTAAGCTCGTTGAAGATGTCTGATTATTTTTAAATCCAGGTCATTCTCGTAACGATGCAGATTTTAAAGATTAAAGCCTGGCTCACACTGCAGGATAATCGGGCCGATTTGAGCTTCGATTCTTCCTTCACGACAATCGCAGGGTTTCTCCCAACTCAAGGCTGCTCGGACCTGATTATCTGTTCACATTATCTTGTAGTGTGAGTGGTACAAAGATCCAATCTTAACGTCCCCGATCTGCCCGGGGACTCCCCGATTTATTTCAAACAAGTTTAATATTTAGAATTTTAAATCTTGAAAAGGTCCGGCAGAAGTTGTGTGTGACTACAATATAATCATGAGAGACAAGGGAGGAATGTAGTCATGGCGACCAGCGACAGAACGCAACCCGGCGTTTTTTATTATTATTATTTTTAATATTTAAAAAGAAAATACATAATTTATGAGATTGACTCAGACACCTTCATGTTACATATGAAGTCTGTTTATTTAAGAGTGCGAGGAAACTTTAAGTGATCCCAGAAGTGTCGACAGTCTATGGTTGACAGGCGGCTGAAATTTGAGAAAAATGTTTAAATAGATGAAAAAAGTTTTGAGTTAATCAGTTTGATCAACAGATTTATTAATTCCCTTTAAGATCTTTATTTATGGTTCAAATAATGATCGAAAGCAACAGTTCACTCTTCAAACGGCAACAACGAAAAAGACGAATAAAAACTTGCTGTTGGTTTTTAGGTTTAGTGTCTCTGAGAATAAGAAGCTCAGCGAGTAAAATGAAAATTTGACAGGCAGGAAGTGATTCAAAATAAATAAACTTACATAAAAAAAGTTTACTAACCCTAAAGCAGAGAGATAGACAGAGAGAGAGAGAGACTTTGATCCCAAACAGAAATAGTTGTTACAGGAGCAGGTAATCAATGCAGATAAAGCAACAGAAGAAAAATACAGTAAATAAACACTAACAAATATAGAGACAGAATTATAAACATATATACATCCAGATTATAGCCTAACATTATTTATGTTTCAAATAAAGTAAATTAAATATAAACAATAACATATGCTACATTAGTGTAATTGTGTGTAACATATTCATGATATACTCAACCAATATTTTTTGCAATGTATTAATGATAATTATTAATTAATACATATTTTTTTGTAATTCAACTTCTTATTTTAACTTAACATTGAACAAACAAAATAGACAGCGTTGTTGTTGTTGTACAATAGTATGCCCAAAGTCCCATAACAACTGAGTACATAATTGGAACCAAAATAACAATTCAGTAACCACAGTATACACAGTACCACATCTTTATCATTACAATGCACCAATAGTACTACATGTATAAGCAAAAAAGTGGCCCCATAACCTCTGGAAGTTCTCACCTTCATCATTGATTCTGGCTAACACTTGTTCATAAGAGACAGTTTCTGACATAAGTTCCATCCATTGCTTGAATTGTGGGGTGACGTACTTTTCCATAATCTAAGGATCAATCGTGCGGCCGTTACACCCCAACGTTTATCACAACGTTCGATACTTCAATTCAATTCAGTTTGATCCCCTAACAGGCAAATCCTTGGTGATTTAGGTATTGTCGTACCCAACCCCTTACCTATGTGTTCCATGACTTTGTCCCAAAATGGGTTTACAAGTTTGCATTCCCAGAGTGCATGTAAAAATGTTCCTGGTTCTATCTGACACGTCCAACATAAATTATTAGCCAGTATGCCCATCCTATGGAGTTTAGAAGGAGTAAAATAAACCTATGTATTATTTTATATTGAGTAAATTTCGCCCTAGCCTCCTTTATATACCTCCCCGTATTTGATAGGATTTTTGACCACTCGCATTCTAAGTCTTTCTGCCAAATCATTCTCAAACTTTTACATGTATCTTTTTGTAAGCCATTAAAGTGTTTATAGAACCCAGCTGCTCTGTGTGCCATAGAGGGTAACTCCAAAAATTCAATCACAGGATTCTTATTCTGAGTGAATTTGCCCTTAGTGATACCGTCTCTGATTTGTAAGTATTTCCAAAAGTTTCCTTTATACTCCAAATCGTATTTCTGCAGATGTTCAGAAAAAGACATAAACCTTCCATCTACATATAGGTCACGTATATCTTGTGAATCCCTTTCATAAGCCATTGATTCCAATAGACAGACCTTTTCCCAATCCGTATGTCCGGGTTGTACCATAAAGAAGCATATGATTGTCTTAAATGTGATGCTCCACATATCGTGAACTTCTTTCCAGACTGATTTTGAATGAGCCAGCACTGGGTTTGAAGAATAATCACGTCCGCTAGTCCTTGATCCATGTGAGAGAACGTCCAAAGGTGTGAAAGGGCTGACCAGCTCCTGTGCTATTTTGATCCAGCACAACTCAGAGTTCGTTCCTCTGCAGTGTTCCCCCAATCTGGACATTTCAAATGCTAGATTGTATAGCCTTATATTGGGGAGGCCTAAACCTCCTATGTCCCTTGATGACCACATTTTCTTAATGTTAATTCTTGGCCTTTTTTTACCCCAAAGAAAATCTTTGATCATATTATCAAATTTCTTGAACAACAGTGGTGATATATCAACAGGCAACATCAAAATTAATATTATTTTTATAATTGTAATCATTATTTTCACTCAGCTGATGGCGGTAAAGCGCTTTTTCCACACGAAAAGTGTGGAGAAAAAGGTGGGCGGTGTTAATAGTATCACCATGACAACGGTACTGACGTTCAGCAAGCCCCCGCCCATTGTGTGACGCCACAGCCCTCCTTTAGTAGAAAACAGATCCCTCTCGGTGTGAAACCATTATCTTCACGGTCGTCCTTCTATCTGCAACAATTAACCGCTTCATCAAACGTGTTAGACATTCGTAAAAACACAGCGGATCATCTTCATCACAGATTAACAAAGTTAAATATATTCCGAAATCGAAGAAGTTAAAGAAAAGATCAGTTTACGGATCGGACGTTCAGCTCGGCGGAGGGATATCAGCGGTGGTAGAAGAGGAAGCAGGCTCCGCTCTTTTATTTCCTTTTATAATTCAATACGTGCTCGGATTATTTTCTCTCAGCTCTGTAGTCTTTATTTAGATGGCAAGCTTCCCAGAATCTGTACACGAAAATGATATAGGTAAGTAGACTAATTTATTTATATTTTCTATGACAATGTATCCGTGGGTAGGTAGCTCCTCCTCCTGTGAGTGTTACGGTAACGTTTACCTCACCGTTAAAAAGTTAACCTCTGATTAACGGTCCTCTGATATTTATATTTATAATAATCTATAATAATAATCTCACGTTGAAAAATACAAACATAAAACATGACGCTGTGTGTTGAGAGGGGCTGTGGCCGAGCATCCTCACGTGTTTATGGTTCCGTTCAGTAACTAATTATATCTCTTTGAACGTGTTTGAAACGTGTTTATTTTGGGCCTGGTATGTGTGTTACGGTGTTGTGTTTTATGTTTGGTAGGGAGTGAAACTTTAACCAAAACTCCGTGTTCAGATCAGTCTGGTGTTAGCTGGCACTTGCTGCCTTGAGGTGCTCCGTGGAAACATCGTATGTCCCAGTTGTCAAGCCGTAATAACTACATGCATGCATTCAAGAGCTATGGTCTATTTACAGCCTGTGGCTCTGGTTTAAAAAAACAAACAAACAAAAAAAAAAAAACTATCCGTCACCTGTCATGATTTATAGTCAAAAGTTTGCTCCCTTGCCACATCTAATAGTTGTATGTTCTTAAATGGTTAACGACTAAAAATTAATGAGAGCAATTAACAAAATAACTAACTAAATAAATGTATTTATTCTTCCGTCCATTGCTGACACATTTTCCAAGCTTTACGCTTTTTTTTTGGCTGCTCTGAATCGTCACGCAAAAGTCACAACTCGGGTATTTCTCCACTCAAAAATGCCACTCAATGTGCTTATAATAACTCTCAAATATGGTAAATACAATATTTCCGAGGAGTACATGAAGGCAGCAAGTGATACTGCACTCGCTGCTAACCCTAACCCACCGGCAGCATGACTGAACGGTTCACTGTAATTTATGAAGTTAGTTTGTTATTTTGCTTTTAATGATGATTAAAGATGGAGGCGGTCCTAAAGAATGCGGCTCAGACTCATCCATCCCCCACAGCTTCATTCAGGAGACGGAGCTACGTGCTGAACGCCACGCAGTACTGACTATACTTAATATTAATATTTACCTGTATATTATAAACTTAAACACTGAGGAGTCATATAATGAGTCTAAATACTGCTCAGGTCCAATCTGTACATGTAAAGAAAATGTTGTTTTTTTTCACATTTCAAGATTTAAAAAACTAGTTCACGAGACAATGACAGACAATGACCTTAGGTTAGAGATTTAAACAGCATAAAACATTCACAGCCACTCGACTCGAATCCAACCTAAAGTTCATTAATTAGGTGAAAACATGTATTATTGAAAGGTCGTGTTTATCATTTCAGTGACAATTAAAGATTTTTCTTTGGCCCAATGATTCTGTGAAAGTCCGCCTTCAGAGCAACATCATCATTATTTATTAAAAAAAACAATAAATAAAGTCCAACTGTGTTTTAATGATTAATAATGACCTTAGACAACTCGTGTTAAAACAAAGACTGACTTAGGATATCTTTGTTTCTGTGTCTTATCCAAACGGAGGAGGTCATCTTCTTCTCTTATTGAGCCGACGTTACTAACATTAACTATATAACCGTGAGGAGCAGGAAGGTCTAAGGCTGGATTAATTAATCACAATTTTATCATTATGGCGAGAAACACACCTTCATAAATAACAAAACAGAATACCCTCCGTTAGAGGAAGCTAAGGCTAACTATCAGTTCCATCTTTAATAATTATAATAAAATCAAACGTGTTTGTTGTTGTTTTTAAGACAGACGTGTTGCAAACAGGAGTTTTATGAAACATGGAAGACAGCAGAATGCTCATATTAGCTCTTTTTTTTCTGTTTGTTTATCACATGTCTTATCCTTATTGCACAATGTTATCGTGTTTCACTCCCATTGCTGGTTGTCCAATCAGGTGCCAGCGTCGGTGACAGGCCCTCTTGTGTATGGCGAGTCACAGAGGACGCCTCTTTGCTATGATTTGATACTCTGTGGGTGTGTACCTGTTAATAATTGCTCTGAAGTCACCGACCGTGTTTGTGTTGTTGTCCAGGTAAGGCTAAGTTCATCGGTGAACTCCTCGTACCTGTTGCTCCCTTTGACCAGAAGTCCGGGCGCGAGGCTTGGACTGTCGCCTTTGCACCTAATGGCTCCTACTTGGCGTGGTCTCAGGGGCATCGCATTGTGAGGCTTATTCCCTGGACACAATGCCTGAAGAACTTGTGAGTATCTAAAATACGCTCTGTTACAAGTCCAGGAATCCTGCACATAATAACTCGCATCAAATACATTAAAGGGTAACTAAACCCCATATTTTCAGCTCTACTGCTCGACCCTGGAATTTAAAAAAATGCATTTAGAACGTCAATGTATCAACTTCGAGAAGGAGGGGGGCGGGGCGGGGGGTAAGACACGCCCACTCACTGCTCCGCGTCGTTATCAGCCGCAACATGATACAATGTTTGCCCCACACACACAAATACACACATATACACACACACTTGACTCCCCACAGTTCGCCGAGTCGGGTGATGAGGCTTTTATAGGTTTGGTGACGTGGGGCTGTACTCCTACGTCATACTGTACTCCACACAGCCGTTAGAGTTTTTCAAAGGGAAGGGCAGACACTATGCACACTTCTAACACAATATTTCAAATTTCAATACTTTGTACTCAAATGTCGAGATTGGGACTTGGATTGATCCATAACACTACTTAATACTCAAATACAGAGGTTTATAGTTGGAAAAAAAGTGGTTTTATGGTTTAGTTACTCTTTAATTCTCAGTCTCTCACCTGCAAACACACGTTTCTGTGTTAGAACACCATCAGACAGACTGCCAGATGGAGTGCAGAAGTTTACCTTTAAGAAACAATGGACACAGACACACCTGTCTTGTGAGAAGTGTCGACGTGTCTGAAACTGAACGATTCACAGAAACTCCCTCCAAACTTGTCTGACTGCAAAAACAACATTTACACAACTTTGTGGTTGTTTTTCAAAACCTTCATGTTTTTCTTGTGAAGTCACCTTTGAAACAAACGAACTAGAAAAACTCCAAAAGTTCCGTATTTGAAACGGTCTGAATCTTCACCAAATAAAACATTTCTACCCTAACCCTGGGAGACATGAGACTGCAGCACCAACCTCATGTGTTTGTTATTAATGATTCCTAACCCTCTGTGAAGAAGCTGTGTTCAGAGGTGAACAGCTCATTTATGGTTTCATGAGAGGGGGAGTGGTGAATGAGTCTCGTTGTTAGGACTTGAGTCCAGGTCGCCCCACCCACCCTAGAAAACAAGTTCGAACCCTGACAGATCCACAGCTCGATGATTAATGCAGACTAACATCCAGAATCTTCCCTGCTCCCTCGCCTGCTCTGTGTTGAATTCCTCTCTGACTGAATTACAGACTGTCTCACTCAGAGACCCCGCCTGCTCGTTGGTGATATATCACTGAGTTATGCAAACCAAGAATTTCCCCTGAAGGGAACAGGAATTTGAACTTAAAATCTCTTGGTCTTATGTTACCGACTGACCTGTTTTTTCTACAACAACACGTTACCCTCACCACAGTTAACGCTTCTATTTCCTTCATATTAAGTGTTAGAGATAACTCGCTGTGGACCTAAGCGTATGTCGCTGGAGAAGGTCACGTCTGAGCCGTGATGGAGTCGTTGATTTTCAGAGTCACAGAAAGCAGCTTCAGAGCTGTTGATGATGTTCAAAGTGTTTTCAGGTCCCTGAAACTCAAACAGAGAGGTTCTCCTCAGAGCTGGCGACATGTCTTATATATTCAGCCACCTTTCTGCTTAAACGGTTCCTCTTCCCGTCTCCAAGCGGCCTTGTGACTCTCAGAGCCGCCGTTTGAGTCAGTCTTAAGAACAAGAGCTGTTTGTTTCTAACGTCAGGCTGCTGAGCTGCTGTTTCCCTGCAGAGCCAACAGATACTTAACTCTGCAGCTGGGGGGGGGGGGGGGGGGGGTTCTCTAGTCCAGGGTTGGCTAGTCCAGGGTTGGCTGAACCAGATATACTGTGTTGCTTTGTTGTCATAGGATCAGCAGGAGCAGAATCCAGCGTCTGTGTGCTTAGTGAGCAGCCGGGCTGTAACACACAAGTAACCACACAACATCAGTCAAACGCGCAGGACTTCAGCGGTATCACAACATAGACTTCTTTAGATTTTTACTAGAATGGTGTCAAAGTTTAAAGTTCTGGTTTCATGACGATCGTCACCGTCATCTTCTGTCTTTGCTCTCTGTCGCTGCAGCTCACTGGGTCACAGTGGGGAGGTCACCAATGCTTCCAGCCTCGAACATCTCTCCCGTCGGGGCAGCGATGGAGGACAGGTCGTCCCAGTGGGCGGAGAGCCCCGTGAACACACCATCGACTGCGGTGACACCGTGTGGGGAATGGCGTTCGGCTCGTCCGTGCCAGAGAAGCAGAGCCGCTGTGTGAACATCGAGTGGCACCGCTTCAAGTTCGGCCAAGACCAGCTGCTGCTCGCAACGGGCCTCAACAACGGACGCATCAAGATCTGGGATGTATACACTGGTGAGGACACGCCCCTTTTACCTTTGTGACTTAGCTGCCACGTGTTGCTAAAACTCTTTGATTAATCATGTGACGCATGTTTGCAGGAAAACTGTTGCTGAATCTGATGGACCACACTGATGTGGTGCGGGACTTGACTTTTGCCCCCGACGGCAGCCTCATGCTGGTCTCTGCATCCCGAGATAAAACCCTGAGAGTGTGGGACCTCAAGGACGATGGTATGCACATCAACTTCCTGTTTACATTGTTTATTTGAAAAAAGAGAAAATATACATTTAGAAACATCTTGAAGGACAACAGATGAGAGACTCTTTCATGTGTCTGTTTCTGGTAACCATAAATATCCCGATATGTTTACGGTACATCCTGTCCTATCAAAATAAAGCTTGTATATACAGTATAAACCAATGAATTCATAAGAACATGAGTAAAGATGATCAGATTTTAAAGCTGGACAATTAAAACAAATGTGACCTGATGAGATGGTGAAATGTAAAAAGGAAAGTGAAACACAGATGTATGAATAGTAAGCAGCAGTGTTCAAGAGAGGTGTCAACAGAATCATGTGACCTCTTTGTTTTTGTTCTGATGTTGACAGTTTAAATTCAGCCCGGGGACTCGAAGCACCATTTACAGCTAGAGAGTTCTTATACACAACACATACAGAAGATATGAGGGGCCCTGATCTGATTTTTCTTTCAAAACAAAAACTATCAGAAACACAGATCATTTGACCTCTGACCTCTGCAGGGTGAGTGAGCAAGGAGCTCCTCTGCAAGGTGAGGGAGCAAGGGAGGGTGGAGCTCCTCTGCTCTGCTTCCTGTCGGAGTCCCTCACTCCTTGTCTCCTGTCTCCCTCTCGTGTTCCTCACTCCTCTCTCGTGTTCCTCACTCCTCTCCTCTTGTGTTCCTCACTCCTCTCCTCTTGTGTTCCTCACTCCTCTCCTCTTGTGTTCCTCACTCCTCTCCTCTTGTGTTCCTCACTCCTCTCTTGTGTTCCTCACCCCTCTCCCTCTCGTGTTCCTCACTCCTCTCCTCTCCCTCTCTGCTTCCTTCTCTCGTCTCCCTCTCTGCTTCCTTACTCCTCTCTCTCTTTGCTTCCTCATCTCTCGTCTCCCCCTCTGCTTGCCATTACTTTTCTCTCTTCACAGATCCGATGACTCACCCTGTAGGTGTTGTGGCAGCTGTGTAGCTCTGACAGTGGTAAACATCCTTCCACTGATGTATTTTGTGTTCTGCAGGGAACATGGTGAAGGTTCTGCGCGGGCATCAGAACTGGGTGTACTGCACGGCCTTCTCACCAAACTCCTCCATCCTATGCTCCGTCGGCGCAGGAAAAGCAGTACGTACACAAGTTCTTATTTCCCTACGTATGTGTGAATCTGCTTGTTGTGCTCAATCAACCTCCAAATGAAAACCCTCCCAGTCTGCTGCGCCCTTCATTTACAGCTCAGAACTAATGTGCCTGGTGTTGTGATTAGTTGAGCTTCGTCCTTTTTTTTTTTTGCTCTTGGTGTTCTGAAGTCTGCATGCAGAGCACAGATCTTAAAGATGATAAAGGTTAAACTGTTTAACTCCACATGATCAGGCTGTAATGATACTCTTTAGAAGTCCTCATGTTAACTCTGTATATACCTAAAGGTTAGCAGACATGTTTGAGGAGTAGCTTCCACTGTTAGCTTAAACTATGTCAACATGGAGGTTCAGGTAGTCATGGTTGTTAGGCTGTGTGTGTCCCTACAAAGTGTGTCTTGCTCTTCCTGTCACAGGTGGTGGCAGAGCTCAGTGTGTGATTGGTTTTGAACGGAGCGCCGCGCTGACATTTTGAGCAGCCGGTGTAAACCGGGGACGCACAGTACGCAATGCCCAAAGGCCTCGCCAGGCCGCCTGGCACCTGACCCGCAAGGTCAATCTGTACGTAGGTGCTGCTCCGTGTCTGTCTACCTCTGCTGTTGCAGTTCCTCTTATTTAATTTCAGTTTACAATTGGTTGTTAAACATCCCCCCCCTCACCTCTCTCCTAAACCCATCTCTACCCCCCTCCCCATCTTGAAATAGCTCCGCCCTCTTTCTGCACACACTAGCTTCTGTGTAACCAGGATCTTTACTGTCAGTGTAAATGTTTCTCTCACAGCATCATCCACATTCATAGAGAAGATTTAGTTTAACAACGAGCATGCCCACCCTCACTGTCACTGTTCTCCAGCAGCTGCTTCTTCTTCATCTAATGACCTATCACAGGCACAGCTACTGTGCAGGTTTAGACACCTTTGAATTACTGCATGCACTTATTCAGACCTGTGACTTTAAAAAGTTTCATAAAGAGCTCCACACAGTCTCTGCTGTGGGCAGTGGAACAACAATAAATGGTCTGCAGATGAGTTATATAACACACAGTTAGGAAATCCCTGAGAGAAAAGCTGCTTCTGTTTCTAACTTCTCTTCTGAAAGTAGAAAATGAGGAAATAAGTGAGTCAGTAAACAGTCGGCTGCATGTGAGTGATTTTATATAATCATTAACTTCATCTGTCAACAAACAGTTTCTCCTGTTTCCCCACAAAGTGCACATGTTACATAACACCTACCTGACGACTGATTTACAGCAGCACAGATATCAACACACACAACCATGAGGACTGTGTGTGTGTGTGTGTGTGTGTGTGACTGTAATGAGTGTGTGTGTGACTGTAATGAGTGTGTGTGACTGTAATGTGTATGTGTGTGTGTACTTTGGCGGAGGTGTCTGTCCTTTGGCCATAAATTCTTCTTCTCTCTTGCAGTCTCTCTTCGTAGTCCTGGAGCTGCGAGCCTTTTGTAAAGAGACCCGTGCAGTAACATAATGTAACCTTAAGTTACTTCCTGTTTGATTATTTCCTTTCTTCACGTTAACTCAGCTGAACTTTTAGTCTAAGATGCACATGTTTAAAGTTAACATAGTGTTGCATTGTGACGCAGCCTTGCTGCTTTTGTAGCATGAGCTTGTGTGTTTGGTGTTCCTGGTTAAATTGATTAATTCTCTTTAATTCATGCTGTTAATTCAATCTGTTTATAATTCAGACATCTATGACTCGAACCAACCACTGCTCCCGCTGTAACAGGCCCCTCTTCACCTTACAGGTGTTCCTATGGAACATGGATCAGTACGCGTTGATCCGGAAGCTGGAGGGCCACCACCATGACGTAGTGTCATGTGACTTCTCACCAGATGGGGCGCTGTTAGCGACCGCCTCTTATGACACGCGGGTCATCCTGTGGGACCACGACAAGGGCACCAACCTGCTGGAGCTGGGGTAAGAATACAAACACCAGATCATCTCGACTTTGGTGTTTTACGGCGTCTGATTTATGTGGTGCTCCCTCTAGAGCAGTGGTTCCCAAAGTGGGGGTCGCGAGATTCCTTTCAAAAACATATAAAAATGGAAAATGGTTTAAAATTGGATATTTCACCCATTAATTTGAAAATACAGTAGGTAAAAAAAGTAATTTCTTACAATAAATTACAAAAATAATATGATGGTGTTTGGGCTATTGTTTTCTGTTTTAATGCCAGTGTTTTGACCTAGTGCATCAAATGTCGGGTCCCAAGTATCTATCACCGTCATAATGGGGGTCGCAAGATGAAAAGTTTGGGAACCCCTGCTCTAGAGGACTCTTCCAGAAACACACTTTGTACATCCGAGCCTTTGTTGTTGTTGTTGTTGTTGTTGTCTCCACATTGCACGTCTGGTTAAAGGAAGAATATGTGACTTTTTGATCCAGTAGATGTCGCCCATGAGCATCAGCATTCAAACAAAAACAACTCCTGCTGCATTGTTGTGTTAGCATGCTAATGCTAGCGATCTTTAGTTTGCTCGTATCTTCACACTGCATGTACATTTACAGTAAATGACCGTGATCGAGACACGCTTACGTGACATTCAAATAATCAGAGAGTACAGTATGTTATTCTTCTTTTCTCTAGTCCCTCAATTAAACAACTTTTATACACAAGGGGAGGAGCCGGCTGGCCGTCCAGGGAACGTAAATAAAGTGTAGCTACGGCTCAGAAACAGACAGCGGGACTCGGGTGTCACACTCATTGTAGACAGTCATGACTCACAGTGTTATTTTCAGAGGATAAATTTGATTTCTGCTACATTTAAGTGTGAAAAATCACATATTCTTCCTTTAAGGTTAATCAGCTGGTGGAGTAAACTGTGAGGACTTTAGGCTTCCTGATGGTGAAACAGGAAATGGTAAAGGGCTCAAGGAGACGTTGATTACACAATAATTAATATCAACATGTGACCTCAGCTGGTTATGTAACCTGTGTACTGAAGAGAGCGAATATTTGTCCTCTGATCGCACAGTTCTTTTAATTCCTGATAATAAATGTGCTCAAAGTTCGATACGTATTAACTCAAACAGTCCGTGTTTATCTTGAAGCCGAGAATGTGTCCTGACGCTGTGTCTCCTCACTCTGCAGACACCTCTTCCCTCCTCCATCTCCCATCTTCGCTGGAGGATCAAACGACCGCTGGGTTCGCTCTGTGAGCTTCTGCCCCGATGGACGTCACATCGCCAGCATCACAGACGACAGGTGAGACACTGAAAGGAGATCTCAGGTAACATCTGCAGTCTCTCTTCATCCACAGATTATTTAATGAGACGTTTCTGTGTCTTTGTTTGTGATCAAATACGTTTGCAGTCTTTGAATCTTCATCGTTATTTCAACTCATCACACCAACGTGTTCTTTAAAAACCTTCAAACTTTAGTCCGACTAAACGCCACACTAAAGAAAAGTAAACAGTGTCCACTCAAACGTCTTTGTGTTGTGGCGTCTCTGATGACGTCGTCTCATAACGGTGACTTGAGCTTCTCACTCATTGTAGATAGTCATGACTCAGAGAGACGTTTACACAGGATATACCTTATTCCTGATTTATTTATGTGAAACATGTCGCACATTCTTCCTTTTTAAGGAGCGAAAGACAAACAATCAACAGAGGTCGAATACACGTCCTGGCTCCTCCTCCAGTTTGTTCTACACGTTGTTAGTTTCTGAAAATGATGATCTGCACGGGTCTGAAGATATAACACGTTCAATGTGCTGTTCTCTCAGTGTGGGTTACATGTTCACTCAAAGGAACATCTTTCCTTTCTTTGTCGACCTTTAGTCAAAACCTTCAAACCAATCCATTATTTGAAGCTCTGGGATCATAACGTCATGTGGCGTGTCAGTCGGTCACATCAGTCTGAATGACCGTCTGCAACACTTTCATTCAAGTCCTAAAGCAGCAGCAGGAGGCTGTACCGAGCCGTGTGTGTGTGTGGAGCCGTGTGTGTGGAGCCCTGTGTGTGTTTAGAGCCCTGTGTGTGTGTGTGTGTGTGTGTGTGTGTGTGTGTGTGTGAAGCCATGTGTGTGTTTGGAGCCCTGTGTGTGTGTGTGGAGCCGTGTGTGTCCTGAGCTGATGTTTGTTCACGTCTGACGTGTCGTGCACACGCTGATGGAGAATAACAGCAGCAGTTTGTTTTCCTCGCTCAGAGTTATGAAGTCTTAATGGAGCCGCTGTATGCTGCTGTGTTTGGACAGATCACATGACCGTCACAAGATGGCCATTAATCACTGTGACCGCTGGCTGACCAAGCTCTGAAGAGCTGGTGGAAAAAAGTGAGGAAGGAAGCGGCGTGGAAAAAGAAACGGGAGCAGACTTCCGCTGAAACATCAGGAAGACAGTTTTTATCTGCAGGCACACGACAAACACGCAGAACTCTGACGTTAGTAAAGACTCTTCCAGTCTGCCATGGTCACTCGCCTTGTGTGTAAAGACGCTCGTGGTCACTCGCCTTGTGTGTAAAGACACTCGTGGTCACTCGCCTTGTGTGTAAAGACGCTCGTGCTCACTCTAATGTCACAGTGTGAAGACGCTCGTGGTCACTCCAACGTCTCTCTGCTCTCAGGTTGGTTCGTTTCTGGAGCATCGAGGAGAGAGCTCCTCAGGCCATCGCCTCGCTGTCCAACGGCCTCTGCTGTGCCTTCTCTGCTGAAGGAAATGTCCTAGCTGCTGGGTGAGACACTCACACACACAGCCTCACATTGTATCAGGAAACCAGTCCTCCAGGTTTTCTCCGTCTGAGTGTAGATTTTGTTTGACTTTGGTGTGTGATGTTCCTGTGTTGGAACACCCTCCTCTTGTTTGCTCTCTCTCTCTCTCTCTCTCTCTCTTTTCTTCTTCTTCTGCAGAACTCGTGACGGCAGCATGCACTTCTGGGAGAGCCCTCTTAGTGTCTCCAGTCTGCAGCACATGTGCAGGATGGCGCTGCGTCGGGTGATGACCACGCAGCAGGTGGAGACCCTCGCCATCCCCACACCTCTCCGAGACTACCTGACCTACAAAGTCATCTAAACCTGCATCCCCCAGAACCGGAACCAGAACCGCCCACCTGCAGCAGCAGGAAACTGGAAATGAACCCTTACAAAACAGTTTTCATGAAACTTTCAGGACAGGAGAGAAGTTACACAAATCCCCCCAACCCCCCCAACCCCACCTGCTCACAGCTGGACATTGTTTTGTACATATTTATTTTTTATACAGGAAGTGCTTTAGTAAACATGTGCTGGGGTCAGCACACAATCAAACCTATGTGGTCAACCCCCCCTCCGTCATATCAGTGTGATGCCTGTGTTCGACTGTTTAACCGTCTCCTGCTCACGGGGCTCTCTCACCACGTCAGGTGTGTCCAGGTGGGCGAGCTAAAGGGAAGAGTCTCATGTCTGCTCTGTGGACGTTACAACCCCGACATTTCTTTAGAAAGAAGACAATGTCACAATATTTATCTACTCTCTGTTTGTAGGAAAATCATCGACCGATGCACAAACATGCCTTAAACAAAGATCATCTATTCAAACACTGATGCATGAATCCTCTGCAGTGTGAGACGCAGGCAGAGGTCATTCAGAGGCGGTTCTCAGAGACGAGTCCGAGTCAGTGACGAGTGTTAGAAAGACGCTTGCATGATAAGGATTCAGATCAGTGTCTCTTTGATTGGTGATGAGTTCTACATCACTGTATGACACACACAAACAGTTAGTTAGTTAGTTAAAACGCTGCTGTGACCAAACTTTTTATTTTTGCTTTAAAACTCCCCAAAGATTATTTTAAACCTTAAACCTGTTTTTACATGTCATCAAAAATTACACCTGAGTGCTCGTCTTCTCTCATTTCTATTAGAAACATGGAGGAGAGTAGCACCACATGCTACAAGCAGACGGATGATGCATACCCAGCATGTCCCTGTTAACGTACCACAAATAAAAACAACAGAATATGATTACCTTCATGATCACCAGATATCACACACGATCACCTGAAAGGCTGCTGATGTTTTCACTCACAGACCAAACTGCCCTGCCCACCTCAGAGCTCCACCCCCCAACTTCAGCCCACCTCAAACATGTTGCAGAGTGAAGACAAAAATGGCAAACGTGCTGTTTGGTCTCTGTGTGCACGTGTGAGTGTGCACATCTGACAGTGGTTGAGTATGTGTGTTTACGTGTACGTGCGTGTGAGTGCCCTGTGGGGCAGAAGAAGCCTTTGACACCCGAGTGTCGTTTGATCACTTCTCACCTCTGCCGCTAGCCTTCTTTATTTGAACTTGTACAGAAACCAGTCAACAGTCTCGTGTGACATGTATATGCGTGTGTGTGTGTATATATATAAAAATGTAACATGTGTATAAACATATGGAGGGTTTCAAACCTTATTTTTTCCACTTCATTTTCTCTTCTTAATGTTCCTTTTAATGTGAAAGCGTCCACATGTCTCACCGCTCAGAGTAAGACGTGTGTCTGACCCTCTGAAGCCAATCACACGTGTTTGAATGTTTCAAAATGGTTTTTAGATTTCAGTTTGTGGTGAGGACATGTGAAAGTTAGAGCAGCCGTGTTCTGGACGGCTTCCCGACTGTCTGTGCTGAAGCCAAAGGTTTTCTCTGTCTGCCAGAGCTTGGCTGGCTTTCAAACGTTCTTGTTGACTCATGGAAGACGTGTCTCTCGTTAGTGAACCTTATCCGGGGTTTGCAGAACACATTGGTCAGCCGCGTGATGAGAAACACTCGCCACATGAAGCTTTAAAAATATGTTAAAAGTAAGGCTGTCACCATGAATAACCTGCTGCTACATCTTTGAATGTTTCACTTTAACAAACTCTCAGACAGCTCAGCTGATGAGCCCAAAGTCATATCCATGTTATGACATCACACATTGACCTTTGTTACCGTTCCTTTGAGCTGGTTGACATCACTTTTGGATCCCTAACCACTTCCTGTTTCTGGGCTTAACTTTATTGCCGCGTTCCATTTGCCTCGGCTCTCGGAACTGGGAATGACGTCACACCCGAGTAAACTGCGTTCAAGTTGCAAGTCGGAAAAGCAACATGGCCGCCTCCAGGAGTACCTTTGTTTTGTTAGCTAACACCAGATGATAACACTGCGTGATAGTTTAATGTAAACACCTCCACAGAGAGAACTTGCACGAAACCATCGGTCTGATTGATTTAATTACACAAAATAAAAGCCTGACAACTTTTATTTTGAAATGTGAAATAATGGAATTCAAATGATGCGATTCATCGTGATTTAATCGTTGACAGCTCTACTTTTGAATGTATAAAGTTTCTATAGTTCTCTTGTCTTTGAATGTGTGTGAGTGTGTTTGTAGTTTGAAATAAAGATTTTTTTTAAGTAAAAGTTGTTTGTTTTATTGTTTAGAGGAAGTGGACACACCTTCAAATTGTCTGCTCCTCCAACAGCAACATGCTGCTTTGAAGAAATGACATGACTTTTTTAGTTCATTAATGTAGAGAATATTTGTCTCCATAGAGACGAGAACGCAACGCCGTGACATTACTACACGAACACGTCAGTCATTTAAACATTAGACTTTCAAATGTGTCAAAAACAACAAGAAAAACACAGAAATAGACCCCTAGCACCTAACTCATCAAGCGCCGCCCACTTGCCCAAATATGGTCACTTCCAGCTCCTGCAAACCAACATAGGCTGTGTCCGAAACGTCACAAGGAGTATGTGGGCAGGGCATGATCCGAAATCGCAATTTTCCCGGATGTTTACTAGATCAGAACGGAATTGGGTATAATTTTAAGATTTATTTTTCGAAACGGAAGCAACTGGTGATCAACTGAGTCGCCCCACAATGCACTGCGGCTCTCAGACTGTCCAATCACTGAGCTCTCCAGCCAGCCAACTAGCGGCTGAAAACAAAAGTTCTGTTCTGAAATACATTTTACATGTTGCTAAATAATATTAAAATGGCCGTTTGTATATTATTGAATTATATTTACGGACCGACGGTCGAGCTAGCTTGATGCTAGCTTGATTCTAGCTCAGAACGGAGCTCAGACCGGAAGTGCGTCGCGTGACCCGTATGTTGCTAACTTAATATTTACAGTCTATGGTTGCTAATGGTCGGGTTAGTATGCAGTGGATACATTGGGAATAGTTGGTAGTTAGTAAAGGTTGAAGGTTCTTAAAGGTCCCATATTATGCTTTTTCTGGTTTTATATGCTTCTTTAGTGTGTTTTCCAAGTGTCCTGTGCATGTTTAGGCACATCTATGTGCAAAAATTCAAAGTCCGTGGAAACGCAACTTCTCCTACGTCCTCCTGTTAGCTGTAGCATTAGCCGCATGTAACGCTCGGTTCTAGCCCCCCGCGATAAAAATGTGTCAGTGCAGCGTCATTGTCAGTGTGAGATCACTGATCTAAGTCCATTGGCTCGTTGTGGCAAGCCCTGCAGCTCATGTTGAAATTTCCGAGAAGCGTGCTGAGCAACTGACCAATAATGACAGAGCGGATCGGCAGACCAATCAGAGCAGACTTGGCCCACGTGGGGCTCTGCAGTGGGGGCTCAGCAGAGTGTAGCTGACGGACTCAAAGCGGAGAGGGAGCAAGGAGGAGCAGCACATGAAAACAGACACTTTTTTCAGACTTTAGCTATTGTGAACGTACAAAAGTAGGTACATAGATTAAATATACAAACCCCAAAAAGGGCTTAATATGGCCTCTTTAAATAACCCCGCAGTTGATTTCTATCCATAAATCAGTCTACAGTGTCCAACCACTTGGATAGCACACATCCTGACCCCGCCCCCTCTGACCCTGGTCGTAAAGGTCGCCACGTGGGACGGCATCTGTGTGACCACGGTAAAGAATGACAACAACCTGGTATAAGCTGACAGAGGACACCTTTGGCCCTGAAAGTCAGAGGAGGCGCCAAGAACCCAGCTGCCCTGAACTGACCTCCGCACAGACAGTTCGTCCAGATTCACTACTTTATGCTGACAGCACTACTCTACATTATTATTATTTTTAAAGAAAATCATGGTGGTTAGTGGGCACGCCCCATGTAGGGAGGCTGTGGTCCTCAAGGCTCATATTGGTTATTCCCCACTCTGTCTCTCTGCCCCGTGTGCTCCATGTGCTCCTCTATGGGCGTGGTCCTTGTGCTCCGTGTGCTCCATGTGCTCCTCTATGGGCGTGGTCCTTGTGCTCCGTGTGCTCCATGTGCTCCGTGTTCCTCCGTGTGCTCCATGTGCTCATCTGTGGGTGTGGTCCTTGTGCTCCGTGTGCTCCTTGTGCACATTTTATTATTGACTCAGACAGTTAATATGCTGTTAAAGCAATAAAGTCAAAGCAAGAAGAGGAATGGAGAATAATCATGACAAACAGAAATGAAAAGATGAAATAAGAAGTGAAAAGTAGAACATATGAAATCTAATGAGTTAGAAGAAGACGACCTCAAGTAACACTTCTATAAAATTATTATTTCAATAAAGGAAGTGACTGATTCTGTGAGTGATCTCCTCAGGGAGCTAAATGTCAATAAGAGGGTCAGAAGTTTACATTTAAACATCAATAAGAGGGTGAGAAGTTTTAAAGTTTCACACTGAGCTTTCTGCAGATTTCAGGATATTTGGAACAAGTTCTCGTTCAATTCCTCCAAAACACCACGAAGAGCCACACACGAGTGCAGGAATGTGTGACGTGTCAGCACACACACACACGACGTGTCAGAACACACACACACGACGTGCCAGCACACACACACACACACACACAACGTCTCAGCACACACACACACACACACGTCGTGTCAGCACGCACACACACACACACACACACACACACACACAGACAGAAGAATTGAGGAAGTTGCAGACGCTTGGGTAAAACAACATCAAAACAAAAACTGCTGTTCCTGATGTTGTTATCTGTGATATCGTGTTTGAGGGCGTTCAAACATGTGACAAATTGTTTTGGAATGATCCGTATCTCTGATGTTACATAACTTTGTCCTCGCCTGATCTTCTGGTTGGGATTCAAACAGGCGTGAGAGGTGTTCAGTCACGTTTTAAAAGAGAGAGAGCAACATCTAAATTGTATAATTTTGTTGGCAACATTTCACTACCAAAAAGTTGCCAACGTACTTGTAAAATGTAGACAGTGTCCACAGGGGTGGAGCCAGGCGGTGCAGCTCAGAGCCCACCCCAAAAACATGAACTGTGATTGGCTGTTTGCCTCGCCAGAGGCAGGACTTTACAACCGGCTGCTGGGAGCTTCCTTTACTGACGAACCGCTGCATTCATGGGGTATGTGGAAAATGGGATTCAATGTTGACACGTTATTGTGGAGACAGAAAGGGTTTATTAAAGCTTCACATTCATGTGAATGTGTTCATAACGCCTCCGACCCCCCGCAGACATCAATGAGGACACCCAGCCCCACCAGTGTGCAGGAAGTTACCTGCAACTTTTGGTAAATAAAAAATGTTTACACAAAAATGGGTGTTCAGGACGTCTTTTTGGTTGCCATGGTATCGTAAACAGCTCGTTTAATTTTTACTGGTATCTTAAGAATCTTTACCTAAACTTAAGCTTCTTTAAAAACACGTTCATCATAACCCACACTGTTACATAAAGATGTGTGTCACCAGCGTACAGATTGACCACGGCTGTGTGTGTGTGTGTGTGTGTGTGTGTGTGTGTGTGTGTGTGTGTGTGTGTGTGTGTGTGTGTGTGTGTGTGTGTGGGGGTGTGGGTGTCTGTGTGTGTCTGTGTGTGTGTGCGACCTCAACCCTGATCGGGGCACACTGATAGATAAACATTTGAAGAACACCTGTCAAATGTTTTGACTATCCACAGCAGATTATCCAAACAGTCCGAGACGTTCAGGTCACGGAGTCAGCCCAAGTGTATGCAAGGTTCAGTGGTTTGGGGCTCGCCATCCAACACGCCAGAGAGCTAACAAACGTTACAACACAGTGAGTGCTCGCTGTCCTCGGACAGAAATTAATGAATAATAGAGAAGTTGATAACGATTAAGTGTGAGCATTGTTCACTCTTTAACTTCTGCTGCAGAGTTCAGTCTCTTTAAATACTTAATTAATAAGTATTCAACCTGTGGTGGTAACGGCCCTCTACGTGGGACTCTTCACTGCTCCAGGTCACCGGGGCTTCAGGGGATCATCAGGATGAAACTCACCTGGCTCAGTGAGCTCTTTAATCAGAGGAGCAGCCGCTCTTCTAGCAGACCTCATCAGACCTTCGTTCACCACAAACTTCTAAACGGTTCAGTTTCTTGTTTCTTTTCTGAGCCTGTCCTATAGTCCGTCCTGATTGGTCCAAAGTATGTGAACAATGTGAGATCCTCAGTTTGTCAAAAGTACCCGGATGTGGTTCTGATTCAGTAAAAATCTACAGTCTGCATCAGACCAGTCTGTTTCCCACAATGAAAAGCGACAGGTCAGAGGTCGACATGCAGTACACCAGCCGTGCCTGGCTTACTGCAGGGTAACCACCGACTGGAGGTCAACGGTCAGACTACTGTCCAACACAGTATTCAGTATTCAGTACATGTATACTAAGCTTCACGCTTCACCCCTAAACTCCAGTTCATTTGACCAGTGTGACGCTCCGTAACGTGCTCAGGCTCTGTACACTTCCTCAGCTCTGGCACGCTTCAGAGAGGTGTTCTTCATCACGGTACACTTGCACAAGCACAAGCACGCGGGTACACAACGCTGACAGCCTTCATTCAGGAGAAATCCAAAGTGTTCAGTCTGTATTTGACTAACATGACTCAAAGTAAAGACATGAAGTTGCTGTCATGTTCTCTGATGTCTGGACGCGGACTCCACCGCGCGTCTCTTTATTAATTTTTTTCTCAAGTCCATCTGTTTGTAAACCACTAGAGGCTTGCTACAGAAGCACAGGAAGTCACATACCCACCCATTCTAAAAAACCTGTTTTTACAGCCTGGTTCAAAAAACCAAACAGGTCTGATTAGCTCATGTCTCGATCAGCACACACTGTACCGGGGGGTGAATGTTTTGATGATTCATCAGTTTTGATTTGATGAAGGATAAGAGTTATTCACAATAAGCCGTGTAGCTGACATGATTGACAGGCGGGCGCGGTGTAACAGTTTGTCAGGAAGCTGTCGCCTCTCAACTGGAAGGTCAAGGGTTCGATCCCCAGCTGGGCAACATGTCCGATGTGTCCTTGGGCAAGACACTTAACCCTGATACTGGTGATATGTTGACCAAAATTAAATATTTTGGTCAACATATATTATATTAGACTAATACTGTAAAATGAAACAGTCAGGAGGTTAGAGAAGTCTGAGTTTGAGGAGGCTGCATCATTCAGTGATTTTCCACAGTGTCTAGAAAGCAAGCTCAGTGAGTGACACGGTCTGAAAGAATGCTAGTGTGTGTGTGTGTGTGTGTGCGAGTGTGTGTGTGTGTGTGTGTGTGTGTGTGTGTGTGTGTGTGTGTGTGTGTGTGTGTGTGTGTATCTGTGTGTGTGTTTTTGTGTGTGTGTGTTTGTGTGTGTTTGTGTGTGTGTGTGTGTGTGTTTGTGTGTGTGTGTTTTTGTGTGTGTGTGTGTGTGTGTGAGTCATCACATTGTAACTGTCAAAGAGTGAGCAGAGGATGTGAGCTGTGTGAGGACAGGAGGGCGGGGGGGTCACCAGGCAGGAAACACCATACAGAGATGTTTTTATTTTGCTCTCTTAAATCACAGATTTGAACCCGCAGCGCCTCATGAGCAGGACGCATGAACGACACAGGAGGAAGTGTTGATCCCACGTGGATCAGAGGACGCAGACGGGAGGCGTGGATGTGGAGGAATGTGTCGCACTGAGGCTGCACACGATCTCAGAGAAGAATCTACAAGTTTCTCTAGTTCCTCCTTCCAAACAATGCATGCCCCTGTGCATCATGGGAGTTCAGACGTGTGACGATACAGATGGTTTTTAATGATTCTGACCTCCAAAACACGTTGACCTACATGCCTGAGTGTGTGTGTGTGTTTCTGTGTGTGTGTGTGAGTGTGTTTGTGTGTATATGTTTTTGTGTGTGTGTATGTGTGTGTGTGTGTGTGGAATTTCTGTAGTTATTTAGATTATAATGTACAGATGTAATTAGGGTTATTCACTGTTCTCTAATGTCAGTCAGACCTGACAGAGTTTAGCTGTTATTAGAAAACCATGTACAGCTTGGAGAGTGTCAACTGTTCTTCCTGATATCTGCAAGGATGTTTGGTAGACTTGTTGTCTGCTCCAGACGTCACAGTTTAGTCTAGGTGGGTCAATATGACACGATACTAATAATGGTAATGTCTTTTGGGATATAGGCGATGCATTTCGAAAAGTTCTGGAGATGTGATTGAGCACGAGTACATGTCTCCTCATGAGTATTCTTCTTATGTATAAACTTTCATCAACGTAAGCCATCTGAGTCAACTAAGTCTTATTGTGTGAAGTCAAATCTTAATAATTTCCTCTACAAGTGTGTGTTTGTGTTTTGTGTGTGTTTGTGTGTGTGTGTGTGTGTGTGTGTGCATATGTGTGAGTGTTTGTGTGTGTGTGTGTGTGTGTGTGTGTGTGTGTGTGTGTGTGTGTGTGTGTGTGTGTGTGTGTGTGTGTGTGTGTGTGTGTGTGCATATGTGTGAGTGTTTGTGTGTGTATTTGTGTCTTGGACATTTTGTCCCGAATAAATAAAACTGAAATATTTAAAATAATTATCCAATCAGGACGTCTGCAGCTTTTATCCTCCCACTTTATGTCAGAGCTCCAGTAAAGTTCCACGACACGCCTTTATTTACTCTGAGATAAGATCAACTTAAAGTTTCCCTGAGGGGAGATCTACCTGCTGGAGCTTCACCTGCTGGAGCTTCACCTGCTGGAGCCGAGTTTGCTTCAGACTCAAAGAAGGAGGCCTGAAGGAGCAGACGGAGGACACTGACATGAACAGTTAAAAAGAAAATGATGTAAAGCTGAGATCAAATGTTGACATGCACATTAATCCATGCCTCCTTTAAAAACAGCTCTAACTCAGTTTAAGATGAAAGAAAACAACAACAAAGATGTTTAAAGGTGGAAAGGCAACTCAAAAGGTTTTCAATTTAAATAAAAATAAAAAGACAGGAGTGATTTTATTTTAATCAGAGCAGACTCTCCAATAGATCCATACTAATAAACTGCTCTGTAACCTCCACATGTGTCCAACAGATCTTAAAAAAACAAGTTCAGGTTCAAGCTGAGAGTCATTAAATACCGTCTCCAAAGGTCAAAATGACTTCATCGTGTTTTTCTTGGAGGTCAGGTGCTCTATATTCTAAAAGACAGATCTAATAATCTTCTGATAAAATAATCAGATTCTAAATAAATAAGTCGGTTTGAGCTGCAGGTTATTTTAAGATCTTTATGTTCAGAAGAAAAGACGAGCAGCACATCGAGCTGATGGTTAAGAGAAGATCTTTGGATTCAGACTCACTGATATCATACTTTAATAATCACTCAGAGGAAAGCATGTGTGTGTGTGTGTGTGAGCTCAGTGTGTGTGTGTGTGTGTGAGAGTGAGCTCAGTGTGTGTGTGTGTGTGTGTGTGTGTGTGTGTGTGTGTGTGTGTGTGTGTGTGTGTGTGAGACGTTTGAAGAAGTCTTAGGGCGCCACCTGCTGTTTGACTCCTGCAGGTCGATGTTCAGGAGGTCAGACTCTTTAACTCCTCCATCTGAGTCTGTCTGCAAACTATCAACAGCTTCATATTGAGCCAGAAATATCTACACATTTGAACTCAGCAGTTTATTTATATCTTTGTACAAAGCTTGTTATTGTTCTCACTCTCACTCGGTACTTATTGCTTATTATATTATCTCTAATTCATTTTATATTGTAAATGTATTTCAATATTTCTGATGATATGTAATGACCGAGTTTCCTTTCATGTAGAGTGACTTTATCCTAAAAACTCTGCTGATGTCATTATTATTATTATTATTATTATTATTGTTGTTGTTTGAGTTAAAGAGAAACTTCTTAAGAGTCTGCACTGACGCGTCTCTGCCAGCAGGGGGCGCTGTGTTCTCGTTCATCACAGAATGACTTTCACACCTGTCAGCTTCCTTTCATCCCTTCTTCGTTTGTTTTTTTCTGGCAGCTTGTTGAAGAAGACTCGCTGCGTCCTCATGAGACTTCAAACACGGAAACTCGTCGAGGAAGTGTCTCTCTCTCTCTCTCTCTCTCTCTCTATTTCTTCAGTTTTGGACTCACGCCGCTCCGATGAGGAGCACCTGGACCAGGAGACGTACCGGTCCACATCAGACCTGAACCAGCTAGTTTGACCAGGAGGACCCCGGTGGACTTCTGAGGACCTGATGACCCGCAGACACCGACCTGAGCCGGCAGGAGATCCGACATTTCCAGGTACAGGTCCGCTGCACTGATCTCTGTTTGTAACAGGTGTAACGGTGAATTCTGTCACCAGATTATCCAGAGACCTGTCGAACCGTTCTTACCTTTATTTACAAAAAACCTAAAAAAATCAAAATGATCAGGATTATGCCTCTCTCACTGAAGCTTCAGTGTTTATCCAGCTCTGCATCGGTCTGTAAACCTTTCTGTGTTCTAACCTCTCTCTATTTTTCAAAATCATCTCCAATATTGATCCTAGTTTGAGCACGTTTCTGCTCCTGGAGCTTATTAGAAACATGCAGAGGCTTTTTAGGTCAGATACAATCACTTCTATCTGAACCACTTCTCTTGCCCGCTTCCATCTCTGCAACACCTGTTGGTTTGACCTGATAACTGCTCTCATATCTGGCAAACTGAGGGACGTCCAAAACGGCCGTGTGGGGGTGCCTTAAAACCGTCTACCTTCTCTGGTCCAAACAAATCCAGAGCATTCAGGACCAGAATCTAGAGTTAGAAGGAGGACATACTGGCTGCTGCATTGTTGTCAGAGAAGCCAGCACTTCAACATAGCATGTTTCTTTAATGTCTGATCATATAGTAAAGTCACTTTATCATTTCACTCACATCTCACTGATTGGACCTTTGAGACACATGAGGATGAACAAAAATCATGTCAATGATCTGAGGCAGTTGAAGCTTCAGAGTCTGGTGATCAGTTTGTATAAAATGAAAACTCTGAACTTTGACCTCTGAAAAGGATCAAACCGCATGACGTCATCTGATGAACACTGAGTTCTCTGTTCAGACTCATACGACCACAGATGATAAATAAGTGACGACCTGCTTTAAGAAAGTACCGTACACTGGTTGTGATGTTTGTTGTTGTTGCTAAGCAGTGAAGGTGAAGGTGAGACCAGTCTCCTTCTGCAGAGGGACCCTCACAGACGACTGGAGCAGACTGATACTGAGTCTGATTTTAGGTGATGCTGCTCTTCAGTGTCCTAAACTTCATGGGCGTCTCTTCGTCACTGTGTTAACAAGTCTGTGACACAGCGGGCTATTTTCAGCTGCGGCTCCCTCCCACGCTTTCTGAGCATTTCCTGTTTGGCGAGAAACTGAGAGCTAACGTGAAGGACGGTGGGAGGAGGAGACATGTTGCTCCTTTGAGCAGGAGACATGTTGCTCCTTTGAGCAGGAGACATGTTGCTCCTTTGAGCAGGAGACATGTTGCTCCTGTGAGCTGGAGACATGTTGCTCCTTTGAGCTGGAGCTGGAGACATGTTGCTCCTTTGAGCTGGAGGAGGAGACATGTTGCTCCTTTGAGCTGGAGGAGGAGACATGTTGCTCCTGTGAGCTGGAGGAGGAGACATGTTGCTCCTTTGAGCTGGAGCTGGAGACATGTTGCTCCTTTGAGCTGGAGCTGGAGACATGTTGCTCCTTTGAGCTGGAGGAGGAGACATGTTGCTCCTGTGAGCTGGAGGAGGAGACATGTTGCTCCTGTGAGCTGGAGACATGTTGCTCCTGTGTGCTGGAGACATGTTGCTCCTGTGAGCTGGAGACATGTTGCTCCTGTGAGCTGGAGGAGGAGACATGTTGCTCCTGTGAGCTGGAGGAGCTGGAGACATGTTGCTCCTGTGTGCTGGAGACATGTTGCTCCTGTGTGCTGGAGACATGTTGCTCCTGTGAGCTGGAGACATGTTGCTCCTGTGTGCTGGAGACATGTTGCTCCTGTGAGCAGGAGACATGTTGCTTTATTGAGCTGGAGACATGTTGCCCCTGTGAGCAGGAGACATGTTGCTCCTGTGAGCAGGAGACATGTTGCTCCTGTGAGCTGGAGACATGTTGCCCCTGTGAGCAGGAGACATGTTGCTCCTGTGAGCAGGAGACATGTTGCTCCTGTGAGCAGGAGACATGTTGCTCCTGTGAGCTGGAGACATGTTGCCCCTGTGAGCAGGAGACATGTTGCTCCTGTGAGCTGGAGACATGTTGCTTCATTGAGCTGGAGACATGTTGCTCCTGTGAGCTGGAGACATGTTGCTCCTGTGAGCAGGAGACATGTTGCTTCATTGAGCTGGAGACATGTTGCTCCTGTGAGCAGGAGACATGTTGCTTCATTGAGCTGGAGGAGGAGACATGTTTTCTCCAGCTGATGATGAAACTGTGGGTCAGACACTTCTCGTTTTCTCTTGTCTCTACGTTGACCTGTCACTGTGACCACATGCACGCCATCTTATCACCTCCATGTTGGTCTGAAGGAACACAAAGACTAATTTCATTATAGAATATTATAACAGATCAATCGGTGCACAGCTGGAGCTTTTCTATACATCGTTCAATATTTCAGTGACTGCAGAATGCTGTTTGTAGTTTGAGTAAGTACACAATAGGACATGCGGTGTTAAACAACCTGATAGGACGCGCTGCAGTAAGACACAGTACGACATGATGTCATTCAGAACTATATGAGTCAGCTGGACCTGAGACTGAGGAGATATTCACACATATAACAATCCCAAAGAGGAACAGTCGATGTTAGGTCTGAAATCAGTTTTTATTCAGAACATCAATCATTTCAGTATTTCTTAAAATCATCACCATGTTCCTCTAACTCTAATATATGTCTTTAGTCCGTCTCCAAACCCCCCAATGATGAGAAAAGTCCATCCTCTCCATCTTCTGCCTGCTCCACTTTTCAGAAAATGTGTGCTCAAACAGGCTGTTTGGAGATTTTCCCTTCATAACATCACAAAGGGCAGTAATCCCTCCCCCAGGTGGGTGACACTCCCACAGCTAGGTGTTTGTTCTGCCCCCTGAGTCTGCCTTCTCACCGTAAACAATAGGACATGGAGTGAGATAGCCCGAGACACCCGAGCCCTTCCAGAGAGGGGGCGTGGTCAAACACAGCTCATTTACATTTAAAGGTACGGACACAGAAACAGCCTGTTCTGATCAGGGCTGAAATAGAGGAGTTTATAGACATGATCAAATACAGGATCAGAGTGGATTTAGAACAAGAAACTTTACACATGTTTTGAGGAGCTCTGAGACTTATTTAGACTGGTTGAAGAGGAGGAGAATATGTGACCTTTAAGGCTGCACAGTCATAAAGTCTCTTATTAATATCTTTGAGATGAAATCACTGAGATATGAACATTCAGAAGTGAGCCTACAGAAACTCCCTGAATCTAAACAACACAAGGCTCAAACTTCATGAAGAGTTAAACATGTCGCCGGTGTCCTCTCTTCGTTAAGTTTCCACGTCTTCTCTGTTCTCTCACATTCATAACGACTTTCAGTTTCTGTGGTGAATGTATGAAATTTAGATTCCACCCCCCTCCCCCAACACACACACACTTTGTGTCGTCGTGTTGGGCCCTCACTCTGCTCTCTCTCTCTCTCCTTTTTAATCCAGAAACATCTGCAGCTCCAGATGTTCTGTGAGCTGTCGGGTAAGTTTATCTCAGTATAATGTGATCATGAGTTCAGACTCTACCCTAACCCTAACCCACTCCTACAGGTGGGATGTTTTCAGCAGTAGAACCCGTTCATTGTGAGTCGGTTAGAGTGTTAAAAAAACTTGAATGTATGCAAAGTGTGGCTGGTGGCGAGGAAAACCCCGTGTGGTTTCTAAACTGCCGGCTCTCGTCTGCTCATCATTTTCCTGTGTGTTGTTTTTTTCCTCCACTTTCTGACCTTTTTCTTTTGCTCTGGCTGATCTGCATGAAATATTTCTCTCCCCCCCAGGTTTCACTGAGCTGACGGGGCCGTCAGTAATAAGAGAGAATAAGAGTATCAGACGACAGACGGCTTTTTAGGTCGGGTACAATCACTTCTATCTGAACCACTTCTCTTGCCTCTCTCTCTCACTGAAGCTTCAGTGTTTATCCAGCTGTGCATCGGTCTGTAAACCTTTCTGTGTTCTAACCTCTCTCCATTTTTCAAAATCATCTCCAATATTGATCCTAGTTTGAGCACGTTTCTGCTCGTGGAGCTTATTAGAAACATGCAGAGGCCTTTGAGGTCAGGTACAATCACTTCTATCTGAACCACTTCTCTTGTCCGCTTCCATCACTGCAACACCTGTTGGTTTGACCTGATAACTGCTCTCATATCTGGCAAACTGAGGGGCGTCCAAAACGGCCATTTGGGGGTGCCTTAAAACCGCCTACCTTCTCTGCTCCAAACAAATGCAGTGTGTGTGTGTGCGTGTTGGACTGTCCTGCAGTGTGAGTGTCTGTGTGTGTGTGTTTGTACTGCACTGTGTGTGTTGACTGTGTGTGTGTTTTGGATAGCAGCCCGCAGCTCTGTGTGATGAGCACTCACCCAAACTAGAATGTGTTGAGTCAGCTGCTCTCCAAGCCTCTGTCCCTCCCCACGGGGCTATTTATACACACCCAAACCTGCCCCACACATACCAACAAACACACACACACACACACACACACACACACACGCACATACACGCACACACACACACACACACACACACACAGAGCTGGGCAGACTTGAAAGTGTACCGTAAACAATAGTAAAGAAAAACAGAGGGGGCGGGGCTTCAGGGTGACTCAGTTTGTTCTGACACAGTGAGGAGGAGGTGACAAGCGGACTCAGAGTCTCAGAGACGCTCCGGCTGATGGTCCGAGGGGATCCTGGACTTTAAAGAACTCACAGGATTACATGTAGGACGCTGAGGTAGGACAGCCGGTCTGTGTGGTTTGATTGCTGCTTCATTATTCTGCAGACGCAGAAGGTGATTGAAGTGTCGAGTGAAAGAGACGGAGAGAGTGTCCTGACTGTAGTCTTTGATTAACTACAGTCTGTGCCCCCTTTAAAGACGAGGAGGGTGTTATGCTGTTTGTGAACTCATGTTAGCTTCATGCTAATGTTGTGTTGTTGCTCCACTGGTTCAGAGGGACTGTTTTGCTTTCGGTGACTTTCTGTCAGATTGTAACCGTGCCTCATTGGATGTTTTGATCGTGGCGTTAAAGAAGTCTGAAGTGAACTTGAAGTCTGATGATTGGAGTTTGAACCGGTCGACGTAAAGACTATTACTGAGTTACCAGGCAGAGTCCGATGTTTGAACTCTGACATTTCATTGGCTGAATCCAATATTTATCTGGTGAAGATTGTAACGTCGGCATGTGAGCAGGGTTAACTCGGAGAGATGGTTAAGGTCGTGAATAATGTCAGTCCCTCGATACTTTTCATCATCTGTTACTTCAATGTCGGATTCAATCTAAAAAATCTGAAGCTTTAAACTCAACTTCAGCTCTCGCTCACATGTGAAATAAAACTGTTCTGAGTAAAGGACGGAGAGATCAGGGAGCGCTGATGACCAGGCGGTTATGTTGCCTGCCCCATGTGCGGAGGCTGTGGTTCTTGTCACGGCGGCCGTTGGTTCGAATCTGGCCTCGGCCCTTTGGTGCATGTCGTTCCCCGCTCTCTCCTCTCGCTGTTTCCTGTCTCTCTTCAGCTTTCCTGTCTAATCTGAGTTGTGACAGACTTGTTGGATCGGATCTGGGCACCTAGACAAACCGTCCTGATTGGCTCGTACTTGAAGTCTCTCGAGCTCTCACTGAACTGGTTAAATCTGCAGACTCATGAGCGCTCTCCAGCAGACTCTGCAGACCTGAGACCTGCTCTGCACAGTTCAGGGTTTTGGTTTCAAGCCGCTTTGTTTTTAAATGTTTAAAATCTTCTTGTAGGCTCGACGGCATCACCAAGCTTTAAAGGTTCTTTAAAGGATAAATGAAGGTTTGATGTGATTTAAAATCCTGGCAACATGGCGACTGTGGGTTTGATCCAGGAGAAATAGTTCTGATATATTTTCTTACCTGCAGCTCGTGTGTTTGCACGCTTTGGGTCGCTCTTACTACCCTAACGGTGTGTTTGATTCTTTGTGACCTACACTGAGTGCTGTACCTGAAAAACATTGTGTGCAGATGGATACAGCCTACCACCTCAGCACTACACTGGTCTGCACCTCCATCATGGGTTAGATGCATCCTGAGTGAAGCGAACACGCCGAGTGTTCAGGAGGTAAACACTCCATGATGATCTCACACCAGTTTACCTTGGAGGGTGTTTTGTTGCTTATCGATGACAGAGGAATTCTTCCTCACAGCACATGTGAGGATATCATACAATCTGCTAAAGCGAGTACCAACAACAGCCCCTTGACTTAGTGACCCAGGAGTCAAGAGAGAGAAGATTCATACACAACCTCACACCCAAATGTTTCCCCAACACGCCTCAAGACGTGACGAGGATCTTTATTTACACTTTTAATGACTGTGAGGCTCGTTTGCAAGATCCACGACTATAAACAGCCTGTCTCAAACTGTACTAGTGTTGTGTTGTTGAAAAGGAGTGCTGTGTGTGCGTCCTGGTTGGAGCTGTTGCCGTGCGTCCTGGTTGGAGCTGTTGCCGTGCGTACTGGTTCTGTCCAGCAACAGTGGTCATTCAGTGAACAGTCTGAGTCAGTGTGCAGGAATGTTTGGTCACTGAAACGTTTCCAACAGGTGACACCCGCTGCTGTGAGCTTCTGTGTTTGTCGGCCTTTATAAACATGATGGACTTTAAACACTTTGATACACGTTCAACACATTTCACCTCTGAAGCATGTCAGGAGATTAACCCCCCTGAAAGAATGTTTAACTCCAGCTTCACCAGCAGGACAAAACTTTCATCTACACCACAGACTGTAAATATAATTGTACGAAGCCCGAGTGTCGTCCTCCGTCTGTTCCTACAGGGGGCGCTGGAGTCCCATCGATGGCGGTCTCCATGCTGGAAATGCTGTCTCAGTCTAACTTTCAGTCAACCTAACAACAGGCTGAGAGCTGGAGCTGAGGAGGGTTTTAAACCTCCTGACAAACTGTTACACTGCACCCACCTGTCAATCATGTCAGCTGCAAACCTTATTGTGAATAACATCAAATCAAAACGGATGAGTCATCAAAACATTCACCCCCCCGTACAGTGTGTGTCGATCGAGACATTAGCTAATCAGACCTATTTGGTTTTTTGAACCAGGCTGTAAACATGTTAATCTCTGCTGTAAAAACAGGCTTTTTAGAATGGATGTGTATGTGACTTCCTGTGCTTCTGCAGCCAGCCTCTAGTGGACACTGGAGGTTGCTGCTTGTTCCACACAAACATTTCTTCCATTTTGTCTCTGAGTTTTTATGCTTTTTTTAATTTAAACTTTTCCCACCTGCAGGGGCAGAGCAGATCGGCCCTGCAGGTGACATTAAAGTCTGAGAGTCTGAACATTCAGGCAGAAGGCCCCCCGCCCCCCCCCGACTCTGACCTCGAGGTGTCAGCTTCAGTCTCATGACATGGACTCAAGTGAGACTGGGGTCATAAATCTGTTTGTCTTAACTTTTCTCAAAGCTGATTCATCGATGGAAAGGTGTGTTTGGCAGACTGATGATCACATTTAGATACACTCACACTAGGCGATCTTTACGGAGCCCGTCTGAACCCCAAAGTCCAGTTCCTTTCACCAGTGTAAGTGCTCCGTGTCGGGCTCAGGCACGGTTCACTACCTTGGCCTGGAAGAGGTACAGATATGCAACGTGGACACGACGTAAAGCCTAATCGATGCGACTATTCCTCTGAACAATTATTTTAAATGGTAATGGGTTTGAGTTGGTCCAATGCAGAGGTCGAGGGTTTACTTCATTAGAACTCTGACGTCTTTGGGAAAGTCCTGGGGTCTCATTTATAACCGCTGCGTACGCACAAAGGTCTGAAACTGGTGTACGCCTTATCCCACGCAAAGTCTGTGATCAATAAAAACAAACCTGACGGTAAAATGTGCGCACCGGTAAGCAAACTCTGACCCAGGCGTACGTTCATTTTGGAGGCATGGGAAATTGGCGACACAGACGGCGAAGTGGTGAATTGAAGCCTGCAGAACATATTGATGTCTCTAACACATTTTATTTCACTAAATATTAAACTTTACTGACAGATCCACGTCATTATAAATCATTCAAACCGATGGTTTTATTTAGGCTATAACTGAGTGAGCATGTAGTGAGCCGTTTCCGATAAGTAACTTTCATTATGACAATATATAAACATAAAATAAAAATAAAAGTCTCCCTTATACACATTTCATCAGCGCCGTCTCGCCTCATTATTCCGGACGGACCTCAGAGGAACAAACTGTACACTAATGTAATCACTGATGTAGAGTTAAACATTAGACTGACACAGAGACCATAGAGCCACCATTTTTCATTTATGTCTTTCAATAACGTGCATTTATCATCAAGTGTGGCTTTTAGTTTTAATAAAGATGACTGCTTCAAGATGCACAGAGCGCACAGAGACACAGCGGTGGCTTCACACAGTTAGGAGGAGGCGAGAAAGGAATCTCCTCCAGCGACGTGGTGTCATTCTCTGATTTTTCTTCAGTTTGTGATCCTCCTGCTGCAGTAAACTACTGACATTTTATCCTTCACTTCATTCACAAACTCCTCTGTTTCTGGGTCAGAAAGTTTAGTTTCTTCGTCTAAACTTCCTGTTTTCACAGCGATCCAGCGCTGGAAACCTTTGATCTGCCTCCTCCTTTGTATCGAATTTCATTCACGAGCTGCTTTGCGTTGACCGTTTATGGTTGAATGTGGGCGTGTAGAGGGCGGAACATGGAACTAATCTATGTGTGCACATTTCCAGGTGGATCTGATCTGATTTATAAACTGAACATTGCGTGCAGGTGTGCGTACGAAAGGTTTTATAAATCGGAATCATTTTGTGCACACGCCATTTCCGGGTTTTTGGCGCACGTAAATTTTTAGTATGGATTCTACACACTCTTTTATAAATGAGACCCCAGGACAGTATGATGACGTGATGACGTACAAGAGGTAGGGGCCAGTTGGGCCTGGAGCAGTGTGAGTGCAGGCCAGCGGCGGCATCAAAAGTGTGTTTCAGAAACCAATGGGTGATGTCACTGAGGCGCTACGTCCATGTTTTATACAGTCTGTGCCCACAAAACCCAGTAAGACAGTAAGTCTGGTAAGTGGCTGTAACGGACATTGCTGCCTGTAGAGGGCAGCAGTCGGGATCTGCGGCTTTAAGAGGATACCTTTTAATAGTTGTAGAACCTTATTTCTGTGGAATCGAGCTCCAGGAGCAAAGACGGCGCCCGTCTGCTGAGTGAATATTTTAAATTCACGAGTGTGCACTCGTCTCTGCTTTCAGTCTGCATGTGTGTTCCTGCCCTGCGTTACAGCGGGAGGGCTGGATAATGCCCCCAGGGGCAGATCTGAGATCAGACGTGTTGCCACAGTATTTAGCTGACCTCAATGTTCAGTCGAATGCATGAAGAGGCACAGATGAAGAGATAATGGCGTTCAACGAGACTCCGCCTTCTTCTGATGAACTTCAGGAGAGAAATGTTTGAATCCACAGACCTGCACATAGCTTCATTTTAAATACATGGGGGGCATGGCCTAGTGGTTATGTTCTACATTCCATGTACAGAAACTAAATAGCCTCCTTATCACAGTGGCTGTGGGTTCGAATCCCACCTCAGCCTTTCACTGCACGTCTTCGTCTGCTCTCTGCTCCCCGCTCTGTTGCTGATGTCTTTATGTCAACAATTCTTTTAATTGGATGTTTAATAATCAAAATATCACAAACAAGTAGACACAAATCATACCGGCGAGCAGAAAATAAGTTTCTCTATGCGTGCACCAAGATGGCAGCGGGCGTAAGATGAACGACGTCACTCCTGTCCAGACTGCACACAGACCCCTAACCCCCCCCAGGAGGGGAATGTCCGAACTTCAGGTAAAGTGAGTGTGAAAAATGTGCATCAACACACGCAGCCTGAAATGTCCAGGTTTGAAAAACAGCATAAGTTTATTTTCCTCAACATCTCGACTCTTCATTCTTCAGGCGATCTTTAGAACACGACAAACAGTGAAACACAAACGTCAAAGATTGAAGACTGACCCCAAACTCTCGAGTCAAATCTTCCCAACCATCTGTGAAGAGTTAAGGCTGGTATTAAAGGCGTGATTGGAGGTCGTCTTAGCGGTGAGGAGGTGCAAACTGAAGTGTTCCAAACACGTACTTGTTTCTTACTGAGGTGATCAGAGTGGAACCTGCAGGCTGCCCCAGTTATTAGAAATCAAGTCACAGGAAACAGGTGAACTGAGAGTTTCTAACATTGTGTACGACGTCACCAGTTCCTCTTCCTCCCCCTTCCTTGAACTCTCTCTACCGTCTCATGTCTTCCGTCTTTGCACTCTGAAGGAGAAGGGTAAAGTCAAGAGAGAAAAAAGGTATGCAAGTGTGCAGAGGAAGTGGAGGATTTGTTGAGCGGCAGGGCGGGGTGCAGAGCTGATTAGACACAAGGACGTGAAACATTAGCTCTGAGACACGACGGGAGGGAAACTACACAGACTGCCTCGCTCTTTATCACAGCAATAAAAAGTCCTGAGCAGAGAGGGCAGGAAACATTCATAAACACTTGTTGTGTTAGAGACTGAAGAAGCTAAAACATGCTGCTCTGTAAAAAAAGAATCTGTTGAGAGGGTGCCGTCGTGTTTTTGGGCTCCAGCGGTCACTGATGCACAACTTTGGCACGTCAGGAAGACCAACTGACTCACTATCTGAAAGAGAGGGAGGGAGAGGAGGGAGGGGAGGAGGGAGGGAGGAGAGGAGGAGGGAAATGTAAGGAGGGAGGAGAAAAACAGGGAGTGTGTAAGAGGCGCTGTGAAGATTTGCTGGCTCTCTGTCAGTGAGTGTTCTCAGGATTCTATTCTTTTCCAGAACGTGGATTATGGGAGTCCGATGTGCAGCAGATTGAGTCCAACACATGGTGAGGTAGAGAAACACGCCTCTGCTGAGTGTCTTTACAAGCCTTCATTGTGTCTAACCTGTCACAGAAAGGTGCTTCCTTCATTTCCTTGTTTGACAGGAGCTCAGATCAGACGTGTGACGTTTGTCTTCGGGCTGCGTGTCGTCTTTTGTGTCCACATATCTCTGCTGGTTTGGCCTCCTGTATTTAAACCCATGTGTGCGTTGGCGTGGACTCGTTTGTTTCTGTGTCTTCTCATTAGTGTGTCACAAAGCGCTAATCAATGTCAGAGGAGACGTTTTAGAAGCTGTGATTTACGTCCATGACGTTGTTTGTTGCCTTTGTTGTTGGTTTCTCTTTCCTCTCTTTTCTGCCTCTCGTCACCTGAACGCACGCCGCTGAGACATGCCCAGGCACCGCCGGGTATCGGTATGCATCAAAGAGTGAAGGCTTCTTCTCCAGCCGTCACTTATCTTCCTTCATTCTTTTTTTTTAAAGAGGAGTTCTCTTTTGCCGTTCCTGTGCAGAGAAGATCACTCGTTCATGCAGCCGTACGTTCTGACCAGTGCACGCTTTAAAACGCTTTCAGCCTTAGGTACTGCTGTTGGACAATCTTTAGAAAAGACTCAGGAAGTGATGTCACTTGAGTCAAACTGAAAATGTCTAAAAATGTGACGCCCTCACTTCAGACGGAGAGTGTGCTCACCTGAGCAGCTGGCTAGCTCCTCGTAGCGACATTAGCTTCTAGGGGCCACAACAAACCTGTGACATAACTGTTGTGTGTACCGGTGCATTGTGGGTAATGTAGGCAAATGGGAAAAGTGCTTTATTGCTGCTGCATTGTTATGAAGTGAATCTGAAACATTACAAACTTTAAAAAAGGTTACCATAGTAACAACTCTTCTTCTTGGTCCATGCAAACAGAACCAGATGAACTTCACAACATTAGTGAAGATGAAACCCAATCATAGACGAGCACAAAGTTCGGATTTGGATTCAAACCCACATCTGCTGTGATGAGGACTTTAGACTCTGTTCTTGGGGCGCACGACATGACCACCAGGCCATCTGCGCTCCCAAAACAGCAGTTTATCTCAGACGTGTGAAAACGTGACGTTTTCTTCATGTTTCTATACGAGATGTTCGAGCAGAAACATAAACCATCGTTTCAGGTAGCTCGTGGTCAGTTTACCTGTGATGGTTATGACATCATGGCTCATAGTCAAATCAGCTGTGGAGAACATGAACATTTTACTTCACTGTTGAGCTCTGATTAAATTTTAAACAGAAGATCAGACAAATACAAAGTTTCACATTTCCTGTGAAATCCCCTCTCCCATTTCTAAATGTGTTCCATCTGGAGACGTTTCTAGGTTTGGATGTTAGTTGGTGAAAAATAATTCTCGGCCGTGGTTTCTGGTTCGACTTGGAGACCTCTGGAGAGGTCACGGAGGGACGACGTGTTTGTCGGGAAAGTCAGAGTTTCAGAAACTCGCTGAGTCAGCTGGTTAAAACAAGCTCTGATGTCCTTTAAACTGTTACTTTACACACGTGTGGAAACGTGCAGCACTGCGGGATGGTTACACACCAGACGATTTTTTAAAAACACGACCACAAACACGAGGACAGATTTGAACTTTACAGTCCTCACGCACATCTCACAGAATCTCACGTGATCAAACGTGACTTCAGGAGAAAAACAAACATGGAGGACGACAGTCGTGGTCAGCTGGCTGCGTGGTTTCGTCGGCTTCATGAGATGTCTTAAAGACACTTGTGTTGTTGCCATGGTTACACAAATTGCTCTTCGTCTTCAGTATTCCAC
This sequence comes from Labrus bergylta, assembly GCF_963930695.1. NCBI lineage: Eukaryota > Metazoa > Chordata > Actinopteri > Labriformes > Labridae > Labrus > Labrus bergylta. Next base: position 10,281,282 of record NC_089205.1, on the reverse strand, counting down.
TGGGCTCAGGGGTCAGGTGTGTTTGTGTTCGCCGCCATGTTTGTGATCTGTTAAAGTGGTCGCTTGGTGACGCTTCCCGGTCTGCTCGCTCTCATTGGCTGCTTCATATTATATATTATATTTAAGATTCCAGATCGAGGAGGCTGCGACTCGATGAGGAGCAGTAAAGTAATCGTAGTCACATCACACACTGGAGGATTACTTTGGGTAGAACATGGTCGTGACAAGTCGTGACAAGTCGTGAATCGTTGACGACCTCACGACCATATTCTGAAATAATCTTTAATGCCACGGTGCATGTAGTGAACTCAGATCTGTTCAGAAGCTTCTCCTCCCTGATGACATCAGAAGAGAGAAAATCAAACTTTAGATTCTGTCCCTCTCCTGCTCGTCCTGACCTCCTGACCTCCTACTCGTCATGGGCCCGCTCTCTCTCTCTCTTGCTCTCTCGCTCTCTCTCTCATGCTCTCTCTCTCTCTCGCTCTCTCTCTATCATGCTCTCTCTCCCGCTCTCTCTCTCTCTTGCTCTCTCTCTCTCATGCTCTCTCTCGCTCTCTCTCTATCATGCTCTCTCTCCCGCTCTCTCTCTCTCTTGCTCTCTCTCTCTCTCTCTCTGCTCTCTCTCTCTCTGCTCTCTCAAATTCAAATTCAAATTCAAATGGCTTTATTGGCATGATGTTTGGGTTAAACATTTTGCCAAAGCAAAATATACAATACACATTATAATAATTTACATATGAAATTAAATAATGAAGAAAAATACAATTACGTAAAAGTGTAATGAAAATGATTTACACATGAGTAAACATGTCTTATATTGTGACCAGCCATGTATTGTGACATGAAGAACCTTGAATATAAATAACCTACATAGAACCCTCTCTCACTCGATGACATGCAAACACATATTCCGCTGATATCTCTACAGCTCTCTTCTCCCAGAGTGATTCTCATCTGTTCCTCTTTAGGGAGGGAAAGAAAGCCCGGGATTCGATCATTAAATCTGTATTGTCTTTATGTTTGGGGCAGCTAGTGAGGAAATGAAGTTCAGTTTCCACCTGTCCTGTTCCACAGTGCACTCACACTCTCTGAGATCTCTCTAACCACTGTCTTCTATGTCGACCAGTTTCTACAGCCAGTGTGTGATCTCTGAGCCTGTATTTACTCACTGTTTGTCTTTTAAGAGGTTCTTTTATTTATCTTAAATATTGGGCTAATTTGAATTCCCTGTCCAGTAAACTATATCATTCTAATCTATGTATTGTTTGGGTTTCTAATTTCCACTGATTTGTATATTTCTGTTTATTATCTTTGTCTGTTTGTTGAATTTGTGAGTTGGGGATCAGGGCATTGCTTTGATATGTGGATCTATGTGTGGTGTTTCTATCAGTGATCAGAGAGTGTGTGTGTGTTCTAAATAAGCTCTGTGTTATGTTAGGACAGGATTCTTGAATTTTATATACTACAGAACAGTTTCCCCAGATTGGAACTGACACAGACTCCTCTATAAATATTGTGGCATAAAATAATAATTATATAATAATTATTATTCCTCTATAGATTATTATTATAATCTATATAATTATTATACTCTCTCTCTCATGCTCTCTCTCTCATGCTCTCTGTCTGCTCTCTGTCTGCTCTCTCTCTTCTCTCTCTCATGCTCTCTCTCTCTCTTCTCTCTCTCATGCTCTCTCTCTCTCTTCTCTCTCTCATGCTCTCTCGCTCATGCTCTCTCTGCTCTCTGTCTGCTCTCTCTCTCTCTCTCTCTTCTCTCTCTCATGCTCTCTCTCTCTCTCTGCTCTCTGTCTGCTCTCTCTGTCTCTCCTCTCTCTCATGCTCTCTCTCTCTCCCTCTGCTCTCTCTTTCTCATGCTCTCTCTCCTCTCTCATGCTCTCTCTCTCATGCTCTCTGTCTGCTCTCTGTCTGCTCTCTCTCTTCTCTCTCTCATGCTCTCTCTCTCTCTTCTCTCTCTCATGCTCTCTCGCTCATGCTCTCTCTGCTCTCTGTCTGCTCTCTCTCTCTCTTCTCTCTCTCATGCTCTCTCTCTCTCTCATGCTCTCTCTCCCTCTGCTCTCTCTCTCTCTGCTCTCTCTCTCTCTCATGCTCTCTCTCTGCTCTCTGTCTGCTCTCTCTCTCTCTGCTCTCTTCTCTCTCTCATGCTCTCTCTCTCTCTCTCTCTCATGCTCTCTCTCTCTCCCTCTGCTCTCTCTCTCATGCTCTCCCTCCTCTCATGCTCTTTCTCTCTCTCCTCTCTCTCTGTCTGCTCTCTCTCTTCTCTGTCTCATGCTCTCTCTCTGCTCTCTCGCTTTCTCTCTGCTCTCTCTCTCTCATGCTCCCTCTCTGCTCTCTCTCTCTTCTGTCTCTCCTCTCTCTCATGCTCTCTCTCTCTACTCTCTCTCTCTGCTCTCTTTCTCTCTCTCTCTCTTTCTCTCTCTCTCATATCTGATCGTTTGTTATCTCAGAGGAAATCCCTGCAGCCTCTCTCTGAACTTGTGATTCTCTCCTTTCTCTCCGACTGGGCCGTGTTGAACTCTTTATGGGAATCGATATCAAAGACAGATTAACTCGTATGAACTCCGTCCTGACGTGTCACCTGCTGCTTTAAAATGATCCTCGCGCTCAAACATGGGAAAGTAACGCTTTGGTGATGCAGTATGCATATAACCACTAGGGGCAGTGTAGAGTTGTATGTTCATGAGACCGGATGTGATGACATCAGAGACACCAGAGAGCCGCTACAGCGACGGAGGAAAGTTCACAGATCAAGTCCGTAACCACCCGCACTACGATGTGTCATTGCTGCTGCTTAGCAACAATCATGCGTGCCAAAATGGCTGGCCACAGATCATCTCTACTTCAGTGTTTTAAGCGGTCTGATTTATGTGGTGCTCCCTCTAGAGGAATCCTCCTGTAACACGCGTTGTACATCGCGTTCATGACGTAGCCGTCTACGCGAGGTTCAAGAGCACGAGCATTTGAGCCTGAAGAAGAAGGATTTGATGACGCAGTGCTCATTTTAGTTTGGAAATATGCTGAGTACTAGGTCTGCGGTGTCTCTGCAAAGACGATCTAAAGATGCCTGTGGGACATTTAAATCCACACTGAGCCTGAAAGAAGTTTCAGCTGAACCTAAAGTTAGAGGTCATGATTCAGACGTTTCCTTAAATTCATTCTGACTGATTCATGTTTCCCAGATTGATCCCATCGTAACCCTGAGCCGCCATTATCCCGCCTGTCCTGTTCACTTAGCACGGACACAATGCAGGAAACAGCCAGCTGCACGGAGATTAAGCCCATCCCACACACACACACACACACACACACACAGTCACACAGACAGACAGACTGACACTCACACACAGTCACACAGACAGACAGACTGACACTCACACACAGTCACACAGACAGACAGACTGACACTCACACACAGTCACACAGACAGACAGACTGACACTCACACACAGTCACACACACAGAAGGAAACTCACACACACACACACACACACACACACACAGACTGACACACACACACACACACACACACACACAGACTGACACACACACACACACACACACACACACACACACACACACAGACTGACACAGTCACACACACACACACACACACACACACACACACACACAAACAGGCCTGAGAAAACACATTCCTGGGAGGTGGAGGCGGTGCAGACTAAACCCTGTTTTCACAGTTTGCTGTCAGATTCCAGGAATCATTTCACTGCAGCTCAGAAACAAACGCTGACACTGAATGCAGTGTTTTGATTGGAAGCTTTATGTCTGTGTTATCCAGCTGACAGCAGACTCAATCTTTCACTGGATGTTAGAGCTCAACTCACAGCGTGCACCGTCTGAGGTCTTCATCCGAACCTTCAGCTCCAGCTCTGTTCTTACGAGTGATTTTAAAGTCACGTCATTCCTTCTCCTCAGACTCTGAGCACACAGCCTTCATATGTTTGGAACATGTATCCACATAAAAGGTCTCAAACACTTACAGTGAAGCTCGGCAACAATGGGATCGTTTAAATGTAACAGCCAATCAACAGTGAAGCCTGGGCGCCGCTGACGCGTTCAGAGACGAGAGCAGGACGAGGGTCTCTGGTTGAGCTTTTCAAAAAAGTCCTGATTTAGAGTTTGAAACATTACAGATTCTAAATGTTGACAGAAAGACTGAAAAAAGAATAAAGAAGAGATCCCAGATAAAACTCTCACTTACTGGCTGCATGTCCTGTAGATTCTGAAGGTATCAGATTGTTTGTTTGCAGTTTGTGTCACATCCTCTGTGTCCTCTCTGTTCTCTGTGTCCTCTCTCTGATCTCTCTATCCACTGTGTCCTCTCTGTGTGTCCTCTCTCTTTCCTCTCTGTTCTCTGTGTCCTCTCTGTGTGTCCTCTCTCTCTGTGTCCTCTCTCTTTCCTCTCTGTTCTGTGTCCTCTCTCTGTGTGTCTTCTGTGTCCTCTCTCTGACCTCTCTGTCCTCTCTGTGTCCTCTCTTTGACCTCTGTGTCCTCTGTCTCTCCGGCAGGCTGCAGCGGGAAAGCTCTCAGTGGACGGCGTGCAGATGTCCAGCTGTGAGCTGCAGGACACGATGAGACGTCTGGGCTCAAACTCAGAGGAGCAATCGCGCCTCACTGCTGCCCTCTCCTGTCTGAAGAGTGATAATGAAACAGGTGATACAGGTGTACTGGCTGTGCAGATATATATAGATATATAAATATATAATACTTAAAAAATATGTGGTGAGTATATGTGAAGACTTTAAAAAACAACCCCAACTTCACGTCCACAGAACAACATCTCTGCGACCTTTGACCTGTGTCAGTGAATGTCAACCTTAAAAACCTGAATTATAAGAACCTATACTGTAAGTTTAAATGTGAGCTTCAGCTGGCTACACTACTTGAAATGTAGGTATTTATTCCTGCAGGTTCAGGTTCTAAGTCAAAGGATGACTCGTTCTGGAGGGTCAAACATTTCTAACACGTTGTGTCTCCGACAGGATGTCTAACATGTTTCTGGCTGCTCATTTGAGGCGTTTCCTGTTCTCCTCAGGTTCCTGCAGCTCGGAGCGCTCACAGGACAGAGATGCCTTCTCTCCCATCAGCCCCGCCTCCAGCGTCTTCAGCCCCACCCTCCCCCTGCAGCCCACCACCAACCACGGCCGCTCCATCTCCATCTCAGTGGTGCCTTGCTCAGAGGAGCACCGGACGTACTTATCAGCTGAGGAAATGACGGACGCCTTCGCTCCTGAGCCGAGCACGCCTCCGCCCGGACGAGCCTCAAAGTCACGCACTGCCAAGTCCTCCCAGACACCCCCACCGCCTTCACGCAAACTGCTGCAGCTTTTCCCCAACATCAACCTGACTTGGAGTAAGAGTCACGAGTCACAGCTGGCCAACCGCATTGAGGAGCCCGCGGCTCACAAGTGAGTGTAAAAACAAACCCTGACGTAATGAGGGGTCGGGTCACAACCAAACCGTCAGTTCTTAAAAGTTATGTTTTCAGACAGCAGAAAGAGGAGGAGAGAGTGTAGGAAGTCAGAATCGAACCCGGGCCACTGTACATGGGGTGTGTGATATAACCGCTAGGCCACAATACACAACAAAGATCAGCAACCACGTGGTGCAAATGACCAGTCAGAAATATTTGATGCAGCAATACGCAGGATTTCAGTTTGGTGCTCTTTGGCGCCCACTGAAGGTCTCTGAGTGTACTGTCATAAAACACACAGTGCTGTCACTCTGAAAACAGGCGAGCGGGGCGCTCTGTGGACACGAGAGAGACACCATTCTTCCTTTTGGAGGTTATTGTTCTATTAGATCGACTTTGAAACGACTGAAGGGGGAGGAGTTACAGAGTGTTGCTTTAACTGTATCGAATCAAAAATAATTTATTTAGTCACAAAGTTCAGCCTGATCTCTTTTCAGATTATGAGAAACAATCCCCAGGTGTCACTAGAGCAGTGGTTCTCAAACTTTTTAGACTGAGTAACACCTCCGAAAATATTTGGCTCTCCAAGTACCACCATTATGGTAGACGTTAAAATACACTGTAGGCCTATTTCTACACACATGCTGAACTCCAATAAATAACAGAATATTTGTTAATGTAGGCCTACAGCTGCTTTCTGTTGATTCAGTACTGAACTCCTATAAATAAGGGAATATCGAGTGGAACTTTTCAAAACGGCGTACTCCTGTGCACGTGCACGAGCATAAATTGAGAAGATTAAAGTTGTTTGTTGCAAAAACTAGATTAATTTAGAGGGGAAAACACATTTGATATAAATACAAACCAATAGATACAAGCCAAATAAGATAAGAGTACGTCTGCTGAACGTTTTTTTTTTTTTTTTATATTGTGGAAAGTCCTTTGCGTACCACCATGGTTTGAGAACCACTGCACTAGAGGATGCGAATTCACTCTCACAGGTACAAGTCTGTGCATGCACCTGTTTCTGATGAGCTGACACCTGATTGGACCGTGCAGGTTGGGTTGGAGCAGACTCCAATGGACTGACTGACCTATCAGAGAACCTGCTGTACATATCTGTCCCTCTGTGTTCTCTCAGGGTCGGGAGGAAGAACAAGGTTTTGGCTGCGATTCACATCAACGGCTCAGGAAACCCTCCTGAAGACTCGGCCCTGCGCTCGCCTCCGCTGTCTGCACGGACAGTTGGCCCTGTCCCCTCGTCCGCCCCATACATGATGACTGCACACCCCCCACTGCTGGACGGTGAGCCCACACATCAAACCTCTGCTCAGTCTGCGCCGCAGTGCTTTGTGATACCGTTAAAGTGAACAGTTTAATGTTGTCTGCAGGTGTGAGCGTGCACAGGAGCTCGCCGCAGACTCTGAGGAGAGACATCGGCCTCGCCGTCACTCACAGGTTTGTAACCACCGTGGTCATTCAGCTGGGTTCAGAGGGTTTTAGTGACTGTTGGCAGCAGCGACCCTCTGTCCTGAGATCTAGCTTAAGGTCCTCATTGACTTGTGCACGTCCTGATGATTGTAATGCACTTCCTGTTGTTCAAAACACCGCAGCTTGTCTTTTACCTGACAAACACACAAACATTGTAAAGTGGAATCATTGAAATGGATGAAAATGGAGCACAAGAAGTTTTGTATTGCCTCACATTGTCCCCGTTTAATTCCTCATTTCTTTTAAAAACATGAAGGTTGAATCTGTTTCGTAGGTTTTCCACAAAGTCGTGGCTCTCTCAGACGTGTCAGGTGTGTCGAAGGAGCATGATGTTTGGGGTCAAATGCAAACACTGCAAGTAAGACAGTTTAAATATGAAAGTACAAGAACAATGTGTCCAATGATTCCAGCCTCAGATGTTCTGTTCTGTGTTTGCAGGTTAAAGTGTCACAACAAATGTACCAAAGACGCTCCCTCGTGTCGGATCTCATTCCTCACATGTAAGAAACACGAATACAGAGTCCGTGCAGAGAACTTATATGATTCATCTCTAAATATAAATGTAAATAAGGTCCAATCAGTAAGATGATAAAGTGATCTTACTATATGATCAGACATTAAGGAAACATGCTATGTTGAAGTGCTGGCTTCTCTGACAACAATGCAGCAGCCAGTATGTCCTCCTTCTAACTTTAGATTCTGGTCCTGAATGCTCTGGATTTGTTTGGACCGGAGAAGGTAGGCGGTTTTAAGACACCCCCACAGGGCCGTTTTGGACGCCCCTCGGTTTGTCAGATATGAGAGCAGTTATCAGGTCAAACCAACAGGTGTTGCAGCGATGGAAGCAGTCAAGAGAAGTGGTTCAGATAGAAGTGATTGTACCCGACCTAAAAAGCCTCTGCATGTTTCTAATAAGCTCCACGAGCAGAAACGTGCTCAAACTAGGATCAATATTGGAGATGATTTTGAAAAATGGAGAGAGGTTAGAACGCAGAAAGTTTTTTGTTTTTTAAGATTTATTTTTGGGCTTTTTGTGCCTTTATTTGAGAGATAGGACAGTGGATAGAGCTGGAAATCAGGGAGAGAGAGAGTGGGGAATGACATGCAGGAAAGGAGCCACAGGTGGGATTTGAACCTGGGCTGCCCGCTTGGAAGATTACAGCTTTCATACATGGGGCGCGCACACTAGCCACTGCGCCACCAGCGCCCCAAAACAGAAAATTTTACAGACAGATGCAGAGCTGGCTAAGCACTGAAGCTGAGGAGGGGGCGGGGAGACAGCTCTCTATGATGTTTAGAATCTGGACTGCAGTACCCATTTTAAAAACTAGGGGCCAGAGTTACATACCGCTCCCTTAATGAATGAAAGAGGGGCAGGTTCTAGATGCTTCTTCTTTCTGCTCCTTTTTCAGATTTGATGTTTGTATTAAATTGTTTTGTTTGGAACTTACAAAGTAAAATCAGAGATCGGAAGCTTTGTGTTGTTTAAAGACGTGAAACATGTTGAACTGTTCCTTTAATCTGTCCTGCAGTGCCGAGGATGCGGAGAGCAGAATCGGTTCCATCAGACATTAATAATCGAATCGATCACTCAGCAGTGATGCCGGTGCAGTTTGGCACTTTACCGAAAGCAATCACAAAGAGGGTACGTACAGATTTACAGATCTAAATTTAATGTCAGTATCTTTATTGAACTGTTCATCTGATCTGTTCATTATACTGGGTGTGTGTGTGCGTGTTCGTGTTCACAGGAGCCCCCTCCTAGTTTAAACCAGTTGGACTCCAGCAGTAACCCGTCCTCAGCCACCTCCTCCACCCCCTCCTCCCCCGCACACTTCCAGCAGAGTAACCCCCCCAGCGTGAGCGCCACCCCCCCTCCCCATTCGTCACCGCAGGGCTGCCGTGACGACAGCTTTCATTTCCCAGGTACATGCACCTCCATCCATTATCTATACCACTTTTCTGTTCAGCTGTCATTGGGCGAGAGGCGGGTTACACCCTGGACTGAACACCAGCCAATCACAGGGCTGACATCTAGAGAGAGACAACCAGCCACACTCACATTCACACCTACGGACAATTTAGAGTCAGCAGTTAACCGAACGAGCATGTCTTTGGACTGTGGGAGGAAGCCGGAGTACCAGGAGAGAACCCACACATGCACAGGGAGAACATGTAAACTCCACACTGAGAGGCTGCTGTTTCAAACCAGGAACCTCCTCGTTGTGGGGGGACAGAGCTAACCACTGCAGCACCCTGCAGCCCTGTCTCACTTTCATCACATACACGGCACAGTCACAGACAATCAGCAACAAAGAACGATAATGATTGCATCATGGGAAATGTAGGATCTGGGTGTGTTCTCTAACACTGCTTCATTAGCATTCATTACGAGGAAACTTTCCAACCTAAGTAGGTCCCAACTCGCCATGTGAAGTCAGGCATTATAATCCTACCTCAGCGCTTTGTATTTGACATTTTTGATTAAACTTTATAAAAGATGGTGCTCGCCTGTTCTTAGTTATCATGGAACAAAGGCCCCCCTTCCATTTTCTACGTAACATCCTGAATATGCAGATATGTGAAGTATTCATGTTGAACGTCTCCTGCAGTATTCTGAAGTTTGATTTCCCCACAGATGTTCCTGCTTCTTTACATCCAGCTGTTCCACACGTCGGCAGCTGCTACGAGCCGGGGTAAGAGACTGAAACACACTGAATACACAAACTAAGGGAGTCAGGAGCTCGACCTGTCGGAGCTCGGGTTGGGAACCAGAGGGTCGCCGGTCAGAGTCCGGTACGACCCGGTCAGAGTCCGGTACGACCCGGTCAGGACATCGCTCCATCAGTGCATGCCCAATGATCCTGTGTGTGCAGCATGTCTCAAAACTTGAATTTCCTTTGGAGGAATAATAAAGTACATCTTTTGAAATATGTTAATGGAGTTGGTTAAGAAACAGTTACATAGTCTGTCCAACAGAGGGCGCCAGACATACTTTAGTTTATATGTTTGTTTTTCATTTCAGCCAATAGCATCTTTGTATGTTTGTTATCAAGTGTCAAAATCAACCGTCAGATTACAGACACAAATTGAAAAAGATATCTGAAACATAATTTCACTAAATGTAAATGATGTAGTTACTCGTGAAGGAGGCAGAGAGACGGTGTGATTAATAACACAAATTGAATTGTTTTTTTTGTTTTTCCTGTCAGAGGGTCACAGGAGGTCATCACCGAGAGTCAGCTCACCACAGCAGATAGAGGAGGGGTGAGAGACACACACACACACACACACACACACACACACACCGATGCAGAAGTGTAAAATCCTGCAGTTCCTCGAGTGTCCACTAGAGGCTGGCTGCAGAAGAACAGGAAGTCACATACAAACCCATTCAGAATTAACATGTTTACAACCTGGTTCAAAAAACCCAGTAGGTCTGATTAGCTCATGTCTCGATCGACACACACTGTACGGGGGGTGAATGTTTTGATGATGCTGTGATCGTAGCTGCTGTGAAGAAGAACATATTCTGTAAAGAATGAATTAAATATCCTTTTCTGTTCGGCCCTCTGAGCCCACGCAGTGACATAACACTGTTCAATGTTTCTTACTTTGTCACGTCACTTTCATAAAATCTTTTCAACTGACATTAAATCCATGATTAAATTAAACGTCCGCTGTGTTTTTTCTTTACAGGAGAATGCTGAGGAGGAGGACTCAACCAATCAGAACAGCAGAACAAAGAGCGTCTCTCCTGAGGAGGGGGACGAGGACGGGCTAGAGGATCTGCCTCCGTCATCGATATGTCGCCGTGGGGCCGTCGGCCGCTGTAGGGGTCCGATCTCCCGCAAGGCGAGTCAGACCAGCGTGTACCTGCAGGAGTGGGACATCCCGTACGAGCAGCTGCAGCTGGGGGAGCTCATCGGACAGGTGAGCACAAACCAGTCCCTGAATCTGGGTAAGAAAAACATGATAACCTGAACATCCAGCGTATTCATGTGACCGTGTGGTCGTGCAGGGTCGCTGGGGGAAGGTACACAAAGGACGCTGGCACGGCGAGGTGGCGATTCGCCTGCTGGAGATCGACGGGAACAACCAGGATCACCTGAAAGTTTTCAAGAAGGAGGTGATGAACTACAGGCAGACCAGACACGAGAACGTGGTGCTGTTCATGGGCGCCTGCATGGCCCCGCCTCATCTCGCCATCATCACAAGGTGCAGTCACAGGAAATGCACGTTTCAGACACAAATCCTAAAAGAATTCACCTAATGTTTCCTCTTTATTCACATGATGCTCGTCTGTCTGAAGCTTCTGTAAAGGTCTGACGCTGTACTCTGTCGTAAGAGAGAGAGGTCACATGCTGGACATCAACAAAATCCGACAGATCGCACAAGACATCGTAAAGGTAAGAAACTTATTTTAACTAAACACGTACAAGACATCGTAAAGGTAAGAAACGTATTTTAACTAAACACGTACAAGACATTGTAAAGGTTAGAAACTTGTTTTAACTAAATACGTACAAGACATCGTAAACCAATCCATAAACAAAGACTTGTTTCTTACAGGGGATGGGATACCTGCACGCCAAAGACATCGTTCACAAAGACCTGAAGTCCAAGAACATTTTCTACGACACCAACAAGGTGGTGATCACGGACTTCGGCCTGTTCGGGATGTCGGGAGTGGTTCAGGAGGGCCGGTATGAGGGACTTTATGAAATATACTGTGTCTGTATCTCTGCTCAGATTGGACCGCTGTCTTCATGAACGTGTGTGTGTGTGTTTTTAGGAGGAAGAACGTCGTGCGGATACCTCGCGGCTGGATTTCGTACCTCGCTCCAGAGATCGTTCAAAACATGCGTCCAGAGGAGGGCGAGGATCAGCTGCCGTTCTCCAAAGCTGCAGACATTTACGCCTTTGGGTATTTCACTTTTATCTATATATCTTTTAATTATATTGTCATCTAAATCTTTATTTAAAGGAGCAATGTGTATCTGTTACACCTAGTGTTTCAAATAGGTACTACATGGCCCATGTTTTACTTTAATCAGTTGTAAACTTTTCACAACAAGCTTTTCTCATCCCATGTTTCAAACCTTCTTATTCCTATTCCTCCTCCTCCTCCTCCTCCTCCTCCTCCTCCTCCTCCCCTCTTTGTCTCCTCCTCCTCTCCTCTTCCACCTCCTCTTCCTCATCCTCCTCTTCTCCCTCCTCCTCCTCGTCATCGTCCTCATCGTCCTCCCCCTTCTCCTCTCCTCCTCCTCCTCTTCCTCTCGTCCTCCTCTTCTTCTCCTTCTTTCTTCTTTCTATCAAACTCAGCCGTGTTTGAATACATGTATTCAGCTGTCAGTGTTCTCACACATAAATGTGTGGAGTTACACCTTGACTCTTTTTCTTCTGAAAGTTTTCAGTGACTGTAGCTCACACCGACAGATTGAAAACCTTTTTACTTTAGACTCTCTAAAGAGGAATCTCTCTGCAGCTTTATGTTTTCCTTTGATCTGAGGTGTGAAGGATCTTGTTAACAAAGACGTTCGCTTCAGAGTTCATTCCTGTGGACGTTAACGTGAACAGTTGTTCAACAAAAACAAAACCACAACTTTTTGTCATCAGATCATCAACGCATCAAGAAAACGTCTCTTACTTTGTACACAGGGTTATTGGCCATAAAGGGTCGACCATATGTGTGTGTGTGTGTCTTCACTCTAATTTTTCTTTTCTTGTGTTTTTTAGTACGATCTGGTATGAGCTGCAGGTAGGGGACTGGCCAATCACTGACCTGCCTGTGGAGGCTAAAATCTGGTTGGCGGGCAGCGGGGAAGGCATTAAGAAGGTTCTAGCAGACGCCAATCTAGGGAAAGAGGTCACGGTGAGTTGGTTGGATGTCATTTTGACTCTTGAAAAGCCAATCAGGTCGGAGGAAGGAGAGCTTTGACTTTACATGAAATGCTGCCTCGAGGTTGGCATTTTGACCCTGGCTTTTTTAGGTTAAGTTAGACATTTTAACATGTTGCTCTATGGGGACTGAATCGCTGCAGGAGACAGACTCTAGTGGACACTGGAGGAAATGCAGCAAACTTAAACTCTAGTTAGTTTTTTTAAATTAAATCTGTGCATCATCTGCATACCCTCAAACAGCAAAGCTGTTCTGCAGAATTGTTGCAGGTGGGAGAGTGTACAGGCCCCTTTTAGACCAGGATAGAGAATAAACTACCTCATTTTAAAATCTTGAGTTATTCAAAGCACCCGTCTAACTTTTGAATCCTCCTCTTCGGCCCTACAGGACATCCTCTCTGCCTGCTGGTCCTCCGAGGCCGACGGCAGGCCGACGTTCACTCTGCTGGCCGACATGCTGGAGAGACTCCCCAAACTGAACCGCAGGCTGTCTCACCCCGGACACTTCTGGAAGACTACAGAGTATGTATCATAGGACGAGGAGAAGATTTATTCATCCTCAACGTTCATCCAGCAGGAAGCCGCCTGCAGCAGCGTTCTTACAGACACTGAAAAAGGGAGTCAGGCAAAAGGAACCTGCAAACATCAACGTCACGGAAGTGTTGTAAATAAGATGTGTAAAGAAATGTGAATATTCAGACTTTGTCCTGCTGACTATCTACTTTGATAATGACCTTCTTAAATGTGACCTCTAGATTATATTTTAGGAAAGATCTAGTAAAGATGTTTTCACACATGCACTCCTGAAAAGCTCACCCTGACGAGGGCTTCGGACTAGTGCTTTGTTTTTATCCATTCCTTCTGCTCCTTTATCTTATTCCCTCAGACCTCTTCATCCTGTTTCTCACCCTCCTCTTCTCTCTTTCTCTTCTCTCTGGTTTCTTCTTCTCCTTGGGCTGCCGACTGCTCCCGCCTGGTCCTGATGGTCTGAACATTCTGCTTCCTCTATCTCCTCCGTTTGCTCGTCTCTTTCTGCTCGTCTTCACACACTGCCGGTGTCTGTCTCCTTGTCCTGATAAAGGCTGTGGGATCATCATCATCATCACTGTCTGAGAGACCACCAGGGCCTTCATGCACACTGTCCGTACATGTACAAGTACTGCAGCTGAGAGCCGCACGGCGTCTTCATACTTCATTATTAAACTGCAGCAGCTTCTTAGTACCTGATGTGATCTGGTTCTGCTTTCCCCAGCGGCTCCAGGTTCAGTGTAGACCTGAGTACCAGGTAGAAAGCAGACCTCTCTCATTTAGTCTAACTTCAAGTATTCACAACACTTCCATCAATCAGACATTAATAAACGATCAAAGAGTTTAGGAGAACAAAGGGCTGGAATGTTTGGTCACAGGTACGTGTGTGTGTGTGTGTGTGTGTGTGTGTGTGTGTGTGTCTGTGTGTGTGTGTGTGTGTGTGTGTGTGTGTGTGTGTGTGTGTGTGTGTGTGTGTGTGTGTGTGTGTGTGTGTGTGTGTGTGTGTGTGTGTGTGTGTGTGTGTGTGTGTGTGTGTGTGTGTGTGTGTGTGTGTGTGTGTGTGTGTGTGTGTGTGTGTGTGTGTGTGTGTGTGTGTGTGTGTGTGTGTGTGTGTGATGTACCACACTGAATGTAAAGAGCTGCAGAGCTGCACATTGTATTTAAATTTCTCTGTTTCAGGTTTCTCTCCTTTGTAAAGGGTACTTCAGACTCGTTGATGGACTGATTGTGGGGGGGGTGTGTTATTTTGTTGAGTATTTTTGTACATAGCATGTGGATACTTTTTAAGATTCTGGTCTGAACAGCTGGAGATAATAAAGTTTATCTTCTGAATCTCTGTCTTTCTGTCAGATTGATCAGAAATCATTCCAGCATCTTCAAACCTTCGTCGTCCTCTTCTCCGTGGTCAAAGGTCGGGTTTGGAGCGACAGATATTTGAATATTTGATTGAAGGAGTCTCTTTTTCTGCTCACACTCAGCAGCTGGTAGAAAGGTTTAAACCTCAGCTGGACTCTTTAAACCATGAAAGTCATTAATTAACCGTGAACAACCAAAACGTCACACCGCACACTGCTCGCCACATTGACCTCCTCTGTATCCTTAACCAAACAAGATGGTGGCAGAAGAGAACGCCGTACTGAGGCCTTCAGAAGAGTAGAAACAGTTCAAACTGAATGTCTTTGTTTATCTCGTTATCTTCTATTCATTGTCTTCATCCCTCTGATTGACATTTTACACTTTTAACTTGAAGATGAGAGCGGTGTGAAAGTCTTCCTGTCTGCTGTTGAACCAGTGAGAGGAAATATGAAAGAGGAACAAAGGGGAAGCGGCGTGCAGCAGAAGGGAGGGTCAGCACGCCGACTCTACTCGTCGTTTCCTCTGACGTCTGAGTTTGAAGTCAAGTCAAAGTTTATTAATAGAGCGCATAAAAAAACACTTTATAATAAAACAGCCAACAATAAGAAGAGAATAAAAACCATGATAAAGTAGGAGCATGTAAAGTCATAAAATCTTGAACAGGATCCTGAAGGGGGCAGGATCTCAGGTGATGTTATCACCTTTGACACAGATCTACATTATGACTGCTTCTTATATGCAGCAGGTTTCCATGTGATCTTCAGTAAAAGCAGCACAGACACTCAAGTGAAGCACATGACTGATCATTCATTAACACTTAGTCATTTCCTGAATCACCGAGCGGGGCATCGTCTGGTCACCGTTTGAATACATCAGATCAACTCTAACAAAGTGTCTGTGTGTCTGGTTTCTGTTTGAGTCCAAAGTCCATGCAGAAGTAAATAATCTGTCCAATTTACTCAACACCCAACCAGCGAGCAGTCCAGGTTTGGTTCTCACTGACTCAGCTAGCTGCTAGTTGTTGCTAACGTAAATAATGTGACTGGTTGTAGAAAGTGGAGCGCAGACTTGTTGGAAGGTCTGTTTAGTCCTAGAAAGCTCAAAGAGAGACAGATTAGGCTCCAAAAGCACAAACACGGCCCAGGGGTTAAAGGTCAGGGACTGAATTAAGTGAAACCTAGCAGACATCTAGCAGCTCCCACTTGTCACTCAAAGAGGCCACGCCCCCTAATTCTAAATCACTTTAAGCCTTGATATAATGTCAACAGCTGAGTTATTTAAACATTTAGCACATACAGTTGAAGAGAGAAATGAGCTCTAGAGACCCAAACTGTTTTTGTACCAGGCTGTAAACATGTTTATTTTAACATGGGGCTCTATGGGGACAGACTCACCGAAGGAGACAGACTCTAGTGGACACTGGAGGAACTGCAGCTGTAAAGTTGGACATTTTAACATGGAGCTCTATGGGGACTGACTCACTGCAGGAGACAGACTCTAGTGGTCACTGGAGGAACTGCAGCTGTAAAGTTGGACAAATTTAAAATGGGGATCAATGTTGGTCAGTGTATCTTTTGGTCATTTGATTTTTCCTTTCAGATACAGGTATTATAAAACAAAAAACGAGGGGTTATTTAATTTTCGTTTTAAAATACAGAAATTAAAATTAAAATACAAGGCGTTTTTTCTTTTCAATTTTACCTTTAAATTTTAATTTTGTATTTAAAAACGAAAATCAAATAACCCCTCGTGTTTTGTTTTTTAATACCCGTTTCTGAAAGGAAAATCGAATGACCGAAAGTGGGCTCTGTACTGTTCCTAAAAAAATAAATATATTTCTAGCAGGTGAACTCTGGCTGCAGGTTACTTGAATGAGCTTCCGATGAGTTGATCAAATCCGCCTGAGAGTCACCTGTGAACCTCTTTCAGTGGAGATAGAGACATCTGGCTCTTGGTAATTAAAAGATAAGTTAATAAATAAAACAGCAGCGTCTCTAATATGTGTTTCATTTGCTTAATCTAAATTTGACAGGGCAGATCTTTGTTATATTTTTAAATGATTATGGATCTTCAAACTTTTCAGATTTTTTCGCTGTGGTCTCAAACTGACAAAACAAACAGGGTGTGTTTAAATGGACGTCCTGATATCTTGTGTCTTATTGTGTAAGCTGCAGCCTACTGATAGGGCTGGATCCTTTTAAACACCGCCTACTCTACTAGAGGAATCGAAACCTATTTATGCAATAAAAAAGGACTTCTTCATCTCCATTTTTCACCCTGATCATACTGACCTGCGGACCAGCACGGAATGCACATTTGATTCCTGTACAATGGCTTTTAACCAGCAGATACCTTTTTACAACCCAGTAAGTGATTCAAGGTCTTTATCCTTTTTAATCCTGGAAACAAAGTTACACAGAAGGTGGGGTTCACTGTACCGTTACTTCGAGCCTGTTTAAGTCCGATCACTTCGGGATTCGGTCTGAAAATCAGATAATTTAAGAGTGAAATGCAGATTATGAAAATAAATAGCTGTAAAAATATTTCTAATGAATTGTTTTGTGCTGGTCTCCAGGTCTGCTTAAATTCGCTTAAAATTGCTTAAATTCGGCTCACTTTTAACACTGAAGATTTCACATTCCTGAACTCTTTCTACCCAACAGGACGTTTTTACGCGTCTGCAGCAGAGTCATGATTTTCTGTTTGGGTTTAAGATCAACGAGAAAACACTTAGATCTCTATTTCATACCTTCGGTATTTCCTGAAACTCTGAGCTCAGGACATGAACTCGTTTCCTGAGAACTTACAGCAGGAGGGGGGTGGGGGTGAATCTGGAGGGTCCCTCCTAATTTTTATTTAACATTTAACCATATAAAACGGTGTTCATTTATTTATTGGTTTATTCATTGTGTTTTCCTTTAGTTATGTTAAAGACTTAAATCAGAGATAATTTTACCCCTTGTGTTGTAGTAATGGTTCAGGATAAAACTGAATCAGATCAGAACATTCAATTCAACTCATGTTACCTTTATTTTGTAGTTTGTCTTTAGTTCAACTTCCTTCCTTTAATCACGACTAATCCTTAGATTTTAACTTTAATAGTTAGTCACATTTTAAATCCAAGTTTTTTTCAATTTCACATTTCAAAATAAAAGTTGCTAGGCTTAGTTGCTTTACTTTCAATGTTTGTACTGTACATAAAGAGTACTTTACTTGCTGTTTACATTCAGGCCCTTCTGGTAGATCAGAGAAAGAGAGAGAGAGAGAGAGCGCTGTCTCAATTGCAGAAGTGTGTCAGCAACATTTCAGTTTCGAATCATTGCATATTAATAGACAGCTCTCTGTCACTCTCTCACTCTCTCTCTCTCTCTTTCTCTCTGTAATTATTTAGAAAATGAAAGATAAGCAGGCAGCAAATATCTGGACGTCCATGTTTGCAGTCTTGGTAGGAAACGGTGTCATTAGAGTTTTATTAGTATCATCTATTGTGACGACCCTGATGTGCATATTTAGATATATTTAAGGTTCAGGTGTATTTAAGTACAGTAGGAATTTTATTGATCAGATCAAGTCCTCTAGGTCACTGTTCTCAAACTCATCCACGCTAAGGACCCCCTGATGACCTCCCAGGTGATCTCGACCCCCACTTTGGGAACCACAAAGTTTCCAAGTTGAACCTTCGAGTTTAAATACAGAAAGAGACGCAGTAAAAAAAAAAACCCATTAGAGATAAAAGCAGCTGCTGATGTGAAGTCTCATCATCTTTGTAGAGAATCCCGTTCACCGGGTCGATCCACGGTGGTCTGCAGGAGGGGAAATCCATCAACGTCTCTGGACGAGTCCTACCTGGAGCCAACAGGTGAGACTGAGAATTGGCTGAGGGCCGAGCAGTGAGAGGAAGGAGGAGAATCTATTCATGCTTACGTATACATGCTAACGTATGTTTGAATTTTCCTCGGGAACAATAAAATGTCTGTCTGTCTGTCTGTCTGTCTGTATTCATGCTAACGTATGTATTCATGCTAAAGTATGTATCATGCTAACATATGTATTCATGCTGACACATGGGAGGGCAGGACTTTTTCTATGATGTGAATTTTGAGTTATGGTGAAGTCCTCCTAAACCTTCTGCAAGTTTGAACAATGGACGTTTTTAGTGACAAATGTCTTTGTCTGAGGGCAAAAAACACTGAACACATTTATACTTCACAGTGTCCTAAACCAAGTCATAACGATTGGCGCCTTGTGTTTCCTCCAGGTTCCATGTGAACTTGCAGTGTGGATCCAGCACCAATGCGGACATCGCCCTACACTTTAACCCTCGTTATGAGACTTTTTCTGCTTATGTGGTCACAAATTCCTTCCAGCACGGAAGCTGGGGCACCGAAGAGAGGAAGCACAACTCCCCGATCCCCACTGGATCGTCCTTCACCCTGCTCATCACCGTCTGCCGCGATGCCTTCCAGGTCTGTATGGAAATTTGGTTTCTTTGTTTTATTACCTGCATATAATGTATTTTTTCACAAAAATACATGCAAAGAAAACTTCACTTTAAAGCTGGAGTCAATAGAACTGTCAACGTCCAAACATGGCCCTCCTCCTGGGGTCATCGCCCCCAGAAGATTTGAATCATGTCCAATTGTATCCAGTCCTAAACTCACCTGCTACGGTGTCATTGGCTGGAGGAAACACACCAGCTCCGCCCAGAAACGTCCCGAGTCAACCAGAACAAACCAGAACAGTAAAATCCAGTCAGAGGACAGGGTCTCTGCAGACACAGTCACCACCACACATGTATGGAGGCCCAGAAGGGACGATGGAGCAGCTTTACTTTAGGAGAAGTCTGTATTTTATTTTGCAGGAACAAGCTGCTGACTCTGTCATTAAGCAAACAAAACGTCGGCACGTCGGCACACTTCTTCACCCTGACTGTTACAGTGAGCCACATTTTCTGACAATCAGAGAAGCCCAGTAGCTCTTTATTAAGTCAGTATTTGTTCTTCAATCCAATTGGCTGCTGGATTTTTTTGTTTCAAGGAAAGTGGAGAAGCAGTACCAGAATGATGTCTGGATGGACTGGATAACTGGTTACCTTTATAATACTCAGACACTAACAAACATCCATGTTTCTTTTCTCAGGTTAACATTAATGGTTGTCACTTCATGGAATACAGACATCGCGTCCCATTCCAGCAGGTGGACACCATCGCAGTAGACGGTAAAGTCGAGATCTCCTCCATCGCCTTCCAGAGTCCAGGGGTGAGAAAACTGCCAAAGAACAAAGAAACTCACGACAGTAAACCTTCAAGGTCTTTGCTCACAATTTAACTTGTGTTCAGTTCCCAGGACAGCCGGTGTTTCCTGCTCAGGGGGCGTTTCCTACTCAAGGAGCCTTCCCATCTTGTCCTCCGTTTCCATCCCAGACCGGGTTCCCCTCCCAGCCAAGTTTCCCTGGGTTCCCCTCCCAGCCAAGTTTCCCTGGGTTCCCCTCCCAGCCCGGGTTCCCTTCCCAGCCCGGGTTCCCTTCCCAGCCCGGGTTCCCTTCCCAGCCTGGTTTTCCTCCTGCAATGTTGGTGAGTATTTTGCAGGGCGAAGTTACACTTCTTCACACTCACTGTGGGTGGACCAAATACTTAGTTAGAGGTTCATGTTCTGCCATCCCCCAGTAAAGGGGAGTTTTACTGATTTGTTCACATAAGAGCTCGCCCCGACATCAAGGGGTCTTTATTTCTGGAATCAAGCTGAGTGAGTTCTGAGTTTACGTCTTAGAGTAACAGCATCCAGACGCACATCCTGTTTACTGTGTTCAGTTGTAATATCTCGACTGGGACCTCTCCATACAGACAAATAATTCAGAGTATTGTCTGCGTAAAACATTATATTCTTGCATGGTATGACCTAAAGGCAGCATGTTCAGGTGAAATAACAGAGGCCTAAGAATAAAACCCTGGGGGACTCCACATATCATGATGATCCTTGTACCCATTTTAGAATGAAAGAAACAAACCACACTTCTTTTTGTAGGTCTGTAAATAAACCCTCCCTCAACAGGAAGTAACCCTTCATCAAGCCCCGCCCCCTTGGTTAATATTGCTAGGTTAGACAAAATCTCGTCTCTGGGCTCCTTCCCTTGTGAAACAGTTTAAAATACCTTGAGTTTTGACAACGTTTATTTCTCTTTAATTTATCTGATTATTTTCTAAAGGTGTCCTCAGTGACAGAATAAGAACAAAGATATAGTCTGGTGTATGAGGAGAGCTGTACATCTCTATAAACTTAACGTTAAAATCATTTGAACATGATCCACTACTGATGCTAGTGATGTCTGCTAATGTTAGCTGTCCTCCCTCGTCTGCTCGCTGTCTCGCCTCTACTGACTGACCTCTGGACTCCATCAGTGACCTGGAGCCAGGGGTCTGAAGGGTATCCTCTAAATGTCGCCAACACGTTCTTCAGTACTCAGCTGAGAGTTATGAGCACGGTCAGACAATCACAGCGACATCACTGAGAGCTAAATGCTACAGATCCATGAAGGGATTGAAAACCCTCCTGTATCACAATGTGGATATTTTGAGTCACTCCTGCAGAGACCCAGAGTACCTTTAACCATGTTTAGTCACTGAGTTAAGGTCACAGCACCGCACTGAAAAGACTAGGAGAGAGTTTGTCTTACCGGAAGTAGCCACACAACGGTTGCTATGAGACAGGGCTCTGTAATTGGTCCACTGACCCAACAACGAATGGTTAACTGATTATATTTTTGAATAAACCTGACTGGATGACGCTTGTATTAACGTGCATGTGTCTATGTGCAGTCTGTTCCTTACAGAAACACCATAAGTGGTGGACTCAAACCGGGCAGGACCATCACCATCCAGGGGAACGTTCAGCCCAGCGCCACAAGGTCAGACTTCAATATTGTCTGGGTCTGGATATAAATGTGATGATAAAATGACCATGCATGCTGATTGTAATAAATCTTTATGAAAGTTACTGCTGCTGGAAAAAGCACCTCTGAAAAAATCAAAGACAGGTCAAACTCTAAAACGTTCCTCTGTGGGTATAACAGATTGCTGTTTGTAATCGGCAGGTCTGCTTTTCTTCATATTTTTCTGCTTGTGGATTATCTTCAGTTTGTAAAGAAGAGCGGTCTTTAAGTGTGACCTGGTGAAACAACTGAAGGTCTTCTAAGACTTGAGTTCACGCAGACTCAGTTCATCCGTCCCTGAGTCGTATTCAATGACCTTTACGTTTTAAAAAGTGTTTCCCTTTTGAAAGACTTTCTTTTTCTCCTGTCTTAACGTCTCTCAGGTTCACCGTGAATCTCAGCCATCCCTCTGGCATCGCCCTGCACTATAATCCTCGATTTACCGAGAACACTGTGGTCAGAAACCACAAGCAGGGCGGTAAGTGGGGCTCCGAGGAGCGAGGAGGAGGGATGCCCTTCCACCGGGGACAACCCTTCACGGTAACACTGCCCTAACTCCATTTGTGTGTTCGGTAACGGGGGGAGAGGGGGAGGGCCTGAGTGTATCAGGGGGAGGAGCTGAAACAAAGCACATAAACAATTAAAGTAAAATAGTTAAATAGATATGTGATATGTGTGGCAGCATATGGAAGAGGAAGGTTGTTTTTGGAAGTTCCTGT
Organism: Labrus bergylta; assembly: GCF_963930695.1. Lineage (NCBI taxonomy): Eukaryota > Metazoa > Chordata > Actinopteri > Labriformes > Labridae > Labrus > Labrus bergylta. The sequence goes on along the minus strand of NC_089205.1, from coordinate 10,258,910 downwards.
TAATGGAACTGGGGGAGATAAATGGGGGATACTTGTTCGTATTTCAGTTGTAAATAAGTTGTGAAGGGCTGCACAGTGGTGCAGTGGTTAGCTCTGTCCCCTCACTGCGAAGAGGTTCCTGGTTTGAATCCTGGTCTGACAGGAGCTTCTGTGTGGAGTTTGCATGTTCTCCTGGTGTATATAAATATCTTCCTTCTGTACATCACTGCACTGCTAGGTGCTTGGCGCCCCTTAGTGGTAACATCAGTAACACTCAGTGGAGGGTTTGTCAGTTTCACTTCACATATCTGTGTTTTTAAGAACAACCTTTTATTCCTCTTTCAGCTGACCATCTGCTGTGAGAGTCACTCCTTCAGGATTGTAGTCAACGGGATGCAGGCTCACAACTTCAAACACCGTTTCACACCCGTCCAACACATCACCGGCCTGGAGGTCGACGGGGACGTCACCCTGACCTCTGTGGTGGTTTAGAGATCCAGGAGTGCTCCTGGTCCTCACATCAGACCCATGATACTTCATTTATCTATGCTCTTGTGCTCTCTGCTCACTGTTTTTATCTGCTGGATTTTATATAACCATGCATGTGCAGCTTGTTCTTAAAAGATGAGTGTTTGAGCGCCAGGAGAGTTCAGACGTCTGAATGATAATGAAAACCTGTGTGCATCAATAACCTCTGGATTCAGATTGCTGGACGACTCCTGACGTCACAGAACATCTGACTACAGCTAAAGTCCAGATGTTCTATGAGTCCTCTGTGTGTAATCTCTGCTTTGTTCAACATTAAACAGAAATCATGACAACATGTAGTGTTGATGTCAAACCTTCCAGTGATCGGGACAACGATGTCTCAGCTAGATGACCTTCAAATAAAACGTGAATGAATAAAGTTATATAAACAGATCAAGTCATCCTCTTCTCTATGAACCAGATCCCAGCTGCCTTTATCACCTTTGTTTCTGTCTCCTGACATCACACTGGTTTAGCTCAGTGGTTACTTGGAACACATTTTCTCCTGTAGAAAAAGCTGCTCTCCATCCCTCCCTGGGATTGAACCAAGGGCAGTGTGTTCTGATGTTTTTAATGTAGTGAGTGCCCTATTTTATTTCAAAATAATAGCACACAGCAAGAAATGGACAGCTGAAGACAGGACAAGATTTCAAAATAGTCCCAGCTGCCTTTATCACCTCTGTTTCTATCTCTTGAAAGCGCACTGGTTTAGCTCAGTGGTTACTTCGAGCACAAATTCTATCTGAATTCCTCTCCGTCCCTCACCGGGATCGAACCACGGGCGCTGTCTAGTGTTTTTACCGCCCTGGGACTGTTCATGTTCACTGAGGAGCAGGGTGTCAGCTTCTGTCTGAATCTGTGTGAAATAGTTTCTTTACGGCAGCGTGTATCTCACCTGTCTGTTGTAAAGAACAGCCTTTATAAACTCTATTTCCTCCAAGTTTACCTGCACTGGTTTAGCTCAGTGGTTACTTCGAACACATTTTCTCCTGTAGAAATAGCTGCTCTCCATCCTTCACCGGGATCGAACCACGGGCGCTGTCCAGTGTTTTTACCGTCCTGTTAATGTTCACTGAGGAGCAGGGTGTCAGCTTCTGTCTGAATGGTCAGAATCTGTGTGAAATGCTTTCTTTACGGCAGCGTGTAGCTCACCTGTCTGTCGTAAAGAACAGCCTTTATAAACTCTATGGCCTCCTAGTGTCCCCGCACTGGTTTAGCTCAGTGGTTACTTCGAACACAATTTCTCCTGTAGAAATAGCTGCTCTCTATCCCTCACCGGGATCGAACCACGGGCGCTGTCCAGTGTGTTTTGATGTTTTTATAATATAGGCTAAAGTCAAAGGGATTGAGAACATGCTGATGCTTTTTGTATATTGAAGTCACACTGACAACTTTCACAGTGAATACAGCAACCTGAGCCACATCCAGCTGATCGCGTCAACTAGAAAAACCTAGCCGCCATGTTTCCTGCTTTTAAGTGCATTCACGTGATGTCGGAATTATCGTAAAATGCATTCTCCAATGAAAATTAACGACATGAAGACTCCATCAAGACCGAAACGAAGTCGGAAGAACGTTTTAATAAACGACTTTTTGAGTTAAAAAAACAGAGAAAAAAACAAAGCAGACATATGCCATCGTATGCTTCATGGTCAGAAACGTTTTAAAATATCGGAACATTTGCTTTTCTTCTTATTTGTCACTGTTAATTATAGGGCCTGTAAACTTCTGTTGGTCTCCACATAAGAGTTTCTCATCTTAGTACTAAGCAATATAATTTACTCTGCAATAAATGCAGGATTTTTTTTGGGGCAATATTCGCCCATAAGTTTTTAAATTCCGAACATATGTGATGTAAGTGAACGCAGCACCCGAAGGGGCTCTGTTTTCCGGTTCTATCTCTTTTACCAAAATAAAATTATATGCTTTTTTTCTTTCACGTACAAACAGTTGTGGAATGTATTGAAGTAAATGCGTTTGATATACAGCCAGATAAATATTATTTTAATTCAACACATTACATCAATATTTCCATCTGCCAAAGGGGGGTCATGCAGAAAAAAGCTTTGGAACCACACATGTCACGTTTTTATTTTGAAGGCAGCTATCGTGTGTTCCGTTTATGGCGGGTCATAACAACATTAGCTCCTGTCAGCCTGCTGCTCAGCTGTCTAATTATAAGGAGGAAACTAAGTCAACAAGAACTGCAAATTCATTACAGGTAAAAATGATCCTCCGGTGAACAGGTTTTTAACACTGTTTTTAAATGTTTGAAGAAAACGAAAATCGGTTTATGTTTGTTTGTTTGCTGCGCAGCGGAGCTAGCGTCATCTTCTAATGATCAAAAGGCAACATCGCAACAGCGTTTAACTAATAATAACTAATAATAACTAACCATAAACAACCCTAACTAATCTGTACTAACCATAACTAACCCGTACTAACGATAGCTAACGTTACCTGTGTGAAGTTATGTCGTCTTATAAGTCTTCTGCTCGGAGGTACAGTAAGCGTGTTTGATGTACAGTCCTACACTGAACGCTTTATTATCATCATATTTATTCATGTTTTTCACTTTGTTCATATATATTCTGCACTGAGGACTACGGGGTAGAATTAACTTGTTTCCTGTTTTGCTGTGCAGGTGTGGTAATAATGGAGGAGAACGAGGAGCAGTCAGACCTCCGTTTGAAGGAGGAGCAGGAGGAGGAGGAGGAGGAGGGGGGCGACAGCTTCAGGTGAGACTACATGCGTCACGTGCATTCTGACTGCAAACACCTGACTTTATATTACATGTAGATTCTTGTTATGGAGGTGGTGAAGTGGAAAATGGGCTAGGTGTCAAGTACGGGCAAACTGATACAACATTTTTGGGGCCGATATTGACACCGATATTAGGGAGAACAAAATTCCGATATCTTTCTTAGATCTGTCTTCCATCTTTAGAAATAGTAGCTATAGACGAATATTTAGAGATAAATAGAGATGAATCCAGTGAAAAGTCGAATTTTGAATATTAGATAATATTAATAACTAATATTAATTAATAATTTCCCTCTGGGATTGATTTCTGATTCTGAAGTCGACAAGCTGCCGTTACTGCAGTGGTGTCTCCATTCAACAGCTGCAGGTCTGAATGTGAGCTTTCCTAACCAGTGAACATTGTTAATACAATAAAGTTACATAGAAAGTTGTGTTCAAAGTAGAATAATGTGAAGAACTTCAGGAAGAACCTGTTGAGGTCTCCGCTGCTCAAAACAGTCGTTAGAAACTTTAACTTTGGTAGAGGTGGTTTATATTTGGGCCATTATTTAGCACTTATTGGAAACAGCTGAAGAGACAGGAGACATTGGGAGCAGAGAGATGGGGATGACATGCAGCCGCGATGACGGTTGACTCTGTAAACGAGGCGTGCAACATAACTCCTAGGATATCCCGAATGTGAGTGACTGTTAGGTTTTTGTGAGTAATAACTTACTACAAAAAGGTGAATTTGCTTTTGAGTGAGGAAGACTGGATCCTGTGCAATCCCCCTGCTCCCCCTTATGCGGACTGTTTGTTAGAAAGGTTCCTCGTCTCTTTGGGATATGAATCACTCGCTTTTATACGTTAGAGGAACTGTTTTTATTGTCAGACTGTTCATGGTCTTTAGAACTGTGAAGAGGCCGATTCAGACGATAGGAAGTTTGTTATTTTTACAAGAGAAAGTCGATATGATTAACGGTCAAAGTGGTACAGCTCAGTCGTTAACGAGGATAAGATGGTCACAGAGGTCTTCAGCCACTGGTGGTGTAAAGGTCTTACAGCGTGTCCTGACAGGATGTGACATTAGCGGGCGCCAGCAACAAAATCAGCCAGAGTCGACTGTTTCCTGTTGGAGTGTCCTAACCGCCCGCGAGTGACGCAGCACGATGTTTCTATTTCCCTCTCTGTCACTCACGTAGACGGACGAGGAATGAGGGGGCTCTACTCTCTCTCCTCATTCAGCAGAGCTCGTTACCTTGTTGTACAAAGTGAAGATAGAGGAGCATTTATAAATTCCCTATCATGATGAAATGTTGACCTTTGACCTGTTTTCAAGGCCGGAGAAAAACTTTATTCGGCTCACGGCGAGCTGTTTATTGACACGGCTCAGAGTGTTGAGATTTGAGTCTACAGCTCGTCAATACAAAGCACCACACTTCAGTTTGACCACCTTCAAAATAAAAGCACCAGACTCCAGTTTGTACACCTTCAAAACAAAAGCACCACACTTCAGTTTGACCACCTTCAAAATAAAAGCACCAGACTCCAGTTTGTACACCTTCAAAACAAAAGCACCACACTTCAGTTTGACCACCTTCAAAATAAAAGCACCAGACTCCAGTTTGTACACCTTCAATATAAAAGCACCACACTTCAGTTTGTCCACTTTCAAAATAAAAGCAGTCCGCCTTCAAAAGAAAAGCATGACACCTTTTAATGTTTGGAATGGGAAACTGAAATTTAAAGAGCAGAGAATTCAATATTTAATGGATGCAGTGTGGACAGCGGGCGTGCTATAGTACGTGATGCTACAGTCCAACGCTCTTGTGCCGTTAATACACGGTGTTAAATCAGTGTTTTCTTACACAGCTTGTGAGGAACGTGATGTTGAACACTCAACTATAACAAGTTGGTGTCCTTCTTAATGTATGACCATTATTACTGCGGCCGTCAACCTGCCAGCACGCCACATTGGGCCTGACAACGCCTCTCGGAGAAACCCTGTTGTGTAATGCAAACATGAATGCCAGAGTGATTTTTGAAGCCGGTCCAGACTCTCTCCTCGTGCATACTTTGTTGTGTTGTTCTGCTAACCCTTCTGCCCTCTTCAGACCACGGCGTCCTTGTGTGGAACAAAAGTGTTGAGAGTTCTTGTCTCCTTTTCTCTTTTACTCATTGGCCGTGGTCATTTGAAGAGACGTTTCTCTTATTTCATTCAGAGACAGGTTTGGGATTTTTACTAAGAGAGTCTTTGTTTTAGTTCCTGCCGCTGGTAACCAGCATCCCAAGGCTTTCCTGACGCACACAAGCCCCAGCACCTCACCAACGCCGCCTTTGCCAGTCAGCTAAATGAGCCTATTCTCTAGCTGCTGGATTACGTTACTCAGTTATTCACACGTAACGTTTGCCACTCGGCCAAAAGAAATCACAGTTTGTTGCATGACAGCTTGAAAGGCTAAGCGCTCTTATGTTCCTGCGGTGCAAATGGGTTTCACAATAGTTTGATAAGCCTATTGTTGAGACATTTGTACCAACAAGATTATACGTAGTTTTAAGCACACAAAGAAGACTTGTGGATAAACTTCTAATCACTCCTCATAACTCTGGAGCACCAAAGTCCTCCAGCAGCGACTCCTGTACTTCACTCGGTGGTCTGGTTCTGCAGAACACCCAGAACTTTGACGCTGTCGCTCTTTTTGGTTCTCTTTGAGCTTTTTGAGCGAGGATGGAGGAACTCTCTCAGCTTTTTGGAACCATGGGGCGAGAACGCTCCGACACCCACTCCACACAGTCGACGGGCACCAAACTCGCCCTTCGCCATCGGCTCAACCAGCTGATGACGTGCGTTGATGACTTGGACCCCAGGCACGGGCTGCATGACAAAATGGTCCAGGCACTGGATAACGCCTTCCTCGTCTGCGGCAAGAGAGCCAACAAGCCGAAAAAAGACAGATTCAGGTGGAGAGAGCGTGTTATGTTTTCTGTTCCACAAAGCTGGAAATCATTTTGAACGTTGCTCTCTCTCGTCTTTACACTTTCCTCTTTAACAAGCTTCACTTCTTTCCTCCAATGAACGCTGTTGTCTCTGCACAACAAATTACACTTATACACTAAATTACATTTATGTTTCCACTCATTGAAATCCTTCAGTAGAATTTTTTTTCTTTCTTTCCCTCCCTGCAGCAGCTGATAGCAGCGAGTGGATATGTTGTGGGTTTGTCTGAACTGATGACTGCTCTCATTATGTGTTCACTGTACCAGTCTGACCTGCTTGTGGTCGTAGCGCAGCGCTTTTACTGGAACAGCTTTCACACCCTGATCATGTGCTCTTCTTTGATTTGTGTCCTGGCTGAATGAACCTCTGTGATTGTAAACCTCTCAGCTTAGTTCTGCATTACGCTGATGTTATGCAGCTGTATGCAATCGAGAACATTTTAAGAAGAGCCAGCACGCCAATGCAAAGTTTTCTGAAGCTTACGCTGAATCAAGAGGGAATGTATTCAGTAATTGGCAGATATGGAGAGCTTTTCAGTTTGTAGACATTTTATGAGAATTTTCACCAATTCTCCGAACTGCTTTATGATCAAAGCACTGACTTTACGTATATTTTACACCGATATCATCTAATTCAGTCAAATCTTGTGATTACCACCATCTGCTCCGCTGCCATGCTCTGATACATGAGCTGCAGACAACAGTTATATCACATCATCAGAGTCTCAGACTGCAGTGCAATATCTTAAACTTTAATATAAAATAGTAAAAAAAAACTTAAAGGTCACATATTCTGTAAAACACATTTCACCATGTTCCTCTAACACTAATATATGTCTCTAGTCTGTCTACAAACCCCCCAATGATAAGAAAAGTCCATCCTGTCCATCTTTTGCCTGCTCCACTTTTCAGAAAATGTGTGCTCAAACAGGCCGTTTGGAGATTTTCCCTTCATGACATCACAAAGGGCAGTAACCCCTCCCCCAGGTGGGTGACACTCCCACAGGTAGTTGTTTGTTCTGCCCTCTGAGTCTGCCTTCTCACTGTGAACAATAGGACATGGAGCGAGAAAGCCCGAGACACCCAAACCCTTCCAGAGAGGGGGCGTGGTCAGACACAGCTCATTTACATTTAAAGGTACAGACACAGAAACGGCCTGTTCTGATCTGGGCTGAAATAAGTGGGTTTATAGGCATGATCAAATACAGGATCAGAGTGGATTTAGAACAAGAAACTTCACACACATGTTTTGAGGAGCTGTGAGACTTATTTAAACTGGTTGAAGAGGAGGAGAATATGTGACCTTTAAGTTGATATCTTTTTGAATAACAGGATTTTTAAAAAGGATCCGGCACCCAATGGCTTAATTTCTCTTTTTTAAAAGACCAACATACAATCAGAGCTGGTGCAGAAAGTCTGACTGATAATGTTGCGATGCTGGATGGTCAGATAAACCGTGGGAAAAGTGTCAGATCATGAGGTAAAGGTATGTTGGAGTAATCCCAGGAGGAGTCTACAGAGGGCGCTAAACAACTTGTTCTACTAAATGCACCAAACTCTCACGATACGGCTTCAAGCCAATACTCTGGTAGAAGGAGCTGTTTTCATTGGCTGTCCTACCAGCACAAGAGCAGCCCTCCTCTGGCAGCCCTGCATTGTTCTGCACCTCTGGAAGGCTTCCTGATCAATCACAATAAAGTGGGCACATGGGGTGGGGGGCCTTAAAGAGACAGCAGCTGAAAAAACTGCTTTGTCCTCTCATGAAAAGTCTCAGATGAACTTATTGAATCCTTCATGAGTCACCGGTGACTGTAAAGTCTGAACTTAAAGCAGACTAAGCAGGACAAATGACTAACAGGCACACATTTCAGAAAGTATAAACGCTGAACTCACAATATTACAATGAGACCTTAATGACCTGATAATATAGACCAACAGATGTTCATCAGTTTGTCTGTAAGTTAAAATCAACGCGTGTTTAACCTCCTGCCATCTTTCACTGAGCAAGAGTGAGATGTTGTTTGGATTCAAGTGCTGCTCAAACCACTCTTTCTTCTGCCTTCGGTTCCATCAGGCTTCATATGGTGACGTGGAACGTGGCCACAGCCGATCCCCCGGATGACCTGACCTCGCTTCTCCATCTGAACTCCCCAAAGAGCCCAGACCTCTACGTCATCGGGTAGGTGGTGCAGGGATTGTGAAGGGATCAGTGGGGCGAGTCATCCAGTTATACGACTGGATGTGGGGCAATAAAGTGTGTGTGTGTGTGTGTGTGTGTGTTAGTCTGCAGGAGGTTTACTCAGGACCGGTGAGATTAATGACTGACGCGTTATTTGACGACCCGTGGAGTCAACTGTTTATGTCCACGCTGGCACCACTGAATTACGTGAAGGTACACAGCATCTCCACCGCTAAACCAAAACACTTAAAGTAATGAGAGTCCTCAATGACACTTGTTCAGTTTAATGTTGAGCTGTTTGCTGTGCTTGTTGCAGGTTTCATCCATCCGAATGCAAGGTCTGCTGCTGCTCTTCTTCTCCAAACTGGAGCACGTTCCCTTCATCCGAGACATCCGGGCAACGTACACACGCACCGGCATTCTGGGTTACTGGGTAAGAAAAGCACAAAACAGACAACTGATTGCTTTTAATAATGATTACTGATTTTTTAAATTAACTTAATGTGTAGATGTGTAGTGAGTGAAATGATAAAGTGAGCTTACTATATGATCAGACATTAAGGAAACATGCTATGTTGAAGTGCTGGCTTCTCTGACAACAATGCAGCAGTCAGTATGTCCTCCTTCTAACTTTAGATTCTGGTCCTGAATGCTCTGGATTTGTTTGGACCAGAGAAGGTAGACGGTTTTAAGACACCCCCACACGACCGTTTTGGACACCCCTCGGTTTGCCAGATATGAGAGCAGTTATCAGGTCAAACCAACAGGTGTTGCAGCGATGGAAGCGGGCAAGAGAAGTGGTTCAGATAGAAGTGATTGTACCCGACCTAAAAAGCCTCTGCATGTTTCTAATAAGCTCCACGAGCAGAAACGTGCTCAAACTAGGATCAATATTGGAGATGATTTTGAAAAATGGAGAGAGGTTAGAACACAGAAAGGTTTACAGACCGATGCAGAGCTGGATAAACACTGAAGCTTCAGTGTCCACCACATGGCAACCTGTGTGAGCATCGACTCTAGAGAGGAGGGGGCGGGGGGAGACAGCTCTCTACAGTGTTTTAAATTTAGACTGCAGTACCAATTTTAAACACTAGGTTGCAGAGAGAGATACATATCGTATAAGTGGTTTTGTGTTTGTTACATAGACTCTATTAAGAATAAGATGGCACATTCATATAACATCCACGCTCCCAAGATGTGAAGCTTAAAATATTTCTTCAGTGTCCACCACATGGCAAGCTGCGTGAGCATCGATTATAGAGAGGAGGGGGCGGGGGGAGACAGCTCTCTATGATGTTTTGAATTTGGACTGCAGTATTCATTTTAAACACTAGGGGTCAGAGTTTCATACGGCTCCTTTAATACTGTTCCCGGGTTCCGTTCAGTTCAGTATTTTGAGAGCTTTCCTTAGAAAAAGTCAGAATGAAAACATTACCTCAGAACAAACTCTTGTGAGAAATGAAGTGCTTAAAGTAGCAAAAATTCTTCTAGCATTAATAAGCTAAGACTCATGTTTATTAGCTTTATTAGCATGTAGCTAATTAGATTTATAGAAGTACACCGTAACAGAACTTGTGCTTCCTGTGTTTCTCTTCTTGTCTCTCAGGGTAACAAAGGTGGCGTGTCTGTGCGTCTGTCTTTCTACGGCCACACGATCTGTTTCCTCAACTGTCACCTGGCTGCTCACATGAAATACGCCACAGAGAGAGTGGACGAGTTTGAGCACATCATCAGCACGCAGACCTTTGACTGTAAAAAGGCTCAGACAGTCCTGGACCACAGGTGAGAAGATCTACGAGATTTAACTGTACAGTCACACTTTCATTTCTCACCCCCCCCCCCCCCCCCCATCTCAGGCTGGTGTTCTGGTTCGGGGATCTCAACTTCCGGATCCAGGACCACGGCATGCACTTTGTCCGCACCTGTATCAGCGACGAAAAGTACAACCTCCTCTGGAGCAAAGACCAGGTTTGACACTGTTTGCCTTGTGGTCGATCTCATGTTCTCATTAGTGTTGTGTTGCATTAGTTAAGAAAATGTAGCTGCTAGGGTTAGGGTTAGGGCTACTAGGCCCCATTTCCACCTGTCGTGTTCTCCGGGCAGAAAAGTGCTGGCTGTGCGCTCGGGAGCTCCTGCATGAAGCGTTTCTGCATGTTTTAGATTTGAGATCGTTTATTTCCCGCTCAGACACGGAGCGAGGAGGATGTGGGTACAAGACATGATCTGTAGGAGGCAAAACTACAGGGAATATCAAACATTTGGAAAAGAGTGCTGGTGATGTCAACATCGACTTTCTGAAAAGTTGAAATATTTTCAACATAAGCGCTCGGAGCAGTCACACAAAAAAAGGGGAGCGCTCAGAAAAAGACGCCAGGTGGACACAGGACCTTATCGTCCTTTCAGATATATCAGAAAACAAAAGGTATCAAAGCATCATCTGTAAGCCTGAACCGCTAAACTAGTTCTAAAATAGTCATGCTGCTTTCAAGTGCTCCTCGGAAATATCGTACGTCCCGGTTTTGCAGTCGTGTCAGAGCACAGGCCTCGTGTAATTGGTGCAGAGCATTCTTCCTGGTTTCTTCAAACATGTGTTGTGATTTTCAGTTGACCATGTTGAAGAAAAAAGAGGAGATGCTCCAGGAGTTTGAAGAAGGACCTCTGGATTTTCAACCCACGTACAAGTTTGACAGAAACACGGATATCTACGACAGCAGGTAACACGCCGACCATGACATAATTATCCTGATTATTTATCGATTCATCACCTTTCATATCCAGAACCTGCCTTCTGAAATATGATGATGTGTATCTACTCCTCCTTCACAGGCGCTACAGGACATGGTTTGGCTTTAAGTAAGAGTTTAAACACCTTGGTGTCCACGTCTCTAACACGTCACGTCATCCCTTTTTAATCCATTATTCTGATATTGCATAAAGCTACTTTTACTCAGTCGTGAAAGTAGACTCCCTTTTTATGCCGTCTAGTAACTTCAAGGGCTTTGTGAAGTGTGCATTGAGTTCATAATACAAATGGAACAAACAAGCAGGAAGTGCTAACAGTCGTTTAAAAAGTCCGCTTGTCTCTGCAAAGAAGCGACTGAATGCTCGTTTGTTCAACAGTTAGACGTCGGCGCTCTCAGATCGTCAATTCTTGGAGCTAATAGAGCTCCACAGTGTGGTTCATGTTCTCCATAGAGGATTTTATTATTCGCCATGATGTCATAACCATCACAGGACGACTGACCATGAGCTACCTGAGTGTGAAACGATGGTTTCTGCTCCTGTAGGAGAAAGTTCGTCTGATATCAACTTCTAAGAGAAACACGGTTTATTCACGATATCGGGGAAAAGAACTACACTACCCACGATCACAGAGTGTTACAGCGACGTCTCTGATTGTTGCCATGGCAATGCTTCCCGCCCCTCCCTGCCATATGCGAACAAATAGTTTTGTTAGCAGGCTAGCTGGTTAGTTAGCTAACAGTAAATGTACTGATAACCTTGTTATGCTGCAGTGAATGTTATTTATATATTCAACACAAACTACAAGATATTACAACACTGGTTGTCATGGTAACAGGCTTCAAACAGGGAAATTTACTTTTGGAACCAGAGCCACTGAAAAAGTGGGCTGTCACTACTGAGCTCTATACTGTTGCTGTTGCTGAGTTTTTCACCTCTTAGTGGCGCCATGGAGTGACGTTTATTTGGTGTTGGTCCGTAGTTTCAGGATGATGTCATACCTTTTTTTCGACTCGAGCACTTGAAGGCGTGCATGTCGTCATTACGGCTGCACAGCTGGGACGTACAATGTTTCCGAGCAGCACGTGAAGGCAGCATTGCTATTTTAAAGCCACATTAACACACCCACCGCTCTGCACCTCTGGGTTCCTTTAAGTGTCGCTGTTCATATTAACTCATATTTAACCTTCAGTAACACATAGCCATGTTTGTTTGTTTAACCTAAAGCCAGCGTGTGCAGCACGCGTTCCCTGAGCAGCTGCTACATAAAAGCTAACGTGCATGGTCAGATGTTAACCGTTGATAATTCAATACAAGTGTGTTGGATTAAAGCTGGATGTTACACAGAAGTGTCTTTGTGGGTTAAGTTCACTTCCTGCGGTTTTGAACTGTTTTATAAACGCTTGATTTAAAGGCACAGATGCATTGTGGTCTGCCATGTGACCTCGCAGTCTGCCATGTGACCCCGCAGTCTGCCATGTGACACTGCTGATCTTTGTCCATATACAGTATAATACACTTCTTCATACATTCCATTCCACTTCCATTATGTCCTAACCAGTGTCCCCCCTCTCTGTCCACGACCTGTCCAGCGGTAAGAAGCGTAAGCCTGCGTGGACCGACAGGATCCTGTGGCGCCTGCTACCTGCAGCCCCACCCCCCGAGGAGCAGGATGAAAGCGATGTTGGGCTGGATGTGAGGGAGCTCAGGCAGCTGGAGGAGGACGAGGAGTACCCCCTGAAAGTCAGACAGGAGTTCTACACCAGCATAATGGAGTACAGCGTCAGCGACCACAAGCCTGTCATCGGCATCTTCACTTTGGTGGTGAGAAACTGATCGGCTCAGCTGGAAGACAATAAATGTGTTCCTTCAGAGCCATCTCTCAAAGTTTATAGGAGTAGAGATAAACTGTAGAGTAAGGCCCCACATGCTCCTAGCGTTTCTTTCTAAGCGTCTTTTTTCTGTTGTTTTTGATTAAGAGAGAGTGTGTTCTTTGAATGTTTACAAACATTTACAGAATAATGATTATAACAGCTACAAAATGTCATTACTAATCTGAATGTGTTTGTCGGTCCAGCTGAGGAAGATTCAAACGACTCCTCTGGTGCGACTGCAGCCAGAGGGCGACTGGAGTGCCGACATTGATTCGATGGTTCTCTACAGCCCTCTGCAGCCTTTCCCTTCCAGCACGTGGGACTGGATCGGACTCTATAAGGTCTGCTAAACAAGAACTGTTGACTTCAGCAATGAAAGTACAATGCTTCAGTACGGCGAGGTTGACTGTGTGTGCCGATTTCAGGTTGGATTCACCAGTGTGTCAGATTACATCACCTACACGTGGGTGAAAGACGACGAAGTGGCGTTTAATGAAGAAGTCATACAGGTAATGATTTGACACAATACCTTCTCGGTTTATTCCCCTGACGATACTGAACTATTCTAGGTATATTAAAAGACCAGCCCTTTTAGTAAGCCAGTCATCTATTTGTTTGAAGTTGTTAATCTGATAGAAATCAAGTCCCCTCTTATTGGGGTCAGCAAAGGAGTACCCCAGGGATCCATTCTGGGGCGGCTTCTGTTTACATTGTAACAACAAATAGAACTACAAGATTATGCAAACAAGCTATCTGTCATTTACAGACTTCTTTGAATTCAATCCATCGTGCTCTGGCTGGTCGTACGCCAGAAAACAACTTGCAATGTTGATGTTGTATGTGACCAACAATAAATGTACTGCTGTATTGTTTGGTTAAACCAAGACAAATAGGTCTGATTAGCTTATGTCTCGATTGACACACACTGTACGGGGGGGTGAATGTTTTGATGACTCATCAGTTTTGATTTGATGAAGGATAAGAGTTATCCACAATAAGGCGAGTAGCTGACATGATTGACAGGTGGGTGCAGTGTAACAGTTTGTTAGGAGGCTTAAAACCCGCCTCAGCTCCATCCCTATTTTGGTTGACTGAAAGTTAGACTGAGGCCGTGTTCACACTGGACTTCTTTTTTCAGAAAAGAATCGCTGCCTTCAGCGCCTTTTGAGCGCCTTTTGATCGCTTATGCGCGAGTGTTCTGTAACCTTAACAATGGGATTTAGCCTACGGTGCAACCGCGCCGGAGCCGGCCAGAGCCGGCCGGAGCACGACGCATCAAGTTAGCACAGAAAAGAACAAACGGTACAGGAAGTCAGACACCGATACAACATTAAAACATCCAGTATATTTTCAGAATAAAACCCTCCGTTTTGACAGTTCAGAAAAAGAAGTCAAGTGTGAACAGGGCCTGAGACAGCATTTACAGCATGGAGACCGCCATCGATGGGACTCCAGCGCCCCCTGCAGGAACACTCAGGCTTTGTACATTAATATGGGTCTATGGGTTCAACAGAGAAAGCATACAAAGTATTTTGTTTCGAAGCTCGATCCAAATGTAACTGGAATGGTTTAAGATCTGGAAGATGTTTGACCTCTCCTCTTCTTCAGTTCTGGTGAACAGAGCAAGAAATGTAAGCCTCTGTGGATCATTAGCAAGGAAGTCCACCCCGGGCTGTTTTCCAGTTGATCACTGGTCCTACCCTGCAGCAGATGTTTCAGGCATTAAAATAATGTGTTGCTGGTTGTCTTCTGTAGGTCATCAGAAATATCAGTACCATCTTCATCTGCTTAAGAACCAGTTAAACTCCTCCTCTCAGAGGCTTTAAATAGTTTATCGATAAATGTGTCTGTTCTGCAGGTTTATGTGGACAAAGAGGAAATCCCCGTGCAGGGAGGAGAGTGCGTGCTTTGTTATTTCTGCAGCACTCTGCAGAGCATCATTGGAGTCAGCGAACCATTCAAGGTGAGTCAGAAGATCAATCTCCTCTTCCTGATATGAATCTTTATGTCAGCTTGTTTTAAAGAGATGAAACACCGCCTCTCTTTTAAGGTCAACGAGTCCAAGGTGGCCATCGAGGAAGGCTTGCTGCCCGAGAAGATCAACGGACTTGACCAAACGGTAGCGAGAGAAGAAGTTTGGAACTGATCCACCAGAACTCACAGGTGTGCCAGGAGGTGGAAAAGGACCTGGACTCTCAGAACCACAACAAGGCTTTTGAATTAATGTCTTTCCCGCTGTAAAAGCAGCCATGGACTCGCTGCCTTCACACGCCATTACTCATCCACGCCCACTTCTCTAACGGAGTGGCTCAAAGTTACTAAGGATGTTTTCACACATGCAGTAAAACCCTGAGAATTTGTAGAACATTTCAGGACAGTCTGTCCCTGAAGTCTTCCCCAGTTCTCCCTCCCGACCATATAATGATAGTTTTATTCTTTTATATTAAAGATAGTCAGCAGCTTCTTCCTTCAAAGTAAAATAGAGCAGCTTTGTCCTTCAAAATAAATTAGAGCAGCTTCTTCCTTTAAATTAAAATAGAGCAGCTTCTTCCTTCAAAATAAAATAGAGCAGCTGCTTCCTTTAAAATTAAGTAATAAAGTAAAGCTGCTCCATCGTCCCTTCTGGGCCTCCATACATGTGTGGTGGTGACTGTGTCTGCAGAGACTCTGTCCTCTGACTGGATTTTACTGTTCTGCTTTGTTCTGGTTGACTCGGGACGTTTCTGGGGGAGCTGGTGTGTTTCCTCCAGCCAATGACAGCGCAGCAGGTGAGTTTAGGAGTGGATACAATTCAGTGATTGGAAGAGACGTGGACATAGCAGCAAAGAAGAGAAAATATAATCACAGTGAAATGAAACACCAAGCGGATAAAGCTCGTTCTAAAACGAGGGTGAACCTTGTGTTGTCTTTTACCCGTGGACGTGGAGTTGGTCTGCTTCCTGTTGGACAGGCAGGTTAGCTTATGCTGGCGTGCGTAGCTTGCAGGTACAAGCAGTAAACACACTACATCCTGCAGGGGGCGGGGCTTCTGTGGGCGATGAGCCCAGGAGGAGGGGCCCAGTTTGAAGGTTTGAATGTGTTTTACTGATTGTTTTTACTGACTAGAAAAGAACAGAATAGAGTCTGACGCTGCTTTATTACCTGCCCCCCTCCACCTGTTCACTCAGGGTGAACTTTTCAAAATATTACTTTTATAGCTGCTTCAGCCCGACTTCATGTCGAGGGTTTAGCAGGAGGCTGAAGTCTGGAACACTCACACATCCCAAATGTTTCAGTACATTTTCAGGAGTTTTGTGTATGTGTGAACAGATCTCAACACGTGTGTGGTCGGTACCTTCTTTTCATGGTTCTGACTGCCACAGAAACTTTGAGCGCCCCGTTAACAGCTGATTTCAAACCTGTGTACTAGATGAACTGCATGGTTTCTGATTGGTTAAGAAAGAAGGAGGATAAAAAATGAGGTGAAGTACGTTGTTGTAAGACCTGCTGCTCTGTGGGGACAGACTGCGTTCAGGTGTTCACAGGTAAAATCATTCACGCCATGTCCAGGTTGAAATGTTTCTGCTGCTTCACGGTGCTGACAGAAGTAGATGGACAATTTAAGTTGGTCTCGTTTAGAAGGCCGACCGCTGTAACGACGAAAAGGGAATTAACGAGGCTGATTGGCCGACCCTTGTTTACATGATGTTCAGTAAACAGATCAATGATTGGTTCTTACCGAGCGAATAGGACGAGATCTTCAGGTAGTCCTGAGGCCGATCAAAAGATATAGGACTTATGTGCACGCTCGTGATGCTGGATCGCATTTTAAACAGGAAATTTCAGCTGGACTTAAACAGTATGTAACTCTGACCCGTAGTGTTTAAAATGGGTACTACAGTCTAAATTCTAAACATTGTAGAGAGCTGTCTCTCTCCCCCCGCTCTCTAGAGTCGATTCACCTCATGTATCAGTGATTGATCCTTTAAGCTTTAAATAGAAAAGAGCTTCTAAACTCAACGTGTAGAAGAAGACGTGATGTAGTGAAGGAAACAAAGGGTTAAATGTTTTGGACTTGTTCCTCTGCAGTACTGTTTCATAACGCAGAGGCTTTCTATGCTGGATTGAAACCCAGTTCAAGAGCTAGACTTTCAGCAGGTCTCGAGAGAGAACTATAAACATTATCAAGAAGATTCATTCGCTCCTGCTTTAATATTTTTTATCACCTTTAAAAACTTGTTTTCTCTGGAAGTGTGCAGAGAGTAACTCGTCCCACAGCGATGATCTGTGACGGCTGCAGGGCGGGTTCAGCCACCATGATGGATCTGGTCACTAGTGGAATGAACTCCAGTCGCTCCTGGACGACTTGAAAACAGATTTATATTTTTGAACTTTTTGTTGTGGTGGATCCAGCGTTCTGTCGCTCGCTCTCTTTGCTCCTCAGCACCGTTGTGTTTTAATCTTTGATTTCTTCTTTACTAATACTTGTTATGGAAACAAAGAAAGAGATGGTTCGCAGTTTAAACGTTTATGTGCTGTCATGTTAGTATTATGGGATGCACGATATGAACGCTATTTGACCGATAATGACCTGCTCCTGATGGATCCGGTTTAGTAACAGTATATGTATGCATCTTCTTCAATAAGTCTTAGTCAGTTATCAAACACTTGTGTAAAATATATTTAATGAAGACGAGATGGTCACTTGACTGGAAAGTAACTGAGCATGTACGTGAATCACTCTGCAGAGTGATGATGCTTATTGTGATCCATATAGCGCCTTCTGCTGGTGAAAGAGAACTGGCTGGCTGGCTGATTAATCGGTCGGACTCTCTTTATGATGTCATTATTAGCAGAATTAAAAATGATAAAATATTCCTGATATCGGCGGATTAATGATGTGAACAGAATATCGTGCATCCCTGCTTCACGTGGTGCCTTTGGAATGATTGTTTTGTTGCTGTTGGTGTTCTGTATCCTGCTGCTTATTGTCGTTAATACTTTTTAAGAATCGATCTTAATAGGGTGAGATTTTATGACCTCTGTTTAGTCCTCCTGATTTCAAATACTGCTGTTTTATCTTTGATCCACACGAGGGCGATCTCTTCTTCTGGTGTTTTTATTATCAGCCTGCAGGATTGAAATATTTTATTATCTTCAAGAGAAATAAACTGTAACAAAGATTTATACCTTTGTAAGTTCAAATATTAAAAACATCACACTGGATTCTTAGAGTTGTTTGATTTGTAAAAAAAGGGACACATTACCTTGGGGTTGACAGATTTCAGTTTCTTAGGCCAATACCGTTGAGGGTCGCAGGGGGCTGGAGCTGATCCCAGCTGTCATTGGTTGAGAGGCGGGGTTATTCCCTGGACTGGTCACCAGCCAATCACAGGGCTGACATACAGAGACAGACTACCAGCTACACTCACATTCATACCTACGGACAATTTAGAGTCAGCAGTTAACCTAACGAGCATGTCTTTGGACTGTGGGAGGAAGACGGAGATCCCGGAGAGAACCCACACATTCACAGGGAGAACATGCAAACTCCACACAGAGAGGATCCTGTCAGACGGGGATTCAAACCAGGAACCTCCTCGCTGTGAGGGGACAGAGCTAACCACTGCACCACTGTGCAGCCCGTCAGTTTCTGATCATTTAAACTTAATCAGCAGCTCATGAATGTATTATATTATTTAGTGCTCTAAGCAGACATTAAGATTTATACCTTTACATATTCTAACTGAACGAATATTCAGAGGTGATCAGGAGTTTTTTTTCTTCAAGAGTTGAAGCTAATGTTGCGCTCTGAAGCGTTCACGTTCTGCTCTGTTGTGTTTGATGAACAAACAGAAATCTGACTCGCCATAAAATCATCTTTAATGTTCTCCTCCTCGTTGATCAGCAGCTGGAGAGACGATGCATCGTGTTAGCGAAGGTTTGACAACAGAACTGATCAAAGGTATGACACGCTAATCATGATGGCTAACGTTAGCATCAACACATTTCTATGCACTTTAAGCTACAGCCTTCCTAATAAGGTCACGTCAGAGTGGAAATGGTCGAATGACGAGACTGGTCGAATGACAAGATGTTTTTATTGGTCTCTTCACATCAGTTCCTGATCGTTACAGCAGCGACATGATGAATATAACAGTGAAGACATCATAACAGGATTTGAACTTTCCGCCTTCAGCTTGACGTCAGAGGAAACTGGTTGACGAATGAAGACGTGGAGTCGTGGAGCAAACAAGTCTTAAAAACACGTGAAACCACGTGAACCTTCCTTTAGACACAAATAAAACCCAGGATTCTGATTATAATCAAACGGTCGAACAGTTCTTAGTCTCGTCTTCCATCAGTTTGAGGACGCTGATCCACCGCGTGACGCTCTCTCTCTCTTTACCTGAAGAGGGCGTGGTTCCTGCACTTCACCTTCAAACACAAAGACGAGACAAACCCGTCAGCATTTCAACCAGGTAAGTTCAGATCTCATTGGATACCTGTCGGGGTGTTTACCTGGTGCCAGCGAAGAGTGGGGACGGGCAGAGCCAGGTGACAGTGGGGGCAGGTGCTGATCTGGTCTGGGTCTCCCCCAGGACCATTTCTCGGTCCGTTTGACAGCGAGGTCGCTCTGTAGGTGCTGCTCAGTCGAGGAGAGGCCTCGCTCTCTTCCTCGTCTTCCTCTGACTCCGCCTCTTTGTGCTCAGAGCTGGCTGGAAGAACGCGCTCCAGCTGCTTTGGGGAGTAAAAAAGTTTTAGGACAGAATTTTCAGACCTCTGACGTGCCAAGGACCCCCGTGTTGCATCCGCCTCTGGCTCGGACCTCTCTCTGGATAAATGTGAGGTTAAGGTTAGACGGCTTTAAAGAATGGCAAGGATGTTTTTGTCACATCATGACTTTAGTACTCGCTCTCGTAGAGCCGTACTTTATGTTTCCTGACTCTTAGAGGCCCGGGTGGTCTCCCCTGGTCCTGGTTCTGGTGGCTAATTTTTTATTGGTACTGCAACTCTCTGATTAGTCAGTGTGACTCATTGCAGCTGCTCGATTCTGATTGGTTCTAGTGTTTTTTTGTTTCAATTCCTCTTCTTGTCCCTAAAAATTTCCAAGATCCCGCTAGCGCCCCGTGGGGACCCCCAAGTGGGGACCCCCAAGTGGGTCAGGACCCCCCCTTTGAAACACCCTGCCTAATATCCACTGACTGTTAGCACCATGAAGGTGATTTTATCTGAGCTTGTTGATTGCAAAGGTACAACACGTGACCCAGGTGTCAGGTGTGTCCGTTAGCTTCTGGTGGCTAAACTAAGCTAACATGACTGTGAGTGTGTTTACCTCGTCTTCCTCTGCTGGCGATGAAGCTCGACCTTCCACTTCTGTGAAAAAAAGAAGAAGCATGTTCACAGTTTAGGTAAAACAAAAGTCTCCTGGACACTAGATCCGCAGGCCACTCCCCCTTACTGTTTGGTGGTAGTGTTCTGGTAGTTTGAGGGGGACCAGATGTGTTGGCGGCGTCCGAGCAGGTCAAAGCGTGCTCGGGCTGGTCCCTCAGGGTCACGTAGCGGCCACAGTCCCTGCAGTGCTTGGTGCGGCTCCCACAGACCAGGGTGTGTTCGTCCAGCTTCTTGAACGGCATCTCCAGCTCGCAGAAGTGACAGCTCTGCATGCGCTCGCCACACTCGTCAGTCTGAGTGGAGAGAGACGAGACAGACGGGTTGAAGACGAGAACGGCACTCATGGAAACAACATGAACATTGATACATTTACGTCTAGCAGCAAATCCTGATTTAACATCTCCACCTCGTGAAGCTTCCTGACAAACCGTTACACCGCGCCCGCCTGTCAATCATGTCAGCTACGCGCCTTATTGTGGATAACTCTTATCCTTCATCAAATCAAAACTGATGAGTCATCAAAACATTCACCCCCCGTACTGTGTGTGTCGATCAAGACGTGAGCTTATCGGACCTATTTGTTTTTTTGAATCAGGCTGTAAACATGTTAATCTCTGCTGTAAAATGTGTATGTGACTTCTTGTGCTTCTGCAGCCAGCCTCTAGTGGACACTCGAGGAACTGCAGGATTTTACACTTCAGCTTCATTTCTCAACACTGGAGGTTACTGCTAGCTGAAACGTTTTGTTTGATTTTCTACAGAGCCTGTTTTCTTTACTTCAGTAAAGAAGTTTTTTTTACACGTGTATCTTTACGTATTTGGGAATTGAAAGAATAAACATTTAGCTGGTCTGCTCACCTCATGATCTAACAGCTGACAACGCTCCATCCTCTGGTTGCACTTCGAGCATCTCACCTGCAGACACACGGACGAAGAGTGAACCTCCAGTGACACATCAACCAATCAATCAATAATCAATCAACCAATCAGTGAATGTATACCTGTGTGTACCAGTGAGTGTGTACCTGAGTGTGCTGTATCAGTGCGTGTGTACCTGTGTGTGTACCTGTGTGTGTACCTGTGTGTGTACCTGTGTGTGTACCTGTGTGTGTACCTGTGTGTGTACCTGTGTGTGTACCTGTGTGTGTACCTGTGTGTGTACCTGTGTGTGCTGTATCAGTGCGTGTGTACCTGTGTGTGCTGCTCCTCTCTGTGCTGGTCCAGCTGCTCTCGAGGAACCGCCTCATCACAGTCGGGACAGACGCACAGGAAGCGTCTGCAGTGAGTTTCATGCAGAGCGAAGTTAGTCTCTGCAACTGGTTTGTGGCTAAAGAGAGAGAGATAATCATTTATAAAAGTTTCTGCTTCATTAGAACTACAGGAACTTTTTCATAGATCCAGGAACTGTTAGACCCCGCCCCTTTTGATTGATTCATCCCTGCAGGAACTCTTTAAGTTCCTGGTTCCCGTTTAGAGCAACCCGTTAAGCTCCGGCTTCAGAGGAGGGACTCTCCCAGCACAAGAGTGACTTGAAAAGATACTTCTCTGTATGTTGATTGGTCGAACACGAGAGCCAATCCAGTACCAGCAACCGCCATTTTAAGATCTAACTGTAAATGTTAAACGCTGCTAAAGGCATTTAAATTGATTTTAAAAAAACAACAAAGTCCAGGCGTTACTGAGTGTTCACGTGACGGAGGAAATGCGACGCTCACGCCACTTTAAGGTTCATATCAGCTGTCACCATGGCGATGTGAATGCAGAAAGATTTAAAGTCTCCATTGTTTGTAGTTCTCTTTTAAAAGTTCCCAGGACTGTTTGTTCTTAAAACCCCTCATGTCTTCTTCTTCTTCTCTCTCGTCTTTTTGGTTTCTTTTGACCACGTTCAAATTGAATTGTGGAACCTCTTCAGCTGTTAAACATTTAAAAAGCATATTAACTATTAATATAATAAAAGGATATTTGGTCATGAGACGATAAAATATCGCGATACAAAATCGCATAATGTTTTAGCCCCTCCCCTTTCTTCCCTCGCAGCTGATCTGTCTCCTGATAGGACGAAAGTGAAAGTAAACATTTGAGTTTCTTTCCAGCTTCCAAACTAAAAGCTTTACACTGTTTATAATAAATATATATTTATATAAATATTTATTTATATAAATATGTATTTCTCCTGTAGTTAGCGAGATCAGTCTGACATCACATCTTCACTGACAGGAGTCACAGAGTCTCACAAACACAAACTGTAGTCTAAATCTCATGCCCCTGACTCGGACCTGGACCCGGACCCTGATCCTGCCGGACTTTCACTTTACTTTCAACCGGTAAAGCCTCCATGTTGCCTCCTCTCTCTAAACAGTGAACTCACTTTCTAATAATATCCACACCAGTAGAGTCCTGCTGACAGTTCAGTCTCTCTCTCTTTATAATATATAAATATATAAATAATAGTCTCACCATTGTCTGCATTGTCGAGTCCCCTCCTTCAGATCCATCAACACAATCTTTCCTCGATCAGTCTCAAACACTTCTCTCTGCTTCGACTCGCTGGAGCTGAAATGAAAGTGAAAATCTCTGCTGCACCTCAGCAGCTCGTTGTTCTGCAGGTCAGCCACAGGATGGCGCCAGAGATCTGTTTATAACGTGTCACAGCTGTTTCAGGTTTCCGTGAAGTAAAGACCCAAAGACCGTAAACCACACGGACTGAATGTCAGGGTCTTTGGTAAATAATAAGAGCGGGAAGAAAACTGTGTTTACTAAAGATGAAAACATCGACAGATAACATTTAATTCACTTTTTTTTAAACACATTCATCTTTTCAATAAATACATTCAGATTTGAGCTGAAGTGTTTTAGTTGGTGAGTCTGTTTATTCATCTATCTTCGTCTTTCCTTTACCTTAACAGTCTCACCTGTCCTCTACGGCAGGGGTGCCCAAACAGTCGATCGCGATCGACAGGTAGATCGCTGACTGATTCTCAGTCGATCGAGATGTTTAGTCAATATAAAATACAATTGTAAAATAGAAAATTGATTTCAATTTCATCTCATTGCACTGTTTCCCACACACGATACCTGTGTGGGGAGCCCAAGTATACATCCGACCTGTGTGTATTTAATTTTTCATTTATTCATGAAATTGCTGCGTGCATGAGAGCGAGCGGGGGAGCGAGAGAGAGAGAGAGCGCGCAAGAGAGAGTGCAGGCATGCGCAAGGACGTGCAGGTAAAACCAGGGGGGTAAATGTTTTACAAAAAAGTCATAAATAGAAACTATGCTACGAGTATTAAGCGCATTTGATGAAGCTGCAGCTACTTTTCTCTGCTCCTCTCTGCTGTCATGACTGTGAGCATCGCGGGGGACGAGGCACACCAACAAACAGCGCAAACGCGCACACACACACACACACACACTTGCACTGGAGCGCCAGCCACCACGCGAACCTTTTTACTTTTTACTTTTAGTGCTACAGCACACAGTTGATCCGTGATCCGTACGGACCGAGGTGGGAACACACGTGACCCGGTCAAACGGTCGGTTGGACATTACTCCGTTCACTCTCACCGTGTCTGCAGCTAATTTAACAAAAGCAACATCATCTCACAGCAGCCTGCTGTAGTCTGTGAACATCTCCACACAGATTAAAGTTGTTTGTTGTAAACTAAATTAAGGGAAAAACATATGTGATATAAATACAAACGTAATATTAAAATGTAGCTGTCGGTAAAGGCTACGGCTCACTATGTGGACTGGTAGATCTCTGCAGACTGCAACTTTAAAAGTAGATCTTGGTTCAAAAAAGGTTGGGCACCCCTGCTCTACGGAGTCTCACTGCGCCCCCTTGTAGACTGAAGGTGTAACTACATTCAAAGTATGCAGAACGAATCCTACATGCATTTTATTTGTGGACACAACAAAGTGTATCTGTCAAAGTGTTTTGGTTTAAGAAATTCTTCAAGTCATTTTAACACTTTAAATTAAAGATCACAATTTTCACTAGTAAGCTGCTTATAACGGCGGCTGTGGCTCAGTGGGAGAGTCGATTGTCTGTCAACCTGAAGGTCGTGGGGTTGGATCCCGCCGATTGGTCTGCGGCGTGTGAATGTGTGTGGATGGATGAGTTAACACTGATGGACTCTTTACTCAGCAGCTCCTCGTTAGCTGCAGCGTGCTCTGCAGACAGATCCTCGTTATGGAGGGAAAGTTCAACTCCTGCAGGTTGATGATGAACTTTTTGTCTTGTTTGTTTTGCCTCTGTTTTGCATTAAACATCATCTTTCATATTTATTTATTTATTACTTATGTTCATGTTTGGTTTTGAAGCTTTTCTGCAAACAGGAAGTGCAGCTGCAGAGGTAAACTACCACAGAGGCCAAAGGAGAGCTGGCTCACATCTGAGGATCAGAGCCTGAGAGGACACAGCTGACAACACACACAGATAATATCCAACACACATACACAAAGATAATATCCAACACACACACACACCTGAGCACAGACTGAAGCATGGGACACAGTGATCCTTTGTTTTTATTCAAACATTAAACGGTGACCAACAGAGAGGAAGAGAGAGCAGCCACATGTGGATTAGCAGCTGTAGATCCTGGCCTATGTGTGTGTGTGTGTGTGTGTATGTGTGTGTGTGTGTGTGTGTGTGTGTGTGTGCGTGTGTGTGTGTGTGTGTGTGTGTGTGTGTGTGTGTTCCTCGACATGTATCGATCACAGGTCCATGATGAGAAACATGCACGTTCTTTAAAAACAAACTGTACAGCCGTAACATCTCAGAAACTTCTCCTCAAAGACTCAACATTTTTTGTACCGGCTCTTTTATAAAAAAGTAATTTTTTTTTTGCGTACAAATCGCCGCCCTCTCTCGTATGTACACAGAGTGTTAGCTTCTCTCTGATTGGATGAAAACCTGTATGATGTCACCTCACACGCTGCGTCCACAGACGTACACAGACTGTATATAGACAGTGGATGTAGCTTCTTGGTTTTTAAAAGTCAAGCCATTGCTGCATTCTCTCTAATGGCCACTAGGGGGCGGATCTTTCTCGTTCTCTTTGTAAACTAGGTCCCGTGTCCACCTGGCGTTTTCTTTCTGAGCACCAGCGAGCAGTGAGTGTTTGCAGCAGCAGGCAGACACGTAAAGAAAAAAGCACAGCACCCAGATTTTTACAGAGTGCTCCTTTTTTGTTCTTGACAATCTTTCAAGTTTTCAGAAAGGCGTTGTTGACGTCACTGGCGCTCTTTTCAAACTGTATACGATATTCTGCGCATCTTTGCCTACTACGGGTCGTGCCCTGTGACCACATCGTCTTCGCTACGTGTCCTGACAAAGATGGAGGACAAACACCGTCCGTTTGGTTCTCAGAGTGAAGGAAAAAAACGATCTCAAATATAAAACATGCAGTAAAAAGTAACGGAACAGCGTCGGTCAAACAGCGAGCGTTGTCAATACAAGACCGTTGTCATGGAGACAGGACGAACAGACTGTGGCGCTTCTTTTCTCAGCGCACAAACGCTTCATACAAACGCTCAAGAGCTCAAAACGCCAGGTGGACACGGGGCCTTAAAATGTGTGTTTTGAGGAAGAAGCAGGATGTCAACACTGCTGCTCACACCCAGAGTCTGACTTCAAATGACGTCACCAAGGCAACATGTCAGCGTCCATCACAGACGCTTTGTGGCTTCAAACTTTTACAACAGAGGGAGGTTGAGAAGCATTGTCCATCTTTATACAGTCTATAGTACCAACACCCCCCCCCCCTGTTCTAATATGGTTTCTTCTGGTTCCGACACTCAGATAGCGAGAACAAAGATGCAAAGCGTGAGGAGATCAACGGGCGCCATGAGCTACATCAGCTTTCACAAACAGTCCAACACTGATCAGTGAAGGATCCTCTGTCCATCAGCCTCTTCCAATCGGAGGGAGTTGTTGCTGTTGATCAAGAGACGCTTTTCTTTAGGCTGAAGATTTAAAGAGACAGACATCTGAGCATCTCTCATTCAGAGCTTCACTTTGCTACAAATCCTGAGAAAAAACGTGGGCCATCTTTTTTCTTCTCCTTTAAAAAAAGTGGACGAATTTTTAAAAAACGTACAAACACTCACAGCAACAGGCAAAGGATACAACAGTCATGGTGTGTTGAATTAGTGAGGCGTTACAGTCTGAAGCCACCAGAGGGCAGCGCCACGGCACAAATCAAACTCCCAACACCACACAGAAAGAACAACACATTGACAGGCACGAGGATGCTACTGATCTCAGGTCATGTGAAAATCTGTCCTCGCCACGTTAAGGGACTGAAATCTCATTGGCTGCCCGTCTGAACTCGTCTGATTGGCTGAAGTTTTTCTGCTTGATGCCACGAAGGAGGGAAACACGTCATGAGATGTAAAAAGAATCAGCTCATCATAAAGTGAGATATCTGCTAAAATAGAAAAATAAATGATTTGAAAATAACATAGAAAAATATAACACGATGATATATATGTACATGTTTCACAGACGGCGTGCAACGTGTGACTGAAACGTGTGACTGAAACGTGTGACTGAAACGTGTGGCATGATGATGAAGAGGCGCTTTTCCTCCGGCACGCTTTAAAGGCGAGGAGAGACTTCCTGTTTCATCCTGTACTCTGATGAAGGTGACGTAGGGCAGGAGGATGTGAGTGGGCGGAGCTTCACAAAGAAGAAATCCGACCCTAAAGGTCAACAAGGCGAGCCGAGAGGTCACCAGACGGAGCATTTGTCCGAAGGGTTCATGGGCGTTCCTTTGGGACAGTGAAAGACTCGGGCGAACTCGTCAAACTGGGAAACACTGCCGATCACTCTGCAGGGAGGAAAGAGGAGGTCATTAAACATTGAGTAATGATCAGACTCATCAGAATGTAGAACGATGGACGACGTGACAGATGAAGCCAAAACATGTAGAGCTCCCCCTAATGACCGGCTGCAGTACTGACATAATCCTTTAAAACAGAAAGACGATCTTCAATTTAAATTCTTACGTGTTAGAAATGTTTTGATGAATATCTGAAACATTCTTAGTGACAGGAAGTGATCAAACGATTACTGTTTTTAATCACAGTGTGTGTGTGTATGTGTGTGTGTGTGTATGTGTGTATGTGTGTGTGTGTGTGTGTGTGTGTGTGTGTGTGTGTGTGTGTGTGTGTGTATCTGTGTGAGTGAATATGTGAGTGAATGTGTGTGTGTATGTGTGTGTGTGTGTGTGTGTGTGTGTGTGTGTGTGTGTGTGTGTGTGTATCTGTGTGAGTGAATATGTGAGTGAATGTGTGTGTGTATGTGTGTGTGTGTGTGTGTGTGTGTGTGTACCTGTAGTGCTCTGGTGCGTGTTTGTCGGTCAGCAGCTGCAGGTAGATGGACTGAGATCTTCTCTTCATGCACCAGTTCTAAAAAGACGAACACAGAAACACACCTGAGAACGGTTCCCTTTCAATAAACACTTTTTTTTACTTCAGACCTGAACCGTCATAGTCGGGAAGCTGTTGTGTCCAGTTGCTGTTGTAAATGAAAGACAGTTTAGTGGGAGGTTTCTGTACCTGTGCAAAGGCGATGAAGAGCAGCTGTTCATGAGTGTATCTGAGGCCGGGCAGGGGTCTCTCCGGGCCGTGTTCCCGCACCCACTTCTGATATGCCTGGATGAGGACGGAGAGGAAATGTGGAGACAATCAATAAAACAAGACCAGAGACTCACATGATCCCTGAACTCACATCAACTGTAGCATCAACATGAAAACAAAGCAGAGATCTTTAAATTCTCCGGCTGCAGATGTTCCTTAAAAAATCCTCGACCTTACACGCAGCGCTGCACGTTAAGATCATTCAAGATGTTCTCCCATTCAACACACACACACACACACACTCACACAGACATACACACACACACACACACACACACACACACACACACACACACACACACACACACACACACACACACACACACACACACACACACACACACACTCTGATATGAGCAGAGAAAGAGAATCGGAGTAAAACGTGGATCCTGACTCTTGGTCACTTTTTTGCTCTGGACTTTGGAGCAAACAAAGAGCTGATTGGTTTATGGAGGTTAAAGAGAGATAAAGAGACGGATCTTTGAGCTAGAAAATTAAAGAGACACGAAACTGAAGAGGAAATGTTCAGACTCAGTGAAGATACAAAACCACAACGATGCTATCAGAAGGCACTCACATAATACGACAGTTTGAGACCTCCCATGTCTGCGATGTTCTCCCCCAACGTGAGACGACCGTTTACCTAAACACATGCACACACACGCACACACACAGAGGACACGTTTCAAAGACAAGCAGTGACTGGTGACACCATGATAACATCCACAGCGTTTTACAAAATCTGAAATTTTAAATCACAAGATTTATTCTTCTCCCTGCTCTTTTCTGTACATGGGATAAAGTGTGAATTGTTTTTTTCTTTTTCCTTTTCTGTAGTGCGTTTTGACACGTACGGAACAATCAATGTGTGTGTGTGTGTGTGTGTGTGTGTGTGTGTGTGTGTGTGTAGACTCACCCTCTGGTTATAAACTGTGAAGTTGTCGTACAGCTTGACGATACATTCAGCCTTCGTCTGGAACTTTCTGTAGGAGTCTTCAGTCCACCACTGTTTGAGGTTGCCATTGCGGTCGTACTGGCCCCCTAGGGACATGAACCATTGCATCACTAAGATGAAGGGCAAAAGGGCAGGGGAGGGGGGGGGGGGGCAGCGTTAGCATGAAGAAAACACAACCTGTAACTTTCCTTTACCGTCTGAAGAGCTGCCCAGCATACCACAGGACTCAAACCACTGACTGTCCGGCCTTTCCGCTAAACCAGTCGAGGAAACTCTGAACTGTGTTCACGTTGAACTTCATATTCTCAGCCTAGTTTCCCTTCAGACGTCAGATAATGTGTGTGCTTAGCACTGTTTTAGCCATCGAGGACGGATGCTAACACTTTCCTTCTCGGGGTGGAAACGTTGACGTTATGGTTCGATCGTTTTGTTTGAGCTTTTTTTAAGCCTTCATTAGAGAGACAGGACAACGGATAGAGTAAGAAGAGAGTGGGGAACGACATGCGGGAAAAGGGTCAACAGGTTGGATTCGAACCCTGCTGCTCGCTTTGAAGACACTGCCTCTGTACATGGGGCGTGTGAACTAACCACTGACCACGTTTGGTGCAGACGCTGAAGGAGAGCGTCCGTGTCCTGAACGTATCCTGAACGTTTTGTTGCACTAACCGAACAGTCAGAGTCAAAGCTCCTCCAGTACCGGAGGGATCTGGCTTGCAGAGATTTCACACCGTCATGTTATGACTCTGATGTCTCTTAACGGGCGACGCTTCAGACAGGAAGTGAAAGTTAGAGATGGCCGTTTAAAAAAGTCTGCACTTCTAAAAAGTCATGAATGATAAAACGATGAGGGCAAGCTTCACTCTTTCTGTGCAAACTGAGGGAGTATAACTCAAAGTGGGGGAAGACGGATGAGTGTATGAGCATGGCTGGTTGCAGTGCATTATGGGTAGTTATCCTTACCCCAGTCATCATATCCATGTGTTAGCTCATGACCGATTATGGCTCCTATCCCTCCGTAGTTCAGAGACCTGGAGGAAGAGAGGATGTGAATTCATGATTTAAAGAAGACAAACATGATCTTTTCCTTTGATTTACCAGCCAATCAAACCCTTCATTGGATTTCTGCAGGTAACACACATGATGATGACTTTTCTTAAACTCCTGTACGCAGGCTGAATACTTTAATGTCAATAAAAGTATTTTAAAGCCAATGAGTTGTTTCCAGACAACGTCAGCTGTCACAAAGATGTGACCCAAAATTTTAAGTCCCACAAGACCAATGCAGAGCTGGATAAACACTGAAGCTTCAGTGTCCACCACATGGCAACCTGCGTGAGCATCGACTCTAGAGAGGAGGGGGGGGGGGGGGGGGAGAGACAGCTCTCTACAATGTTTAGAATTTAGACTGCAGTACCCATTTTAAACACTAGGTGTCAGAGTTACATATTGCTCATTAATGAAGAGAAGTGTTATGAAATGAGACAGAGAAGTGAACGAGATTGTTGGTTTTATGAGAACTGAAGAAGCTGCTCAGTGGATTTCCATTTCGTTTGGACGCTGCCTCTCTAACTGCTTCCTGTCTTTATAATATAAAGTTTGTCTGAGTGCTAAATTCTTCCCCTCAAAAACTCCATCATCCTGAAGCTCCTTTAGCATGTTTTAAAAAGCTTAAGGAGCCTCATCATATCATGAAATTGGAAATACTGACTCTCTTTATAAATTTAAATGTAAATCAGAAAAGCTACCCGGTTTTTGGATTTCCAAACTTGCTCTCTGAGATATCCAGAGTTTGTTCTGTATGCTCGCTCGCAGAGTGCCTTCAGATTGATTTGAAGTGTCTCAGAGTCATTAACGTCCGCTCGCGGGATTACTCTCCCTTGTTTTGACTCGTCGTCCTCATTGCTTATTCAGCTCAGCCAAAGCAGATGAAACAGGAGCTGCACTGGGGATCTAATTCTGGAGCCGTGTGGATCAGGTCTGTGTCGAAAGAAAGAAACTTAAAGGCACTGTGTTCAAACCGGGGACTGTAGAAGAAGTGGACGTAGCCTCCTCCTGGTTTCAAAATGTTCCACTGATTGTAAAGATAAGTACGAGTGCATCAAACATGAAGGCAGAATAACTCTTTCCATCCTGATCCATCCCAACGTTATGTCCCACCTACTATCTCTCCGTCCTCAGGTGCCCCCTCCTCGTGCTCCTGTCGCTCCCCGCCTCTCCTTGACCCCTGTTCCGAGCTGGAGCGCTGTCTGTGCGACTTGTGCAGATACAGAGAGCGATGAGGGGGCACGGCGAGGGCAGTTCACATGGCTACGTCTGAAAATGACTTTCTGACAGCCAGTCGATACGCCGCCTCACACCGAGCCCGACTTTAAACTAACTGGCTGATTGAGGCTTCATTATACTCAACGTGAAGGTGTGTGTGTGTGTGTGTGTGTGTGTGTGTGTGTGTGTGTGTGTGTGTATGTGTGTGCTTGTGCTTGTGTGTTTGTCCCCATGAAGTTATTACTTCAGTAGTCCTAACCGCCCATAAACTGTCTCACTCCCACACACACAATCACACTCTCGCACCCACCCACCCACCCACACACACACACACACACACACACACACACACACACACACACACACACACACACACACACACACACACACACACACACACACACACACACACACTCCTAACTACATCATTAATTAATATCGATCAGCATGCACGACAGCAGGTAGTGGAAATAGTAGAGAATAGCTCTAATGAAGACATAGACGTGTAGGCTAATGTTGGCTTCACAAACTGCTAATAGAGGTGTGTGTGTGTGTGTGTGTGTGTGTAATTACTCAGGGGAGTTGGTACGAGTGCAGGAGGAAGTGAAGCTATTTGTTCGTTGCTGTATGCATTGGCAGGATCCAGACGTAACACCAGCAGCAGCAGGTGAAGAGCTTTGCTTTTTATTACTTCACATGCACATTCGTCTTCTCAACCGCCACACTCAAACTTTTCCTGTTGATCTTCCACCTTCATAAAGTCTTGAGGTTTTTTAAATCATGTACGTGCCGTGTGGTCATAAACTTGGGGAGAGTTCTAACATGAGTCACAGAGAAGTTAATGTGTCCAAAATAGCAAATTACCTCGCTGCCTCTGCCTCTGTTTAAATCGTCCATCTTCTCCTCATGTTTCATGTTGTGTAAAACCTTTAGAGCAGCTTTACATGATCTCATTTATCTGATACTGGTGTCAGTAAAAACCCTCATTTCAGCCTCTGCCTGAAAGAGTTCATTTCTCTCTGTCTCTTTATGGCCCACCTCCCCACATGCCCACATTCTTCTGATTGGCCAGCTCTCCAGACGCCATTCTAGAACCAAGCATTAACCTCCAGTGTTGAAGCTGATGCTGAAGTGTAAAATCCTGCAGTTCCTGGAGTGTCCACTAGATGCTGGCTGCAGAAGCACAGGAAGTCACATCCCATTCTAAACAGCTTGTTTTTACAGCAGAGATTAACATGTTTACAGCCTGGTTCAAAAAACCATATAGGTCTGATTAGCTCATGTCTCGATCGACACACACTGTACGGGGGGGTGAATGTTTTGATGACTCATCAGTTTTGATTTGATGAAGGATAAGAGTTATTCACAATAAGCCGTGTAGCTGACATGATTGACAGGTGGGCGCGGTGTAACTGTTTGTCAGGAGTCTTATAACCCTCCTCAGCTCCAGCTCTCAGCCTGTCGTTAGGTTGACTGAAAATTAGACTGAGACAGCATTTCCAGCATGGAGACCGCCATCGATGGGATTCCAGCGCCCCCTGCAGGAACAGACGGTCACTCAGGCTTGGTCCACTATTATTTACAGTCTGTGGTGTGGGGTTGTTCACGGGGAGAACAGTCAGACTCCACAGAGCAGTCCAGCCTGACTCAGGATTCAAACCAGGAACCTTGTCACTGAGAGGTGACAGCGCTAACAGCTGTGTGCAGCTCAGAGATAAAGTGTGTTCCAAGTTAAATTGATGACTCATTTAAAGTTCTAAACAGTTTTTTTACTCTAATGTAATGCATAAATTCATCAACACAAAGAGCTTCTCTGAGAGGCAGAAATGAGACAGACGCAGACCGGGAGGCGCTCTGCTCCCATGCACCGCCAA
This sequence comes from Labrus bergylta, assembly GCF_963930695.1. Lineage (NCBI taxonomy): Eukaryota > Metazoa > Chordata > Actinopteri > Labriformes > Labridae > Labrus > Labrus bergylta. The sequence goes on along the minus strand of NC_089205.1, from coordinate 10,225,758 downwards.
ATTACTTCACGGACTCAGATTCAGGAAGGCAACCTCTGAATGACACCTGTTCCATTAGCGGGACCTTGTTCAGTAATTGAGCTCTTGGTGGGTAGTTAAATTGGTTTAATCAGGCGTGCTGGGACTTGAGGGAAACACAGGTTTGCCAGACTAATGTCGCCTGTAATGACCTTTGTTGTTGTGGCGTGGGGATGTTGTTGCGTCCCTACAGGCGAGGACAGAATGACGGCTACTTACTGAGGGAACTCGGGGTTGTAGAGGGTGGGCTGCAGGATGCCGGCAGGAAAAACTGGAGGAGAGAAGAAAACACACGTTTGAACATCACACAGTGAGGATTCAGAGTTCAGACTGAATGACCTCGGCTGATACATAGATGGCAAGAAGTAGACGTAGAATAAAAACATATGAAACCGTCTTAAATCGTGATGTGAGGCCGCTTTAGAGGACAATGACGGAGTCTCTCTGTCTGTCAGGATGTGTCGATTTAAAGCGAAACACAAAATGGAGTCCTGGAGAACAGCTGATCACTGTCTGATGTAACCCACCGATTAGCTGCTTATGAAACTTATTCTAACGCCTCTGACGACCTACAGAAGACAAATTAGCTGGAGGTCAGACGGTGAAACATGGATGACTTTAAGGCACGTCGTCTACACTTTCCTTTGGTTCACATGCACTGCGCGCTGCACGCTGCACGCTGCACGCTGACCCTCAAGCTTTTAATCTTCAAATGTAACCTGATTCCAGATCAGCCACAGAGACTGAGGTACAAGACGAGGGCATTATTCATTATTTAGTTTAAAAACACTGAGTATGAAAATGGACGCCGTGCTGAGGAATGATGTCACAGGGTTAAAGTGAGCGACTTAAATAACTCGACCCACGGGGCTCTGACGAATGTGTTCGTCTAACTCCGGCTGTCGAGCATCAACATTGATTCTTCGGTGAGAGATACAGCAGGCATACACAGACAGCGGGCCTATCCTGGGCGAGGGTGAGGGCGAGGAGGGGAAGGAGGACGAGGAGGGTGAGGAGGGTGAGGAGGGCGAGGAGGGGAAGGAGGGCGAGGAGGGTGAGGAGGGTGAGGAGGGCGAGGAGGGGAAGGAGGGCGAGGAGGGCGAGGAGGGGAAGGAGGGCGAGGAGGGTGAGGAGGGGAAGGAGGGCGAGGAGGGTGAGATCTGTTAAAAACCGAGAAGGTGTTGCTGCTTGTTTTTCCTCCAGGGTGGGTTTAAGTACGAGAAGTGAGAGAGCGAGGGAACATGATATGAGGATGTTTGGACGCTTTATCTCTGTGAGCGTCCGTCCTGTTCGACTCGTCGTAAACACAGTGTAATTGTGTGTAACTAATGCAGTCAGGGTCGCAGAGCAGAATGACAACGGGAGACGGATGAAGAGAGTGGAATAAAGATGACGAACAAATATCAGCACGTCTGATGATGAGGCACACACTCACCCATTTGGTTCTTGTTAGGGAGGTAGTAAGCATTAAGGGCCTGAGGAGGGAGGAGCCACCTGAGGAGACACACAGGCAGAGATTTAAAGAGACACACACACACACACACACACACACACACACACACACACTCAAACACACACACACACACACACACACACACACAGACACACAGACACACACACACACACACACACACACACACACACACACACACACACACACACACACACACACACACACACACACACACACACACTAACTTCTGGAGACGCACACCAATCCTGATCAGAATCCCAAACACCTCGACGTCTATCTCGCCCTCTAAACCCCCCGGTGAGAAATATTCAGCGTGTGTGGCCTCATGGCTCAAACTGTTCGCCTCTGCATATGAAGCCGCAGACAGTTCCTTTATGGTAATCCACTTAAGCCGGACCAATCGATCGGCACAAAATCCCCCCAAACGAGCGACTCGGAGAGTCTGAGATGCCCTTGTTGTTGTAGGAGTAAGAGATGGATGGACTGTGGAGAGATAGGGGAATGGGGGGGAGGGAGGAGGAGGAGGGAGAGGAGGAGAAGGAGGAGGGAGAGTAGGAGGAAGAGGAGGAGGAGGAGGAGGAGGGACAGGAGGAGGAGGGAGAGGAGGAGGGAGAAGAGGGGGAGGATGAAGAGGAGGAGGAGGAGGGGGAGGTGCGTTTGGTTCTTTATTTATTTCCTGGTGATAAGACGGGCCTCGTGATGAGAGTTCACTTTTTGGGCGATAGAGGAGGATTGTGAGCCGTAGCTCTCGGGGCGTTGCGTGTGGCCTCGTGATACAGATGTTCTGGGACCCTTTGAATATGAATGTGACTGTAACGTGTTGTCACAGCAGAGAGGCACTTCATGCAAACATACAGGGCTGTGTGTCGAACAGAAAAAGAACCACATGTCCCAGAGCACTTTGCTGCAACCTGGCTGAGACAGATAAGTAAATCAAATGGATTTCTGTGGCGGTGTGCATCGCTCTGGTATCTGTCGGGTAAATTTAGAGGCGCATCAACAAACATGTCAAACCAGAAAGGGATTCTGGGGGACACATGTTCAGCATGTCAAACATTTCAGAGGCTCAAACATTCAAACTGGTGAGCAGGCAGCGTCCAGTGTGAGCCTCAGCTGCAGAGCTCGGGCTGGACGGAGCATCAATTAAGCATCTGTAATTGCTTTGCATCGCTCGTGTCGTCGAGCTGAGATGAAGACAGCGGCTGCAGCAGCTGAGGAGATGTGAGGAGATGTGACACTCACGTGGTTTTGTCCACCTCTTCATGGATCTTCTTCACCGACAGCTTGATGTTAAACTTGATGCTGTTGAGGATGTTCTTGAAGTACGTCTTTTCGTCCACGTCGAACTGAAAACAGAGATACAGACGAGAGTGTGACCGCTGAGAGAGAGTACAAAGGGAAACATGAGAACAGATTCAGAGATCAAACTAAGTCCTTTAACCTCCACAGAAACACGGCGCTGTAGGTCTCACGCTACCTTTCCCAGTTACTGCGTCATATTCCAGTTAACCCTTTAATTACTAACTCACTAACAGGTTGAGTCGATGGAAGAGCAGCAACGACCTGCTACGTCAAAAGTCTTGAAAGACCAAAAAACCTGCCAGCTGGTTCAGAATGTTACAAAAGTGACTTTAAAGGTAACATATTCTGTACAATCCACTTCACCATATTTCTCTAACTCTAATATGTGTCTCTAGTCCGTCTACAAACCCCCCAATGAAGAGAAACGTCCATCCTCTCCGTCTTTTACCTGCTCCACTTTTCAGAAAATGTGTGCTCAAACAGGCCGTTTGGCGATTTTCCCATCATAACATCACAAAGGGCAGTAACCCCTCCCCCAGGTGGGTGACACTCCCACAGCTAGGTGTTTGTTCTGCCCCGAGTCTGCCTTCTCACTGTAAATAATAGGACATGGAGCGAGAAAGCCCAAAACACCCAAGCCCTTCCAGAGAGGGGGCGTGGTCAGACACAGATCATTTACATTTAAAGGTACAGACACAGAAACAGTCTGTTCTGAGCAGGGCTGAAATAGAGGGGTTTATAGTCGTGATCAAATACAGGATCAGAGTGGATTTAGAACAAGAAACTTCACACACATGTTTTGAGGAGCTCTGAGACTTATTTAAACTGGTTGAAGAGGAGGAGAATATGTGACCTTTAAAGACACTCTCAGTCATGTTACCTAATTTTGAAATGACAGATTCTGTCTAAGGCAGAAACAAGAGCTCGTAGTGGACGTGTTATGATTGCTGTAGCCATGACAACGTGTCCTGCTCCTGCAGACTAAAGCCATCCACTGTAATGATTTCAGACTTTTTTCGCAGTTTAAAATTCCTTTGCAGAAAATTATCATAAAAGAAATCTCATTCGAGCTACATTTTCAACACGGCCATCCTTCAACTTGACAGTTTGCAATTCCTGCTTCTGTTGGTGCTTTTAGTGTCACGAGCCAGATGTGCTTCAGTTTGTCTAAAGTATCAAACGTGTGCAGATGTTCTGTAGCGCTAACTGTGCTCCATCGTCTGAGCAGGAAACAGCCAGAGGAGATTCAGCGTGATGTGAGGAGGAACTTTGTGCAAACAGCAATGATGCAGGAAACTTTTTCAATGCGCCTTATTAGTGACGCATGACTCATGACTTTTTCCCAGTGCATTGTGGGATACAATGATTTAACTAAAGGGCTCAACATTTTGGGCTCCATTCATTTTCTCCATAGCAGATTTGATTATTATGATGTCATAACCATCACAGGTAGACTGACCACGAGATACCTGAGTGTGAGACGATGGTTTATGCTCCTGAAGGAGACACGAGTTCGTCTGATATCAACCTTTAAGAACAACACGGTTTATTCCCGATATTGGGGAAAAGAACTACATTACCCACAACCGTAGAGTGTCACAGCAACGTCTCTGATTGGTTGAGCTCGCTGTTACCATGTTTCCTGCCCCTCTTGTGAACGGATATTAAAACATCACAAACTACAAGATATTACAATACGTGTATGGACACGACAACTAAAGTTTCACTGAAGAAGAAGAGGGCTCATTTTGTAGTTTCTTGACTCTGGAAAATAATGTTCACAGTCCTGTACCTTTGCCTTTATCTCTGTTTTGTAACGCTGTTTTAGCTCTGAATCAAATGTTTTATAGTCAGGAGTGTTGGGGTTGTCATGGTAACATGCTTCATTCTCTTTATATACAGATTTACTTTAGGAACCAGAGCCGTGATAAAAAGTGGGCGGAGCTACTGTTGAGGCAACTATAAAGGATTTAGTAATTCTCACTCATATCAGACAGCAATACAAAATGTCAAAAGAGTTTAGCTTCGTTTTGCTCACTGTGACATCATCATGACATCGGCCGTAAAAAGGGTCCAGGGTCCAGAGAGAGAGAGAGAGAGAGAGAGAGAGAGAGAGAGAGAGAGAGAGAGATAGAGAGAGACAGAGATAGAGAGAGATGGGATGTTGTGAGGACGACGTGAAATATCTCGTGACTCACCCCGTACTCGTTATCGATGAGTTCAGGTTTGAGCAGGAAGTCGGGGTAACCCGTCATCACCATCATGTGCTTCAACTGGGAGAGAAGAAGAGTGATGAAGAGGAGCATAACCCACACACGCACACACACACACGCACGCGCGCGCACGCACACACACACACACACACACACGCGCACGCACACACACACGCACACACACACACACACACACACACACACACACACACACACACACAAACACACACACACACTAATCAAGCTAACCCAATGTAACAGGATTACAGGCGGCTCTTTCTCTGCAGCAGGGCGCTCTAAAAGGATTATAACTGCAGATCGTTTGAGTATTAGGGGGGATATCTTGCCATGCAGACCCTAAACCAGGACCACAGAGAGATCTGGATTAAGCAATCCCCACTTCTCAATGTCAAGCCCTTGATGTATTCTATCACACACTTCCATCTAACCAAGCAATCAATCAAACCCTCCAGAAAGAAAGGAGTTTGCAGAGAAAGAATTAAATCCTCTGGAGGTCTTAATGGGATCTGGCGGGGACTCGTGTTTGCAGACGCTGAGCGATGCTCTCTACCTTTGCTCTGGCCGCCTCCTTGGTGGCTTCGTCCATCCAGTCCAGCTCCTGCAGCCGGAGGTCCAGGGAGTGCTTTATGTCCTCCACCAGCTCCTGAACCTGAAGAGTGAGGATTCATAGTGTTAGAGGTTTGAGCGCCCTGTAGACAACGATAGTGGATCAGTTTCTGTAACATAAAGAAAGTTTAGGGAGTTCAAGAGCCCCGAAGACGACCAGGACATCAGTTTATATCTATAACTTTATAATCCTCTGAACGCCACACGGGACGACTCAGACCATGAGAACACACACCTGCTGTTTGTAGTCACGACTCCACAGACACAAGATCTCACATAATCTCACGTGATCAAACGTGACTTCAGGAGAAAAACAAATATGGAGGATGATGGTCGTGGTCAGCTCAAACTGCTCTTCTTCAGTATTCCACTGGGCTCAGGGGTCAGGTGTGTTTATGTTCGTCGCCATGTTTGAGATCTGTTAAAGCGGTCGCTTCCCGGTCTGCTCGCTCTCATTGGCTGCTGCCGGTATTCAGTCAGAGGCAGCCCGGTCTGGAATCATAAATATCAGACATGTTGGATATTTAAGATTCCAGATCGAGGAGGCTCTGACTCGATGAGGAGCAGTAAAATAATCGTAGTGACATCACACACTGGAGGATTACTTGGATTAATATCAGGCCACGCCCCCTCCCGATCAGCAGGGGGAAACAGAGTCTAATATGGTCTGATGAGTAGCCATCTTAAGGCCGTGCTGCAAGACGTTTCATTCGTCCACTGACAGGAGCTCGTGGCTTTGTGTTCAGAGTTTTAAACCACACACAATGATCCAGATGATGGTAAATCTGTCCTGGACCAGCAGCCTCAGTGAGTCGTGATTACACACATCAGGTGTTTGTTTTGTGTTTGAATTCACAACATTAAAAATGTGACCACCACTGACCCAACGAGAAACACAAAGCATGAGTCAAATCATCCACCCATCACTGAACCTTTGATTTCACACACGGCGGTTTCATTCTCCAGCTGCAGACACCACGCAGCTTTGTTTGATGGTTCTGTATGTTTTTAACAAACATCTGCTTCATGCCTGAAATATCAACAAAAGAGAGACTTCCTCCAACTCAAATTGTTTGTTTTAAATGATCTGACAATATCAGAGGAAGGGAAAGAAAAGAAGTGGAAGTAAATTAAATGTGATTTTATTAACCAGAAGATAAACTACAAACTCAAAAGTCAGAGTCGAGGTAAAACTACAACTCCCAGTCTGCAGAGTGAAATACTGATTCCTGGTTCAGTCTTTGAGGAGAGGAAGGTAAGAGCTGCAAAGTGAATGATCTTAAAGCTCCTGTGAGGAGTTTTCTACATGATTCAGTGTTTCCCCTAGATTTACAGCGTTGGGGGGGGGTGGGGACAAGCCGACATGCCGACACGACGACACAAACACTTGAAGGAATCTTGGTGTTCATGGGTTACTTTTAATGACAGCTGTCCTTTTCTATTGGAAATGTATCCTTAAATGACTTCTTTCCCTGATTTCCGACTCTATCCACTATCCTAACTCTACAATAGAGGCACAAAAAGCCCAAAAAGAAATCTTTAAACAACTTTCACACAAAGAGGGGAGAAGTGCAGCTTTGTCCACAAGGGGACGCAAAAATCTAAATTCCTCACTTTAAAGGAGAATTGTGATCACACTCCATCAGACCGTCACTGAGCTGACGTAACTTAATGATGACGGGCTGATGACATTCACCAACATTTACGATATGTACGGACAATGTATGGAAATCGGGACATCAGTCCGACCTCATATCATGATGTCGTACTGAATTCAAACTACGACGTTGGGCTAATGACAAACTGAGCGTGGGTAATGGCGTTCCCCAGTAGACACTCTGTAGAGCTTACACAGAATCGTCCTGATAGTTTCATAATCATCCTCACTGTTGCCGTCTTCCCCCATCATCCTCTCTGTTCCTACATTCATCAGTGAGGCTCTACTAGCTTGAAGCGTTTCTGAGATTTAAACTTCATATCTGAGCAGAATCTGCAACCAGACATCGGGAGCATGGGAACTTAAATTTCAATTAAGGTGTAGAACGCTGAGAGTCATTAGCCCCCAGAAGTCGTGTAAAAGTGTCTTTATGCTTCATAGCGAGGAGCTTTGGCAGAGATTTAAAAGTTTTAAGAGAAGAAGAAGAAGAAGAGAGGCAGCTGGGTGTAAGATAAAAGCGTGGCGGGTGGACCGTGAGAGTGTGCGGAGACGATGATGAAAGGGAGATGATGGAGGGCTTAAAGAAAGAGCAGGAGGTTACAGAGGTGAGAAATCTCATTGGGAACCACATCCCCATGTCCTGCAGTGGACACGAGCTGAGATAACAATACATCGAGGGGAAGGATTAAGGTGAACCAAGAGGGGGGGATCAAAGGTGAGAGGCGGGGGATTAACAGGGAGTGACCTGGGCTGAGGGCGAAATAGAAAGAAAAGAGGTGTGAGGGAGAGGTAGTGGTGATTGACGTTGATTGAATTCCTAAATCCCAGAACAGAAATTAATCAAAATCATCTTCCCATGTCAAAAATACATCTGGATGTCTCTGCACTGCAACCAGAGAGAAAGAAAAAGTACCAGCTGCACAAAAAAGGGAGAAATATCATGAAACATGTTGTCACCATGGAGGTTTAAAGGTCCAATCAGTGAGATGTGTAGTGAGTGAAATGATAAAGTGACCTTACAATATGATCAGACTGGACTGGACTACAGTACCCATTTTAGACACTAGGTGTCAGAGATATATATTGCTCCATTAAGGATAAGAAATATTAATATATTTGCATAATTATGGGCGCGGCTGATTTTACGGGTTGGCATGTTGTAGTTATTTGCAAGAAGGCATAAGGCTGCAGCTCCATCTCTGTTTCTAGATTAAACATAGTGAAGTTAATAAGCACGGTTAAAGCCCGGTCCAACAGATGTCTGGTTTCGGGGACAGTTGGCCTTGAAAATGACAAAACTCACAAGCGTAAACAAACAATGCTGATCATGAAGTCGTTGCTGAGAGATGGCATTATAACACAGAGGAAAAGTTTGTCGAGCGCTGGAAACAACAGTTTTGTTCTGTTTACAGTCTTCTTTCATGGCGTCGTCTAGCCCCGCCCCTCTTCCTTCTAACACATCATGTCGGTCGTTTTGATTAGTCTGGTACCACCCTGCAGTCTGTCGGTCGAGTCATGGCATAAATGAATCGCTCCACGATCTTAATCTGACACGGTGAGCATCCTCACAGAGAAACATCTTCTGGTCTGACCTCCGACTGTGTGCAGACGTTTTATTAGCTTTGTTTTGAAGTTTAAAATTCTGGTATTATGTCAGTCTCACCTGACGATTCTGTCCGCCACGTGGTGCAAAGATTCCTGACAACACCTGGTCCAGTATGCCAGAGATAAACCACCAAACTGCCCCCCCCCCCACCATGTAGTCCCCCCCCATACCTTGGCTTTGCTCTGTGAGGAGAAGTGCTGCTGCACGAACAAGGCTCCCAGCGCCATGCCAAAGTGTTTGTTGGCCTGAGTGAGGCAGAGCCGGCCCAGCTCCAGCTGCTGCTCCGTGCCGTCGATCTCCCGGGAAAACTCGTGGATGGTGCTGCGGAAGGCGGTGGACAGGTGTTCGCTGAGCGCCGCCACGATACGCCACAGCATGTAGTTATGGAGAACCCTGAGACGTAAAGAAGGAATGGAAAGGTCAGACTTGTTAACAATGATTTGTTCTGAATCTTTGAATAAATCGAGGCAGCTTTCCAGGCTCATGTAAAGATTGAAGCATGTTCAAGTTAGCCCACGTTCTGCTGTGGAGGTACGAAGGTTATTATTAATCAGGTGAGCTCAATCCAAAAACAGTTCAGTCTAAACAGTAATGTGCATTAACCTTTACTCACATGCCTCATTAAACCAGCTTCACCACGTTCTCGTGATATCCTCCTCTAGTTAAGACAAGTCACTCAACAGAGTCACAAATACGGAGAATCAGAAAACTCCTGAAGCAACGTCTAAAGGAGCCCTCAGTAGGACCTTACTATATGATCAGACATTTAGGACATCGAGGTGAAACACCAAGCGGATAAAGCTCGTTCTAAAACAAGGGTGGACCTTGTGTTGTCTTTTACCCGTGGACGTGGAGTTGTTCTGCAGGGGGTGATGAGCCTAGGAGGAGGGGCTTAGATTGAATGTTGTGTTTACAAACATTTCTATGGACTTCACTTTTAACCATCATAACTGTTGCGTCCGAGTAAATACTAAGCACCACGTCTTAGAAAGGTCAGAGAGGTGCAGATAACTATACAGAGATCTACTGATTATCCAGCAGTCTGGGAGTTAAATAATGCAGAACAGGAGGAGACTCTCCAGAAACGAGCTGACCTCATGCAGAGAATCACCCGCCTGTTTTAGGTGAAGACGGCCGAGCTTCAATAAAATATTTTAGCTGAAGGGTTAGCATCATCTTCTCCAGGGCGTCTATCTTCCAAGAATAAGTGAACTCGGGTCGCACTAATAAACCTGCAAAACCATCTTACACGACCCGGCTGTATGCATCCTCTTTCTAATGAATTCAATTCAGACTTTCAGTGACATGAGGAGAAGTGTTGTTTTCACATTGAAAAGTTGAATAGTCGTCTAGTACAGCTCTGTCTTTGTAAAGTCACATCCACTCACTGTGTCTAACTCTCATCGTGCTCCATCTGGCACAAAACTCGGTTCCTCCATCTGCCCTCTGAGCCACTCAAGAGTCGGAAAAGTTCGAGAGAGAAGAAGCGGGAGACAGTGATCGAGAGCGAGGGCCGAGGAGTCAAGAGGGCCCACCAGTCAGAGAACAGCTTCCCCCCCTCTCCAGAGAGACTCACAGCTGAGCGGGGGGGAAAGAAAATGGATCATTCATTTATGTATTCAAGCTGCGTCTCATCCTCCAGACGATGGAGTGCTGGTGAGTACCCGTGCCCCCACTGGGTGCAACCATCTCATCTGCCCAGCGGGTACAAATGCTCCCCCAGTCCCCCACTGTGAGGCTCCATGTGAACCCCAAGGCATGTCGTTGTTTTTGTTATCGCTTTCTTTTCTTAAAGTTCCCCTTTGCATGACAGATATTAAATCACAAGCGCCTTGGCAACAGCACCCCGAGGTCCCGCCAGCAGGGCACTCGTGAAGGGAATTTAATTGATGGGAAAAGGGAAAGAAAGGCGGGAGGTGCAGGATGGAAGGAAGGCAGGAAGGAAGGGAGGAAGAGGCTTGTCAGGAGGCTTGATCATCAAATAAATCCAGGTGGGCTGCAGGTGTGGCTGCTTCCTGTGCGTCTTTGTGTGGCCTCCTGGTTGGTGCAGAGCATTTGTTTGTACTGACAGACTCGGACAGATGTGAGTCTATAAATGTGCATGTGTGTGTACAGATGTGAGTCTATAAATGTACATATGTGTGTACAGATGTGAGTCTATAAATGTGCATGTGTGTGTACAGATGTGAGTCTATAAATGTGCATGTGTGTGGACAGATGTCAGTCTATAAATGTACATGTGTGTGGACAGATGTGCAGCTATGAAAATGATCTCTGTGATGACATGATTTTGCAGAAATGTGGAAGAGATGTACATCATGGTGCTCTGAGATTGATCACAAACTGTCTCACTCATTGTTGTTCTTTATTTTCTTAAGTCAGCTGGACTGCTTCAAGTTCGGCTCGGACATTGTTACATCATCAACATTTTGAGATTTCTGCTAAATATTCCTCTGCTCTGTGATGATGCCTGTGAAACTCCTCCCCTCTCTCAGATTTCCTGTCAACATTTATCCCACTCTACAAATATGCACGCGTCTGTGTCAGTAAATCAAACCTGCAGTCCACAAACCAACAGATGACATCACAGCGGCTACATCTACTCCTTAAATACGGTCTTTGACCTCCATTAATTTAACTTCAAAATGGACTCTTGTGAAACATGTCCCCCCTGATGAAGTCGTCTTTGACCCTTCCTTACACGCTCCTACAGGAAAACTGCCGGCATGGTCACTGCACGTGTTTGTGCGTGCGCTCTGTGCAGTAATGGAGTCACAGGGGGGCTAAATGAAAGCACAGAGCTTGACGGTGAGGGCGCTGTACAGATCAAGCATTAGGTCTTAATCACCGGAGGACTGAGTGAAGGCTCATTAGCTGAATGGGTTTTAATGGGGCTAGTTAAGAAGATGAAAAGACATTGTCCCCGTACGCTGCATCAACACATTAGCACAGGTAATGACCCTGCAGGTAATGGAGGAGGGAGCAACTCCTTCAGACCAAACTTGGAACAACATTAAAAGTGGAGGCAGAAGTGGAACAATGGGACTCCACGCTCACACGCTTTATATCTTCAAACTACCAACACACACCGATCAGCTCGGGGGGGGGGAATTTAAAGAACCAGGAAAACAAAAGACCGTTTCCACCCAACGGACCGGACCGGTTCAGCACCAAGCGGCAACCTCTGGTGTTGAGAAGTGAAGCTAATTCTGAAGTGCAAATTCCTGTAGTTCCTCTAGTGTCCACTAGAGACTGGCTGCAGCCGTAGCTGACGTGACTGACAGGTAGGCGCGGTGTAACGGTTTGTCAGGAGGCTTAAAACCCGCCTCAGCTCCAGCTCTCAGCCTGTTGTTAGGTTGACTGAAAGTTAGACTGAGACAGCATTGCCAGCATGGAGACCGCCATCGATGGGACTCCAGCGCCCCCTGCAGGAACAGACGAGTGTTGTCACTCAGGCTTTGTCCGTTATAGTCTGTGCTTTCACTGCAGGCTGAGAGCTCGACTAGTGTACTGTAGCTAGTAGGAGTAAAAACAGAGCGTACTAAAAGACAGCTTTTTGTCTCGGAGAGAGACCTTCAAACTGCTTCTAATGAAACAGGGTGAGACAGCATTTCCAACATTGAGACCAATGCTCTTTGAGGGAGTTAAAATCTAAATGAGTTTATGAGCAACTGAGAGTGAAAATATAAATACAGCAGCTCCACAGAAGCAGACAATCAGACTTTTTGTTATATTGGTGCAGACTTTAATCCTAAAAAGACGAATAGAGGCAAACTTCTTCAGCTCCGCAGGCCCCGCTGGGAATCAAACCCTGACTGCTGAAAGCTACGGCGCCATAAAATCCACTGCTCAGAGAACGGCTTCATCTGAAAAGGCTTTACTGAGTTTAAAAAAAACCAACAACGTTACACTTCCATGCATCACTCATGAACACACACACTCACGCACACACACACACACACACACACACACACACACACACACAGTGACACACACAGACACACACACACACAGTGACACACACACACACACACACACACACACACACACACACACACACACACACACACACAGTGACACACACAGACACACACACACACACACACACACACACACACACAGTGACACACACAGACACACACACACACACATGCACGCACACACACACACACACACACACACACACACACACAGTGACACACACACACACACACACACACACACACACACACACACACAGTGACACACACGCACGCGCACACACACACACACACACACACACACACACACACACACACACACACACACACACACACACACACTGCTGGATGTAACATAGACGAAATGATAGACTCTCCCCTCTAGCCTTCAAATTACAAAGCCCAAACACTCAGCAGTAATAACACTGGATTCCCTTACACACACACACACACACACACACACACACACACACACACACACACACACACACACACACACACACACACACACACACACACACACACACACACACACACACACACACACACACACTGACTCCGAGAGTGACGGATGAATGGAGGGAGCAGACGGTGAGGCAGGGAGGAGTGTGAGTGTGTATGAGGGACGCTGGTGTTGTCATTATGCTTTCCCCTTCATTGGAGGCCTGCTCATCTGGCTAATGGGATTGGCTGCAGTGTGTGGGGACGGCACACACACACACACACACACACACACACACACACACACACACACACAGGAGAGAGGAAGTGGTAGAGAAAGATGGATGGAGGATGAGGATATGGAGGTGTGACGGCTTTTGTCAGTAGACTTGTATGATTGGGAGGCGTGCGACAGATGGAGAGAAGGACGAAGAGAAGTCAATATTTAGATGTTGTTGATGGCAAACTCAAAGTGTCAACAAAGAAGTAGAATCAACGGGGGGGGGGGGAATTAATGACCTTTGACCACCATAATCTAATCAGTTCTTCCTCGCGAGATAAAGAGTTAACAAAAGACAATCCAAAAACCATGTGAAGGCATCAAAATGACGTACGGATGTAAAAGACAGACATATGGGTGAAAAGAGAGAAGGCTGTAAGGTAGGAGGAAGGTCGATCCTTTCGTTTTGAAACGGGCTGTCTAACAAGGCAACGAGGCACCTGTCTGTGTTCTCTCTTCTTGTCTGTCACCTTTTCAACTCTCACACAAAACTTCAGTCGGCTCCTCCAATTTAACGAGACCAAAGCCTTTCTCGTCTGTTTTCCTGCATGTCAGCCTGCACCCTTCAGAGGTGTTGTTTCTCTGCCTGCTCCTGAACACTGCATGTTTGTACCTGTTGCTGTGTGAATGACTGAGTGCAGCAAATCACAAAGGAGTGCGTCTGTGCTCCATTAGGGGACAAAGACGTCTCCATCTGCTCCACTGGACGGTGACACTTCTACGACCCGTGACTCAGACACTAAGTGTTACTCATACAGTGATGAATCCTTCTCTCTGCATGGTTTGATTTCAAACTTCATAAAGACTCGGCTGCTAATCTTCTATTTTTGCACGCTTTGTTCAGCTGGATTAATAACCAGGACTCCTGTAGGTGGGTTAATCATCCGGGTTTAATCAAGCTCCTGCACTGAAAGAAACCGGCCCTTCATATCCCACATGCAGACAAATCAAAGAAATTGTTTCCTCAGTTCAAGCTGTGCTGCAGAGCAGGCGGCAGCGGATTCAAGGAAATTCAAATATACCAGTTTGATCGGCCTCTAACACGACTGTCAGATACTCTGAGCTCGCTGCTGCCTCAGGTCTGTTATTAACCATCGACAGGAGAAGGAAAAAGACTCCACCGGGCTTCAGAGAGATGTTGCATGATCTTGTTTGGATATTCACATGAAGTGCCAACTCATGCTGGTCATTTAAAATGAAACATGAAAGGGAAGAATCCCGCAGCGTCTTTTTGCAACCTTTACATTCTTTGATTGTCTTGTTGTTGCTCATATTCATTTTATAAACTTCAGTCAACAGTCACGTGTGCATGATTAATTATGTTTAAATATTGGGCTCATGCTTTGTAACTCTTTTTATTCATTCAACCTTTCAATACATTAAAACAGTTAATCTACTGTGAAAGAAGATGTGAAACCCCTTCATCAGGAAGTCATCAGAGCTGAGGATGAATATGATAAACACGTGTCACACTGCAGAAAGGAACATGAAGAGAAGCAGGTGGACTTCTTACCGACAGGATCTTGGGCTGTTAGGTGCAGGTTTCCGTTGTTATCCCAGTGTGAGTGCGAGCTTCGGTTTCCTGTTGTGTTTGTTTATTGGCGAGTACGAGAGTTGCTGCTTGAAACGAGCTGCGTGAACAGGCGGCGCTGGAGCGACCACATGATGCGAGGAGCTGCAGTGATTTTAAAGATATTCCTTTAAGTTAAGCTAATTAGAAACAACCCCACAGGTAATAAAACAGCTATGTTCCAATATTTGTACAAGTGTGTGAGAACAGGAAATGTCTACCTTTGTTTAAAACCCGATACTGAACTTCCTGGGAGACCGAGGGTGGAGGTACGAGGAGGAGGAAAAAAGAGACTACAAAGGTAAGACAGAAGCAGGTGAGGAGGAGGAGGATGACGACGAGAGGCAGAGAAGTGACAAGAGATGAAGAGAGCGGTGTTCAGGGAAAGAGGGTTATCATGCTGTTGAGAGGGAGAGACGTAGTGAGGGAGGAGAAGGAGCTCGGGAACAGGAAACTGAAGAGAAGAGAGGGAGAGGATGACGGGAGGAAAAGTGTGCGTCAGTCCTAAAAGTTCGCTCTCTCTCTAACAGTATGTGATTCTAACGTCTTTATCAAATTATCAAACAGACCAGTGTTAGCTTTTAGAGTGATGTCATAACATCAGAAGTGTTGTTTCTTAACCCCTCGTCCTGTACTTCTCTGAGTCAGATGTTTTATGATGTGCGTGTTATCAGATTGAACCGCCTCAGAGGGGGATTTGTCTTTGCGCTGCACTGCAGGGACCCGCCGGTAATTGGACGAAGGCTGACAGTTTGTGTCGGCCATTGATTGGACAAGAGCTGGTGCTGCGATTGGAGGAGAGCTGATGGTTCAAGTTTTAAAAGGGAGTTGCGGAGGCTGCTACACCGTCCGCCTTCGGGACGGTTGTGTAGAGAGAGATGTGTTTACCAAAGTGAGGAGTCTGCTACCTCGTATTAAGACCACCGTGTGCCAAAAAGCAGATTGGTCTGCTGACTCACAAATAAGAACGCTCCCTCTCATAGCAACCGTTGCTAGGCTACTTCCAGTTAGACAAACATTCTCCTGGGCCGAGTCTTTTCAGAGCATGGTGGTGAATTTGAGACCTTAGTTTGGTGACTGAACGTGGGTAAAGATGCTCGGGGTCGTCTGACAGGGTGACTCTAAATATCCACATCGTGATCCAGGAGGACTTCCCCCTTCATGGATCTCATTTAGCTCTCGGTGATGTCGCTGTGATTGTCAGACCGTGCTCAAAACTCTCAGCTGAGTACTGAAGAACCTGTTAGCGACAGTCAGAGGATGTTTCAGA
Source organism: Labrus bergylta (assembly GCF_963930695.1). Lineage (NCBI taxonomy): Eukaryota > Metazoa > Chordata > Actinopteri > Labriformes > Labridae > Labrus > Labrus bergylta. The sequence continues at coordinate 10,209,320 of NC_089205.1, read as the reverse complement.
CCGCTGGCTCCAGAAATGGTCATTGATGGAGTCCAGAGGTCAGGAGAGGCGGGACAGTGAGCAGGCGCTAATGCCGACATCACTAGCATCAGACATGGATCAAATGATTAACGTTAAGTTTGTAGAGATGTAGAGCTCTCCACATACACCACACTGTAACTCTGTTCTTATTCTGTCACTGAGGACGAGTCAGATGTCGAGGTATTTTCAATTGTTTCAAAAGGAAAGGAGCCTAACCTAGTCTAACCTAGCAACAGTAACTAAGGAGGGCGGGGCTTGGCAGAGGGTCAACTGAGACGACAGGACAACCTTTTATGTCTGACAGAAATCTCATGATTTCATCCTGAGGTTGTTATATCACCTGCTACAGTCAGTTTGAGAAGCACAAAATAGAACTCTGAAAAGAGAAGAGATTCAAACTTTCAGATCTGAGCTCCACACTGAGGACGATATCAGCCAAACGCCACGGCTGGCTGAGTGAACGGGGATAAAAGAGAGGGAGGACAGGGTGTCAGAGAGGAACAGGGAACAAAAGAGAGGGAGAGAGGATGATTGAAACGTAAGCTGGAGTCTATTACTGAAGCCATCAGGGGGGATAGATGGACGGACGACTCCAACAGAAGATTGGTAAACAACACGAGCAGAGACGGAGCGTCGACCTGGAGCTAATGGACGTGACAGAGTCGCCCGTTACTTTAACAAAGAGCGGTACGGAGCCTTCATAATGTAACCTGAACTCCACGGGGATCAACGCTGGAGCGTCGTGGTTACAAAGGAGGTTTCACAAAGACGGAAAGCAGATCAACGAGATGATATAAGAGATGTTTATGATAATGGAGCCAAATCACAGTGACAAGAAAGATCCGGCCTTTTATTGTGGCTGATGAAAGCGAGCTGCACTGAACACCTCTGTGATTCAAACCTTTGTGTCAAAAAGACGAAAGAGCCCAACAGCAGCCGATTTACACACTGAACCCTCGACCAAACGCTGCACTGACCGAGGCCACATTAGAAAGTTGGTCCAGGTTTCTGAGATTCAGCTGACTTCAAGGGTTAGGGGGTTAGGATTAAGTAAACTATAATCTGTTCTGAAGGTCGGACGACAAGCCTCACACTGATGTTTGCAGGGATGGTAAACATGAAACACTTCCTTGCCAGCTGCTGGTGAACGTCTGACATCACCTACTGCATCACAGCGTGGTTCTCTGTTCTTATTGGCTCACCGATTGGCAGGGTAAAGAGCCAAAAAATGGACAGAATTCATTTTCTCATTCAAACAGAAATTATTTTGTTCTTTGCTACACATGCCGAGTGAGGAGCTGTCCTTAACTCCTCCCCCGTCTTCAGCGCGCCCTGGTTGGTCAGTGACACCTGCATGCGCCCTCTGGCTCGAGGGAGAGAGAGAGCGAGCCGTGTGTCCATGATGTCAAAGTGAAAATATAAAGAGGTCCTGAACGGTGGCGTCACCAAAGCCTTGTTTCCTGTCATTTATTTCTCCATCTGTCAGTGACAGAGGAGAGGCCTACGGCCCCGTGTCCAGCGTCCAATGGGAGCAGAGAGAGAGAGCGAACAAATGTCTCATTCGGTTCTGGATCTGAAAAAGATTTACGACAACTCGCTGAGCACAATAAACCAGCAGCGAGGGTCACATTGCGTATGACGATACGGGCATTCAGAGCGCTCACAGCCGGCCGGATAGACCTCAGAGGTCACGCTTCCGTCACTGCATCACCTATTTGCCGGTGGTTATCAGGTGACCTCTGAACTCTGATAGTTGAGTCCATCTGCGAGCTGTCTCGAGGAGAGCAGAGACTCGTTCGTTCACAGAGTGAGACTTCACAAACAAAGATCCTTTACTAATCTCATTGAAGTAAATGTGTCCGTGTCCTCCACGCCTGACGCCGTGAATGTTTTTCATTTGCTTTGATAACTCGATGATGTCGTCTATGATTGATCACGAGATGCCGCTGTGACGCTCAGGATGCGCACTAACTCAATCCACCATGGTTACAGACAACATGGAGGGTCTGTTAATCTGAAAAAAGGTGACGTGATGTCATCAGAATATGACTTCCATTTGTACATGACTTTGTTTAAATCGATCCAAAATACAAACAGATAGGGAGAAACATTTCTTTTGCATTGAAAGTTAAGACTTCTGCTGCCCGCTAACCTCGTGTTAGCCAACGCCGTCCTGGAGCGAGAAAAATACAGACAGACAGACGGACAGAGAAATAAATGACAGTATAAAAAATCGAGCCGTCAGTCATAGAGCAGAGAGCCGTTGTGTTTTTGTGTCGAGTATTGGAGAGCTGTCAGTCGCTGTGACACACATCCTGACGTGCAGCAGCCCTCTAAGACCCCCCCCCCCCGGTGTCTGTCAGGGTGGGAGAAGCATGTGTGTGTGTGTGTGTGTGTGTGTGTGTGTGTGTGTGTGTGTGTGTGTGTGAGACTGAGTGTCCGTCCATGTGCGTCCGCCCGAGTCTGCAGGTGGTAGAAAGGTGTGGGTGTGTAGATCAATAATAATCAGCTGCAGCAGAAGTGGAAGTTCACCCAACAGTGACTCACACACACACACACACACACACACACACACACACACACACACACACACACACACACACACACACACACACACACACACACACACACACACACACAAACACACACACACACACACACACACACAAATACATGCACAGCAGCACTCAAAAAACAATCCATACACCTCGTGACACTGCTTTGTAGTCCAAACTATAGTGACAGGCCTAAACCAGAGGCATTACACACAGAAACACACACACACACACACACACACACACACACACACACACACACACACACACACACACACACACACACACCAAACAAGCTCAAACAAAAGCGCTTACTCACACTCAAAAAGTACAGACTAAAAAACATTCCTTCGTCTAATTCCATTGATTTTCCAAACACCTCAGTGCCCTCATCTTTCAGCACTTCCTCCCTCTCCACCACCCCCCCACCCCCACCCTGCCGGCCCCCCTTTCTTTCCCTACCTCTTCGATGTGGCCTTGATGATGTCAGAGACTTTCTGTATGTAGTCGGTGGCGAGCACCACGATTTCTTCGTCCTCTGAGAAGTTGTCGTGGAAGATTCTGTCCAACAGGCGTTTCCAGTGAAGCTTCAGCGAGAGGAGAAGAGAGAGGAAAGAGGAGAGAGGAGAGAGGAGAGAGGAGAAGAGAGAGAAGAGAGAGAAGAGACAGGAGAAGAGAGAGGAGAGAGACAGGAAAGAGAGAGAGAGAGAGAGAGAGAGAGAGAGGAGAGATAGGGAGAGGAAAGAGGAGAGAGGAGAGAGGAGAGAGGAGAAGAGAGAGAAGAGAGAGAAGAGAGAGGAAAAGAGAGAGGAGAGAGAGAGGAGAGAGAGAGGAGAGAGGAGAGATAGGGAGAGAGAGGAGAGATAGGGAGAGAGAGGAGAGAGAGAGGAGAGAGGAGAGATAGGGAGAGAGAGAGGATAGAGAGAGGAGAGAGAAGAGAGAGAGGAGAGAGAAGAGAGAGAGAGGGAGTTTAACTTTCATTAAATAATCCATGAAGCACCGAATTATAATAAAAACAAAATTTGTCAAATCAAAGTGTGAATCAAAGACAGTGACAGTTGGTTTAAGGCAATGTCCACGGTTAGGTCAGGACCCCTTTGTCAAGAAAAATCGGTTATTTGTAATCATTTAAATTTGGCGTTATGGCTCTGCTCTGTGACTTCCTGCACGTGTATATGCTAATGCTACGTGGAGAGCAGCACGCGTTCCTGCCTGTCCCGTGTATACGAGGAAAGTCTAATCCGCGAAAACCCAAACAGAGCATCAACGACAACATCATCACAAACTTAATTTCAAAATAAAAGCACACAGCCAGTAAAGTACTCTCAGCTAAAGACAGGACAAACATTCAAAATAAAAGCTTCACATGTTTTATTTTAAAAAGGTTAAATAATGAAATTTCTATTTGAGCTTATGAGCAAAACAAACAACATCATTGTGAATCTGCTGAGAGCAAACCTGCTGGACGTCGATTGAGTGAATAGTGAGGAGGCAGCATCTTTGTAATATTGACGATATTTCTAAATTGGATTAAACTCAAAGATACAGACCTTTAAAATCTAAATAAAAAGCAGCTCAAAGACGCCATTCATCAGCGCTCTTCATCTTCTTTCCTGGAAGAGTTTCTGTCGTGTTCTTCTTCATTTCTTGTCTCATAGTGTAACTAAATCTTTTTGTTCCCACACACACACACACACTGTCTCTCTTTTCTTCTTCTGTCTTTGTAGTTTTTTAATCTTCCTCTCAGAACACGCCTAGCCTGCATCTTTCCATCAACCCATGTGTCGCTCCACCACGGGACGTCTAGAGGACTCCCCGTCAGTTCCTCTGGGACTTCAGGAGAGCCTCCTCCTTCTTCTTCTTCTCCTTCTTCTTCTCTCCCCTCCTGCCTGTGTCCCCCTTCTCTCTCCCCCTCCACCCGTCTCCCTTCATCATTG